>NC_045638.1:26014662-26627662 GCF_009829145.1 Chiroxiphia lanceolata
TAGCTGTAGAATTTCTGTCATGACTGCTCTGAAATTTAGTGAAATAGGTTTGTAGCCAAATGGTTAGTAAAGATTTTCTGAAAACTTTTAGGAATGTACGAGCAAAATGTTTAGCAGTAGTGTCACTATAATATGTGTGAGTTGTGTGTATCTACATACATATATATGCACATACAAACACATATACATATGTGAATATTCATTCGTGTACTTTGTGACTTGCTGATGTAAAAATCTTCAAGATTACTTTAATATAGGGATTTTTGAATCCTGGAATTATATCTTGTACTCAACAGGAAATATGATCACTCCTAATGGAAATTCTTTCCTTGATGAGATTGTATTTGTATGTAGAGGAGTGTATGTAATACTTTTTCAGGTCAAAGCAGACAAAGCTAGTACTCTTATAATTATTTTGTTTTCACTGAAAAGGAGTACAAAAGAAGAAAGGATACTTGCCAAACTAATAATGGAAGCCTATAGAAATTAAATCTGATTCAACCATGAATACTTTATATATTTACCTGATGAGAGAGGGAAATTCTCACACCTGTTGCTCAAGTGCCTACATGAGTTTGGGATTTGTTGGTTGTTTTGTTTTGGTTTTGGAGGGGGGGTTCTGTTTTTTACCTAGATTTTAATTTAGATGAAAAGGAATGGGAGTGTCTTTGTGGTGTCTGTGTAGTGTATTGATTTCAATGTTGTACTTTAAAGGGCTAATTTACCATCTGTATCTTATCTATATGAGTATGTCCTTCATGTCCAGTCTAATAAATGTTAAGTTCCTGGGGTTTTTTAGTGTGACTGGGATAAATCAGTCTTTTTTTTTTTTTTTTAATCCCTAGGGCATTCTTCTCTGTATCACAGAGTTGCCCTTTTACCTGTTCAGTGTAATTTAACTTGAGTCAGGAAATCAGTTGAATCTATGTCTGGAAAACAAACAAACCTAAGAAATAAATGCTCCCCTGACCCCTGGGCATTTAATATTTTCCATCACTGTCATATTATACGTGTAATAAAGTTCCAAAAAGCAAAGTAAATAAGAGAGGTCATTCTGTTCCTAGTCCTCGGGGACTAACTAGATGCTTAAAACCAGTTTGGTGAATGTCTGTCCAATGAAGTTGCTCTTTTTTTGTATCTACTTGTGTTTGATAGTTCTCCAAATCTTTTTTTGGTCTCTAATTACACAAATCTTGGTGAATTTGAGGTATGGAAGACAGTAGAATAAATCCTGAGTTCTCCAGTCTCCCATGAACTCTTAAGCCTCGAAGGGCAGCATGGCCAACAAACAGGCTTTTATCTCTGAATTTCTGGTTTCAGCCAAATACAGAGAAACCTTTGACTCTTATTCTTCATAAAAGGCTTGGTTTCAGTATATTTGCCAGAAGTCTTTAGAAAAAATGGACTTGAAATGGTGATACTAGTGTAATATCTCGACAAAATAGCTGCAAATTCCAATTGCTTTCCTTTAGACTTTAACCTAGAATTACTCATGCACGATGAAACACATCTAAGCAAATATGTCATCTTAGACTTTGAAAACCTTAACCATTGCTAATTTGTAGGGTTGGGAATGGGGAAGGGCTACCTATGGATTTCTTTGAATTTCAGTCAGGTTTCACATTCAAGTTTATGCTGTTATTTGTAGCAATAACAACAATTGCAATTAGAGTTCAACAGATTTCATCCATAGGTGCCACATTTGCATTTCAAGGGCAGTGCATGGTGAGAGCATTTTGTACAGTCACTCCTTGATGAAAACAGCAGTGGTGGTGGTGCTATTAAAGTAGTTAGTAAGGATGCCTCTGCCCAGGCCACCACATAGCAACTACTGTGTTTCCAAGGACAAATAGCTCTTGCCTGCCCTAAGCAACTGGACGAGAACATCAAAACATGCCTTGTGAGAGACCTCTCATACCCATTAGTGTTAGCAACTGTTACCTCAATCATGAATGACACAGCCCTAATTATTAAGGTAATTAGAAGTTATAACACTGGCAATATTAAAGGGAGAACTTCTAAAGCCCATTAACAATGTTACTTTAAGTGATCTGGCTGTGAACTGTTCAAATCTCTAATTACATTATATGTCTGTCTTAAAGGGTGATGTAATTAATTGATGGGAGAGGGAATGAATATATAGTGACTACTGTGCTATACTTTGTAAGTACTATTTTCATTGAAACCAGCCTCAGTAATGTCATTATGTCATTTAGGGGTGGGTTTTTTGCCGGACTGTATACCACATGTAGCTAAAAAATACTTAGAATATATAAAAATTATATATCATAGTTTAGTATAATGATATTGTCAAAATGAAGTTGGATGGGATACATTATTCATGTATGACAAAACCACCAATCTGATGGCTTGTTTCGTGCCACCTCAAGTAGCACTACACTTCAACATCACCAGTGTAAGTAGGTAAATACCAATATCCTGTATATCCTACATGAAGGAAACTATTTTAAATATTTTAGAAGAAAGTACATAAAATGGTACACAAATTAGTCAAATTTATCAAAAGTTAACAACAGTTATGCTTGAGTAAGAACCAAGGACAGACTTCTGCATTTTGACTTTTAGGTGTTCACATCATGAATTTTAATTGAGGACTAGAGAACAGAGGGAGCTTAGCATCAGTCTCTTCAGATTGGAAAGAAAGGTGGAAGAAAATGGGAATGTAGTGGAAAACTGAGTTGGATGGATAGAGGACACTGTAATTCTCCAGTCATCTTTAGTGAGTTTTCAAGATTGCTTTTCATGAAATAAAAAAGTAGATTAGTACTTTCCCACATTCAGTAAAATATTCATTAGCTCAGCACAGAGAAACAAAATCAAGTAATTCCCTCTTTCCAGTTCTTTTTATTCAGAAATTGGCTATTTTTTCTAAGCATGAAACCTCCAAGTTCTAGAAGACAATGGGATCTAAGTGCTAGAGTTTGGGGGTTTTTCTGCCTTTAGCAAAACTTCACCATCTGTATGTATATGGAGTCACAGTAGCAAAGTTTGTTTTCCAGTTAGATGGTTATATTTTTGAAATGTTTCTTCTAAATTCAGTGAAAGTAGAAGAGTCCATATACAACAAATCAAATTAAAATCTCTGCTCTTTAATTCTGCTTATGTTTTCACATTTGATGGTCCATCATGAGCTGAGAACTCTATTTTTCATATTTTTAGAGATTATTAGTGGATGACCCTTTTACTCTTCCTCCAAATTCTGTGGGGTGTCTGAAGTGATGAAAATTTGTTGGCATACTCAAAGAGGCATGACAAGGTCTGACTGTCACTTGGGTGTGTGGAGACATTGACCAGCATCGAGCCCTGCGTAAATGCTCCCCTGCTCGCAGAGGCACATAGAATCACAGAATTGTAGAACTAACCTTTTACAAGTTTGGATTTTAAAAACTTTTCAACAAAAGAAAAGGCAAAAAATATATTTTCCTTCTTCAAAGAAGAAGAAAAAAAAAAGGATAGATTTTTACTGTTTAAAAAACAGGTCATTGTTAAGCCACGCGTAGAAAATATGTAGCTTAATGGGGATTGGGCTCATCAGAAAACTGAAATGTGAAAATTCAGATTTAAAGTGAACTTCTCAGATTACCTGAGCTTTCATTCTTGCCCTAGTGAAAGAACTGATGTGAACAGAGGCCCTGGTTGGAAATATCCCTTGTTAGGAAAGCACTCAAGCTCTTTCTTAAATATTTTCGTGAATTGAATATAGGCTATACACGAGGATAGAGTGTATGTTCATAAATGGTAGTCGTAACATTTCTCTTGATTGCCGCTTTATGAAATCACTGGTGTACCAGGCACAGAGAAAAGTAGAATATGATCCAGTCAGCTTGTTTCTTCTTATTGCCTCAAAGCAAGAAACATTTTTGGATGTACTACATTAGGTCCTGCTTCACATGCTAACAGTTTTCTCAAAGATTTGGAACAGGCATTTGTGAACACGTGATCAAAAAATAGTTCCACAAATTGGGAGTATTGTTTAAGTCATGTCTCTGTCATGGTAAAAAGTCGTCAGTGCATCCATTCCTGGCTAAGTCCCTGTGAGGTAACATGTTAATACAGGTCTTCACTTGAACTAATACCTCTCTGTTGTCAAGGTGCTTGCTGCTGAACTCTGTTGGCCAGAGAATTTCTAGTAGAATCAAGGGTCTCAGGTTAATGGCTGGGAACATGTTTTTCACTCCATATTTGAGAGCTGAATCTGAGACATACAATTTCACCCTGCAAAAAAAGAAACACCCTTCTCTCAGAGACAAAGAACTGATCATTCCTATCTCAGTTTTAAGGCAGAGTTATATTCCTAACGTAGCAAAAAGAAAAGAATGAAACTAAAACCAAAATTTATCTTCTTTTGGGACTTTAACAGGTAATCAATACCTTAGTATCTAGCTGAAGTTGGGTGTAGAGCCCAATCAATAGAAAGAGCCAGGCAAGTCAAAGTCAGGCATTAGAAGAGTAAAGATATACAAGGCAAGCATCTAGGCAAGATCTAGGACCACAAGCCAAGCCAAAGGACAGGAAACTGGATACAGTTGTACCAAGTTGAAGGGCAAAACGAAAGGGAGGTCAGAGGCAGTGGTCAGAAAGCCAGGGAATTACAATGCAAAGCAGAACATGGAAAGGGGAGCAAGACACAGGAGGGGCCAAAGGCAGAGTAAGCAGTTAGGGTGTGATTATTCCTTTGACACGCAGGACAAAGGACCAGCCAAGCTCAGCTGGTTGCGTTTATCAGGGCTTCAGGGGTCAGCAAAAGCTGGGAAAGAGAGGCCTGGCAGGTCCCTGGAGATGGAGTTGAAATGGGAAGGTTATCTCTGCTTTCTACTACTCAGTCAAACATAAGGCTTAAAACATTTCACCCTGAAAATAGACATTTTTAAACACCTGTTCTGAGATGAGCAAGAAAAGGCCTGAAATAAACACTCTGTGCATAATGTACTCGGCTACAGGTATGGAGCCATGGATATTGAAATAGTCAGTGACCTGACCTTGGTCCCCAGACTTCATAGGACATGGCACTCAGAGGCGTTTTTGTCCCTAGTAACTACAGGCTAAGTATTTCTATGAAAATACACTGCAACAATAGGGATAAAAGAAAGAAAATGCAGTGAGATACCTTGCTTTCGTTGGTATGAGGATTATGAAAGTAGGTTTTTAAGGCTGCAGGAACGAGATACCGTTGGCAGATGGTATAATGATGCATAGGAAGGTGTACGGTCATAAAGCCTATTCGAATTTTTCTGTGTTTTAAAATACATTCTGAAAGAAAAGCCATGCCAAGTTACACAGCAGCAATATTATAATGGTGTTTAAATTCTACTTAAATTGATGTTTAAATTCTGCAAATTATATGGTGAAGGATTTTTCCCTGGAGAAGGAGACATCTAGGCTCCCAGATCTCACTAAGAATCAAGAGAAATCAGGCCTTTCATTCTCAGTTGCATCTTAATCCCCACTGTCTTTCCTGATCCTGAGGTGCTGATACTGAGAGGGGCTCCACATGACCTTACAATTTAAATTTTTTCTTACCTTCCATACACATTATAGTACAGTCCTTAATTTCATGATTACTTACCTAGTCTCAAATCCCACAATATAAACAATATTATTTCTTTGGGCATCTTTAATAATAGTTAGAAATGCTCAAGCATTCTGTTCTCCCTCATGCTTCCAAATGGAAATATGAACATTACACTTGATGTGTGGGTTTTTCTTAATTAAGGCTTCTCAAAGATGCTGAGAACATTGTATTACAAGAAGCTCAAAATGCTTTACTTAAATAAAATACACACAACACAGGTGGTTTTGATAGTATGACTAATCAAGAGTTGTTCACGAATCAATAAATTGAAGTCATACCTCTCTTTGGTTTGGAGAAGAGAGGGGGAAGGTGGCAGACAAGTGAAGCTCTGACACAAAGGTAATGCTGAACTGTTGTTCACAAAATTCTACATTATGAGAAGTAGGGGCTGCTCGGTGAAAACAGTAGGAGCCTGAGTTAAAGCAAAGAAGTAGTCAAGCCTTTTACCCACTGGATAGTGAATTTCCAGAACTTGCTACCACAAGAGGTTGCAGAGGCAGACCCTAAGATGGTCTTCGAAACAAGAGCCAGAAAAATCCATGGACAACAAGTCCATAAAGAGGTATAGAAGGACTAGACAGGGAGGTGCCCTCTGAAATCCCTGGTGTTTCTATTTGTGTGCTGAGGGAATACGAAAGAAATGGACTGCAAATAATGACCAGGCTCACATGCTGTCCATGAATGACATCTACTTTTGCCATTGAGACAAAATACTGGGCTAGATGGACAACTAGTACAACCCAGCAGCTTCTCATATTCCCATGCATTTTGCTGCTTGTGGCTTTGGGTCACCTTACCAACATACTATCTGCTAATTCATTCTTTTTGAAGCAGTTTCAGCAACTCTTTTGCACCATACGCTAAGGATTTCTCTGCTGCCTGGCCATAGGGGATCTCTTGTTGTAAAACAATTGCTTGGATGTAGGTGGTGAGGTGGCTATTCCACTAAACTAATCTGGGAAGATGGAGTGCACATCAAGACTCAATGGTGCCCTGTACAAATTAAGTGTGAACAGCTTGTCAGAGAGAGAAAGAGATGCTGAGGAAAAGACCATTTACTAAACCCTGGGATAACTACATTAAACATGATTTTATTCTGTCTCCAAAGGTTTTCATTATCCTTTGTAAGTATATGGTCAAATCTGGATTTTGTAACAAAAACGACAAAAAAAATGGGTTTGTTTCTGCACTAGCCAATCTTGTGGTAAGGGTAATGTACGAGACTAACTGGTACACAGCAATGCACAACATTTCTAATGGTAAGGTGGTAATAAATGCTGAAATACTGGAGCATTTCTGAAGTTCCCAGCAATGGGGACCATTAGTTGCACAGGCTGGCTTGAGCACTGATGCTGCCAGCATCTATGTGAAAGAGGCACCCTCCTACAAACATATTTAGCAACTCCTTTAGTTGTAGTAGGACAGTGGAACAGTGACTTAGAGGGATTTGTATCAGCAGCATTCAAAATCAGCACAAGTATATGAATTCTTAGTGTTGTCCTTTGTCCAACTGCTTTGTCCCAGTTCCAATTTTCTCATGTTTTTCATCATTCAGAGTAATCTGTTATTATCCTAGTGGTCATACATTCCTGGTTGGGAAATATTTGACATCAGTTAACCAAGAGAATTCAGTTACAGGTCTTCTCTAAGTTGAACAAAGACTATAGGAGTGATCAAGGAATGTAGCTCACTGCAGATGGTGCTTGAGTGGGAATCTGGGACTCCTAATCCTTGTTTTTCTACCAGGCTGGTAAGTCACTTCACTACCAGCTTCAGTTCTGCTTGTTTTCTCCAGACTAGAAGAGGGAAATGATAAAACAGCAAGTCTAGAAGTTACATTTTATTCTTTGGAGTTTTGCTCAGGGCCTTTTCTGATTCAGAATTTAAATTTTTGTGTTAAGATACATGGTTCACATGCTATGTTTCTGTCTCCTGATAGGAAGAGGGAAAGATTCAGGAAAAGGTGAACTTCTTCTTACTAAGAACACATTTTAGTGAATGTTGTGCAATATATATTTAATTATATTTTATTTATTTTATTATATTCTTACCAATAAACTTAATTGTTAGAGCATTTTTAGAAAAAAAAACGTAAAAGTCTAAAAACATATAAAAAGGAAAGTCACTTAAAGCATGACTATTTGAGGGCATCTTCTGTAGCTATGGTGTTTAGTTTTCATTACTATCCAATTCCTGGCAAGCATATAAAATTTGGAAATGCAAACTGCAAAATGAGATTACCTGTCTGTTAAAGCAATGTCTGTAAGATGGAGCCCATGGTCTGATGTGTGCTGACGGACCAATCTGCACAATGTATTGTGGCCAGCTTCATCTGGTGAGCAAGAAACTTTTATTTAGGTAACACCGACTCCCATTTTTTTGCTTTATGTGACTCCCGCTCCTCTTTTTTTATTAAACAGGGTTCTGTGATAGCAAACACAATATAAACTGTTTCTTAGAGCCACAGCAAAAACAACTTGAACTACTTCATGTAGATGTTGTCCTTGTATGTTTTATTTTATTAGAATTTTAGATAAGTTTAATATTAAACATTTATCAGACTGTACAGTTTACAGTTATAAAAAAATATATCCTCTTAGTAAGACCTCCATTCACCTGAAGAGTTCTGATAACATGTATAAACCACTCAAGTTCCATTTTTGTTTGGTTATTACAATATCAGATCCTCAGTTGAACCATACCTGCTTCTGCATTATCCCATATTAAATTTTTAAGCTTCCAGCTTAATATTGTTCCCCCTTACTATTCATCAAGTAGATAACTGAGAAAGTGTTCTCATTTTTATTGTGATTTATATGCTCTGTAAATACTTCAATCCATTTTCTCCCAAAGTTTCCTGCAATACTAAGTTGAAAGCCAATTGAAATTCACTCACTGAAGGTGCTGTGTTGAACTGCCTCAGCTTTTTCCCTAAACCATGTGTTGCTTCTCTTTTAAATCACTGCAACAAAGTTTTTAAGGGCTCATCTGTGAGTGCTACACACAATAAACTGGCAAATCCCAGAAAAGTAAAGAAAGGAATTTCATATCATCTGATGGAGTACAGCAAATTCTCTTTCTGCTCAGAGATCACCTTAACCATTCCCCTTACTACTGTACATAAAACGTGGTAGCCTTGGCTCTGGCCTTCTGTCACTCTGTTGCACACACTCCCTTACTATGTCAGGTTCTTTGTTGGTTTTGGGTTTTTTTCTTTTTTTGCCTATAATTAGTAGTTGCAGACATTTTCTGTAGTCATTGGTTATGCTGCAAAAGTGTAATTTGGTGAAGGGGCATTTGCACAAAAGAGAAAATGGAGGGCTGATTTCAGTCGTAGGGGGCCGAGTGATTATGAAGCAGAAAGAGTTTATGTTAGTTAGAAAGCAGTGTAAGGTCTATAACAAAAAAAAGAAAAAGACTATTATTCCCGTATAGTGTCTATGTAGGAACACAGAGAGTTACACAAGAAGTAACTGCTGCAGCATTATAATTATACTGCCATAGTTCTGCCAGTTAATTTCCTCACATGGACAAACCCTCAAATTTTTACTTGCAAGGTCTCCAATAATTCTTATTCTGGATTACCTTTATGAATACCTGGTCTCTTTTTAAAAAATCATTGCTTTTTAAAACATCGATTTTTATAAGAGCTATAAATTCTCCCCCAGATATCACAATGTCTTTTAAGCACTGTGCAGATTTTATAATGTCTAAAAACATGATTGCATTTTGTCACTGAAATGCTATGCAGACATTATAAACTCCAGAGATGGATGGATCTGACAGCATTAATAATAACAGCCTTTGCAAAAATTAGTATAGCTGCTAATTGTCTTTCAGGCATTAGGCCCATTAAAGTAACAGAGTAAGAGGTATAAAACAGCAAAATGAAGGTGTAAGGTGAGAATGGGGGTCCGAAGGTCAGACTGGCAGTTTCTTGGAAAAAACAAATTTATGTTCCTGTATAAGGAACGTTGCATGAATGTCTTCCTCACCCAAAGGGATAGAAGGAAGGGAATAGGAGAGCACCACATTACCACTCTTAGCTGCAGAGATCTACTGTCCTTCCAGACAGGGCAGCAATATGCACTCACCCACAAAGGGCTAAGCTGTCTCTCATGCAAACCACCGGCTAAGAGACTGGCAGTATTGATGTAGTTATCTAAACAAGTAAGTTTGGCTTAGATAGTGGAAGGCTATGACTGCAATTATTGGAAGAGGACACCTTTCTAGAAGTGTATGCAAACTGTAATGATTCTCTGTATTCATTTGTGATATACAGCCAGCTCACCTTCATTTCCTTGTTGCTGTTAGACATTTTGTTTGCTTGCATATTTAAATATTGTGTTTTATTCTATTTGTAAAAGAAAGAGCATAGCCTTGCTAAAAACATAATTTGAAATACATAATTTACTGTGGAAGGCAGTTGTTAGAAACCTGGACTCGAGGTAAAGCCATGAAGTTCTATTGTCAACATCCTAAACAAATTGGAGTAAATGCCACATAACTCTGACAGTACAACTGTACAAAATGTTTTCACAGTATTCTCAGGAAACTTTACAGGCAACAGTCTCCCTTCTCTCTGCATTACTGGATTTTGTTACATTCCAAGGGAAAGTGTTACTTGCTCCATGTAAAGCTCTGATGCATTCTCCTGTTACACTAGGACTGAATTTTCAACTGGGAACAGCCTTCGTATTAGGGACAACCAGGTCAAGAGCCTTCAGAGGTCTTCACTGTCAGAAGACGAGTTCTCAGGCTCTTTCAGACACCTCACCTACCAGCACCAGCTACCAGCATCAGGTGCCACTGCAAATAGAAGCTATATTTGAGCTTCTGGACTTATCTTTCAGAAATACTTAGCTTTATCAAAACTTTTTGCTTTAGTCAGCTCCTTTGGTAACAAGATTTGTTCTATTAGTGATCACTTAACCTATCCTGATCCATTAGTTATTACTGTGGATCTGGGCACACCAGGAAAATTAGCTATTTCCTTGAAATTGTGTCTCCTTATGTTTATGAATAGGTTTGTATGGGTAGAGTCAGCTACACAGAATAATGAACCTAATGATAAACTAAAAGGTCACTTTAGGTGCTGTAACTACAAAGAGAATCAAAAGATACACCTAGACCCACACTAGTTTCAATCCATGATCCCCAAAGAAGGGTTGGCGACAAACACGTCTGTAAGAAAAATGATCTGTCTCAGTAGCATTGCTTTTATTAGGCTGAAGTGAGCTCTGTAAGGTGCGCTTACTTTGAAGTCTGTTTTGCCTGTCTTAGTTAAAATTTTTGCATTCTATCTCCTCTGCTGGGTGAACAGTGTGTCTGTTTTATCTCATTATTCTGGATAAAATTCAGAACAATTTAAGTTTTTTTGTAATTTGTCTGTCACAAAATAGAAGCTGGGAATTTGGCAGGAGGAAATATAGTTTTCCATTAAATTCGTAGATGACAAAGTCAGAGTGACCATTGCAGTTGCTTACTGTCATGGAGAAGCACACTACAGAGTGTCCTGGAATTGTTCTGTGTTTAATGAACATACACTCTGTTTAAAATTACCAGTCTTGAGCAACCTGTCACAAATCCTTGGCCAATAGAATACCCTCATCTGCTTTGCTTCATTGAAAGAAGGAGGTGAAAGTGAACTTAATATTGCAAGTTTTACATGTGCTAAAAATACATGTTTTTTCTGTCCTTAACAGTATTGCTGGGAGGGAGGTTGATTTTTCTTTCTTGAGGTTTTACAGATTGTAGTGGATTTGTAACCCTCCCTGGGACGGAAACGGAACTAGGATAGGTCACCTGATGTATATTTTACCAATAAGCTATTCCATACCATGTTACGTCAGGTCAGATATAAAAAGATGAGAAGGAAACAACTCCCTCTTTTCTCTTCTGGGACAGTTGCATGGGATAGACAGCTGTTATTCAGAGGAGGAAAACACCTTCTGTGGGGAAGTAGTCTTTATTATCAGTTTTCCCTGTGTGTATAGTGCTTGTAGTTCTTTTTTTTTTTTCCCTGTCTGTGTAAATATAAAACCACCTTTCTCGGCAGTATCAGTTTTGCAAGGGTTTTTTTCTCTCTTCTTTCCCCCTTCCCTCCTCCTTTTCCCTGTGTGGGGGGAGGTTGGGTGGAGCCTCGGTGGACACCAGGCCTTCAGCCAAGGTAACCACTAGCACAGGGGCCAGGACAGATAGGTTTATATAAAAGATGCAAATAGGAGACTACTTATTTTTTAAGTTCATGTTTCAGACTCACAACTTACTGATGTGGTGGGAGCTGTAGTGCCAGAGCAAAAGTTTGAGTTTGACAGTTCATATTTATTTCACTTGCAGCCAGTGTTCCAGGTAAAGGCTTCTGGGAAGACAACAAAAATCCCACAGTGTGTGGTGTAAAGCTGACAAAAAAAGAGAAAATGAGAATAATATCAGAGCTCATAGGCCTATAGTTCTAACAGCTCTGCTACTAATGCTTTCTTCCTTCATTTAAGCTTTCAGTAGTTTCCCTGCGTTTACCGCTAATTTAAGAAACTGTCCCTTAATCCCAACCTTTCCTGTTCTCTATCATCCTCTTGTTACTTCCTTCTCCTTATCTTTTAAAAGCTTGCTCATTCACTCTCCACCCCCACCCTGGCTTATTTCTTCCATATTAATAATAATCTTAGTACTGAGCACTTATATCGCTCTCTACATGTTCAAAGTGCTGTACAAACCTTAGCTAATTAATCCTCACAACACACTCCCCTCCCTCCATAAGATAGGTAAGTATTATTATCTCAGTTTTACAGATGGGGAAATTGTCGCAATGATTCAGTGGCAGAGACACAAGCACGGTAACCTTGTTCTTGCAACCTCTATTTTGAAAATACCTTCTCCAATCCAGCTTGCCTCTATAAATACATTCCCATCTCCTTTGTCTCCGAAATTGTCAAGACAAATCCACTGCCTACTCCTGCCGCCACAGCTCCCTTAATTGTTGCCATCTCTTGCTCCCTTAGACACCTCCGGCAGGAGCTTTGCCAATGCATTGCTCCGCTGCCTCTTTGAATGCCTTCCTCTTGTATCTGCAGTTTTCATCTCACTTCCACCAGGCAAGATGAAAGTAACCCCTTGCCAGCCTCACTGGTTTATGGCTCTTCTTTGTTTCTGCCCCAGGTTTGCATCAAAATCAAGGCGCAAGTGCCTGACTCAAGGCTGCACATTAGGGATCTGGATCAAAATGCCCTGAATTCCCTCTACATCTTTTCCTAGTACCATGGCATTTCTGAATGCATTCTGTGCCATCAGGAAAACAGCAGACGTAGGTTTGTTGGTAGAATTTATGCCCTCTGTATGCATGCAGCTCTAAAATGGGCCAGAGCACTCCTGCTCAGGACTGTGTTGGTTGAGGTTCAATCCACAGCTTTGTGTTTTCTTTTAGTGAGCTGCAAATTCACCCCACAGGCTATAACACTGCCTGACTATTGAAGATGCTGACCTCTCCCACCTGACAGCTTTGTGTGCCCTAAGCCACCTTCCTAGAGGCTGGATTTTGATGCTTAAGTAACCTTCTTGAAGTAGATATCCTGAATGTGGCCCTGAGAGCAAGTGGATTGACAGAGAATATTCTTAAATTTAGGAAAGAAGTGTTCACATTTATATTTAAGCACATCCAGGATTTAACTGCCTTTGTGGTTGCCTGTGCCTGTTGTGTTGCTTCCTTGGTCCTGTATGTTGTAAATGGGTGATCCTTGTTGTCATGTTCCTGTGGTCACAGAATATGTGTGACACTTGAAACACTGGATCCAACTACTAATTGCTTAGATATTATCCCTGATTTTCTCTCTCTGGAGTGGTGCTGTTGGTTTTATTCTGACTAATGAGTAACAGTAGATTCCGATAGTGTGTTTCACTGAGGATCTTGCTTAGCTGCAACCTTAAGTTTTGTCAGTCTCATGTTTCAGACCAATTAATTAGACATGACTACATGAATTTGCTCTTTAAAAGACTCTGCCATAATGTCATGCGCTGTCAAGAACAGATCTGTTTAATGGATCAGTGCTCATTTTGTCATTTTGTGTTCCATGTCATATGATACAGTATCATACCTCTGCAGGTGAGCTATCAGTATCTATGGTGCTGTACTGAGGACTTTTTCCTTTAAGATGCCTTCAAAGACTTGTTGTAACGAGACTCCACAACAGGTTCTTACTCATGCTCATCCTAATGAGAGCCTAACAATGATGAACTGAATGCAAAGGCATGTCTCTTTTTTCATCTGCAATATGCATCAGTGTCATAGAGGTCAGAGACTTGAGCAAAGAAATTGCTGGCTTCTTGCAGCTAAGTTTTTCTGACCCATACTCACTTCTACTGCTGCCTTTTTCATTATTTTATATCAGTTTAGTTTACACACATACTATCAATCCATCGTTGTGCATTGGATCCTCACCTTCTGCAATGAGTGAGCAAGGAAACTGGCCAACCTTAGCAAATGTTCTTGGGGAATCGAATCTCTGTGACAAATGTTATTTACTTAGTGTTTGGCCTCGTGCCCATAGCTGAGGTGATGGGAACAATGTGTACCTTAATGGCCTGCTTACGTCTTAGTTTGGGTTTAACACAGTCTCTGTTATGCTAGGTTTAGAGGGCAAAAGATATGGCATCGCTGATAATTTGCATAAATGTTTATTCTGAAAAGCACTTGACATTTTGGATTCCCCCTTCCTACGTTGTGCCCTCCTCCTGCTAAAAATGAACGCTAGAGGGTGTAACCTACAAACCTCTCGGCTCTCCAGGGGTCATTAACTCTGGTTAGGATTGGCATCACTTTCAGGCAAAAATGGTCTTACCAGTTTATTGCCTGTACACTTTTGTGGGTGCTTTGCTTCCTCCTCAGCAGCAGCATACTCTGCATAGAGACCTCTGTGTCTCACTGTACCTCCCAGACCTTGAATTCTGGTTCTGACTTTTATCTCTCCTGCTTTTCCCCCACCCTACCCTTTTTTCTGACTCTAACTCTTTTCAATGGAAGTAGAAACAGCTGCTCAGGTTACCAATTACCTGGGTTGTTTGCTTGAGGGATGAGGGAGACTGTTTTTCCTAAGGACCTGTATTGGGTTTGCATGGCAGGGTTTTAGTGTTGGGGGGGCTACAGGGGTGGCTTCTCTGAGAAGCTGCCAGAAGCTTCCCCCATGTCCAATGGGGCCAATGTCAGAAGACTCCAAGTCAGAGCCCATTAGCAACAGTTGTAGTGCCTCTGTGATAATGTGTTTAAGAAGAGGGAAAAATTACTGCAAATGCAGCTGAATCAGAATATGTGAGAAAAACAGCCCTGGAGACCCCAAGGTCAGTAAAGAAGGAGGAGGAGGAGGGATTCCAGGTGCCGAAGTATAGATTCCCCTGTAGCTTGTGGCGAAGATCATGGTGAGGCAGGCTGTTCCCCTGCAGCCCACAGAGGTCCAGAGCAGAGCAGCGATCCACCTGCAGATCCTGGAGGACCCCACACCAAAGCAGCTGGATGCCCAAAGGAGTCTGTGTCCTCATAGTAAACCTGCACTGGAGCAGGCTCCTGGCAGGATGTGGACCCATGGAGAGAGGAGTCCACTCTGGAGCAGGTTTGCCCACAAGACTTGTGACCCTGTGGGGAACCCATGCTGGAGTAGCCTGTTCCTGATGGACTGCACCCCACAGGAAGGAGCCACACTGGAGCAATCTGTGAAGAACTGCAGCCCGTGGGAAGCACTCATGTTGGAGAAGTTCATGGAGGACTGCCTCCCATGGGAGGGACTCCATGCTGGAGCAAAGAAGAATATGACTCAACCTTCCCCCTGAGGAGGAAGGAGCAGCAGAGACTATGGGTGATGAACTGGCCGCAGCCCCCCATTCCCTGTCCCCCTGCACCACTGGGGGGAAGAGGGAGAGAAATCAGGAGTGGAGTTGAGCCTGGGAAGAAGGAGGAGGAGAGGAGGTGTTTTTAGGTTTTTATTTTTCATTAACCTACTCTGATTTATTTGGTAATAAATTTTTATTTTTTTTCCTGAGTATGTCTTGCCCATGATGGTAACTGATGAGTGATCTCTCCCTGCCCTTATCTCGACTCACAAGTCTTTCGTTATATTTTCTGTCTCCTGTCCATCTGAGGAGGGGAGTGATAGAGCAGCTTTGGTGGGCACCTGGCATCTAGCCAGGGTCAACCCACTGCAGTTTAGTCATTGGCCTCAGAGCCTTTTAAGGCTGCAGCTGGAAATCTGCATTATTTTCTGGGAGCTGGGGCAATCATTTGTGGCTTTAGGAAGTTTTTCTGCCCAGTGTAAAGTGCAAAGATCCTTGGTCTTTTCTAAGCCTAATTCTGACCTCAACATTCAATATATTCTTTGTGCTGTCTGACTGCTCTGTGAAAAACCTATATATGAAAAGAGCAGTCAGGATTCAAATGAGCTCAGCACAAGGCCCAGGGGAAGAGAGGGCTACAAGCATTTGGACACTGGTTCTGGCACCAGCCCCCATGCCTTCAGCCACTTCAATCGGCTTTTTTTTCTGTTTCTTTTTCCTACCTACCAGAGAATAATAGAGTTGTGATATTATCCCATGTGTATGTGCTTACTCATACCTATTTACCTACCTACTCTACTGCTGTCTGGTGGAGTGGGTCCGGGGCCTTCTAGATGCTCATTCGGCTGGGTGACTGGGCGGCTGTCAAACCCTTTTGGAAAACAGCGTCTACGTGAAACCTGTTTGCTGCTGGATTTTTTTAATTCTGTTTTCACAGGGAGTTTTATTTGATATTTCACTGAAAACTGTGTTCTCTAGAGTAGAGCTGATGGGAAATTTAGATTATCTCTAAAATTTTTCCCTTTTCCTATTCACAATTAATATTTTCCCTTTTTATTTAATTTTTTCTAAATTCAAATGCTATTTATTTTGCCTATGAAAAGTATCAGCTTAAGCAAACTCCACTTTTAAGGGAATCTTTTTTTTTTTAATTTCAAACATTTATATGATACTTTCTAGTTATCTCTTTAAAATGTTAACAATTTCTATCAGATCCCCACATAAATAGTTTCAGCAGGAAATATTAAAAATATTTAGTTATGCTTTTGAAAATGTTCTAGGAATAGTCTTGCTGAATCCACCAAAGCCCACAACTTCCTTGTGGTGCATGCCTTGAATGAGAGGATCACACAGTCTTCCATAAGACTCAACACTGATGACTTAACTGAAGATCTAAGGTGCTACTTCAGCAAAGTGTGCAGGCAGGTGCTTTATGTTAAAGTTAGGTCTCTCAGAGTTCAAATGTAGGCTCTAAGCTTTCTAGCTCTTCGGCCCACTGCACCAAGGATGTAGCCACACTGGCTGCAGCTGCTTAGGACTATGCTTTTCACTTGGACAACAACTCTGTATTGCTAAACTTGTTACTCAGTCTTCCTCAGTCTTGGGGATAGTTTGTTGTGTTTGTGTTGCAGTCAGATTTCTGCCTTCCTGTAATCATGCTCTCAACACCCACTGTCACTCTTGCTCCCAGAGAGGTGCTCAGAGCATTTCTCGGGACCATTTCCTCACATGCAGTATGAGGACAGCCATGGAGACCCATCAGATTTTTTTTGAGCTGTGTTCATTATTAAGTACTTTGCTGAATCAGAGCTAAATGTTTAAGAAAGCTGAATGTGAAGTAACAGAGAGAATCACATGCTTTCAGGGCTATTGTAGACTACTTGCTTTCCAAGAATAATAACAGTAGCTACTTCTCCTTATTCCACTTGTATTCTGTCTGGATGTCTAAAAGTGCCCTGTGCATTGCTGGTGTTTATACTGATTTTTTTATCCATAGTATTTACCTCTCAAAGCACTGAATGTTTCATTCCAAAAAGTTGCAGTGGTAAAGGATTTTGGCCTTTGCCAACTTCTTTAATAGCAGAAATATTTTATTATATAATTTTCTATCTAAGTAGAAAATATCTACATTTTTAAAATAGTAAAATTTCTTTAAAAGGTTATTATTATGACCAAAACAATAGCATTTCATTCAGTTAAATTGTTAGCCTAAGTAAGCTGCCTGTCAGACTACAAATTGCTGTTTAAGTAGCAAACTAAGGTTAAAAATGATCTAGAGAGGTCAGCACTTTGTATCCAATATGCTTTTGCAGTTTACTTTTGTTCTGTTAAGCAGATGCTTTGAAAACTGTTCAGCTACAGTTCAGACAAAGGTCAATATTGGGTCAGTCAATATATAATACAAAGATCCAAATCAGTATCTTATGAAAGAAGACTCAGAACCTTCTGCGTAAAAAGTATCTAGAACAGAACTTACTTCTCAGACTCAAGCTGTCCTGGGGGATGTACTTCTTCTTGTTCCTGCTGGAGGAGTCCGTCACGATATTACAGTAATTGGTAATCTTTTAACCACCTATCCATGTACTGAATTTTGTGATTTAAGTGAGCATATTGATAACCAGCCTTTGCATTTTTAGTACATAAATGTTAGGGTACCAGGCTCATATTTTTCAGATAAAAGTTCAGCAACTATTGCCTGCAAAAGGTATTTATTAGGGTCTAAGACTAGAATTCATCATAGTAAGTATGGTTATTTACTTTATACATTTATTCAGTGTATCAGTCACAGCTTTGACAGTGCTCTGCAATTTTTTTTTCACACGAAGGCATTCAAATCTAAGAAATATATTCATACCTGCTGTCAACAAGTGCAACTCCCTTGGAAAGCTCTGAGCCAATTTCAGCAGTGACGTGAATGGCAGCATAAATTTTAGGTCTAAATTAGTCAGAAAATAAGTGAAAGTGGGCATAATTTGCATGGTGAGGACTGAAAGGGGAAAAGTAGCTAGCGAAAAAGGTGTGCAATTAAGGGGGGAGGAGGGGCAATAGAGGATCTACTGGCATGACTGTAGTGCATCAAATTTGTTTCTGAATTCAGACAACTACAAGCAAATGTAAATGTTATACTTAATGCAACTAGCTATTTATAGTGGAGTGAACACATTTTCTCTACCTGTTATGCTCATTGCTTTGCTAAAGAATAGACTGGAGAATGTCATGCCTAGGGTGGTGAACATCCAGCACATATCTGCATGTATGTGTTGAATATGTTTCCCAGTTCCCCAGGGAGCTCTGTAGTATGATCACAAATATACTGACTCTTTGTGGAAGGGAAATCTTGAGAAATTAAAATACCTTGATCACCTTGAATATGATTATGCGGTCTTTTGCTTAAAGCAGTCTTCCCTGTATTCCAGGCTGCTGAGGTAGATCATGCAAGGTGAGGGATATTTGTCACTGAAGCATCTCTTCTTTGGTACCTGCTCGAAAGAAATTGCTAAGAACTGCGTCATGAAAGGAAGGCAGTATTTGAACTATCAACAGGAATTGCTCAGCCTGGGTGCTGCCGTGCTTCCGGGCAGCTCCTGGCTCAGCAGGATGATTCAGTGCATCTGAGGTAGACATCTCAATTCCAAATGTAATGGGTGGGGAAATGTGGCAACCTCCGAAATCATTCAAAGCAGCTAGGAACCTATCTCTCTCCACTGTCTGAGCAGGTCACTGAAACTCCCACCTACCAGTCACCTGGGAAACCTCTCAGTGTAGATCTGAACAAGTGTTGAACCTCAATCACCTTCATCCACTTGAAATCCAGAGCACTGAGTCGTCTCTTGAGAGCAAGCAGCTAATGATGCAAGAGGAAGAGGCAGCAGCCACTTCAGAATAACTTCATTGTTTGAACACTCTTACAAGAAGTGGGAAACATAGATTTTAAGCCTTTCTCAGACTGAAGGAGTTTGAACCGCAATTCCCTTTTCCTCGGAGCTTATCCTACCCATCAAACTAGAGAAGTTCTTCATTCTGCTCACTATGTGAGCCTTTGGAGCAGAGAGAGAATAGGTAAGAGGGAGCTTGATTTTGCAGCCCATTGGTTGAGGGCAGGCCTGAGAGAGTCCCGAGGCTTGGTCCCAGCTGTCACTGCTGTTTAAGTATTCTTTACTGTTAATTTTTAATATAGGCGCTCATACGGTCAAGTAGACATGGTTTACAGAACGTAGAGACTGTAGTGTTTCATTCTGTGTGAATTTGTGATAAGCACCAAAAACGTGTGAACCAGATAGAGCCCTGAGGCCTGACTTTCTCACACCCAGTGAAAAGCACCTGAGACTAGCAGCATAGTTGCCTAGTTAGGAGCAGAGTTGTTCAAGGCCACCTGCAAAGATAGTTGAGAGAAAAAGGAAATTGACAGGAAAAGTGAGACCATTCTTCATCCAAATCACGTCCTGGAAGTGCATGTTCTTCTCTGTTGATTATGAAGTGAGCCTAGGATGATAATGTTCCCCAAATGGGATTTAGCATGTCCAAATCACAGGAATATAATCTTGTTCTCAGTTGTTTTGCAGTTGTTTATTTCTGCTACTTTCCACCTCAGAATGGTGTGCACCTCTGGAGAAAGATACAGTGGAATTCTCTAAACACGATCTAAGTACCAAGACTGCTACCTAGCACCAACATTTCAGGGTGAAGTGTGGGAGGATTTAAACTTTCCCTTTACCCCAAGGAATTTGTGTACTGCAAACCTCTCACTCTTTCACAAAACCAGCACACCAAGAATAGATCACATTGAAAAGATACACTCCATAGTCAGTCCTGAAATGTTATGTCAGACAGCTGTTCTACCTACTTTTAGATCATTAGATGCATCTTCTCCATCAAAGCACTATGCAGTTTCAAACTATAAAATGCATTCATCATGTTGGGATTTTTGTCACCTGAGAACATCTTCCTTATTCCAAACAGTGGCTCTCCTGAACAATGAGAAGTCCTAGAAAGGTAGTGACAAGGTATGCAACATTGCTGTACTGCTAACACAGCTTGTGGAGTGGTCTGTAGTGGAGAATCCCACCCTTTGAAGTTCCATCTTACTTATTTTCGGTATTTTATGATCTAGCAGAAACACACCTCTTGTTATTAATATGCTTATGTAAGGAAGGTTGTTCACAGAAGAGAGAAAGAAACTCATTGCTGTGAGTGTATAAACTGGTAGAGTACCATTTAGCCAAATACAGAGGAAAGGTACCCTCAAATGCAGATATTTCAAAGGGATCTCTGTATTACAGACTCAGGCCCTAGGGGTAATTCTGGAGCCATAGAGTCTTTGGCAGCAGGCACTACATATTCTTATATGTCTCCAAAAGTTCTTTTTTTTTCCTGGGGCCTGATGTCATTATTGTAGTAGCAAAACCAAAATTAGGCCACTATATATTATTTTTATTTTTTTCTAAGATATGCCTTTTAGGAGCTTTGAGTGGAGGAACAACATTTTGTAACTGTAGTTCAGAATATATACTAGACCCTGTCACAAACAGAAGACTTTTCCAAATCAGGTGTCTTTGGTCCTCACCACTGGCATAAATGACCTGTCCTTCCACCAGTGGAATTGAAGGGAAAATATGGAAAATATGAAGACCATATTTTCTTTGAGTTAGACAGTTTCAACAAACTAGTAGAGACAGTGAGAAGGCTTGCCATTTTTGTTTGGGAAAGGCTTCAGTTATAATGTGATAGAAATGACTCATCAGCCTTTATATCTCTCTGCAGTGTTTTTCACCTTTCTCATTCAAAGAGGATGTTAACTTGTTAGTAAGAACCAAATAAAGGTCATATAACATGAGTTGTCTGATGGTCTCCATGTATTCAGCACCATCTTTCATAACTGTAATGATCCTGTCAACCAGAGTAAACTATGCACATCCTAACTGGCCCAGGGAAGCTTCTGGAGGAGCTGGTTACAACAACACAACTACCACCTCCCTGCAGGTAATCTGCCATGTACCGGCACTTTTACTGCAGTCTGAACACAAAATTTGAGGTTTTTTCATCTCTGTGGGATTTAGGAGTTGTGGTTTCAACAAATTTTCTTAGGATAATGTATACCTTTGTACCATTTTGATGAGGTGACTGACTGTGTATCTTCCCCCAAACCATTCACAGTTCTTAAAGTATCCTTTTTGTCTGATCAGTTCAAGAACCATGGCAAAGGTGTTTGCCTGCTCATTTCACTGTATTAGTTGACTTTATTCCAAAAATAAGTAGCATGGATTGGAGAGGAAGTACTAGGGAAGAAGCAAAAATGTACTTATTTAATCTATAGCCAAGATAGCTCTTGTTACAGATAAAGAAAACACCCTCCCTTCGATCTTCCTTAAACCTCTTCCTTCTTCTATGTTACCTTTAAAAAACTTCAAAACTATGATGCTAAAAAACTAGGGCTAATGTATTCCCTCCTGTACTATCTAATTTAAATGTGAGTTTGAACAATTATTCACATTAATAACTCCAAGTTAAATCTACCAGCCTTGCCAGAAAGGTCAAATAGAGAAACAGCAAAGGTACCAGCTGAACGCTATTCTAAATAGTGAATTTCTCCCCAGGGCACAGCTTTCCCCTCATTTGAGATCTCTTCCATGCTGGTAAGGATAGTTTTGCCTATGGATTCTGTCAGCTTCCTTTCTCATTGTTTTGTTGTGCCAGTGTGTTATGGAAATATTTAATTTCACTTAGTAGTTCTTGTTTCCTGTTACAAATTTTCAGATTATTTCACCAGCATTAAGTAGTAAGTAACATATCACCTTCTTTGCAGAGAGCTGAAAAGATTACATTTTAACTGATAGGAAGAATTCAGAAAGAGACTTGTCCTCTCTCTAAAAGTAGCTTTTCCAAAAAGTTATACTGAAGTTATCAATAATTTAATAATTTCTGTGCTAATTCAGTGTGTGCTTTCATCTTTATTATTATTGCTGTTATTGTTGCTATTAAACACTACAGTTGCTTTCTACTGCTTTCTTTACTGTACTTGGGTGTCGTTATCTCTTGCGTCTCTGTGGATAAGCTTCGCTCTCCCGATCCCATAAAACCCGATGTCTCTTCGCACTCTACCCTAACCTGTCCCAGGACAGCTCTAAGCATACAGCATTGGACCTCCTGCCAGGGTTCCATTCCTACAGCTGTTCCACACACAGGCTGGGGACACCAGTGGGGCCGTGTCTGGCCAGATGTGCTCAGGCAGGGAGGATGCTGTGAAGCAACAGGAGCTTGCTTCTGCTGCGATGAAGGCTGCATCTGTAGGTTTGGAAGTCAGAGAGTAGGTGGGGTTATGCCGGCAGCCTCAGGATCCCCGTAAAGGCAGTAAAATTCTAGAGCCACTGATGTGCCCATTGGTGTCAGGATTTGATCCAAAGGCTTTCTCTGGGTGCCTTCCACACAGTGATTCTGAAGGCAGGGGTCTGTACTTAGGCAGGATCTGCCATGTGATCTTGTGGCTTATTATAATCAATGGATTTTTTCCAGGTACAAGGTCACTCCTATGCCTCTCCTGTCACAGTCTGTTCTCTCTGTATGGCTTTGTGTGTGACAAATAATGTTCCATTGTCTTTTGACTCCATCATGCTTCAGCAATTCAGATTATAGGTCCTCCAATGCTTGGCAACTTGTTTTTAGTTTTAGGCTTTCTCTAACGGTGCATGGACATTTACAGGAATTTTACCTTTGTCTATGTACCAGAGTTTATTTAGCTCTTTTATTTGATATTGTCATTTTTAGACAACCCTTCCCCTATGGTCTTATTAATATCGCATGCATTTTAGTTGCTGTATGAATTTTAGAGGATTACTTCTGTATTCCTCAGCCTATCTGTAACTGTTACCCATTCTAAAAAGTGCTGTTAGCTTTGAATATCAAACAGATGCCTTAATAGGACCTCAGTGCTTCTCAGCACCTGTTTCTTCCCACTCCTGGTTTAAGTAAATACACATAATAATTAATTTTCCAAGCTAGTAATCTGGTTTCATTTTTGTTAGGCAAAAATCTACCCTTGCTGTACAGGTGTTCTCTTTCAAGGATAAGCCCAAATACCTTACAATATGGTTATGTTCTCTTTCTACCATGTTCACTTCTTAAATGGGGATCTTGACGTCTGTCCTTGTCATTCCATTTATATGGTTCTTTGTAGAAAACTGTCAGAGAAAACTACCTGAAAGCCTGCAGCATCAGTGTTTGATAATATAAGCATAAATCCTAGATTTATGCCTTTCTCTCTGTCATTAGGATCAATCTATTCCCAAGAGCACAGATACCTGCTCTGTCTACAAATCTAGACATTAACTGAGATCCATGCCCTGCATAGTCACAGAAGTACTGATATTTCTACATGAATGAAATCCCTATTTCAAAAACTCATCTATAGCAAGATACTTTCTTGGGAAGTCCTCTTTAAGACAGAAGGCACACTTACTTTCTTCTACCTGTCCAGTCAAATGAGTTTGTTTCTTGTGTATGCCTATGGTGCATTTTCACCATGGGAAAAAAGGGATCTTTAGGATCAGCAAATCTAGAGCCTTGGTTTTGCAAGCAGTGCATTATGGAGAACCCTTGCTGGCCTTTCAGGGGTTTTTCACAAAGTCAAGACTTCCAGATTATGTGGGAATAAATGCCTAGAATGCGAAGATCCAGCAAATTAAACAGTAAGTTCAGTATATCAAGAAGAGATATAAAGCAGTAATTTTTACATGGAAGAATTTCTTAAAGCTTCTTTGGCCCAAGGGGAATGTCAAATTGTGTAGTTCAAATTCCTTAGACTTGGTTGGAAAAATTTCGGTACCTGTATCAATAGATCAGTATTTTCCCAGTATGGTTAAATTTGCAACAGCATTATAACCATTCCTTGACATTAGATCATGCAACAGCATCAGTATATGATAAAAATAACAAATTAGCTGAGCTAGACAATAAATGAGCTAGATGTAAAAATAATCAAAAGCTGGGCTGCAATCTTCACAAGTCTCTTAGGTATCTTCTACCAAGACACATAGTTATGATACCGTAAGACAGATGATCCATATGCCAAAACCTATTCTATGTACTCGAGTAGAAGCAAAGAATCATAGAATCATAGAATCAGCCGGGTTGGAAGAGACCTCTGAGATCATCAAGTCCAACCCTTGACCCACTATCGCTGTGGTTACTAGACCATGGCACTAAGTGCTACATCCAGTCTCATCTTAAAGACCTCCAGGGATGAAGAATTCACCACTTCCCTGGGCAGCCCATTCCAATGCCTGATTACCCTCTCTGTAAAGAATTTCTTCATAATATGTAACCTAAACCTCACCTGTACATGTTGGTGTTTTGATGGGGAGAGAGATACTGAAGGGAGGAGGATAAGATATGCTGTTCAGCTGAATAGAGGCCTAACCTTCTATTTTGTACTTGCAAAAGAACCTTTTTCGATTTTATGATCTCAGAATAATTACGTGAATATATATCTGAACACTTGCACTTTCAGCTACTTGTTTGCTGATAGCCATAGCCTGGAGAAACAGGCTGGTGCCCAGGATAAAATTACGAGTTCAAAATATTAATGTTTCAAATATCCAAATAGTTGAAAATTGCAGGGGAAGAATATTTTGGTAATAACGCAGATTACAAAGCACAGTATTACAGTGCATTCCCCAGATCAAAAGAAGTACAATAAAACCAGCAGGACATATGCACTTCTAAATAACCACCTATAAAGCCTAACTTGAAAGCAACTGAAGGTGTTTGGGAGTCTGTGAAGTAGATTTCTCTTTAAGGAAGCCTATCATCAGCCCTAGCTACAGACAATGGCTTCATCTTGGTGTATATTTTTGACTTAACAATAAAAGAAAATCCAAGGCTTCTTAGGACTATAGATTTGTGGTCCTTCTCTAGTTGCTTCATGCATCACTAAGCAGTGTAAGAGCATGTATTGCAACCTGACGATTTCTCCTTCCAAGACTACTTTGGTGTAAACCACCAATTTCGTACTTCATATAGCAAGTTTGATTTAGAAACAGGATCATGAAAAAAGAGTCCTCTTTCTGACTTTGGAACCACAGTATATAGTCTGTATATGTTCTGTAAACCCAGGGACTGACACAATTGCTAAGTTTATGTAGTGTCACTGGACAGTCTTGAAGTTCCCTACCAAAAGTCTGATGTGGCAGCAGTTAGTGGATGTCCAAGGCTGTTACTCCCTGGTCTTCCCTTGTTCCACCTACACTGCTGATGGTTTTCCAACACCAGAGGTGACTTTGATAGGGTTTCCATCATCTAGTTTTAGATGCCCACATCTGAACTTGTCATCTCCAGGTATCTTCATATCCAGTGAAAAAAAATCCCTGTAGTTCTAGAGAAATACATTTTTGACATGTACTTTAGGAAGAAACCAATCATACCGTTTGTTTCCACTGACTTTACAGGGAGTCCAGATGACAGGGAGTCCAGTTCAGAAAGAGAGTTTGAGAACACAGACATTTGTCAAGGTACATCCTACTCAGCTTGCCTCAGTGTATTTTCAATCACAGAACCATCTGCAATACCAATTATCTGAAAATAAGAAAATAGTATGTTATTTTTCATTTTCTTCGATGCAGGTCACCCAAATGTCCATTCTTTGGCAGCTATTTCACTTCCAAATGTTGCCTGCCGTGCAACTGTTAAATTGAGCACAGTTGTTTCCTTTTCTCTTCATTGACCTTCTAGCAATTACCCTGTTCCCTTTATTACACTCTATTTTAATGTCAACACTTTTATGCAAGAGTTCAATCACTTAGACACTTGAATGACTTCACAGTAGACCAAGAGTGAGAAAAAAAAGTCCCTTTAATATATTTAGATTAAAATTACATTAGATAATTAACTTGAAAACACATTTTTGTAAGTGCAGTTAACTCAGTCCATACACCCAAACCAAACATAATTGAAGTTATTCCATTCATTACTTGAACTGTGCTTCTACTTTGTGTGTTTTCTAAGGTATGCCATTGATTTTCATAAGATAATTTTTCAGCTTTTATTTCCAAGCCAGACCAGCAGAAAAAAAAGACATTCAGTGTAAGAGTCTCTTGAGTTCTAAAGATTCTCCAGGTACTGCCATGTCTTTAGGAAATACCTGGTTTTACTTTGATATGCAGAGCTTACCACATGAACTGTCTTTGGGAGTGTACAGAGAGATGGAAGAAGTAGAGATGGAAGTTAAGAATTACCATATTTTGAGTAAGATTCCTTTCTCATTGCTGAATATCAGGAATCCCACATTAGCCACTTCTGCCTATTTCAAAGGAATTATTGTGATTCAAAAGAATCTAAAACTTTTTGTTATCACACGGCTTCAGAAGAATATAATACAAAAATCCTTCTCATTTCTTAGGTGTCTTTACTCTAAATAAATATAATGAAAATCATTAACAAGCACAGCGTTCCCCATAATTAATCTAACATCCTTGCATGCTTTTGTATTTTTTTCTGGTATTTGTTGGACATAGATGGAATAAGTGGGATCTTTATAAATTTCTGCATTGAGTTTGCCTGAAAGAAAGCATCCAAACAGAAATTCATTAAAAAAAACCAACCAAAGGAAAAATGTCTAAAAAAGCTTCTTGTGGACCAGTAGTATATTACTGTATCTGGTTTTCACCTTCTCCTGAAGAGAACATTAACTTAATTCTAGATGTATTCTAGTATACTCCATGTCATCCACTCAAGCCATTGTTTTCTCCCATTGAACTCTCTTTTGCATCCAGTGGGAGCTCTGTGGAAGAGAAGATTGATCAATCAGGACCATAAAAGCCATTTTAGGATTTGGGAAATATCTTTTCTTTTGAGATGTCCGTCTCAGGTCATATCCACAACCATTTATTTGGGCTTAAGTTGTGTTTCTCTCTGCCTTGTGGACAAAAGCCAGACTTAATGACACTGGCAGCAGCATTTTAGTACAGCCAGAGGTGGTATTTAATGCAGAGGTAATATCTTGAGGACATGAAAAATACCTCTTGGTCTTGTTGGAAGTTCAGGTACATTGATCACCTCTGTAGAAGTTATAATTTCTGTCCTTCAGGAAGAAATAGGTTTCCCTTAATTTACAGATTAACAACAGTACAGTTTAGGTGAGTTTGTTTGTGGTCTTGGTTCAGCAAACAATGTCAATGTTGATACAAAACTATGTCGATGCTTCCTTTTATTACTAAGTCATAGTGCATTCTCAAAACTAACTTCCTTATAAAAAAATCAAGCATGAAATTATGTATCTGTTCTTCCACCACTGACAAGAGACAGAATATTGTCCCATGTTCCTGAACAGAACCAGTGTGTAACTTTAGGAAGTGAGTTGTAACTTTAGGCCGTGAGTTGTAACTTTAGGCCAGACACAGAAAGAACCACTGTGATTTTAAGACAAACCCACCGCAAGCTGTCCACTGCCATTTTCTTTAAAAAATCGTATGTACACATCTCACTGATATCTGTACATTCTGTCATCCAATAAATATTTTGATAAACAGAAATATGTATCCTCCCTTTAAAAATTTTTAAAATATGTTATTAAAATGCACAGAAAGCTACACAACAGATATTCTAGACTTTTGTAATAAAATATATTCTGGGAGAGATAAGATAAAACATAATTACTTTTCTTTATGGCAGTTTTAGGGGTTTTTTTAGAGAGACCAACTGAGCTGAGATAGTAAAATTATTAAAATCTTGTGTAATCACTTAGAATTTTTTTATCATGTTCATTTCTACATTTGAAAGTTATTTTTATGTAAATTTTTATTTGTCTAAGTAAATGCACATAACTTCTCTACCAATAACTGCTTATGCACCTGTTGAGCAACTAAGAAGTTGCTTTTCTCACATGAAAAAATGGTTAAGCATCTTAAAATATATTTCCTAATGTGGTAAAGCAGGTAGGCAGGGTAGAACTGTCACTGTTTGTAACTCCAAAAATCTTAAATGATGAGAGTTGAATTAGTATGATTCATGTTGCATACAGGTATGCAAGTATCTTGTTAGCCACCATAATTAACAGGACTGGAGATCTTGTTGCTTTGTGGCAAATAGCAGTCCAAGGCAGCAGCAGCAGTGGTGGGGAACAGGAGTGGTACTACAGCCCTCGCTATACCTTGGGGCCCAGCACTGCAGACAGGTGGGCTGCAGACTCAACATCTGCCCTCCCTTACCCTCTCATAAATCTGCCTCCAGGGGAAGTGTGGCCAAGGCAGCCCATTGCACAGATAGGGTTAGCTGCACACAGCTGTTCGGAGAATTCCCAGATCTTTGATTTACTGTGATCAATTGCATGATTAGGCTGGATGTCGTTGAGGGTGGTGATTATCTAACGGGGGCACTGTGATCTCTGTTGCAAAGAAACTCTGCTGGGGAAGAAAAATTCGCATAAGACATCAATATACGTTTATACAAAATACCTGAGGGCATCTTTGCAACCAACATACTGTAAGTTAATAGAGCTTTTTCTCAGTTAAGCCAGTGGAAGGAAACATGCTTGCATTAAATTTATGTTAGAAAGTGAATCTTAGTGTGAGCAGTTTTCTTTCAGCTAACGCATTTAGCCAAACTAAGGTATGAACTTAATCACTGAGCTATTCGGGAGGTATCCAGCACAGACATTAAATAGGATTATGCAACAGCCATCTGTGCTTGCTAATTAAAGTGTGGAAAACAGCCAGTATCAAATTATTTTGTTTAGACAATTCGTGGCAGGGTTACGTAGTTCAGCATGTATGCAGTGGTTTCATTCTTTGGTAAGACTTTTATGATTTCCCAATGACCTATGTCATTCTAATATACAGCCTCTAAGTACAGCCAATGTCATTGTGCCAAAAAAGAAACTTTAAACTTTTGTACTGAAGTAGGATTTTTAATAAATAATTGACATTTTACTTATGTAGTTTGGAAAACATACTGAATATAATTTATAGAGCCTACACTTTCTAAATTCTGTCCACCAGTAGCTTCAGCTAACAATTTCACCTACACTTTAACTACATCATGGTCAGTCCTTGCTTTTAGAAAACCGTTCTTTAATTTAAAAAAAAAAACCAACTTATTTGAGCTACAATTTTGCTTTTAAATGGACTCACATGAGTCCTACAGAATTTGTTTTCTAATGGTCCCTTATTCCAACAAAATTTACTTTTGCAAGACTGAGTTGTAGTCATGAGTTGTACCAATGTGCTTCACATGTATTCAGCAAGCAAGATCCAGTCCAGAAAAACATTCATTCAATCCTGTAGCCTATTCCCTGTGACCACCAGCTTGCTGTGAGGGAGCTGGAATCTGGATGAGTTGTTCTGGTAGTTTGTATCCTGTAACCTTCTTTCCCCAGTGTCCCAGTACACATCCCTGCTGCCCTGACAACATGACCAAAAGTTCATGCCTTGCACACATGCACTACCCACAGCCCCTGATAAATGTCATGCACATGTGGGAATGTGCATGTCTGCAACATGCTACAGGGACCACCTTCCTTTATGCTTTTTTGTTGTACATTCTCCAACCTCCTTAGGTGACTGCAGCTGTATTCTTTTTTGTAGGGTGCACATGCTCATCAGCATGCGCAACAGCCATATGTCTCAACGTTTTAGGTGAGGGAACTCACTGGCATACATGCTACAGCTCTTTTCCAGTGCATCCAAAAAAAAAAAAAACCTGAACACAGGGATGGGATGGTGTGTACTTCGATCTATCTCCGTCATGGAACTAGGCCATTGTCTGAGTTGTCTCTCCAGAGCAAAAGGCTAGGAAAGCACACCTGCATTCTGCAGTGTGACACAGCTCATGTGGCTCCCTGTAGCCAAAAGTTTGGTCACTATTGGTCAGTGCTTGAAAGCTCAGTATGTGCCATCTCTCAGAGTCTTGTCAGTTAAGTGAAACCCCAAAGGAACCCTAGTACAAGAAGACATGTGACCATAGGTAGGATTATGACCACTGTGGTTGCTTCAGTGACTAGTGTAGGGGGTCTGGCACATCTGTTCTTCTCACGGTCATTTTGTTGGGTCCCAAGTTTCTTGTTTCTCTAAAGAAACCACCCATTGCAGTTAGTTTTCTTCTTGAGCATGCTGCCCTCTGTCCACTTCAGCATTCAACCGAGATAAGTAGGCTTGTGTTCATTAGAAATATCACTGAAATGATCAGCACAGGAGCACAGCTTAAAAAAATGGCATTTATATTGTCACCATTATGATTTAGAGTCTGTGCCTGCTACAGATGAAGAGAACTCCTGCTCCTATTAGACTTCCCTTTGCACTTCCTCTGCACTACCATCCACAAATGGTTTCGCATCCTTCTAACATTTTGACAGTCACCATTAGCAACCCAAGAGCTAAAAACTTTTTAAATTAAGTCTTGGATTTCACTGCACAGTTCTGTGGCAGAGTCAATACAGTGACAAATCTGCAGCCCCTGCAAAGGAGTAAAAGGAAGCTAGATTTCTTCAAACTTAGGAGTTAGAAGAAAATATGGTTTGAATAACTCTTCTAACAAAACAATCTGGGTTTTAAGCAACATAGATTCAATAGAGAGTCTTAAAATCAATGAGCAGAAAGCTTTAGTAACTTCTCCAACCACTGTTTTCCTCCTTGCATGAAAATGGCTCATTAAAAGGACACATCAAATTGCTTTCCATGTCTGAAAGCGAACACCAACACAATTGGAGAATTTGCTAAACTGTTACATTTGAATGTGATACATAACAAGAGGGTTAGGAAGCTTCTGCATTAACATGTGGGAGATGTTAAGAGAAAAACACAAATGTCGAAGTAAGAATAGGGAGGAAATTTCAATTTGCAATTATGCTTTAAATTTTTTTTAACAGACGTTGCAGTTTGTAAAACAGAAAGAAGCCTAGTTTGGTAGTTCATGCTCCCAATTTTCAATATAATTTTAATGTACGTGTACAAAATGTTTTGTTTCATGCTTTAGGTTTGTTTAGGTTTTGTTGTGGTATTTGTGTTCTCCATCCTACACAGAGCACTTATGACATTCATCTCTCTCAGTTAGAAACAGAACCACATTTTTAGGCCACATACAGACATAAAGCGAAGCTTGATGTTTACATTTAATGATTATAGACTGCTAAATATAGAGATTTCATAGCAAAGAAGTTCTTTAAGTGAAGTGTTGTATTAATCACAGAAAATAACTTCTACCCATCCTTCAGCAGGCAAACCCCTAATAGGGCCAAGAGTCAGAAAATTGGGCTGTAAAAAGAAGAAAAAATAAAATCCGCCTTTCTCTCACAAAACCACAAAGTCCTAAAATTAGAATGGTCCTTTTTTTCGGCTGAAAAGGGAAGTTGCACCATGCTTGGATTTGGGGCATGGGCAGGAGCATAACAAGCACATCCAAGAATGCCTCTGCTTGATAGTCAAATGCTATCTTGAGAATGTACGTCAAGCTGCATGCATGGTGCTTCTCCATCCTTCAAAAAACTGCCATCTAAATCATCTAGCAGTGGATCGAGCTGAGGTATCACCTTCTCAAGCCAAAAACATGTTCCCCCATCAAGTATGCAGAAATAATATAAAACACAGCACTATTTCTTTGAAAGAGCCACAAAGTATTCATATTGCTCCACAAATTAACGGGATGAGCATCCCCTACAGCCTTGCCCCACGAACTGTGGAAAGAGGCTTCTCCAGCCTTTTCTTTACTACTTACCCTCCTGGTAACTTTTGTTTCAGGTTTTTGGACAGTGTAAGGGAAGTGAGCTCCCAAGGACCTAAAGAGGAGATGCAATCAATGGGAAGTCTTGGAAGGGTCTCACCTCTTGAAAGCATTGAAAGAGTGCATTTGTAAACATGATTTCACACTCAATTAGAAAGGTGTAAACCTTGTGAAACTCAGGGTGGTTTTTCCTTATTAATATGTCTAGCTGAAAGCAGCAGTTGAATCCATGTTTTAGCAGAAAAGGCTGTTTACTCTCATAATTAAGGAGGGTCAAATAGTTAATCTATTATAAGAGCTGTGCCAGTCAGTTCAATAGAAGATCTCATTTTCATAAGGAGTTCAGATGGAATACTCTGCATGCTATTCTGTTCCAGAAAAGAATCTAGTAATACTGCATAAAAAAAATATGTATTGTTTGAAGCAAATACTTCATTAATTTGACCTATCTGTGATAACATTTTTAAGGACACAACAATACCGGTGAATTTTACTACTTGCCAAGAGAGGCATGCTACTATCAGGATGCATCCTGAATGTGTTCAGCTAGTTCAGCTCAAAGGAAACAATGGAGCTTATAGACATGGTAGGCTACCATTCAAGATGGCAAGGATCCCATTACAAATATTCCTTGTTTTGAATATCTCTTGCCATCCAAGTTCTACATGATGCATATAATTTAAGCATTCTCCTTAGAGAATCACAAATGAAGAGCAATGTCTACAAGAGAATTTCAGGGGAGGTGTGAGTAGGATCCTGTGTTAGACTGAGTGAGCACATTCAGAGCGGGCAGTCAGAGTAGAGGCCCTAGCCAGAGGTTCTTGGTGGGAATATGACAGAAGAAAGCTTTGGATCTAGCCCAGAGAGGGCACACCACCTCTCGAGAGGTGTTTAGATGCCAGTAGGATAAAACCTCAGCTAAGTGTATATATAACTTAGAGGCCTAAATGTGTTTTTTGACATTTAAGGATAATACGGCAAATCTTGACAAGCCAAGCTTTGTCTGATTAAAGAGCATGACATAGCACCCTAAATTACCAAAAATAAAATGCATATTGTTATATATTGCTACTATATGTTTTCTACAGTTTGTATATGAGAAAGTATCATTAAAAGTCGATGAGAGACTGTTTATAAATTTTGATTGCTTCATAATTTTAACTTTGAGCAACATTTTTATCATAATTATAGGCTTTCTTAAAGCATTTATGCAGATTGTTTTATTCAAAAGGGGTTTATTCCATATAAACTCCACTCTTTTATCTCTCCATGAAATCAGTGTGTGAATTCCCAGCAACCACAACTCCATAGACAGTCATCACATTAGTAGGAGAGATATTTTCAAACAAGGCAATATTCCTCAGATATTCTGAACATTATTTCCTGCCTTCCCAGCCAGAGAGTGTCATGGTGGTAAACAGTAATGATAATCGTTAGCACATTTGTTACCTCTTTATCTCTCTTTAAAAGCATTAGCAAATTTGTAGTCAATTCTTCTGTGATGTTCCCGTGTGCTATGGTAGTCAGCATATTTATGGTTCAGTGAAGGCTCGGGGAGATTAAGCCTGATATCTCACACCTCCAGCTCAAGGAGATTTAAGTCCAGGATTTATGTGCAGAGTTTATGTTCAGTGAGAATTTTGTGTCTAAATATTCTGGATCCCTACAAATGTTGAAATATAAAGGACTTACCAAGGACCCAAGGTTGGTTTTTAATTGCTATTAACAGCCAGTTGATTGAACTGTTTCAATGCATGTGAACAACTTTTGGGATCTGCAGCGGGGACTGAGTCCATGGCTCCCACTTTAGATTGGCCCATGGCTATAGTGCCTATGAGGAGAGGGCTTTGGGGAAAACCGTCCTCTCTCCTTCCTCCCGGTTTTCTCACAAAAGATGTCCATCCCAGCCAAAAGCCCAGGATTTCTACAATGGCAACAATTAGGACATCAGGACCCTTGTCTGAAGCTTAAGGCAACAAATTGACAGCACAGCTGGACCTAATGTAACAGAAAAGCAATTCAGCCCTTGGGTGAACTAGTGACAGTCCTGGTAAAATCACAGAAGTGAATCATCTTCACTGGAAGAGGAGCTGAAAGGTTTGAATAGTTTCATAGCAGTCACTGTATCAGCACACTATGCCTCATTATGATCTTCTCACCCCAATGACTTGAGAAGGCACTTCTCCAGCACTGGAACATCTATAAAGTAAGCAGAACAAAATATATACCCTCTACTTGCATATACTGCTACAGCATAAAATGGAAAAGGTACTATCACCTCCTCCAGGAAATACAAATATATTATGTTAAATGTATATAAACTAGGTGCAAACATTTTGCCCTCACAGTAAAAATTTGATCTTTAATACATGTGCTTAGATACTCAGAAAGAAACTGATTTGTGAAAGCTGTAAGATGTTCTGGTGGGCTCATGACAGTGATGACAGTCTCTAAATGTTTCATTCTACATTTAGAAGGGTTAGTTTGCCTCAGTCTCTTTAATACCTGATGCTATGCCATGCTCCATTTTACAGCACTACCTTCAACTTCGATGATTTCCTCGAAGGACTGGATCACATCGCAGTGGGATAACCTGAGCTGCACCCCATACTTTCTATTCACAAGCCGTTTGAAAAACTGTTTTGCACTTAGGTCTTGGAATGTATGTTCTGCACTTGAATGGTGTGGTTCAGACTTCAGACCCTATTAAAAGGGTCCAAGGCCTTAAAAAAAAAAAAGCACCAAAAAAAAAAGTTAAAACCAAAACTACAAAACACTAATGAAGCGATTCCATTGCTATCTGCTGCTCTAAAATGAAATGAGAGAATCATCACAAACATGGTAAAAATGAGTTCTATGCAGAAATGCGATTAGATTTTCCCTGTTGATTTTTATAGCTTGCAATCTTTATGTTACGGGACTTGTAGCTTCCCTCTGATTTCACTCTAGTATGGAGTAGGCATAGTTCCACCACACTCATTTTGTCAAGGAAGACAAAATTTTGGCAAACTTTGGTTTTCCTATATACAGCACAAACACCATTTAATCCTTAAATGCTAAAATCATAATCATCTTTGTTTACATTTCCCATGTTATTTTAGTCATTTCCCAGCGCTATCGTTTGAATCTGTGCTATTATATTTCCTCCTTGAAAACATGCTAATATTAAAGTTCGAAGTACGGGAATAAATATAAGTTGAGTGCTTGGATTTCTTATGACACTGCAGTTGGAGAGGGTGCAGCTCTGTATTTCAGAGCAATTGTAGAACAGGCAGGTTGTCACTGGACTTAATTTCAAGACGATCAAACTGCTATGTCTGAGGAAAAAAATATTTTGCTATGTCAATTATATTCTGAATTCTGAGGTTTGGAACTGTTTCATTGCAGAATGCTGGAAAGGGGGCAGCTGTGTCTGTGATGGAAAGCAACAATTGTACAAGTATATTGTTAAAAAAGCAAATACATTAGAGGTAACAAAATGTTCATTTTTAGGTGGCAAGAGGAGATTTTTAGTATCTATCAAAGATATTGAGAAATATTTTTTGCAGATTTGTTGGTCAGTCAGTTGTTTGAAAATAAGGGTCGTGTTCTACCATAGCCTTTCTTTGCAGGCAAATGGGCTGCATACAGGAATTTTTCTTGTGTGAGGGAATTGAATAAAGACAGACCACGGCTCCTCTCTAGAGCCAGGGACCGGCCACAGAGCCAGCCTCACTGTCCATCACAGTTGCAGCTACAATTGACTTAAAACAAGTCAGAGGCAGTTATTCCAAAGTAAAACCTGATTTCTTCTTTGACGATATTAACCGATGCTAGACTGTAGTTGGCCTTGTCAAGGCATGGAAAAGACCTTACCTCGGGACTGGTGCTTGGGACCCGAAGAGTCCTCAGTACCCTCAGCCTGGAGCACTCTAGGCGAAGCGCTAGGCTTTTTCAATATATTTTTTTAAATCTGGGATTTCTGAAGCGACAACTTTCAGGTCAGACCCGAAAGGAGAGTGTCTGCAGTACTGGCCCAAGAGTCCTGGTAAGGGATGCGGGAGGCTCCGAGCCCCTTTCCGAGAGCCCAGGGGTGAGATCTGCAACCCCGGAGTTGCGGCCAAGGGCCGCTGCCCGCTGCCCACAGAGCGGGGTGACCTCCCGTCGGGCACGGGGCTGCGAGCATCCCCATCTCCCCTTGTGCTTTTTGAATACCTGGGGCAGAATTAGCCAGTCGCAGGCATTCATTGGAGTTCTGCAAAAGTAAGTGTCTACAGCCCCCGCAAAACAACAAACAAAAACCTGCGAAGAGGAAAACGCTGTAAACAAGCAGCAGAGCTTTGGGGAATTTGAGATGAGCGTGGAGAGAGTTCGGATCAAATGGGATTTAAAGTAGACAGCAGTAACTGCGTGTGATCAATAATCATCCCGTGTACATTCCTCTACTCATTTAACATCAGCTAGGATCGTTCAAATATTGCAACTGAGTACTCGACAAGGAAATCAGCTGAGCGTGTATTTAAACTGTGGTTAATTATTAATATGAACAATTCTTTTCGATTAAATGTTTCATTTAATCCCCTCATATTGACTTGTCTAGGAAGCTACAAGTCTAGCTTCGAAAATGATAATATGGGTGCAGACTTATTCTAGAGAATTTGATATAATCCATATAATATCATTACTGAATCATTTTCTCTTCTTGCTTCATTCTAACCAGCTGAGGCAACGAACAATTTTTGGTGTAAATATTTATGACTTTTTTAAATGTTCAAAGGAAATTTGTCAGGGAGGTCCCTCGAAGTACAGGGGAAAACCACATCTCAGTGAAGATATGAGTCTTGGAAATGTGAGTTCAAAAGAAAAAGCAGTTCGTGTTTCAAATAGTAACTTCCGAAGAAATTAACACTGAGTAATATTTCTTCCCGCTACCGCTCAAAATCTTTCTTGCCATGTTCTAGACGGGTGCCTGCCATTCTTTTCAGCAGGTCTGGCCACCTCCTTGCACGGTCCCTCGTTCATCCTACGGAGTCTGTGGTTGTGCTCACTGCGTCTGTGATCTTTCCTTCCCCTGCCGCCTAAATCAAATCCCTCGGGTCCCGCTTTAAAAAACAGTCCCTGAACCTCAGAACCTGTCAAACCGTTCTTTTCCTTCCCACCTTCCTTCCCTTCTTCCCCCCTTCCTTCCCTCCTTTCCCCCTTCCTTCCCCCCTTCCTTCCCCCCTTCCTTCCTTCCTTCCTTCCTTCCTTCTTTCCTTCCTTCCTTCCTTCCTTCCTTTCTTCCTTCCTTCTCTTCGGACTTGGAAGAGCGATGGTGAGTTGAATGTGCCTTGATTTCTCAGTACACATGGCAGTCAGCCCCTTTCAACAAGCCATCATATTTGTCCTTAATTTCGACTTTTCCAAGCACTGTTCTCATATTCCACTGTTTGAAATGTAGGAAGATTTAGCATAATTTGGAGGTCAGATTTCTAAATAAGCCTACTTTAAATAACAAGCCCACACGGGAGATTGTCAGTATCTCTATTTTGTATACAGTTTACACACTGGCACCGCTTTTTAAAACCCTATATGTGGGTTAAAACTCAATTTTACAACCCCCATTTATATGAGATGTAGGTTTGACATCTGTTTGCCAGAGTGTTTTGCACTTAGCCTAACACCCACTATTAAATGACAAAATTGTGGCAGGCTGTCAAAGCCAGCTGACTGACAGCTGCTCTACTTTACAAAAAAGCCCCATTCAAATATTTGCAGGGTTGAAGCTTTCTGTAACGCTGTCGCCATTCTCCCCGTTATTTAGCATGTAAAATATAAGTCAAAGTTTTAGAGCTGCTTTCCAAAATGTTGCCATTTTTCCATATAAAAAGAGCGAGCAGCGGTTGCTGGCGGGGATCCAGCGCCGAACGCATTGGGTGGGTATTTCGCTGGGTCCCCGCGTTCCTCCTATCTGCACAAACCCGATAAAACTGTCATTTAGCAGCGTTTCTTAATATTGCAGCTAATTAGAGCCGGTGTGTTATTGAAGTGAGAGCAAAAATCCACTTAAAAGAGAGGGGAGGGAGGGGGGAAAAAAAGAAGGGAGGGGAATTTTCCGTGCAGGCAGAGGTACGCACCCGGGCATGGAGCACAGCGAGACTCCCCCGGGGAAAGGGACGAGCTCTGGGGAGGGGACACCGAAGGCATCCCCGCACCCCCGCAGCGCCCCCCCTCCCCCCCCCCTCGCCCCCTGTTTCTGCCCCCACCTTCAGGGATCCCTCTGGGCAGCTCTGGAAGGACGTGCAAGGGAAAGCGCTAATGGAGAGCGAGCACTGCACCTTGGCCGAGGTCTCTCCTACTTCTATTCCCACGGATAAGGATGTAACATTTAATTTAGGTCGTTAATATATATGCCCGTCCGTTCCCTTGTTCCCCCTGCAGGCGCCGAGTCTGTAAAGGGCAACGGTGGTTTAACTTTAAAGCAATCTGCTTTTTATTCCAACATGTCTAATGATTGTATGTGACTGAGCAACTCGAAATAGCTGACGAGGTAATCCCTGCATGCTAAGGAGTCTTTGCAGAAATTGTTGGGGTGTATTTGAACCTCGGGTGCTTCCCGCAGCTTTTGCGACACAAGAAGAGCTCTGGATGGCAAGAGAATGGGAGGTTAACGGCGGGGGTAGGAGGATGTATTTATTATTTTATTTTTTAAATGAGGACTAGATCCCTCCCCAATAAGAGAAGAAGACAGGAAGGCGGCTGCCCCCGGTGTTCATTCCCAGCCCTGGCGCGGCTGGTCCCCCATCAGGGTACAGGCAACCATGACCCGCCTGGACGCTATAGCCGGCTCCACTGGCGAGGAAAACCATATCCTGTGTCCCCCTCTGCCCTCTCTCCCCACTGCACACCCCTGGCACAGACGGACAGGTACACACCCGCACAGCCGGACAGGTACACACCCGCACAGCCGGAGCAGAACGGAAAACGGGGCACTCTCAGCTTTACCTGAAAATCTTTAGCTGATTTGTGTCCATTTTAATAACATCTATCTACTTGCTTTCCTAGAACGGTTGTCATGTTGGCAGAAAGGGACTGAAAAAGAGTATTTCGGGGAGGGAAAAAACATGCAGGAAAAAACTAACGGCGCTGTCTAGGAAAGGGGAGGTGATCTCAGTGAGTGGTACAGGGTGGAGGAGGTGCGGACCCTCCGCAGCGATCCCGAGCGGAGAAGGGGAGGCTGACAAAGCCCGGTTCCAGCTCGGAGAAAGCGAGGGAAGGCCGGGAGAGGGGGAGCGAGAGGGGCGGAGAGGGGCTCTGAGCCTCCCTGTGAAATCCAAGTTTATTGTCAACAAAGGAGGGTCTGGCCAGGCTCGGAGCCTCCGCCGTCCCGAGCTGCCGGAGGCAGATTACGGCGGGGGGGCGCGGGAAAGGGGTCCCTGGGCGGCCGGGGACCGTCAGGACACAGCGGGGAGAGCAGGAGCGGGGTCTCGGGGCGACCGAGGCGAACGTGGGGAGGGACGGGCGGAAGCGCGGGGAGCCCCGCGGCGTGGCACAGGTGCGGGAAGCAGCACCCAGGGGTGGCTCTTCCCTCTCAGGAGGCATCTCCACCGGAGAAAGGGGCAGGGGAGAGTGGCCCAGCAGGAGCTGGAAGGCAGAAATGCAATCTTAGAGGAGAAAGTGCGTGTGAGAGAGGTAAAGGGGAAGAGAAAGAGGAGGAAGGCTCCGAGCTCCACCTCCCCGCTCGGCGCGGCGCTCCAGCTGCTCTCAAACCAACTGCTCAATTCTATTCACTGCCGCGACGGAACAAAAAAGTGGCTATTTATTAGAATACTTGTTTGGTATTGTTCGGTGCCACACAAAAGGCATTTCATTATGTTGGGGTGGGGAGAAAAGCCCCTCTCTTTTTTTTCCCTTTTCTTTTTTTTCCCTTTTCTCTCCAGACCGAAACAATAACTTGAAATTGTCTTTAAAATCTTTTCTATCAATAATAAATTTCATTTTCTTCTCTCTCTCCCACTCTCCCTCTCTCCCCCTCTCCAGTGCAGTGTGTGTGTGTGTGTGTTGCGCGTGTGTGTGTGAGGGGGAGAGAGAGAGAGCGAGTGAGGGAGAGAGCGCGAATGGTGAGTGTGCGTGTGTCGCCGGGCACTCGTGGCTCGGGCACAGCCGCCTGGGAGCTGCGGCTGGGCGAGGGGCGAGGAGGAGATCGCCGGCTCCATGTCGCGCTGCCCTGCACCTGCGGGCACGGTCGGATGAAGGTGTGAGCTAGGCTAGAGCGGGGGGGGAGGGAAGTAATAATAATAAGGCTGCCCCTTCAGATGATATGTTGGGAGGAGGCTGGAGCTGGAAGAGCAACTGTAAGTGTGCCTCTAACTTTTGAGGGGGTCTTCACCCTGTCTTGGGAACGGAGGAGGGAAAGCCGGCGAAGGGAGGGCTTCCAAGTTACTTTTGCTGCAAGGAGGGAAGAGCCGATTGCATTCACTGGGTTATCGGCTGTGACACGGATTTGGGGGGGAGGGGGGAAAGCGCGGGCGACAGTGTTTTGGGCTGCCCCCCTCCGCCTTCTGGGGAAGACGCCTCATGGGTTTTGAGGCGGGGGAGGGAAGCGGCAACCGGGGCCGGGGTCGGGGACTGCGGACGGGTTGGGGCGGGGAGGGCGCCGGGAGCGACGGCGCTGCCTCCCGAGCGCGCAGCGCCCGCTCCGGTTACACGTTCAAAAATTAACATGTCGGTGCGCGGGTGCCATTTAGTGAAAGGTGTCTTGGGCGAAGAATCAATTTCGTTGTGACTGACCGGTGGGTTGGCTGTATTAATACTGCCAAAAAAAGGGAAATCAATAGGCATAGCAGCCCTCAGCTATTACAACTAATGCCTGCTTAATCTCTGCCCCTCGGAACGGGCATTCATATGGGCTCCCAGCACTGCTAATGCGGCCGGAATGAGCCCGGCTCCGTCTTCCCAGGGAACGGGGATTCCCGGATCCGGTTCTCTGTGAAGGCGACAGCTGCCGGGACCTCTCGACAGGGAGGTTGTGCCCAGCCTCTCGAAGTCAAGTCCCGGCGAAAAAAACACTAGGGGTTTAGGGCTACCTGGGTTGGTCCGACCCAGGGTCCCACCCTCTCTCCCCGACTCCAAAGTGTCTGTAGAGCCTCTGACTATTGCCAGAAAGTATCGGGATATTAAAACGGTGACATGGATTTTTCCTCTCATATTTGATGGTGGTGTTTGGGGTCGATCAACAGGCAACGGAGCAAGGTTGTACATCTATCGATCAGGGAGGGGACTGGTTTTGGCTGAATCTCTTTTCAGAAACAGGTGTTTAAACATGATAGCGGCTCCAGTCAATTAACCCATTAAAACCCCGTTTTATCGCATTGATTCCCGCGGGCTGCCATAAAAGGTTATGGTTTGAAAGCCTCTTTGTTAAGGGGGGCAGGGTAGATGGATGGATGGATGGAGGGATGGATGGAGAGATGAATAGATGAAGAGATGGATAGATGACGGGATGGGGTTAGGAAGGGTGGTTGCAAATTGTTCCCAAACGTACAGTATCAAGCAGGGAGTAAGATGACGAACTACCGTTTCTCCCCACCAAGCCGGGCTGCACCAGCGTCTCAGCGCGCCCCGTCTCCGCCCGCCGCTCCTGGTCCCGACTCCGCGGAGGGGCAGAGCGGCTGCTGCGGGCCCAGGGGGCTGCCGCCATCCCCTGCCCGCCGTGGGCCGCCCGGTTGCGCAGCCCCTGTGGCAAAAATTGACACATCCACCTCGGGAAAGGGATATGCCCCTCGGGGAGGAGGGGTCCGGTCGGGGGCGGGGGCTGCCTCCCTGCACCAGTTGCCGTCTGGGTCAGGCTGCGGGTGCAGACAAACTGTAGCCTTAGTTGCAAGCGCTGTTATTCCTAAAACAGGACAATCTATGAACAACCTGCCCTCCCTCCCCCAGCCCACCCCCCGCCCCAGCACCTTTTTCAGGTTTGCCAATCTTTGATGTAAATTATGTATTTGCTAAAGGCGTCAGTAGCCTTTTTGCTATCCCGCCTTACGCTGACAGCCAGGGAATCCGTGTAACGGGAATGTGAAGTATTAGTCAGCGATCTGCTGAAAAACAGATCTGCGACAAACACCGCTTTTCCAAAGGCAAATAAACACGGCTGCGGCCAAGTAATCGGGATCTCCCGTTGGTGGGAAGGAAACCGGTTTTTTTTGCCTCGTGTCTCAAGGGTTCATTATCCGCCTTCCCATGGCCAGAATGCTGCACTGGATGGAGCAAGAGGATCATGTATTTCCTCTGGGTACCTTTAATTTCCAGACCAGCGGTCTGAGATTATTTAGATGTTTCTAGTTTTCCCCTTGTTTGCTGTTTTCTGAAGTAAGCACTGGATGAGCGACCGAAAAGGTTTGAAATCATGTCAAAGTGATGTTTTAATCTCATGAAAAAGTATATTAAGTGAGAAGATGTAATTTGTGGGGGATGTTTCAATGAAAGGAGAGATTGGAGTGGATGATACTTTCACTCTCCTGTGAACCTCGTGTCATGTTTATATTGAAGCCTATGTAGCTAATCTAATTTGCAATAACAGGATGGCCTGCAAGAAATAAGCTTCTACATTATTTCTTTTTTTATCCCCTCTCGTTTATTTTTTATGCAAATTCATTCTGACTTGCCCTGAATGATGCCTTTGCAATTGAGGTATAACTGACGAGGATGCAAACCAGAAATATTACCTTTATGGTGTTCTGAGCGACGTGCCACAGACATGACCAGCCAGGTTGCCCTTCTGGAAATGGGATGCCGCACCTGGGCTTGTGAAGCTCTTTTTGCATGACTGACATTTCAGCAGCACAATTTTAAAGATTAACTTCGTACTAACTTCCCGTGTCATGCTAGTCCGACAGACTCTCCATCCCCATAGTCCTTCCTTTTCCTTTAAAAGTTCACAGTTGCAAAACTATACTTTTAAAATATTTTCTTTTTGTTGGAAAATAAAATGTTTGGTAGGTTTTCTTGGGGTTCGTTTTGGATTTTTTTTTTTTTTTTTTTTTGTCTAGAGGGCCAATCGATAACTCGATTGTAAAAAGTTAAAGGTGTGGCCATCCACTTAGGTAGAAGCCCCAAACCCTAGGAAATAGGATAGTGCAAACCCTCTTCTCCCGCGAGATGCTGTGCCATCTGATCAGCACATATTCCTGGCATGTGCCTTAGTAATAATAATTAAAAAAAAAATCTGAACAGACTTGAAAATTACAACTTTTGTGTAATGTAAAAAAGGTGTATTCAGCTTGTTAATTACAGGGAGTTGTGTCATTGGAGTGTTATCAATGACCCATTTAATTTTACTGTAATTACTGACAAAATAAGACAAGGATAGATCACAATACAGGATATTCCTCTTTCGGAACAATATTGTGCTGGAAGTCGAGCTAATGCGTAGCATAAACAAACATTTTTAGAAAATGCTCCTGCTGGCAAAATTTCGTAAAGTCACGATTCCGCTTTTTCTGCCGACTCGGAACTCCCATCGGGCGAAGGATCGGGGCCGTTCCAAGGCGAGGGGGCAACGCAGTGTGTCCTCTCGGGGAGACGAGAGAGGAAGCAAATCTCTGCTGAGGCGCCGACTGACCGTCCCGCCCTCCCACCGAGGTGTGCCGTTCCCTCTGCAGTGTCGGTCGGGGAACTGAACTGGGAGGTGACACTCCCGGCCCACCTGCCCACCGGGACCTGCTGTCGCCCTGGTGCGGCCGCCGGCTACTGCGGAGATCAAACGTGTGGGGAGATCGATACTACTGTTAGGCGCAGAGAAAAGATAAAGCTCATTTTCAAAGCCAGTAGAAATTAGAAACTAGAAACTAGAAAGGAGCGAAAACAGAAAGGCTTGGATAGACAAACTCTTCGGAAAGGGACAATTTATCGACATTGGGGAGGGAGTGGTGATGCAGAATTCTTTTAGAAAAACGGCTCCAGCCCCCCTTCTATCTGGCACAATAAATAAATAAATGGAAGTACCTACACGGAACAGCCGTCTGCCCTCCGGACGCTTTGATTTTGCCCGGAACAGGCTGGCCCTGAGTACACCCCTGTGCTCCGTGTCGCGTCCCGTCCCCGGCACCCGCGCCCCGCAGGGCGGGCGGCTCCGGGCAGCTGAGCCTTGCCGGCCCCGGGCGCGGAGAGCAACTGCCTGCTCTCCTAACCACTTCAGAAACCTTTCGGCCCCGTGCCGTACCATCCTCAGTGGCCCCTGCCATGCCTCCCGACTTTACCCCAGGGCATCCCGCAGGGCAGTTTCTGAGCTGGTGGCCCAGGTTGCCCCCTCCCCTCATGCTCCCAGCGCGGCGGTGGACGACCCTTCGGCTGGGGTGCAGATACAGGGAAAGCGGCCTGGGAGCCAAGCTGACGTCCCCCAGAGCCTCCCCGGGGAGCCGCAGTGTGGTCCCGCAGCGGGGCCGCCACTCGGGTTGCGCTGGTGTCACGACAGTCCGGGCTGTCTGGGACCGGCGGCCGGGAGCGGGGCGCGCCGAGGCGGCGGCAGGACAGCCCTTACCCTCGTCACGCTTCCAGTTGGTTGGCACGGCTCTCCTGGGCGAAGGGGGGAGACATTTATCGTCAGGGAATTTTAGCCCTTTCCTTCCCCTCCCTTTTCTTTTTCCCCCCTTCCGTTTCATTCATAAACCTGGTGGCTATAGACGCAGCTTGAATATTGACGTCTCTTCCCCCAACTGCTCCACCGTTAACCCAATTACAGAATTCATCAAGAACTGTGTTGAATTATCTCTTTCCATACAGTATCAGCATTAGCCTAATTAAAAGCTATAATGTCTGATATAATGATTAAATCGTTAGCTCTGCTGTAGGGAAGCAATATTTTGTTTTCCCTTCAATTAGAAGCTGATTGAGGTTTTCAGAGCAGGTCAGCTGTGAAATTTGAATTATATGTGTGAGTACCGTTCACAGGGTGAGCCCCTACTCGAAAGCTCCAGAGATTCTCCATACGCTTTTACCCAGCAAGCTGGGAAAAGACAACAAAACACAGAGAGAGCCCGTAGCTGATTTGGGACTGGGGTTGTAGGATCGCACGGAACAGTAGTTAACACTGGAAAAGAAAGCGAGACTTTATTCAGGTGCCCTTTTTCCCCCATCCCACCTCGACTGGGTAGCAGGTCGTCCACAAGTCGCCTCCGAGGCAGGAAAGGGCTTCCTCTCTCCCCCTTGCCTACCCTTTCTGCTCCCTCATGGTTGCTCGCCTTGGCCCGGGTAACGGCACCCCGGGAGCGAGGGAGCGCTTCGCATTTCGTGCTGGCCAGCGGGTTTTGCAGTGAAGTACCAGAGGAACTGCAAGCGATCCCCCCACCTCCCCACCCTGCGTTTCAGGTAGGGCTGACGCGGGATCAGCCAGCATCACTCTTAATAATCTCCCCATAGCATCGCCCCGGCGCGGACTGGCGCTCGCCGGTCCCGACCTGGGGCGAGGGCGCGGGAGGCACGGCGGCAGCCAGCAGACGGCGATCGCCGCCTGCTCCGGGGCGCCCGGCTCGGCCCCGCCGCCCCTTGCCCCCCTCCTCGTCCGCGGCGGCACAGAGGGCACAGCGTCGGCCGGGTCCGCGGCGGGCGACCCCCGCCCCGAGGGGGCGGCCCTCCTGCCGCAGCCGGGAGCGGGGGGAGGCGCGTCCCGCCGCACAGTGCGGAGGTGGGGGGTAGCGGAGGCCGAGGGAGGCACTTGTCAGTGCGGCCGGCCCGCGGGGGGGGCCCCGCCGGCACCTGTCCACTCCGCGGGCTCGGGCGGTGGCCAGGGCTGCGAGCTGACTTTTAGTTCTTCTCGCACTGGGAACAGGACTTTCCCTTTGGCTCCTCTGCAGCGTTCACCCAGCACACACCGCTTCCCCGGGCCGCCTCCACCTATTCCTTTCACCACCCGATCCCTGGTTCTTGGCAACCCACTTTCATCTTGGGGAAAGCCCAAGTACCTCCCATCTCCGGGCACAGCCCCCAGCTGCATCACTATAGCCCCGTAGACCTCTCTTGGCTTTTCTCCCCTGTCAAATGACACTCGCAAAAGTGCTTGACCTCGTTCCTTGTCCCGCGAACCGGGATCCGCATTACCTTTACCACGGAAGAAAAGCCCCTGTCTGCCCTCCCGAGCTGGTTTTTATGTCTCCTCTCCCACCCCCCTCTACCCCCTGTTCAGTCGATACACATCCTCCAGCCGCCGGAGAGCTGGGTGCGCCTGGGCCAGAGGCAAGAGGGCTCACGGCAGCAGCATATCCTTGCTCCCCGCTCCCTGTCTGCATTTCACCCCCAAAAAGACCGCGTTCGTGGTAGTTTGGTTGCTTTTAGGAGAGGGAAGGGGCGCTCTGTGTTTATCTGCCGGGAGTGGAAGGAAAGAGAGGTAAACCCCACACGGACAAAAATCCCAGGAGGGGGGCAGCCTCAGGGGCTTCCAGATGAGCGATTGCCCTCGCACCAGAGAAGGGAAGACAGGGTCAGCCTCCTCCACCGTTTACCTGCATGTGAGGGAGAGGGAAGCTGGTGTGTTTCACCAGTTCCCAGGGATAAGCATATGTTCCCATGGGGACTTCTGGCTGGCAGGATGCAAGGAACTCCTCTGGAAAAGGTTGGCCTACAGAGATTCGACCCATGTATTTATCAGGAGGCCTTTAGGTACCTTAATATCAAATTTCAGGGAGAAATAGCACTAAGGCCTTGAGTGGATGGATAATGTGCGAGCCATGTCATTTATCTTGCAGTTTTTACTCCTAATATCTTCATTTGGCCATCCAAGTGGAAACGTGCCTTTCTGCAGAAACGTTCTCTCCCTTCCCCCTCCCCTCCTACCTCAACCAATTATATTTTAAATACATAATTTAGCAATCACAGCAGCCTCGCTTGTTTTGCCACAGCAGATGTGGCAACTTGAGAAAATATCAGCTGGAGAAACATGTGTCTAATCCTGCACTACCTCCTGTCCGCTCTTTGAACCCCTAAGGCTGACTAGAAGGGAACAGGATCCTCCCAAAAGCATGCCCATCTGAGCTAACATCATCACTCAGGCTGAGCTCAAAAAACCCAGAAGCAGGCCAAGCCTTTGGACAGCAGAAATTGAGAGGTGCCTTCCTCTTGCCAGAAAACCCAGACTATCATGATGAGATCACTATTTCACAACAAGTCATTGGAAATAGGGAAAAAAAAGTCTAATCATAGCCCAGAGCCTAAGGATGGTGCTTTGTGCATGGTGTGTACCCTTACTGCAGAAAACTTCTGGTGGTAATAACAGTAGCTGGGGAATCTGCAGCATGATTCCAGCCTTGGATGGCCACTAGGGTCAGGAGAATTTACACTCACAGACCATGAAACGAGCAGGGATGCATGTGTCCCTTTCTCCACCTGACAAAAGATGATAGGGGCAGCAGTTTATATCTGCATGGGCATTTGTGCGACAGACTTGCCATTCCTATGGCTGCAATTAAAGATCGCAGCATGAATTTCCACGTGGACCATTTTCTCCTCTCTGTAAAATAACTAAAGTCTCACAGGACAGCCAAGGCACAAGGGTAGTCTTTTAATATTTTCAAGGGGGGGGAAAAAAAAAGTCATACACCTGTACTTACTATACATCAATATAACATATTTTTTCATGCATCTTCTTTAGTCGCAGGTGATTTTAAATCCCCTAGGACTAAATGAATAATGACTGCGTCCAGTCTCTGCCTCGTGCCCGGGCCTAGTTTTTAACGCTGCCTCGTGCCTAGGAGCAGTTTTAACACCTGAGAGAGACGTCGGAGGAGACTCTGGAGAATCTCCAGAACGGACGAAGTCCCAGGGAAAAGGCGGGCTTAGGTGCCGCTCGCACCGGTTCTGTGGTGGGGCGGACAGCCTGGGGCGCCTCACCCCTCCTAAATACCGCTCGACGGTCGCCTAAGCGCGGGGTCGGGCCTGCCCGGGGCTCTGTCCGGGGGGCGGGCGGGATGGCCGGGTTGGCTGGGATGGCCGGGTTGGCCGGGATGGCCGGGTTGGCCGGGATGGCCGGGATGGCCGGGTTGGCCGGGATGGCCGGGATGGCCGGGATGGCCGGGATGGCCGGGATGGCCGGGATGGGGGTGTGTTGTGTCCCCGCCTCGGGGGCGCCCCTCCGCCTGCGCGCCCCCCCCCGCGCGGCGCGCCCCGCCGCACGTCACCGCCCGGCGCGCGCCATATGCAAATCACGGCCCGGCGGCGCACCCCCATTGGCCGCCGGCAGGCGATTTAAGGCGGGCTCGGCGCGCGCCGTATGGCTGCAGCGCCGTTCGCCCGCGCGCCCGGCGGCTCCTCCTCCTTCTCCTCCTTTCCCGGCCCCGTCCCGGCCCCGTCCCGGCCCCTTCCCGGCCCGTCCCGCCCGGGCCGCGGGAGGGAGACCACCGCCAGCAAATTACTGTGCCGCCGCGCCCCGGCCGCCGGGCTCGGCGCGTGTTTTGGTTGGGCTTCTTCCCCCACCCCCTCCCTCCCCTGATCCTCCTCCCGCTTTTTTTTTTTTTTTTTCAGTTAACGTTTAAATACTTTTTTTTTTTTCGCCTCCTTTTCGCGTGGCGGTGGGTTCTCCTCTCTTCTGCTCCGTTCACCTGCGATCAGCGGATGCAAGTCACACACGCTCTCTCCCCTCCCTCCCTCTCTCTCTCCAAGTTAGCAGCAAAGAACAAAAAAAAAATAGCTCCGTTAAGGATAAGAGAGGGAGCGGAGGGGTGTGCGCGCGTCTGCCGGGGAGCGCCGGCGAGCGGAGGACACCGCCGACGGCTCCGCACACTCCTCCCGCCGCGCCAAGTGAAGGAGCAAGTTTGCCGTGCACCTGTTTGAGCAGCTCGAACTCCCGTCGCCGCCGAGCCCCGAAAGTGGTTTGCAAAAGGGAGAAAGTTTTTCGCCGGTGGGGTCGCCGATCGCCCTCCTCGCGGTTTTCTTTTCCTCTTTTTTTTTTTTTTCCTTTCTTTTTTTTTTTTTTTTCCACGGCGGTAGCTACCTAGATACGAACGGGTTTCACCTCGCTCGCTCCCCGTCCGCCCGGGCTCCTCTATGTTTGATTCATTTTTCACGTCTGGCGCCGGTGGAAAATAAAAAAGCTACTTGAATGTACAGCATGATGATGGAGACGGACTTGCACTCCCCCGGCGGAGCCCAGGCCCCCACGAACCTCTCGGGGCAGACCGGAGCGGGAGGCGGCGGAGGAGGCGGTGGCGGCGGCGGCGGGGGGAACAAAGCGAACCAGGACCGGGTCAAGAGACCCATGAACGCCTTCATGGTGTGGTCGCGGGGCCAGCGGCGGAAGATGGCCCAGGAGAACCCGAAAATGCACAACTCGGAGATCAGCAAGCGCTTGGGGGCCGAGTGGAAAGTCATGTCGGAGGCCGAGAAGAGACCGTTCATCGACGAGGCGAAGCGGTTGCGGGCGCTGCACATGAAGGAGCACCCGGATTATAAATACCGGCCCCGGCGGAAGACCAAGACCCTGCTCAAGAAGGACAAGTACTCGCTGGCCGGGGGGCTACTGAGCGCCGGCTCGGCCGCGGGAGGCCCGGCCGGTGTCGGCGTGGGCATGGGCGTCGGCGTCAGCCCGGGCGGTGTTGGGCAGCGGCTGGAGAGCCCCGGCGGCACGGCCAGCGGCGGCTACGCGCACATGAACGGCTGGGCGAACGGCGCCTACCCGGGCTCGGTGGCGGCGGCGGCGGCGGCGGCGGCGATGATGCAGGAGGCGCAGCTCGCCTACAGCCAGCACCCGGGCAGCGGGGGGCACCCGCACCACCCGCACCCCCATCACCCGCACCACCCGCACAACCCGCAGCCCATGCACCGCTACGACATGGGCGCCCTGCAGTACAGCCCCATCTCCAACTCGCAGGGCTACATGAGCGCCTCGCCCTCGGGCTACGGCGCCCTGCCCTACGGCTCCCAGCCCCACCAGAACTCGGCGGCGGCAGCGGCGGCGGCGGCGGCGGCGGCGGCCGCCTCCTCGGGGGCGCTGGGCGCCCTGGGCTCGCTGGTAAAGTCGGAGCCCAGCGTGAGCCCGCCCGTCACTTCGCACTCGCGGGCCCCGTGCCCCGGGGACCTGCGGGAGATGATCAGCATGTACTTACCGGCCGGGGAAGGCGGCGATCCGGCGGCAGCTGCCGCCCAGAGCCGGCTCCACTCCCTGCCCCAGCACTACCAGAGCGCCAGCACGGGGGTGAACGGCACCGTCCCCTTGACGCATATCTGAACCCCCGCCGGCACCGGAGCGGCGGAGGCAGGCTCGGGTGCGAGCACCGGCTCGGCTCTCGGGCCCCGGCCGCGGCCCCGGGCCGTTCCGCTGGACTGCGCGCCCCGCCGCTGCCACCGCACGCTCAGCCCCGGCCGCCCTCCCGCGTCCCGGCCCCGCGCCTCTCCTGCCCCGCTCCCAGGTTCCCCCTCTTATTTTTGCCTCTCGCGCCCCTTCCCTCCCGCCCTTCCCCGCCTCTCTCTCTTTTTTTTTTTTCTTTCTTCCTTCCTTTTTGTACAGAAATGTTTTGATGTTCTTGTAATAATAATAATAAATAATAATAATAATGACGAGAGAGAAAAAAGGTAACGGTTGCTTTACTTACCTTTTTTTTTTAGAAGGACTAGTTTATAAAACTAGTTTTAAACTGAACTTCCGTGTTTTATCGAGACTTTTTGTACAGTATTTATCATTCACCCAAGAGGCATAGTGCGTTTATTTGCAAAAGAAGAGAAAGAGAAAATAAGGGAGGAAAAAAGGAGAAAGGGGGGGAAACGATGGTGAAAAGACAAAAAAATACCAACAAAAAGTTGTAGGCGATGCCAACTTTTATACCGCGTGGAACTGCTACGATTTCAGTCACGGATCGCTTCTTGCGAAGGCTTTTTATTGACTAATTAACTCGAAGTTGATGAGGAAACAGTTCTCATTTATTACTCATGTACTAAAGCAAATCCAAAAGAACAACTAAAAAGTTTTTTGTAGATATTCTCGCGGTTTTGTTGGGTTGGGGGTTTTTTGTTACTTGTTTGTTTATTTATAAAACTTTTGTTTTTCTTTTAGAAACTACATTTTTTTTCCTGAGGTTTGTAAAATTTTATTGTATCTGGATATTTTTGTTTGTTTGTTTTCTCTTCGGTTTTGTTTTCTTTTTGTATCATTTCTTGTAAATGCATTGTGAAATAATTTTTAGTTAGGCATTATGAAGGAATTCAGATTTTGTACATAGTTTACTAAAAAGCTTTTCTGCTAAACAGAAATCCGAAGGATGCGTCCTTCTTTTTTTTTTTTTTTTTTGAGTTAAATAAATTTCAAAGCGGAAAAAGTCACCTGGTTTTTAAAAACAAACAAACAAACAAACAAAAATTTCCTGGAGAACTTAGTAGTGTTTGCCATGGTAAACCTAGAAATACAGCGGGTAAACCTAAATTTTGGGAAGGAAGTTTTAAACAGCAGCGGCAAGCAGAATGATGTGCAATCTGCAGTAAATATCGATGTTCTCTAACCTGTGCAAACCGGGAGGGATGAAGGTAGATTTATTTTAATACTCGTTCCCTACTGCAAGGGAAAGCCTCTTACTGCGTTACTCTTCTAGCCATGAACATTTATTTTGTAGACTTTATGGCTGGGCTGGTGGTCTAAACCTTGCTGGGGCAGTAACTTTCCCCCTGGGGGTAATCGGGTGCTGCTCACCCCTGCTCGCCTTGGGTCCCCGCTCGGCCGGGAGTTCCCGCCGGCCCAGGGGGGGCACCTACCTCCCTGGGAATCGAGAAGGCACCGGTCAGCGCGGCACTTCCCCTCTAATTAACACCTTGAAAAGAGAAAGAGCTTAGTTTTGCTCATCTCGAAAAGAAAAGCGACCTCTAAACCTCAAGCCCGAAAAGCAGCCCCGTCCCTCCGGAGCATCCCGGGGGGCGAGCGGGAAACGGAGGGGTCACACGTTTCTGTCCCCTCCGACGTCCCCCCCCCCCCCCCCCTCAATTTTCAGCGACTGGTGCTAAAGCTGTCGAGCAAAACGATGCATGTCAGTTCGTTGCAGAATGTTGTTCAGTGCTTTGAAATTTAATTTTTTTTCTAGCTGTCGGTCGATACTTTTCGATATGTTAGAATTAAAAGTTTGCTGTAAACTTCTGTAGCAAATGAATTTTTAAAATAGTTATAACTACTTAAACAAAAGGAAACAAAATTAACTTCCGTGACTGTAATGTCGGCGGCAGCAGGCTGTAGGACTTTTTAAATTATCTTTTAGCGCTGGCGAATAAATACTTCGTCCATAATGAGTGCGGAAGTTTTAGTTGGTTAATGAGGAGCGGTTTTGGTCCCTGTTAGAGATTGCACTTCTTCTATAATGCTTACATGTCAATTGACATATATAACTCTTCCGAGTTATGTTGATAATTTTGTATAAATTACTTATGCTTTAAACTGAACACAGAATTTTCATGGAAGGTGTCTGTTGATTTCAACCGAAAATAAGCCTCTCACATTTTTTTTTTCAACTATTTGAGCCTTTATCACAGCGAGGTGTGTGTGGGTTCAGTCGACAGGCGACTTTTGGAAATGTTCAGCCTCCGAACAGAGCACACAGAAAGCAGGAAACTGTGAGAAAACTTCCCTGGCGTCGGTTACCTCCAGCCAAACACGGTCCTAGATGTAATTTAAAATATTATTAGCCGTACCTTTAGATATGCAGAATAGGCTGGCTACCTGTTGAACTGTCTCTTGAAATGTGTTTTCCTTCATGTGCATACTACGTACTCGTAAATATCTATACACACTGTAGATAGCATCATGACCGAAGAGGAGTGTGTGTGTGTGTGTGTACATATGCACATGCAGACACATATACATCTGATGCAACCCTGTTACATGTCTTTTCTTTAAGGGTCATAGCTATTGAAAATCACATTTGCTGACTATGCAGAATAGAAAAATCCCAGTGAGACGATCCTGTATCGCTGAACACGTCTGATGGAATAGGAGGATTGGGACGGTCAAGGGAGAAAAGCAAATAAACATCTGTTTATTTGCGTCCAAACAACAGAAATACTACGGGGAAACGCTTAAAAAAAAAGAAATATTACGGTTCTCTAAATGATCTCCTTTTAACGAGTTTTCCCTCCTACTCTCAGAATTTTGCGGCTCAATGGCGTTATGCCTAGAATAATGGGAATACCTGCACTTTCAACACAAGTGGATTAAACAGACCCAATCTCGGTTATATTCAAATAAGCTTCGAATATTCTCATCCCGCCTTTCAAAGAAATACATTTTGCTCTGCGAAAGGCCACCCTCCAAAAGAAAAAAAAACAAACAAACAACACAAAAACCCCATCAAACAAAAAACCAAAAAACTCCACTACAAAATACCAAAAACATCCACCCTCACCCCCCACCGCCCTCCCCGAAACATAATCAGGGTAGAATTTTTTGCTGCTTTTTCTGTTGCTTGTGTTTTACTGGTTGGTTTGGCAGTTCACTTTACTTAAGTTAAACTTCACGTTTGGGTATACAAACGAAACAACTTTCCTAGGCAGATGAGTTGGGTTTAGGTACAGTAAAATAATTAGGTCTTCCGGCTTTTTGCTCTGCGAGTTATATATAAGAGAATAATTGAATATGCAAAACTAAGAATAGGTTTAAGCGATTTATGGTTTAAGTACATTAAATCTAAAATTGTATGAAATGTTCCTCCTTTAACATGATTGACAGAGCTATTAAAATCGCGTATGTGGAAGAATTAAACCAAAAAGTCATCTCGTTTTCAGTAAAAGGAAGGACAATCCAGGGAGTAAGGCGAAGGGGAGCGTGGTGGAGGTGTCCTCTGCGGAGTTAGGCTGCGTATAGCGTGGGGAGCTTGGGGTCAAAGCCCCCTGTGGGCCAGATCCCGCCCCCGCGGTCAGCGCTCTGACGGAGGGTCCATCTGCCCCGGGAGGGGGGCGGCGGCAGAGCAGCCAGAAGGACAGGAGGCACAGAGCGATAACAGATTTGATCCGCTCCAAACTTCGAGCCAAAACGCAAACTTGGCCTGAACTCCACAGCTCTTTCCCAACGGTTCTCCCCCCACTTTTTTTCCCCCCCCTCTCCTTCCCCCCACCGTACGTGGCTCGCCGAGCTCGTAGGAGTGGCGCTGGGCGCCGGGGAAAAGCCGTTCCCTCCAGTTCCACTCCTCCGTGCCCTCAGCCGGAGTCACACCGCAACAAGCGCCGGGCGGGGCATCGATGGGACGGCTCCGAGCCTCTGGGAGCAACGGAGTGGGGAAGGAGGGCACATTAAATCATCCATGAAGATATAAAGAGAGACGATTCCAGAAATCAGAGCCAACGAGCCCGGAGGGCTACAGCGGGACAAGAAGCCCCCCGAAATGCTCCTTCACTGGACAGGGGGGTGGTGAGGACCCTCCCTCCCAGCTGCGCCACATGCAGATGACATCAGGCCGGGTCACCTGAACGTCTGACGAGGTTACAGCTTTTATTATCATGCGTAAACTGCCATGGAAGAAAAAAAAACAACGTTAAAAAAAAAGGCGCCACAACATCACACATACACACTCCCCCGCTGAAAACTAAATGAAACGGCTGATCTGAGAGTTGCTGTAGAGTAAAATGGAACTAAAAGACACGAACTGGCAGGGGCCTGTGGGTTATCTGGACGAGATGCGCTCCCGGGCCTGGCGCCGACGCTCTCCCACGCCCCGCAATACCCCCGCCTTTCCCGGGCACTCACCGACCCTCCCCTGCCCTTTTCTGCCCCGCCCTCCCCCCTTCGCGCACACTTTCTGCCAGCTCCCCTCAGTAAGCTCCAGCTCTCCCTTTCCCTCTTACACTCAGCAACACGTGGGGAGTGCCGGGAAGGGGCAGTCCCTTGGACGCGGACAGCGTCAGGGTGTTCGTCTGTCCGTGTGTCCGTGTGAGTGTACGGGGGCCTGATCTTGCTGGAAGGGCCCTCCTCGCTAAGCAAGTACCCCAGAGTCGTGGAGCAGTGGGCCTGGGGAATGTTGTTCGTGGGGTGCGAGTGGGTATCTGCGAGCTGCAGCCCCAGGAAGTGAAGTGCCCCCGATGCCGTCGGAGGGGCTGCAAATGAATGATGCAAGAGGGAAACGGGGATGGAAGGAGACGAGAGGGGTGAGAGTGAGGGAGGGAGAACGCGGGGACAAGGGCGGGGGGTGGTGTTTGGAGAGCGAGGGATTAGCGAGGAGAGTCCTGACCCCGGGATCAACGGCCAGTCAAACCCGTTTACAATCACCCGGCGGAATACCGACGGCTCCCGCTGCAAGCCAGCGGCCGGCCGGGCAGCCAGCGAGACCAGACCCCGCCGTGGAGGGGGGAGTCTGGTGGGGGAGGCCTCGGCTCTGCTGCGGGGAGGAGGGCGATGCCACAGCCGGGAGGGTGGGAGAAGAGAGGTGCCAGCGGGAGGTCGGGGAGCTGCAGCGGGTGGCGGTGAGGAGAATGCTGCGGTGCGCCCCATCTTCCGACCGCAGTCTATTGGCCTCTCACCGACGAGCAGGAGGGGAAACCAAGGAGGGAGGGTTCCAGGCGTGAGAGGCGGGGGCGGCCGAGATATCTGGGAAAAACAAGCGCGTTGCTGTCAGCCGGCAAAGGCCGCCCTTGAACTCCACACGGGACCCTCCCGGGATGGGCGACACCAAAGCCCGGCTCCAGTCATGCGTTCAGCGGCGGGCGGGCGCAGGCCGCCCTCCCGGACCGCGGGCCATCTGCTGCACGGCTACCGGGGGCGGGGGATGGGAGTGGGGCAGGGGGGCACGCCCCGACGGGCCGCCGGCAGCGGCGGGTGGGCGCCTCGGCTGCCGCTCCGCGCCCCGCGGTGCACTGGCGCCGCCGCTCCGCCGTGCCGCGCACACCCCACGCACACAGACACTGCACAGGGCGAGGAGACGACACACGCTATTTTCTTATTTTTGGAGGGAGGGGGAGGGGAAGGGGGAGAAGCAAGTGGTCCCTCCACCTCGCAGCATATTGGCTCCTCCTCTTCCAGAAAACTCAGCGCCCCCAGAAGCGAGGATATTGGGTGGTTCGGCACTACCCCACAACCAGCACCTAGCGCCTCCGTACACACTGTCCGAGCCGAAGGGGATTCGAAGCCGATGGGCCTGGCCCGGTTCGGAGACATCCCTCCTAAAAGTGCTGAGTGAAGCCCCACGCACCTGCTGTCACGCGTGGCCTCGCTCTGCAAAACGCGGCGCCGTCTCGCTCTGCTGCCCTTCCGTCCCCCCAGCGCCACGGGCACTCACGCAGCTCCAGGGAGGGCTGGCGCCCAGGAGCGGCAGGCTGGGGTCGGAGGGTACCGGTCAAGATTAAGCGAATCTCCCTGGGTTCATGCTGAGGTTGGATAGGGGTGGATGCTGCTTTCTGGGGGGAAAATGAGGTCTGAGTTTCCCACGGCCGAGGCGGAGAGGAGTCAAGCAGCAAAGCTTGGCTGAAAAGTGACTGGAAAGGCAAGGCTCTGCCAAAAGAGAGGCAGAGCAGAGGAAACATAAAACGTGTCAGGACACGGTCTTGCAGAGCTCCGAGCCGGACACGGAGGGGAGGGCTGGCGTGAACAAAGTGGCTGCAGAGAGGGACGCGGGGGAGCGGTGGGTGCCCTCCCACCGGGCGGCAGGAGGGATAACAGATTGTGGGTGCAGGGCAGGCAGGGCCTTGCCTGTCTGCCTCGCTGCCTGCTGATTCCAACCCCACTTGCCTGTCTGCCTCGCTGCCTGCTGATTCCAACCCCACTGCGCCTCTGCTGAGTAACGTCAGAAAGAGTTTGGACACAGGGACGGGCCCGAGGTGCAGGGTGGCAGACAAAGGAACGGGGGAACCTGGTGTGCAGGTACAGATGTAACCAGAGGCTTTAGTTAGAGACGCTGAAGGGAAAGCCCGTTGACTTTTGCACTCAGTGAACCATCCTACCGTTGGAGGAAAATTTGCAAAAGTAAAGATAAACCAACTAAAGGTCGGAGGCTCTTGAGGATCTTTGATGTAACAGCGGTGCTGTGTATGGGGCCTGTTCCTGTGGCCGCACGCACAAAGTGGTAAGGGGTGCTAGCAGGAGACCTGGAATTCCTTCAAGTCCTTGTGCCTAAACCCGGGACACCCCTAGCGATGCCTCTGTAGGGTAGGCTAGAAGTCAGTAGGAGCCGACTGAGCTGAATCACACTGCTGTATGTGCTGTCAAAAAGTCTGGAACTACCAAAGTGAAAACCTCATCCTTTAACACGTGTGGAGCTGGTGTTGAGTGAGGAGCAACCGCCAAGGTAAAGAACATTGGTCCTTGGCTTTGGGGTAGAAGTAGTGGGGCCTTGTGACAAAGAACACATACCCCACCCCCAATTTACAAAGCCCTGTGGTGCCCTCGTGCAGTTTCATGCCTATCTTTCCTGGACGGTGTAATTCTCTGAAGGGAGGAGCCTTCAGAAAGGTCTCGTTTCAAGAAAGTCATTCAGTGCTTTAGCACGGCCTGTCAGGACGGGTTTGGGGGTAATATGCTTCATGCTCAGTAAAATCTCATTGTCCACGCTTTCAGACCGGACACCTCTCATTGATTTGGAGAAGACGTGTGCCACGGTTAACTGCAGCTCTCAGATAGAGGGACTATCCCTCAGAAACCTTAAAAAAAAAAAAAAAGGACAATGAAACCGAGGAGAAACAGGAGAGCATCTGTCGGGGGTCAAACAATTGGGCAAGTGCTAGAGGGTGAGCTGAGATCCGAGTGGGAAAACATGGCTTCACTCAGGAGCAGACCAGCGTGGGCTGAGGAATTGCAGCCGACATGAGGCGGGGAAGGACCGGAGTCTGCAAAGTGTGCATTTAGGAAAAGAATAGCTTTCACCGGGAGGAGGTGAAATATAGTTTACCAAGGCGTAAAACTCCATAGCAACTAGGAACTAGCGGTGAACAAAGGCACCATACATCCACAGAGGGGGGTGAAGGTGCCGGGGGTGTAGGGAGATGTTTATTTCCTACCCAAAAATTGTCTCGCACGGAATTCAGACGTATTGAATTCAGGTCTTTTTTTTTTTTTTTTTTTTTTTTTTACCTCCAGTGCAGAAAAAAATCTGTAGGAAGATTGTCTTGCTAGAATCATTGGACAGTGGATAGTTCAATCCTAATCAGATTAGAAGAATGAATGGCTGTTCAGGGTTGGAGCTACAAACACAAGTAGCCCAAAGCCAGGAAAGACCTAAAAGCCCAAGCAGGGGAGTTCAAAACGGAGTATCGACACGAAAACAATTCCTAAGTGGTGGGGAAAGATCTGAAACCTGCTACGGTGCTTCCGAGTTACATTCACTCCAACCGTGAAGTTCTTGCAGAGCACACAGGACATCTTTATCTTTTGGAAAAATCTTGTGCAATCCCTTGATCAAGTGATTAGATTAACTTTCCATATTACCTTTTATTTCACCTGTAGGTAGCAGAAGAGTGAAAGAGGCTTTGCTTTTGTTAAGGGATGGTTTGGGGTTTTTTTCTCATTATCTTTACCTTCGCGCATTGTCAGTCCTACCTTCCTCTAAATTACTTTTCAGTCCCCGGGCAGGTGAAAGCTCATGGTTCGTCTTCGTCCAGCTCCTCCCCGGTGTTAAAATGTAGGAAATAATGAAAACTACAAAATGCTATGCAATCGAGTCACTGCGAGCACGTGCACTTTCTACCTTGAAGGACCATGAAAAAGAAAACAAAACTAAGTGGGAAACACTTTTTAAAACACACAGTTGTAGGTGAGCTCAAACTTGTATATGTCAAGATAGAGAGACAGGAGGAGAACTGTGAATGTCAGATTCCATAATATAGCTCAGGAAGAATAAAATTCGGGGGGGGGGGGGGGGAAAGAAGATACAAATAAGGGAGGCATGGAGTTTGGCCTAAAAATCTCCTCAGCGGTGTGCCTTGAGCTGCCATAAGAATGAAAAGGAGGGATGTAGGCATGCAGTGCATTTTACAAATCACTAATTTTCATGCTCTGGTGTCACCTCTTTACTTATGTGTCTTATGGAACAGCCGAGAACAAAGTAATGAGAGCAGAACATGCATTTCTCCTCCAAAAAGCATGTTTATGTTCCTCTCAGTTTCTAACTTTCTAGCAAGGCTGAGGAAGTTTCTGCTACTTCCAGCAAAAATGTCCATTTAGCTGACTAAGTTCTGGGTCACGACATAGGGACAAATAGTCTTCTAATCGTTTTGCTTTGATTAGAGAGCTGCAGAGGAAAGCCCTGCGTGATTTTCCCGAATATAGCAACATCTCAGTTTTAGGGGTCGCAGACTAAAGCTCACTAGATAAGTGGGACAAGCTCATCATGATCAACATGCCACGTATCCACGTATTTAAGATAAGGAAAACAATGAAGTGGCGTTATTGCAAAAGGCATCCTTGGGTGACCAAATGAGCCTAATTTGGTAGAAGCTTGCTATGTAGCTGTATTATTCAGTGGGTAGTTTGGGGTAGGAAACTAAACGTGTTCATGCATCTTAGACATGTTTTAAATGTTTCGTAATGCCTAAACTATATGTTCATGTACTCACAGTTAAGGGTTCCTATTTGAACGTCTGTTTCTATCATCTCTCTTAGGGTAGCCTTGGATGCTCAATAAGACAAAATACTATAGCTGAAAGGTAAACATTGTCATGAAAAGAGACAAACTCAGGGTCTCAGAGTCCCTTGTTAAAACATGGTCTCTGTTCCTCAGGATATTCTTGCTGATCTCCTTTAACGAGCAAAAGCTAGTACACATTAAAAAAAAAAAAAAAAAAAAAAAAAAAAAGAATCTTTAATAAAAATCACTGTGTGGATACCAACTGCTTCATAAATATATGCAATGACGTCACGTACTTGGGAACATCCCATCATAGTTTCCGGGCGTTTGCTGGAGAATGCAAGTCTCTCACCATATGCACAGAGCTACACACCAGATTCAGGGGTAGCCGAGAGGTCTTGTCTCACCTCCTAGTTTTATTATCACATACCTATTGCCTAACAGGTAGAGGACTCGCTACAGGCGTGAAAACTGAGTGATGAATGGAAGTATGGAGGAGGAAAATAAGAGCTAAAATTCACGGAGGATAGCGTTTGGCTTTTGTGATGCGAGACATAATAATTAAAAAAAAAATGAAGAAAGGGCAGAAAAGATGTTATAGAAGCTCCATTCGTATTCTGTGAAACAGATGGACAACATCTGGAACAGAGTGCCTTCCGTCATCGGGCATTATATAGTTAAGTGCAACCACAAAACACTTGAAGGGGAAACTTCGGCATTCCCTCCGCCGGTGCGCACGCCTTGCTTAGCGAGAACACCCGGCTCAGAGGGATTTCCACTGTCTCTCCGGAGACAACAAACGGAACTGTGAAATGTTGATTTCGAAAAAAGTCTTCGAGTTTTCTGTGGAAGAAGGCTGTCTTTTTCCGACGAACGGGGAAAAAATGATTTTTCGCCCGGAAAGCAGGGGTGGAGGCAGCTGCGGTGAAGCCTCCTGCCGTCTTGACTCCAGCCAGAGGGGCTGCTGATTCAAACCGGTCCGGACTTAAGAGGCCGTTACTTTGAAAATCAACCTTAGACAAACTAGTTGCCAAAGGTTATTCCATGAAGCCCAGGACCCGGCTTTCCCGTGCGCCCACCCCCGCCCCTCCGGCAGCGCCAAGTAGTTTCTTACAGAAAGCGGTGTGAGCAACCCCTTCCCGCCCCGCCGTGGCACCTCCACCCGGGGGTCCCCCGCCCCGCCGCCCCGGTGCTCCTGCTCAAGAGGTTCACGACTCCCCCCACACTTCCCAGCATTCCTCGTGGGGAGCAGGATTCTGCCCCCTCCGTGGGGGAAGGCGGTCCTCAACGGGGTGGAGAGGAAGAGGCCGGGTGGTGGAAGCGTGGGTGCCAGTGGGGAGCCCCACACCCGGGGAGCAGCTCGGGGGCCAAGGCTGTGGAATCGCTGCGGAGATAAACGCCTCTTGTCCCTGGAGGGGGGACACGGGACAAAGGTTCACCTGACACGGGGGAAGCCGGGGGCACTCAAGCTGCGAAGGCCTCTACCCTGCGCTTTCCCGAGTGGGGCAGGAGGGGACAGCCCCTGGTGGATTTTAGCGGGGGTTGAATCCGGCTCCAGAGGTTTCCCCGTCCCCGGGAAATAGCCCGGGGGTATTTCATGGGCCGGCACTCACTGCGGAGGGCAGCCCCAGAGCCAGCCCTGTCCCCAGGCTGTTGTGTTCCATATCCTTGCTCCAATCCTGATGCCCTTTGCTTTTATCCACTAGTGACCAAATGGCAATTTCTATGACCCAAATTGCAGTCGTTTTCTTGGCTTACCTTCTTTCTCTAATGATGTGGTTTTGGTAATTTTGAGAGAAGTCAGATACTTATGGGAATTTGAAAAAGCATGACTGACTTTAGAAATATTTTTAGGAAACCTGTGAAAATGTTAAGCTTGGGACTGCAGTATTTTTGCATCTGCAGAAAACACAAAACATGGACCAATTCAAAGGAATACCTCAGAGAGGGAGAGAAAAAATCTACAGTCATTCAGCAGTAAAACAAAATGCCAGAAAATTTTCTCATCTTAAACGAGTAGTCACGGAAGAAATATATTTTCTTATATCGAAGAAGAGATATTTTAAATGAGTTTTCCTAATTGAAGCACCTCTGAGACGGGTATCTTCTGCTCCAACAGCAGGTTCTGTATTTTGCTGAGTGTCGTTGTACCACCCATACAAGAAAAATACTGCTCGAGAAGCAAGGAATATTGACACACAATTAAAGAGTGACTTTCTTAAAGAACAGTTTACCTCTACCTGACAGCAAGATGGTAATAGAAAATAACGTTTCGAATTTTGCCACTGTACAGAATACTTTCTGAACTTGTAAATAAACATAAACTCGACAAATATTATTCTCATTTTGTAAACTTTACAATACAGTTACTGCAGACTGCTAAGATCACTCTACTGACCCTCAACCATACAACATAGATATTGCCAAGTTGAATTCCCTTATTATTTCTCAGAGCCAAGAGCTTTTAAAAAGGAGAATGAAGACTCCTTAATTTAAATGCTAGCTTTCGAGGGAAAAAGAAAGACGGGAGGGGGGGGGGGGAAAGAGAAAGAGAAAGCAAGAAAAATTGTGGTAAGCTGTTTTTAAAGTGAAATAAATTTGAGATGTCTGTAGGAAAATGGCCTAAAGGTGACTAAAATAGTGTTGTCTCTTCCTCAGCCTATAAGTCTTCTGCAGGTTATTTTTCCCTAGTACAAATGTAATTTAATAGCCGAGATGGATATTGTTTCACTTTCAGCTATCTGCTCTATACTCCGGTCTCATTCTACATTAGATGATTACCTTACTGTCCTATATGCACAATTTAAAGGGAATTACCTATTACTTCAATTATTTGTTTCTTATCAACTGATGTTACACTACAAGGATTTGCATTGAAAGGACACAAAGAAAGAGCAAGTCATGGCACATTGCCAAATAAAAGAGTAATGTTCTGGTGAATTTAGCCCAAATAATTTACTGCTATATAAAAGTGGAAAAGTGGAAGGTGAACCCTTTGACCAATAAATCTCTTCTGCATGTGAAACCCTTATCTTGTCCCCTCCAATATATTCCACACTAGGAAGCCATCATCATTGGCTCTGGTTTGTTATTTGTAAACCTTGATCTTCTGCACTCGGTGTCCTAAATATGGATAATTAGCATCAGTTTATCACGCCTCTGCATATTTTCTCTTCTCTCCAAACATGCATGCTTCTATTGGCTGCCATTCTGTCACAGAAGATTATGGAGACAGATTGCAGAGAATGAATGTGCTAAACGAGATTAGGAAGGAATAGAAATAGCAACTTGGCCAATAAATTCCTCGTGAGAGCCTTATCATACAATTACACGTTGACTTGTTTCACACTCTCCCAGCCTCTTAATCCAACGCCCCCACCAAGAATAAAATTTCACTAATTTCTGAATTACTGCATATCCTCATGACTTGTCACTGAGAATGGTTGGAAGGAGCAACACAGTCGAAAATAGCGCATCAAACTTCCAAAAAGAAAAGAAACTTTACAGACAGAAAGAGATGTGGCTTTAAACCGGTTTTGGCCACATGTAGAAGTTTTTGTGCAGCAGAAGGGTCAGGACTTCAACATCAAGACATGTTCCTCTGCGCTTTTACTCCCTAACTCCTTATATCGGGTGTTACCTTATCCTTCAGAGGGGCTTGGGGAATCAGAATACGGTGCGTTGATGCTGCTAAACTATGCACCTGTTGTGCAAACGACTCTCTCCAATGAGCCTCTACAAACTCGCCAGAAGGCAATGGCGAAAACACCTACTGCTGTCATCGATTTCTGGGACATTCCTGAAAATGCGGTAATTGAGAAGACACCAAAAGCATGAGAGCAAAGCGAGACAAAATCGTGCTGAACCAACAAGAAATGTCTACCAGCTCTGTGGAGTTAGTTTTGTCCCTTCTGCCGCGGTTATTTCAATGTGGACCTCAAGAAAACATGATTTCCATGACGTAATTAAGAGGCATGGCTAAACCCTTCAGGAAACATTATCTTTGGAAATGCTGGAAGTGTACACTTCCCCCCTTATACTAGCCGAAGAGGAGGACTTGCAAGAAGTATTCATGTTGTCATAATGTTGTTTACATTATTTTAGACACATGTAGAAGAAGAAGGATATAAATGGAATAAGAAGTCCCAAGACCGGAAGTTAAAGCCTTGCTCAGTTGTTCTGTACTCAGAGGTTTGATCTCACAATGCACTTGCCTTACAATTTTGCAGAGTTAAGGACATTTTACTGTGTTTATTACAGTGAAAGGACTTGCTTTAGAAAGCAAGGTGTTTGTATAGCTCCAGTATTGTTTACGCTAATAAATGTGAATCTTCAACTACAGACAGAACTCGGATGAAAAATATGATGAAGTTGTGCTACGTATTCCCGAGTTGCTTAGCGTCACTCCTGCCTGTGCAATCGGATGCAGTGAAGGGATACATGTCGCAAGTGTTAAGGATGCGCGAAGTAAGGGGATTCATTCGAGTGGGACCTTTCCCGCTCGCTTTTCCCCGGTGTGGAAGCAATCTGGGCGGCAGTGGAGAATCCCCTCTTCCCCCAGGCTGGGGACCGCAAGGCGGCCGCGACTTTGGGCATGGGAAACCCATTCTGCGAGTACCACAGAGTCGTGGCCCTCTGAGTTATCCTAAAGTGGGTTTAGTGATGCTAGAGTTGTTTGTGTTTTTTTTTTTAAACTTGCCCGTTGCTTTTCTCTTGCTCTCCTCCAGAGTTTTGTTTGGTACGCAATCACTTCCAGATGGAAAACCAGACTGCAGTTGAGTCACATTCATCCAGAGCCTTAAAACCATACCGTTGCAGAAAAGATTGAGATGAGAATAGCATAACCCCGTGGGACAGTAAGACAGCCTGCTACCTATTTGGTGCCACAAGAACCTTTGTGGTCACATAAAATAAAAATTTAATAACTCTCCCTTATTTCCTTCTTCCTTTTCTTGTTATACCCATAGGCTTTTATACACATTCATGTGCACGTATATCTATATGCATACACACACATATATATATGTATATATATATGTGTATACACACACACACACCCCGAGTGAATTGGGATTGGGCAGAGAAGCGTTTGCCATTAATCTGGGAACAAACCGCTAACCTCGGTGACTGGTATTTTAGCTTTTCTTTTCTCGCTTCTCTCAGTGCGGGGAGAGCAGTAAAGCTTGTGTGGACTGATTGTGAGGGGCTCTGCTGGAATTTGGCAGGCCAGGGGCTTGGAGAGAAGCCCCATGCTGACTCCTATTCAGCGGGCCAGTTTTCTGCGAGCTTTGGAAGTTTCACTCAGCCGTGCACTCAATGGCTTCACAAAGCTGATTACAAGCTTCAGCGCATTCCTGAAGGAGCCAAAAGCGACGCAGGTGCAAACGAGCCGAGGGAGCCCCTTATCCTGGTGACAGAATGGGACAAGCTGGGAAAGGCTTGGACCACACAAATCCAAGGCTCACCAGGCAGCAGCAAGCCTGCCTTGGGAACCGGGGATCATTATCCGCTCCATTCAGCGGGGACCCAGCGGCGGCAGCGGCACGTCCCCAGGCTGGGGACGGCTCCCGGTGCTTTCCGTCCCGGGTGGGAGCAGCGCCACTTCACCTGGCATCCCCTCTCCGCTCCCTTCGCGGCTACCTCAGGCATGGACCTGAGGTGCCCCTGTTCGCCCGAGCTGATTTGTATTCCAGCATCTGTTAGGCTTCAGCCTGCCGCCTGAAGTACCTCGCCGTTTTTTTCCCCTATTACCCCATCACACATGAAAAGCCTCCCACCCCTGTCCCTCTTCCCTTACGCAGATAAACACGGTGCTTAAGGGTCTGTCTGGAAACCCAGCACAGAAAATGCACTGATCCGAAATGGCAGGTTCCCTCCCGACTGAAGTTCTCTAACAAACACCCTATTTTGAAGGCTGCCTTTAATTCCAGAGTGAAACCAGCCGAGAGTGCACCCGCCTCCCCTTCCAATTACTCGAGCCACTCGATTCCCACAGAAACCTCCCGCACCATAAGCGCCTGGTGAATGCTTTCTGACTCGGTGAAAGCAGCCCACGGTCCCTGCCCTTCTTGTCTCCCCGGCGAGCGAGGGGGTGGCGAGGAGTCGAGGGGGTCTCGGTGCCGGAGAGGGTGAGGCGTGATTTCTTTTAATTAGGGGTTCTCGGAAGGAGTTCCTCTCGCCTCCGCTCCCTCGCCCCCTTTCCTCGCTCTCAGCCCTTCCTCTCCAGCCGGGAGAAGAAGCTGCACTTTACTTCGCTGCAAAATTAATTACGGCCCTTCTCCGTATCAATTACGGAGGAATCAGCCTTTCCTAGGGAGAGGAGAAATAATCAAAAGGCTTTTCAGTCTTGCTGGGGGAGGACGACCTCGGACCGCCGAGCATATAATGCGGCAAGGGAACTGCCGCACTTCTGGCCGCTGGTTTCATATGCAAATGGAGAGCTGCCTCCAAGTTATCATTATGGTTTTATTTTTTTTTTCCTTAATGTTATTATTGTGTCGGGATTTTAATAGCCACATGCTCTACCCTTCCCTTTCAGCGAGGTTTCCTTGGCGATCAGCCACGCCGCTTCTTCCCCTGGCGCGCTGCCCCCGCCCCAGCGCCTGCCCCACGTCCATGTTAATTTCGCCCTATGGAAATGAAAGCGGCCCGGCCGGGCAGCTGATATTAAAGCGATCCCCCGGTACCGGGGCTCGCTCTTCCCGCTCCTCGCAGCGGCCGTGCCTCCGCAGGAGCGCGGCGTGTCGGTGCCGTCGCCCCCCCCGGCCCCGCGGGCCCGCCGCCCTTTTCGTGCTTGCGAGATGCTGGGGAGGCAGCGGTGCGTTTGCTTGTGCGGAGCACACCGCCTGCAAGCGGTTGCCTTGGCAGAAAGGTGCAGCTTTCTGATGTTCTTTTGTCTGATAACTAATTCAAGTTAATGCGATCTTTATGTAAAGCTAACAGCGGATAATTGTCTATTTTCTCGCCAACAATCTCCATCACAATCACTTATCTGGAAACCTGCGGTTGTATTAATCGTTATATTCCCCGAGATAAGCGTCTCTCGAATTATCAGTAAACACTGGAGGGAAATTAAACAAACTCCAGAGCCACTTAAGTTTCCTCTGCAGCTTTTAACCCCTTTCTCTAGGTAGGGGGGTTGGGGAAGAGGGGGGAAAGGGGGAAACAACGACACCCCTCAAACCAACCTGGGACCGGAACACAACATGAGAGGGGTGTGCGGGTGCGTGTGAAACGGTGGAGAAGGGCCTGATATTTTGGATAGTTTTGATGAACCGAGTCCTGCTGAAGACACTTTCCCTTTGAGGTGCCTATGTGGCAGACAGGCACGCACCTTACGCCCCACTCGCCGGGTGGGGATCGGTCTTTAGCGGCCCCTGGGACCTTGTTGGCAATTCTTGTAAATCATGTAATTAAGTGTATTAGTCGCTGCAGGGGAAAGATGAGCAGCTAGGAGAGAAAACACCGAGAGATTAAGCAGAAGTCGCATGGCTTTAGGTCTGATACACGAGAAGAGAGTTCTGCTTCTTTCCGAGAATCACCATATTAGCACAATTATTGGCAATATTTATACTAAAGAGTGATCTGAACCCCAGGAGGGTAACAGAGAGCGCGAGAGAGCGAAACTACTGTGGGAATATGTTTTACTGCTCAGATCCCATCAGTTCCGTTAGGTGTAAAGAAATTATAGCAAATTGTTCTGGAAACCCCTCCAGGGAAAACATACTTGTATGACAAAGATTTTGTCTTTTTGAGATGAAGTCAAAACATCGGTGTCAAATGAAACTCATTTTAGGGGCGCTGCCATGTATGTGTGTTTACTCGAGTCCTTGGGGGGGCGTGGGGGAAGCAGCCCAGATCATGACATTTCAGTCGTGAATCTGGGCCAGAAGAACTGGGATCCCAGCAGAACGTTTACAGCTTCTTCGGGAAGAGCGAGGCATCCTCCAGCCTCCCCTCACGAAGCCTGGGCTGGGGGTACTGCCCTCCTGGAGGCAGTTGACAGTGCTTCGCCTTTCTAGGAGGGTTTTCCAGTCGAAAGTGCTTTATGAACATTAATTTATTAATCCGGGCATTTAGTTACGGAGCAGGCACCCAGGAATTTCAAAACGCGCCTCTATGATGAGCTTTATTTATTGTCGACTGGTTTTTTTTTAAGCAAACTGTTATTCACAAAGTTTTCCAACGGCACCACTCCCCGCCTGGGGAAAGGAACGACTAGTCTGGGGAAGGTGAGGTGTGAGATGGAAAAAGAAGAAAAAACGAACCCAAACCAGAAAAAAAAAACCTCACATAACCGAACACAAACAAAAAAAATACCTCAACGAAACACACAAACCTCCTGTTATTTGTGTGTCGTGGCAGCGTAGTTCCAAATATGATCAGGTTTTTTTAAAAAAATAAAATCTGTTAACTGCTTAGATTCTCAAATTATTTCTCTGGAGCTAAAAGTTCCCAGGGTAGCTTTTCCTTATGGCATTCGAGAATCATCCCACTTCATCTCTCACCTGAATCTTGTCATCTGTGCCATCTTGAAGTGATCTGTGAACAATACTGGTCCCTTGGACAGCCCAAGCTGGTCAATCAGGCAGAACAGACTATGCAAATGGAATGGAAAGGCGAAGCGATGAAGAACAGTGGCCCCCATTGTCTTGGGCATTTCAAAGCGAAGCCCAGCTGCAGCAGGCGTTGCTGTCTCGGACCCTTGGTTGCTACTCTAATGTCATCATTGCAAAACATCACATTTTGAAAACTCTACAGTCTGAATGCATGATCAGGCCTCCACAAAGATTTCACTTTGCCGTGACATCTTTCGAAGTCACCAGAAAAAAAGTGGGGAAAATAAAAAGTGTGAAAAAGGGGGAAAAGGGGGGGAAAAAAGCCCCCCCCCCCCAACAACTGGGGACTGGGATCCCAGCCACATTGCCCGCTCGCGTCCCGCAATCCCTCTCCCTCCACTCCTAATAACCGCAGTGCAGCTGACGCCTTTTGCAACCTTTTGGTGGACGCCTCTCCTTTCTTGTTGTTTTTAGAGTCGAGTCGGATGACGATTTAAGTTGCATTTAACTTATTTTCTGTCGGGTCTCTTTCAGGCACTCTAGTGAGCTAATGCTGAGGAAAGGTCGCTGTGAGCAGGCAGTGAAGTATTTATTCACAGTTCCTTCCAAAACTTCAGATATGCGGGGCTTTAAAAGAGTCAGGCAATGTCTTTGCGAGTGATTAAACCAGCAGCTAAGCTGGGTATTTACGGGTCCGTTAGGAGTTTTTGTAAATACTCGGTTTCTTAATACACTCATGCAGTTGCCGCTCCTAACTATTGCTGCCAGCCCGGCTTCAGCTTCGCCGCCCGGCACTGGTCCCAAAATTAGCCCTGCCATGAGAAACGAACTGAACTTTCAGTTCAGTGAAGCTGAGGGCTGTCAGATGATTAATGTGTATTTTCAAGGGACGAAATCGTTGCCTGTGTTTCACTTATCGTTCCTTTTCATTTTCTTTTGTCTGTAGGTGACACTTGTGATCACCATGTGGTGAGCAGAGGAAACTCCCCTCTCTTCCACCCTCATGTCAGGAGCCTGTGCTCAAGGAGCAAAGGTCTGTGCCACGGGTATCTAAAAATGTTGGGGGTTACCTTTGCCTCTCCTCAATCTCCTGTCTCATAGGAAATAATGAATCCAAAGCTGCTTCTTCAACAACAGTCTTACAGTGAACCTACAGAGACGGATAATGCCCTAGCCTCAGACACTGCCTGGTTCATGGACGGAGTGTTCACACATATTAGAGGTCACCTTTGAGTGTGGACTGTTTAGCGTTCATGCAGGAGCAGAGAAGAAAGTTTCATCGGTTTAAGAGAGCTGAGCTAAGAAATTCTTAATTACAGTATTTTTGGGACCAAAAGTAATTCAGTGTTTCTTTCCTACGCCTTCAACTGGCTCTTTCTCTTTAGATTGGGTAATGGATTCTATAATAACATCACATAAATTGCAAAGGACATAATTATTTAAAAGTAAATAATTATTCCCCGTGATTTGATTGGCTTCCTAAAATTAAGGTTGCCCAATTCAGAATGCAGTGGTTGGTAAGAAGGAAAAGATGAGAGTAACAAAGAAAATCAAAGAGAGGTTGAAGTGAATGGGGCAAATAAATTAATGCATAGGCACATCTTCTGGCTGGAAGATCTTTCCCCTTGCCAAAGAGAGTTTTCCAAGGACAATTAATGGGTTAAAAGAAGACCTGTTTTCAACTACATCAGCCTCGTGATCAAATGAATAATAGCAGGAACTCAGACTGCTACCTGCCTCATAAAAATGTTTTGAAAGAGATGATATGCATTGTAAGCACCTTTCTCTGCCAGGTATTTGTTCACTTACCACCTTAAAACTTTACCTACTAGATAAATGAATCCCCCAAAATCTATGTACTGGGAGGTGTTGGACATGCTTCAGGTACCCTCTGGGTCACTCACTGGCTTGAATGCAGAAACCCAGAGGAAAAGCAATGTTGTGCTGCCAGTGCCTACACAGTGGACAACAGCAATGCTCATGACCAGGTCCCAAATGCCCTGTTACTGTAAGTGGGTGCATCTTCATCCAGATCTCTGCTGAAGTACTTCCAGAAAGAGGTTGTGGAGGAGAAGCTTCAAAGAGGAGCAGCAGCTCATCAGGCCTCCTAGGGAGATGTTGCCTTGGGGATATGTAGAGGTGGGGGTCCTCTCTGTGGACACTACTGTTCCGAGTTGATGATGAGGTGGCCAGACCATGGGAGAGGGAGAGGTGTGCACAAAGTCAAGTCACCATTTCTGACCCAGACATGTCCCCCCCCTCCCCTTCCCCCGCAGCCCTATTCTAAGCCCATCCTGCCAGGTGGACCTTACCCCTTCTCAGCAGCCTGCCAGCCTCACATACCAGGGATGAAACCCAAAGGTGTGTTAGCTTGCTCAGGCTCTCTGTCCCTTTACAGCACCAAAACAGTCCCCATCACCCCAGGTTAATGGATTGCGCTCTACTTGGAGGGAAATGGTCCCAAATCTGCCCTTTGGGCAGGGTGCTGGGATAACCAGGGAAAACCTTCTTTCCCAATGGCCCCATGTGCCCCTGCCAATAGGAGCTAATTGGAAACAAGATCAGCTCCTCCCTTGAGGAGCAGAACTTTGCTTTTCTCTCACAGCTGGAACTTCTGCCCCTTCCCCCTACCAGCTCCAGTCCTGGTACATTCAGCCACAGTTATCTCTCCTCGTACACTGACTGTATTTTTCATGTTTATTATCATCCAACCCAGAGTAGTGCCATCTGGCACAGGCACAACGGGGGGAAGGAAACCATATATTCAGCAAATGGAGCATACAGGGTTTAGGTTTTGTTTTGCCTTGTTTTTCTTATTCTTCCAGTTTCTGTTTAAAACTATGTGGAACAGATAGCTGAGCAACTCTCCCTTATGAAAAATGGTCAAAACTGCCAGTATGAAAAATAAAAATTACAGAAGATCAGAGATGCTAGGAAGAGACAAGAACCTCCTTCTGCTGAAATACAGTTTCTTCCTTTCCTCCTTCTGTATTTTATTTCACCTCATGCTCAGATAATTACTTCAAAATGTTTGTGTTAACTCTTTTTATTCAGGATTTGTTCTGGTCTTTCAAATAATTATTTTACTGTAAGACATATTTTAAGCAACTACAAACCACTCTCCTCCAGAGCAGTAGAGCACTATGAGACACCCTGCACTCCTCAAAACCTTTGCTATTTTTCCTGCCACAATAAAAATACTAAAAATGCATCTCCAGAGTAGATACAAAAAACTCACATAGTATTTTCAGTGGAAGCTAGCACCTCTTGCATCGCCACCTTAATTCAAAGAGTTTTGTAAAAGAGTTGTACAATCAGAGTGTATTTCTTCCCTGATAATTCATGCACTGAAAGATTATCAGTAAAGTTGTCTGTGGAAAAAGTACTACACAATGCATTGTATTACCTGGTTCATTTTCTTTCAAATTTGACTTTAATTTTAATTTTGGCTAATTACTGTATTGTGATCTAAGTCAGCAATCTCAAATTAACTATCATCTTAACTTTTGAAGAAATCCTACAAATGCATGATAATGATGAAATTTAAATTACTGTCAGTTATTGTGTAATGTCTACACCATGGAAAACCAAGCCTTCAGGTATTTTATTTTCATTTGCATATGTAACATTGTGGTTTTCCTTCTAAATTTTTCAGAGTAAAATTCTCTGCCATTTCCAAACTATAAAAACGCTATTAAAAAACATGTTTGGGGTATTTATTTGTTTTGTTTTTCTAAACTGAACGATAGCTTCAGTGAAAATGTGAGAAGAAATAGTTATTGGGAGCAAATTGTCAGCTACTTAGATTTCTTCGGAAAAGTAACTTGTTGTTTTAGAGGTACCGATGCAGAGTAGTAGAATTCTTCTCTGATCCTGCTAAAATAGAGAGACACATTTCAGTGCAATTGACAAAGTATTTGTATTTTGAGCTAGATTCTGATCTCGCATCTGTTTAAAATATCCTTTGCTCAAGCCCTGATCCAGGGCTGAGGGATGTCACTGTATAAGGACTTCTAGTGGGCCATGGATCAAGGCCTTTTATACCACTATGCCTCACTATGCTGAGAAATGTTATTTTTACTACATCTTTCTTTTCCCATGAAACCAGATTAATTTGGAATGAATTAGAAATGTTTGAACAGAGATGCTCAGGTTTACTTTTTAAAGCAATACTTTAAATTTTAAATATTTCTTACAAATAAATACAATTTGATGGCAAAATAAAACTTTGCATTTCTCAGTATATTTCCACTCATCTTTGATTTTTGTGTGAATCATACTTTACTTTTACATGTATCTGTTCATTGCCTTATTTCTGGCAACAAAGCATTGAAATTTTTATGTAAATAACAAGCAAAAAGAGAATCTGTTGTAAAATACAGTGTATGACAAACTCATTGAAAGAAGAAAAATAATTTAAATAATGGTTATTCAATAAATGTCAGGAAAGCAATCCTATACTTTCACTGATCGAGACTGCTATGTAACTTCAAAGAAAGCAATCAAGGAGGACTTCTTATGCAGTAACGTATGGAGCTTTGGTTCAGTGGTTGAGCACATAATTAGAAATTCAGCAAGTCTTACCAAAGAGGGTCGTAAACAACCACAATTAAAACCTCAAATCTCTCTCTGCTTTGTATGGCAACATGTACAGGATAAAAAAAAGGGGGAGTTTTGGTGATGACTCAGATTAGCTTCAATTAAACTTAGCTTTAACTCTGAGAGGTGCAAAGCAAAGCAGGCAGAACTTTTTGCTGCTCACTGTTAGAGGTCATTTCACTTACAACCTGGTAAAATTGCTTCTAAGCATCTCCAATGAAAGAGATACAAAAAAGAAATCAAAGTGGGAGAAGTAGTCAGAATGTTACAAATATAACACAGAATCCTTATGTTTTGGTAAGCATCAGTACATAACAAAGCAAACTTGAATCCATGCATCACTTTCTTCATCCCGTATGCATTGAACAGGTTGAGTTTTTTAAAAAGTCTTGTCATAAATGGTCCTAGTTTTCAGAGTTTAGAGTGTTTGCATAAATATTTTTAATTTTAATATCCAGAATCAATGATATTATTAATTTGAATATTCAGAATCAATGTAGTTTGGTTAAATGATCTATAAATAATAAAATTTTAGCAGTGATCAGACAGTGGCAGAATGCTATTTCCATGTGTTGGAACTATCTTGTGGCACTTATGTGGACTGAAATGACAGAAGAGACTTGTCTCATTAAACCATGTCTGGAAAGACAATATGTGGAGGAACAAAACCCCATCATGACTAAACATCCCATTTAGATTACCATATTAGTGTTAGGTCATTATAAATGGTAGGTAAGTGAAGCAATGCTTCTTTTCAGTGGTAAGCACTTCAAAAATTTTAAGGAATTTAAATGCTGGGAAACCTTTTCAGGCTCACCTACTTTCCTTGTCAAGTTTCACCTTTGATTTCCCTTTTTATTCCTCTAACTCTCCTGAAGTGGCCTTCAAAATGCATAAGAGTGGATTTATCGTAAACTTTACTGTTGCAGCGCCACTGTGATTGTTCTGATCATTTCAGGACAAATGTGACAGTTTAAACTAATGAATGAACATCTATTGTGTTAGTGCTGTTTCCTGGTTATCTAGTTATTATTTATTTCCTGCTTGTTCTATTGTTTCTTGCCTTAGGAAGACTCCTGTTTGCTCTGATAAAATTCCTTATAACACGGCTGCAACACCAAGGGTTGGGTAAAGGGGGTCTTCTGAATGATAACACAAAGAGCATATAAAAAATCCATCACAGCAGTCAGTAGTATAATGCAATTTTTTTTCACTAAACATCCTCTTCACTACTGGATTAGTCACTTCACTAATGAGCAAATGACCCATAACTCACATGAGTGGGAACTTTATGTGCAGGTCTTGCCTTTACCAGTGCAGATGAACTGCAGCATCCTTGCTGTTATACAAGTTCTTAGTATTTATGGCTCCTTCCCATCTTTCTTGAGCATTCCATGCACAATGGGAGTTTCAGGTGGTTGAAAAATGCAGGACCCAGTGGCAAAACAGACACCAGGACTTGTATTTTTTATTGTACCAGAAAACATTAATAAAAGATGCCACTTGCATCTAGAATTCACCAGGACCCCATATGCAGACAATGAACCAGTTTTAAAAAGCAATCCTTTTATGTACTAATACATTCAAGATGCTATTTTCTACTACTTTATGCTAGGCATCTTTGGAATTTATTGTCCAGATCTCACTTTAGCAAAACTTTAAAGGGAATTTACCAGGTCATTCTCTGCATGAATGCAGCTTGTCTTACTGTGCTAGAAGCTGACTAGTTGTGAAATCTAAAAAATTCAGTTTGTCTGTAAAAGGAGAGTTTACAGTTTCATTAGAATCTAAGAACTTGTGAGATCTTGCTTCTAAATGTATTCCCCCCCCTCTTTCCTTAATTTCACATATTGAAAATCTGTGTATACAGAGCCCTGTGGCATTCCACTCCAAAAGGAAAGGCAGGACCCAACACCCAAGATGCCTGTGGTCCAAAAGGAACAACAAAAGTCAGAAGGTCTGCAAAAACTTACCAAGTTTTATTAGTAAATTATACACAGGACATGGAAATTGGTATGTTAGTCCCTTATAGCATAAACACACAATGGTGGATTTTGAATAAAAGGTAGGGTGAAAGAGAAGAGAGAGAGAGAGAGAGAATAAAGAGAGGGAGAGAGAAAGGAAGATCACAGATCCTGGCTACAGCATTGATACAAATGACAAGGATGTCAAGGGTCCTGGGGGCGCCGCTCAGGCTTGACAAGGGTACCTTTTTATAGACAAGTTTTCCCCACCCTGGAGCTAAGTTTCTTTCTATGCAAATTAGTTATCCTGTGCAGTTCATTTTTTCTAGAGCTTCCTGGAAACAGATAAGAGGGCTTTGGGTGTCTTTTGTGGTCTTGATCCTCCCCTGCTGGATCAGCCTTTGCTCAACAGTCCATGCTCGCTTCTTGACCTCATTCCTACACTTTTTTGTTGTGCTTATCTCAAAGAGCAAGAACATTTGTCCAAGAAAAGTGCTGCCCTACCTCCATATGGTCCCCTTCTCCAGCCACATCCTGTTCTTTCTCACAGCATGTTCTTACCAACAATCCTTGCTTGGGTCCATAGCTATCCAGCTACCAGCATGTGAGACATACACATTGGCTCTGTATCTTCTAGGCTTCTTCAAGGCCAGAAATTTGAGTCTATGACTCTCTTAAAAACTCAGAGTTCAGAAAAAAGTTCAATCAAAAGTATATAACATTCAAAATTTTAAGTTGGTGGATCACCCCACGTGATCAGAGAAGCAGAAATGGAAGCAGAAGTACATTCTGTACCTAATTTGGTAAAATATGATGACAAGATTTCCATACCCAGCATTATTTTTAACATATTAAAGTAAATTCTGGGACTCATTTTGTACACTTCATCCAGAAATAGTTTGCTATAGCCAAAATAGCTTTTAGCTTTGATGATAGGGCTGAATCTCTTCTGCTGAAATACCCGAGTTAAGTTTTAACTTTGTACCTGGTAGACCACAGAAAATTTGTCTGCCTGACACAATAAACCACACAGTAATTAGAAGGATTATAAGACTTTTAAAATATTCTAAATCATGTGTCCACTCACACATGAGGCTGGAAAAAAAATATTTTCTCCAATCCTCATTAAGACCCAAGACCAACTACCACTGAAGTTAACTGTACTCTTTTCTATTGACTACCATAGATCTGAAATCCAGAAGTACCTGCAGTTCTCTTCTGTTGCTTTGCATCAGTGATGGTTTTGTGCAAAACCTTGGATAAAATGTTGCCAGTGGCTCTCAGGATAGAATTTAGCTGAGCAGTAAAATGGAATGATTGGCTCGCTGCTGTGTTTTGCATTACATTTTATTGAGGTAGCAAGTATTATAGGCATCAGGTCTATGAATACCTCTGATCTTTCCTGAATTCATTCTTCTTTCAAATCAAAATCTTATGGTTAAAATGAGGGATACTTTAGAAACATATTTTATTTGGAGAATTTTCAAGGATGAAAAATCCACCACAGGCTTCAGTAGACAATTTCAGTGGTTAGCTACCACCAGCATTGACCATTTTGGCCTTTTTTTTAAGTCAAAATTTGTCTAGCTTGAACTTCCAGGTGCAGTGTAACATGTATTCCTTTGTCTGATAGACTGAAGAGTCCTCTACAGCCATCCTTTTGCCCTCATACAGATACTTTTATGATCAAGTCACCTTTTAACCTGATTTATCCAAACTGAGTACCTTCTCTTTCTTCTACGTACTCTGCCAATAATACTTTCCAGTCTTTTATCCATGGTACCCATTCTCCTCTGATATCTTTCTAACATCCTCCAGGTTCACAGCAAGGTGTTCTCAGGCAGCTACACAGAATTAAGACTATTTTAAAGCTGGAGCAGTGGCTTGTGTTAAGTTCTTATTAGAATTATATTAGTCATAAAGGCTTTAAAAATAACTAGTAACAGCTGTTAAAAAAAAAAGGTGACATATAAAGCTGTTACTTCAGTGTTAGAGCTTTAGGGACAGGGTCTAAATGGGAATATAAAAGGTGTTTGAGCCTTCAATACTTATAGACATCAGTCTCTTCATTTGGGCTTCTAAATAGAGACACAGGATCCTGAAAAGAGGTGACAGTTTATAATCTAGAAACCTCCTCCTTTTATTTATTTCCAAGTGTGCTTTAATATCCTGAAATTTTCCATCTAGCTTTGGGTGAGGGCACCACTCTTCAATTCACTCTGGGGTGGTTGCCTAATGTTTCTGTCCACTGTTAAGATCACTGCAGCAGCATGGCTGGAGAACTGATGCAGTATAAAACAATGATACAGTGAAGTTTGTAAGGCACTTTCCTTGGGGGCAAAAATAACACATTAAACTATATTGTAGTTGTATTTTCTCTGAAAAATTACGTTGTTATAATTCATACCTGCTGTAAGATCTCCAGTGCAACTGCTTCATGGAAACGTTGCAGTAATGTGTGAAGAGACTTCTAAAACTTACTTTAGCTATTTTGGCCTGTGATTGACAATTTGTAGACTGGGCTATGACACAGATATTTAATGCAGTGAGCATTTGGAATTTCTTATCCAATCATGCTGGTATTTTATGAAGTTTCTCTAATAAAAAAAATCCACTCAAATTTGGAGGAATGAAATATAATACCTTTCTGTTTTGCTGAAATATGTTTTACCAATAAAGCAAGCAATACCTCTGCAAAACTGCATATCTGTTAAACAACCAACAGTCAACAAATCAACCAAACAAACAGTTAAACCTGTTACTTGAGCAAAAATTCTCACTTGCTCAGTATTCTTATGATCAAATTTTTATTATAGCCTTTTCTGTCAGATTTTTTACTTCTGCTTCTCTTGGTTTTGTTCATGCTTTCAACCTGTCACTTTCTTACACTCTTCCTGTTTTTCTCTCTCCTCTATCTCCTTCTGCCTTACAAAGTCAATGCAGGATGAGCAGACACACAGACTATTCTGACCACCCCAGTTTTCAAACGTGGGGGATTTGGGCTCTAAATAGAGGTAAGATAGGGATCACTGACATCAGGGCTATATTGTTCAGAGAATTAAAAATAAGACTGCAGGGAGAAATAGGGCAAGACCGAAAAATAAATTCCAACAGAGGGGGTTTAAGAAAACCCTCTGCTGTGCAACTCTACAGTCAGTTTCTGAGGGAGGACTATATGTCTGTGCAGTCCCACTAAGCCCTGGTCCTATCAGGGCAATTTCTCCCATTTTATAATTTCAACACGACACTAAAATTGTGACATGGTTTCATAAGTCAGTGCGGTGCACAGCCATTTCATCTTCCCTCATCCCCCCTCACTCCTGCAAGATGAGTCTAGGGTGCAGCAACAGCCACGAGTCAATCAAGGATGGTTCTGATTGTAAATGCCAGCAACGGTATAAATGACAGTGCTGAAGGAGATTATATTCAGAGCCACATACATGCTGCAGAGGTCCCGCCTTGAGATTAGCCTAAAATACCACCCAGATCTCTAGGTCCCTCCCAATTAGCACAGCCAGGCAATCTTCTTGGCACTACAGAGGCAAGGACGTATTTTTAGCTCAGCGCTGTGCTCTCTCCCCTGAACTCTTGGAGCCCCGCTGAGCCAATGGAGTCCCAATCAGCGGGCTAGCTCTGATGCTGCCCCTTCACAAAATTGCCTATAAAGCCAGTTCAGCAAAGGGATCTGTAATGAGCTCAGCAGCTTGGGGCTCTCAGTAAACTGCAGCGGTGAAGTGAGTTCACGACTGAAATGCCAACCCTTTTATTCACCAGTAGCACATCAATTAGTAGTTTAACAGGCAGAGGAAAGATACAGTGTGTGCTCATTTAATATTAGGCTGATTGTAGTCTGTATCTGTGCTAATTCTGGCAAAGTTTTTGCATTTCAGTACTTTAGGAGAGCTATATTCTTAAGGTTTTTTTTTTACCATTACATTACCCATGCTACAAAGAACCTACTAGCTAAGTTCAGTTGCAATGTATAGAATCAAAATGTAAAGATTAATAAATAAGAAGTTTAAGTAATTATTCCTATAGATTGAACAATTAATGAAGAAAGTAAAAGGTTCCTGTAGGAGTCATGTATGATTTGCGATACTGTTGTTATACTTATGGTTCTGGTTCATTACTCTCAGAGACCATTAAGCATTAATGCTTTGCATTATACAGGAAACACTTGTGAGTTAATCAGTGCCTCAGGTTCTTCAGTGGTCCTACCCTTTCTTTCTTCCTGTCTTACAAAGAGATGATTTTACTACTTAATTAGTTCCTCTGGTCAAGGACTGTGGACCCAAGTGTTGTCAAAGTTAGCAGAAAGAAACATCTGTCCACTCAGCCAGAGCTCTCTTCCATCGGTAGGAGGGACAGACAAATAGTTGATGGCAAACAGTGTGTTCACCAAATGATGGGCTATTATCATTTAACAAACCAACTGGAACAGTTTAGGGGTTTTTGTATTTTGTTGTTATTTATAAGTATTCAAGAAATACTTACCGGGACATCTTTCAGCCAATTTCAGCCCACTGTGTGTTGGCTGAGTGCCTTCACTATTCATGCTTGCTGCTCTCCTACAGTAACCAGTTCTACAAGTCAAATGGGGTTGGTTTTTGTCCATTACTGGTGAGTGGAACTAATAAATAGGAGGTCGAACTTATGAATTAATGTCTGGTTTCTCACTGGGAAATAGAATCTCCTTTTCTTTGCAGGTAAGCAAAGGCCTACCTAGCTCAAGCTTAATATGTGATATTCAGCATTCAAGATTTCTGGACCCTCAATTCTACTGGAAATATAGAAGATATTTTTGAAAGTCAGCAGCAATAACCAATATTTCAGATTTTAAGGAGTAGGGGTTTTTTTCTGATGTGTTTTTCTAGTACTCTATGATGTGAAGTCACAAACCTAGGACAAATTTAATACTTATTCTCATTAATTAGTGGTTACAAAAATGTTTTATTCTCAAATGCTTTTTTGCTCTGTTCTCAGGTAAAAAAAGAACAAAACAGTTCAGAACTTTCTGCTATCCCTATTCTTCAATATGCCTGCATAATCACTGCTTTTTCTGTTATCTTAAAATGTATTCTGGGTATCAACCTCAGTTCTCCTGACATCTGCTGCATGACAGAATGCTGACACCTTTTTCTGCTAAGTACCCCTCACTCCCCAGCAGTCTCTATTATAGTCCATCAGTCAGTTTTACTGGGCTGTACAAGCATCTCTGTGTTTCTGCCATGTGCTGAGGCTCTCTAGAAATGTAGATTTGTTTCTCCACCTCATTCACCTTTTAACGGCTCAGATTTTCAATAAACACTGCTGTATTCCTCATAGTCCCATTTGTCTGTATTTTCTGAGACTAAAACAGTCCTTTCCAACAAGGTGATATTATATTCCATACTATGATGTTTTCTTTTCATATATTACATACCTCTTTCTCTGATAGTTATATATTTTCTGTTTTCTGAAACTCCTCTCTCACCATTGGTTCATCTATCTGACCCATTCTTCAGTCCATATGTCTCGACCCATGATGTGTCTGTCACGTATGGAGTGAAAGCTTTTCTCTCTGTGTCTTTGAGGATCTGCATCACTTGGCTATCGCCTCCCTGATAAGGTTGGTCAGAATGACTGTCACATGAGGGTTTTTTCCTCAAAATACATTCCTTTTTTTCTTTTTTTTTTTTTTTTGTGGAAATGGCTGAGTTATTGCCAGTGAGAACAAAACTGAATGTTATAACATTGAAAACTGTCAAAATATAAAACTGGTGCCAATCACCATGTCTGTTTCCACCTGTTTTCTCTGTTGTTTCCTTCCTTTTCTGCTCCTCAGTGGATGTCAGATCCAATATCCATTTTACCTTCCTTCTTCATAAACAACTATACGAAGCCTCCCAGACCAGACTTTATATCAGGAATATTATTTCCCAGAAGCTCTAAATATTTGGGGTTTTCTCCTTATTCCCCTCCATTTTAAGAGGACAAGTAAGTAGGGACAGCTGAGAAAGTCACCAGTGTCTCAATGATAGGACTCATTATACGACTTTTTTCTTAGATCCGTGGTCCCAATGCTCCTTTTCCCCTCCAATTCAGTCTTGATGCTATTCTGGGAAAGGAACGCATTGTGACTTTTTGGGCTTTTTCTGACACATCTTTCAATTTTTTTAGTTATTAAATTATTAATAAATGTTATTAATTATATAATAAAAAGTATAAAATATATTACATGAACACATGGCAACGGAATCTACTAATGCAAGCAATTGCACATGACACATATGCGTAAATACTCCCTCTGAATGGCATGACCATTTTTTCATTTGCTCCTCAGGCCTTTCAGGAGGGGTTCTGAGGGAATTCATTGTTATGAAAAGGATGCCCACACAATTTTGTCACTTTTGCATAAACACAGAGCTATTTGTTTGTTTGTTCGGTAGGGTCTTTGCTCAGTGGTGTTGTTCCTCACCTCACTCCCTCCTAATCTAAAAACATGTAGTAATATATACACAAACTGAGTAACATTGAGTCCAGTCGCCAGTTTGTAGCCATGCAACAGGAACAACTATTGCCCCAGACCAGGGAAGGAAAAAGACGTTGAGGCGACTACAGCAAAATTCACCCTACTTTGGAAGGACTCATATCTTGCACCCTCAGAAGCCTGATGCTGGCTGTACTCTTCAGGTTGCCACAAACATTTGTCACACACTGTGGATCCCTCTGCATTTTTTGGTCTGGGAAAGACACAGCTAGGTCCCTGCCAGAACCTTCCCACCACAGTTCCAGCTGCAACATTGAGTCTCTTCTGCTGTGGTATTAAGTGAACAAGAAGCAGCAACAAATTCAGAAGGACATAAGGACAGGTACCTCTTGCAGGTACTGTCAGTGCAGCTTTCTCTTTCTCTCGCTCTCTTTGTTTAGCTATTAGAGGAGTCTAGTGGAGACAAGTTCAACTTAATTGGGGGAAGAGTCATTATATGTAGAAGACATCTGTAATATGACTTTTTCTGAGGGAGAACACTATTAGTAGGAGCTAAGTATTTAGGAAAACTACTTAAGAACATTATAAAACACTTTTAAAATTATCAACACTTTTGAAATTTTGATACCATTTTGACCTTGATACAGATTGCATTTATCTTCCCTTCTTGTTGTATAAATTTGTCAACATCTTAACTGAAGACAAAAAACTGCAATGCATATTTTTTTAGTTTATGGATAAGAAACCTCTCTCTTTATACAGCAATGAAGATGGGAAACTGTACAGTACAATTCTAATACCAATTGTATAATAAAATCCCACTTTAAGAAGAATTAAGTGAAAAATAGGAAGCAAATCTGTCAAATATATTTGGTTAACAGGAGTAAAAATACTTGACATCAGATTGGTATCTATTAAGATTTTTATCTATTAAATTACTACCTCGTTTGGATATAGCCAGTGTTTCTTTACACATCAGAGTTCTGTTGCCAAGGTTAAGAACATATATTACAGTGGTAGCTGTTCTGTAATGGCATCACCAATACTGTGTGAATATAGCACAAGTACTGGTATAAATGCAATACCCGATGAAGTTCTTCAAGCCACCAAGTAATCACAAGGGATATTTTTGTTTTAGACTGAGAAACAATCATAGTTTAAACAACTGATCACAGCTCTGCTCTCCAGTGACTAGCCTAATGCTTTAGACAACATATTGGAGTGTCCAAGGCTTTTCTCTCTACTCCTCAGTAACTGCCCAAAACGCTGGGTACCTCACTGTTCAGCTTGAGTTTGTTAGGTGACCAAAGTTAGCTTTCAAACACGTTTAGAAACCCTGGGTCTGGAACTTTTGGTGAAAAATCTCTTGCCTGAGCTATTCTATGATCTAAATGCATTCAAAGGGATCTAAATACCACCTAAGTCCTGGAAGAGGAATTCTCTTTCTCTCAGTAATAAACAAAACCATTTTTGCCAGGAGTATCTACTCCTCAAAGAGAACCCATTCATGAAGTTGAAGTGATTTACATTCTTGTCTACCCTCTTGCTGGGAACCATGCAGTGGTACTACTCTTTCAGCATCAGCAAGATGTATAAAGAATGTGTCCATGGAGTTGATTCAAGCATCTAATATTAGGGGACACCTAACATATAGCATTCTTGTGAGTGCTATAGGTTCAAACCTTGTCAGGATCTCTGATTCCTGTGGGAGCATTGCAGAAAAGGGAGTGAGTGAGCTTTCACTCAGTGCTTTGGACTGTTTGGATCTGTTGTTTCACTTTTTGTTCAGGTGGTGTAAGTTAAAGGAGACATCCTCACAGTTCTTTCGATGCCACTCCACTAAAATTGACTGCATTGAACAGCCTGAGGTGGGTCATGTGTAGTGCAGAACTGGACCCGACTGCCTGCAGAAGCGTCAACAAGCTCAGGCAGCTTCTGTGGGAGCTCTGGGCATCTGCCTTTGCATCATGCAATATTCGGAGATCAGCTCTCTTCCCTCTGCTGAATTCACAGGGTTCTCACACAGCACTCAGCTGGGTGTGTTCATGTCTCTTTACCAGTGCCAGCTGCCTTCAATCACAGTGGTCCACAATAGGAGCTTGCCTCGTGTACCTACAGGACAATGTGTGAGTTTTCTTTGGTGATGTTCTTGTTGTCTTTCTTCTTATGGTTATATTTATTGTCAATTATAAAAACAGAATGAAATAAAATGCACAGACACAGAGACTACATTTTACACTATATTCACACCTTCTGGGGATTGCACTACTGAGAGAACTTGGGGCCCTTGCAAAAAGTGGAGCTGGCTGGTGACTCCCCTGCCGTAGGATAATGCTGCCTGCAATAGCCTAATCCAGGTGTCTGCCAGGTATGCTGTGACTTCGAGATATCTCTTCACAGACTTTTGTGGACTTCCAGTGTAAAGTGACTTTTCAGTGTAAAGCAGGTCAGAGCCTGCAGGAGAGGGATTCTCCAGCGTGATGCTGTCAATATTTGCTGTGTGACATGGGAGGTGGAGTGATGGCATGGGGATGCCTGGCTGTACAAGGATCTGTGAGAGAGTTTTACAGGATGGCTCAAGGCAGCATCAGCCACAGCCATGTGGTTTATTTGTCATGTGTCCTTCAGCAATCTGGCCTATCAACTGTGCTAAGATTTCCCTCCACAGGAAAACAAGTAGCTTACTGGAGAGAGGATTTGGGCGTGAACTAGCATGGATACAGTAAAGATGTCAGGGTGACCATGTTCTAGGTGTAAAACTAGACTAATAGTGTCTAGTGTCACAACCTTTGTCGCAGAGTTAAACCCAGCTTCTGCACTCTTAGTATTTCCACCCATCTATCCCAACAAGCTCTCATCTGCGTTTGATGGTGCTTTCAACCCTGACGGGCAATAATGTCACAGAGTTTGGGTAGCAGCACTAAGAGTCACTTTCGCTTCAGCTGATGCTTAGACAGTTCTGCAGTTAGAGAGGATGACAGGGAGTACCATCCTCTGGACCTTGATGTTCCTCTAACATTTCCTCACAATTATCCCCTGGGATGCAGAAATCCAATGTGTTTTCCCAGAATTCAGTGGAAAAGAGTGACAGTCAAATTTACCAGAACTGAATGTGGTAGGGATGGCAAAGAGCTTCTGTAAGTGCATAGGTGACAAAAGGAAGGTTAACAAAAATGTGGGCCCACTGCTGAAGGAGAGTGGGGACCTGGTTATGCAGGACCTGAGGTACTGAATGCCTAGTTCACCTCAGTCTTTACTAGCAAGAAAGGTCTTAAAGAATCCCAGATTCCAGAGATCAGGATAAAGCTTGGAGCAAGAAAAATGTACCCATGGTGGAAGAGGATCAGGTCTTGGAGTGCTTAAACAAATGAGGCACACATAAGTCTGTGGGTCCTGATGAGATACACCCATGAGTGATGAGGAAGCCAGCAGCTGTCACTGTGAATTGTGAGGTCATTCTCAATAATCTTTGATCAATTGTGGTAACTGGGAGAACTGCCCAAAGGCTGGAGAAAAGCAAATATCACTCCAACCTTCAAGAAGGTCAAGAAGGACTCAGGGAACTACAGGCTGGTCAGATTTACCTTGATCCTCTGGGAGGTGATGGAATCATCCTGGAAATAATTTCCAGGCATCTGAAGGACAAGAAAATAATCAAGGAGTAGTCAGCATGGCTTCATCAAAGGGAAGTAATATTTGACCAACTGGATAATCTGATATGCTGAATTGAATGACAGGGTAGATGAGGGGAGAGAAGCTGTTTTTTCTCTACTTGGACTTCAGTAAGGCTTTTGACACTCTTGAATTTTGGGTTGCATGAGTAGACAGTGAGATGGATTGAAAACTGGCTGAAATGTCTGGGCCCAGAGGGTGGTGGTCAATCTCATGAAGTCTAGTTGGAGGCTTCTAACTGGCAGTGTACCCCAGGGATCTAATCCTATTTAACATCATCATGAATGATCTGGATGATAGAGCAGAGTGCACCTTTGGCAAATTTGTAGATGACAAAAAACTGGGAAGAACGGCTGATATGCCAGAGGGTCATACTGGCATCCAGAGGGACCTTGACAGACTGGAGAAATGAGCTGCCAAAAACCTCATGAAGTTTAACAAGGGGAAGTGAAAAGTTCTGCGCCTAGGGAGGAAAACCCTCAGGTACCAGTGCATACTGGGGCTTGCCCATCTGGGAAGCAAGTGTTGTTTTCCAGCAGGTCAAGGAAGGTGATTATTCTCCTCAGCACTTGTGGCATTGTCCTCAGCAAAGGGGTACTGCTGTATCCACTTCTGGGTTCCCCAGTACAAGAGAGACATGGACATATTGGAGAAACTCCAATGAAGGGCCATGGAGATTATTAAGAGATTGGAGCACCTCTCATATGAGGAGGACAGGCTGAGAGAGCTGGGACTGTCCAGCCTGGAAAAGAGAAGGCTCAGGGGGATCAGCGTATATAAATACCTGAAGGGAATGTGCAAAGAGGCCAGAACCAGGCTCTTTTCAGTGGTGATCAGTGACAAGTGGCAATGGGCACAACCGGAAACACAGGAGGCTCCTTTTAAGTATAAGAAAACACTTTACTGTGAGGATGATCGAGCACTTGCACAGGTTGCCCTGTGGGGTTGTGGAGTCTCTGTCCTTGAAGACATGTCTGTTGCTCAGGTGTAGTCCTGGGCAACTGGCTCTAGGTGTCTATGCTTGAGCAGGAGCGTTGGACCAGCTTTCGGATGTCCCTTACAACCCCAAACACTTTGTGATTCTGTGAAGTTTATGCACTTAAAAGAACCATGTTCCCCCGGAAGTCCTAATGGTTTGAGGAGACCCAAGTCAATGAAGATGACATGTCACAAGTGCAGCACAGTTACGTACATGCTGGGTCAGCTAGTCAGCTACACTGGTTGGGCAAGAGGAAGCTTTAAGAGAGCCATGGACCATCAAGTGAGGGTAAATCTCAAAGCCAAGGCAGCCTGAAATTTGTCACAGCAATGACAAAGAGTAGTGTTCCTGAGGACCATTATCCAGAGTTAATGTTTACAGTAACATGCTTTTTGATAAAGGAAGAGGTCAAATTAGGAGCAGGGGCTACTGTATTTTCTTGCTTCAGCAGCTGGGGATCAAAACACACTCTTACTATGTAAATGAAGGGTGAAATAACAGATCCTTTTACACTGTTTTTTGAGCAGACAGGATTACAGCACAGATTGTGTTGTGAAACAAAGAATAGCTCCACAGGAACCATGACTCTTCCTATGAATCATTCTGTCTCCACTCTTCCCTTCTTATATATTCTTTCTTTTTAAATTTTTCTTAAAAGTAAATATCTTCCAGATGAGAATGCCATACTAACTGAACAGCTAGACTTAAAAATGGCTAAAGTTGGTCATTTACTAGCTACAATTTTATTTAATAAGTAGTGACTGATAATGGTTATTTGCCTTCCTACTTGGAGACAGAAAATACACTTTAAGCATAAGCACATGCATTGTCAAAATTATAACCATATCCTTCCCCTAAAGTGCCAAATAGAAATAAAAGTCATAATACACCTCCAATATCAGGAGAGAGATTAGGGTGGAGGGCCTGGAGAGATGTGGTATATGTTTTTCTGCATAATGTTATGTCAACAACAGCTTTGTGTGAAGAGAAATTACATATGGAGCCATGCTGAAATTTACAGGAGCTGTTTTGGAGAACCTGAAATACGTAACAGCACAAGTAGAGATTTGGAGTAAAATGGTTACATCACAATTAGAAATAAGAGGAAACAAGCTAATGCAGTTAATTCATGTTAATACAGGTGGAGAAAGAATTACAGGTCCATCTAAGTACTGCTTGGAGAGCATTAATGGACATAGTTTCTAACTTTCAATGGGCAATTCGTCAAATACTCCCTGATATGTTTTGAAGTGAATGCTTCTTTTTGTGCATCCAAGGTACTCAGTTCATATTCCCAAGGGCCAGTTTTGCTCCCTGGAGCAAAGCAGGGGAAGTCACAAGTCTACCCTGATTTGCACTGACTGCAGTAGCTTTTTTTGGTCTGAGCCTAACATCAAGTGATTTACAACATAAAGTAACAACAAAATCTTTCTTTTCCTGACTTTCTATCCTGAGAACAGGCACACAGAAGTCAGACAGCACAGAAAGATAATTTAAAGCAAAAAAAATGCTATATAGCTGCTGAAGTCTGCTCTTTCTCCCCTGAAATGCTCACTGTCTGGCCATGATCTGGCCCAAAGCATATTCACTTGCCCTAATACTGACAGATATTATGTGTCACATATCACTTCGTGGTAATTTCCTGGATTCAGCAATTATTTCACTAATGTTTTGTTTCAAGTCTTCAAAAATGCCCAAGTGAACGAATTCGATTTTTCAGGCGTATAAGTATTTTTAAGAAGCTGTGGCAGTTTTGTACAAAAGATGATGCTTTAAGAGCTCACTGCAGGATGAATATCGGCTCTAACTATTATTTTTGTGTTTGTGCTCATTAAAATGTGAAAAGATAACATTCGAATGCGCACATACTTTCCAAGTATTTTTCTGGGAATTGTTTTTTCAAATTATTCTTACTGACTTACTGAATCACAGAATCGTTTAGGTTGGAAAAGATATTTAAGATCATCAAGCCTAATCCAGCACTGCCAAGTCCACATTTAAACCATGTCCCCAAGTGCCACATTTACACATCTTTTCAATACCTCCAGAAACAGTGATTCCCCTGGTCAGCCTGTTCCAACGCTTGACAACCCTTTTGGTGAACACATTTTTCCTAATATGCAATCTCCACCTCCACTGGAACAACTTGAGGTTATTTCCTCTTGTCCTATTGCTTGTTTGTTTTTGTCTTTTTTTTTTTTTTTAAAAGAAACCAGCCCCCAAATTGCTAAAACTTCCTTTCAGGTAGTTGAAGAGAGTGATAAGGTCCCCACTGAGCCTCCTTTTCTCCAGGCTAAACAACCCCAGCTCCCTCAGCTGCTCCTCACAGGACTTGTGCTCCAGAGCCTTCACCAGTTCTGTTGCCGGTCTCTGGACACACTTCAGCACCTCAATGTCTTTGAGACATTGTTGAACTTACAAATCAGCAATAAACAAGTGCAGATTCCTACAAATAAGGAAAATGAAAAAGGAAAACGGGAAAGAAGGAAGGAGAGGAGAAATGAGGAGAAGAAAAGGAAACGGAGAAGGAAAAGAGAGCTAACACACTGAGCAGTGAATGCAAACTTTAAAAAAGCCTAAGAACTGGTCACCAGAAAAACACAAAGCAGGTATGGCTTTATGTAGGAGATGCAGTCACAAACAAGACACTCAGCTCATCAAAAGACATTTCTACATGCTTACATTTCTGAAGTACCATCTCCAAAAGAAAACAAGGTTTTCTTTTTGCTAAGTACACAGCACATCAAGGCTGATCAATTTGTTCGTGTGAACATTTGAGAGAAGAGCAATTACAGCAATAAAGGTTCTGACACATAAATTAAAGTAGTTGGGTTAGACTAAAAGAATATTGTAAAACACCCATGTACCCAGCTTTGTAGGCAAAATCCGTATAATTTGGAAAGATGGGGCTTGTGATCCCATAATTAAGGACTGCAAGGGTGCACCCACACCCGGGTCAGCATGAGTTTCGTTGCTGGTTTTGTGAATGCAGGTTTAACTGCACACACAGGCCCAGGAACCCCGTGCTCCCGGGGAGACTGGGGACAGATACATTGCTGTTATGTAAGTTTTAACTGTTTAATTAAAAAAACCCAGTGAGTACTTTTGAACAGAAAAATGTCAGGATTTAGCTGGAATGTGAGGAATCTTTGGGTCCCTAGTTAATTATGAGCTGCTTTGCTGCAGTAGTAGAAATAGTGTTAAACAAAAAGGGACAGCTCTTGTCTAGAGGAGTATGCACTCCTACTATTATTTTATTTGTATTCTTCCTCCTTAAAAGTAGCCACTGCTTATAAAGTATCCTCAGTAAATTCAAACAGTGGGATGGAGACAGAAATTGACTAAGTGAAACCTGCCCTAAGTGTGCACCCAAGATGTCAACTGAAATCAATTTGTCTTGCGGAGGTAGGTGGTTATACACAACAGCTTGGAAAAATCATACTGGAAGCCCTGTGAACACTCTCCAGAGGAAAACTGGGGGTTGCCTGCTGCATATGCCCCTGCTATTGAAGAGTGTGTGTATGTGTGTGCATGCCTGTGAGTCATGGAGAGAGAGAGAGTGGAGGAGAGAGAACAAGAGAAAGGGGGAAAGAAAAAAGGAAGAAAAAAAAATCACTAGAGATATGCAGACGCAAAAGCACAATGGTTGTATAAAATTATTTTGAGCTTTTCATACAACTTACATAATTCTCAAGTAGAAGAAAATAAAGCTGTAATTTATGCAATTTTCCCTAGCAAGTAAAAAAAAAAGTTATTTTTACAACTCCCTATATTGATTTTATTTTTAGAACACTTTCTAAAATAAGTGGAGAATTCAGTCCTACTCTCTGAGGCGTGTCAATTTGTGCCCACATAGTCGATGGAAAGATTGAACCCTAAGTGCAGATCATGACATTCTGCTGTGATAAAAGCTGTTTCTGTTTGCTTTAACACTCATGCATAGTGGTAAATGCCACCTGTGACACATTGGGATAAGTACAACTATCTCTATTGCATCCAGTGATTGCAATAAACTAGAAGTTGTTTCTGAAAGTTACCTGGCTCTCTCTGGTCAGATAAGTTAATTTTCTCTAAGTGCTTTAATACAGGAGAAGGCAGTCACGTTATAGACACAAATAAAATTCACTTGCCAGGACTTTTTTCAGAACATCATACCAATTAACAAAAAATAATACATCTCAAGAGAAAATCAGTCTGTGATCTACATTGGGATGTGCTTGTTTCTAACCCTGTTCAGGAAAAGCCTTGAATTTTTGCTTAGGTCCTTCTTAATCATGCCTGTAGGCATTGCTTAATCAGTGCTATGGTAAATAGCCATTCTCCCAAGCACTGCCCTCCATGTTTTTGTGCATGTAAGGACATGTATATTGTAATAAGCAAGACCTGGGCAGAAAAGTGTTCTTCAATCTATTCTTTTCATTCCCTCTCAGACACTGGCCTCTTCTTGTACCCTCAAATGAACTTGTTTCCATTGTTACTAAAGTTGTGGCTATGAAAGCAGAATCAGAAATGCCAGAACCATCTAAACCAATGAAAATCTATTGCTCAATAAACCTGAACATTATCTTTCTAGAGATAAGAATTATAAGATTGCTAGGCTGCCAGTAGCATATTTCTTTTTGCATTGTGTGAAAGCTCAGAGCAGGCAGCAGGGCAGCAGACTGTCTTCCCATGACAACTTATGCAACTTTTCCAACTATCTCTTCATCTTCCAGAAGCCTTTTTGAACTGCTTCAAAAAGTTCACAACCTTGGACCTCCCAAGGAAGCCTGCATACTTGTTTTTTATTGACTGTGGTGGCTACTATAGCTGTTATATATTAATCAGGCTTTTGGATGGGGAACCAGCTGTCTTGTTTGTCTGGCTGGGGTTCTGGTCTCCACGCAAGCTGGATCTCGACGCAGTGGCATGTCAAATTACATGGCAGGAACAAATTCTCTTCTTCTCTAGCCATGTTGGCTGTTCAGTCCTTGTCTACCATAAGGATGAAGACCTGTCAGCTTCCAACTCCAAAAATCCTTCCCTCCTCTGTGGCTCCCTCCCACACTGGCCTAGTTTGAATCATGCTGGAAAATGGATGTAAGCATCTAAAATTTTCTTTCTGTGTAAGATAATGTACCCTTTCTACTATTAATATCTAGAGGATACCAAGATCTTCAGCAATTTAAAAAATCAAGGTGGGCACTAAAATAATATGGAGTACTGACTCTGACAATAATAATAAACAAGTGAAATAAGTGAAAATGTCTGTTTCTTAAAATTTACCAAGAAACTATTTTTGTCCCTGGGCAACATTTTGTTACTCTGCTTGCATGTCTTGGTGTGTTTCCTTCTGAGCTGGCTATTTAGTTCTATAATACAACAATACATATGCACATAAGCATTATCTATATATCTCTTGTTTGCTAAACCTGGAGTAATTTATGTAATTATACACATAATGTATTTTATCCAAATACACAAAGAATATTTTTTTCCTAAATGCCACTTAATATCTAGATTTAACTTAAACCACTACTTAGTCTATCTTCCTTAATAGGATACTAAAAAGGAATTTTATGACAACATTATCAGTAGCATTTTGCTGATAATTAGAATAACAATAATAATACTGAGATATTTTTTCAGTAATAATGGTGTTATTAATGAGATTTTTATGAAAGACAGACTTCTTTAGTATAATTATGAAAATTGATCTTTTTCATTTTACTTATTCACCGAAATCAGATAAGTGGCTTAACTACATGTATTATTTCTAATAAATATTCAAAAGAATGCATTTAAACAAGGCACCTCATTCTATTCTTGCTCATATTCCTTGCATTTAAATAAAAGTGTAATTGCTCTGCTTTTTTAAACTGCTAGTTTGGATTAGCTGTCTAACCTGTACAGTGTAGCTGTTTTCTGTTTGCATTTTTAATAGCTTTATTACCATTTGGTGAAGCCTTAATTTCTCGCTCCCTTGAAGAGTCCTGCCTTTAAGTCAGCTCTACAATTTAACCAGCAATAATCTGTCAAGATAAGATAAAGACCTACACCAGATGAAATGCAGTATTTTTGTGTAGCATTCTGTCATTGTTAAAGGAAAGATCTGAGTATGTCAAAATGTAACACCTGAAAGTTTAATAAACTTTGTAGCATAATTTTACAGTTCACATTTTAAAATAAATTGTTCTAGAATACATTAGCTTGTTCACTAGTGAAATCAGTTAAATATCTATATAAATATGTTTGGGTGAAGGGAGCCAGCAGTTTCTCAACAAGGATAAAAGTTCTTTCAGTTTTCAAGCCTCAGATTAAGTCACTTCTGAAAATCCTTGAATCCTTGCTTCAATTCAGTTCTATTAACTCTGCAGTTTCCTCATAGTTCCTTCATAATATTTGGCCATAACATCACTGCAGAGGTTCATTAAATATTACAAACATTCATTTTTTTTTCCAGAGTTGATAATACTGAGGCAATTGAAGTGAAGCATACTCAAATCCTTGCTTTCAGGATTTGTGCTGCTCTTCTGTATTCCTGTTTCTTTTCACATTCCTGTTTCACTTATTCATGCGAGTAATTTTTCTGTTTTTTAATAGAAATATATGAAGATGAGGTCCTAAATACAATGTAAAATAGTAACTGACTGTGTCAGGTAGGTAGGTATGAACTAATATACATTTAGAACAGAAGAACAAAGAATGAGTTCTCAGTTCTACTTTCGCCAAACCTGCTATTCCACATGCAAATGGACATCAGTGCATTTCATCTAACCAGGCACATTCAATGCAAATGTTAGAAGTGTGGGTTCTGTGAGCTAATCCTGAGTCCATGAGAGTAGATATAGGGTCAGATATATGGCTGGGGAGGAAAAAGCAGAGCGCTGTGCATGGGACTGTTCGGGCAGCCTTCTATTCAAATCCTGCACTCCTATGCTCTCTGGACAGCTTGGACTGTGCTGTGATCTTGCTCTGTTCAACCTTGGAAGAGAGGAAGTCTTAGGATTTACACCCAAGCTTTTAGATATATATCTTTTTTTTAGTAACTGAACTTTTATGAATACTTTTTTCCACCCTTAAATAAAAACCGTAGTAAGCTAAAAAGCCAGTACTAGTAGCTGTTTGCAGGCATTTAGCTTAGCTCACTCCTTGGGCTCAAGCTGTTTTCTTTCTCCACAATAAGTCCTCCCCTCTGAGGTTGGTTAAACTCTCCCAGGGCAGCTTTGCTAAAACATAGACTTCCATGAAATGGTTCCATTTTAATGAAACATCATTTTGAATTGAAAAATATCTAATTTGCTGCCAATTCTCCAGTCTGTTTAACTTCAGTATTCCACGTTCCTGAGCTAGTTCTGCACTGAACTATATTAAGCAGCAGCCCAAAATGCTCTTTTTGAGGTCTCTGAAGGTTTGGTACCATAGACACTGTATTAGTTGCAAATATCATGGTACAGTGTATTTTCATTTCTCATAGTCGGTAATTTATGAACTGTAGAGCCACTACTGAGTAGACTTTGACTTATGAGAACCAGGCCTGAGACTGTAAAGGTTGTTAATAATTTAGCTCTGCTTTGACATAAACTTGGTAGTCCTGAGGTCCCTGGTTATTAGTTATGAGGCAAAGAATCTGATTTTCAGAACAAACAGGGAAGACAGTTCTGCAATAAATATATCTATTGTGTGCTACATCAAACACACTACTGCCAGAAAATCTGTTCAATTTTAAGGGCCATAGGACTGTTTTGTATTGCTCACATTAGAAAAGCCCATATGATGTGGCCTTTCCAGGAAGAGCACTGAGATACAAACCTCACATTCAAGAAAGAGGTGCATCAGAAATTAGGGTCCTAAGTCTGTTGCTAAGGTCTTAAAAAATATTTGAGACTTAAGAAATATTTGCTAGTGGTTGCTACTTCATAGTGACCATGAAAGGCAGCTCAGTGATAGTCATTATCCCTATTCAATAAATGGTAGCTCTTTTCCCACATGGATATTTGAGAGTTGAAAATGGGAATAAAGGCAGCTCATGAACGATGTCTCAACCCCATAGCCTATGAAAAATCAGGAGAGAGCCTGCAGTGGGCACAGACCTTAACAAATGCTGAATGTCTGTCTGAAACATACTCGCTACAAGCAAGAATTTCCATTGAACAAAGCATTTAATCACATTCCTAAGTCCATACTTGTGCTTAAGGTTCTGATTTGTGTCTGAAGGACTTTTGAGAGCGGCAAACTGACATTCCTATGCTCTGAGTCTGTCTGAGAAATACAGTTTAGACCAGGAGAAAGGGTTCTTTGGTAAATGAATCATATCGGCTTTCAAGCCCACAAAACGCATGGGGCAAAAGAGCTTGTCTGCCAGCATCAGGGGTCAGGAGATCAGCATCTCTTACATGGAAGCTTGAAGCTGTTTAAGATGTCCTCTCTTAAAGCCATGCTAAGTGACAGCACTACTGTGCTGAGATGTTGATCCCTGACCATTGTGGGAGATTACTGCTCCAGCAGCTCTGTCTGTGTGAACGATCCTCTAAAGCACTTTGGCAGAAAGCAGCCAGGTTAATGCCAGCTGCCCAGCTCATCCAGGCTAACCCAGGCAACCTTGCCCACACAACAGCAACAACAGTGACCTCCAGGAACACGCTGGTGACACCTTCATCTGACATAGCTCTTTCCACAGTAAATATGGACTTTTAACCTGATTGTTTTCTTCACAGTATGAAGTGAAGCATGGATGCAAATATCTCTTCCTACTAGCAGCCCAAGCATACATCGACCTGGAAAAGCATTTATACAAGTATGAATCAAGACAGAAGGACAAGAAGAATCGAGACACTACCTCTGACCATGAGGAACAGTTCACCTAGTGAAGCTAAGCCAATTAGACTTCAAACTTGCCTAAGAGCCTTTCTGAGCTACAACTTTACAGCTTCTGTCAATCAAATCAATCTTTAAACAAGGTTTGGCATCCCATGTTTTTGACAACTCTCTCCACACCAAAACAACCTGAGTTTAAGACTAGTCCAGGCTGGAAACACATGTACCTTTTGAGGTTAATGTAATGGACTCCATGTTTCTGTCTCTTGTGTAAGTTTTTATTTTTTAAAAAGTAGGAGCACTACCCCACATGTGTCTGATGTGACAGCATGTGTCAATTATAGGTGTAAAAAATGATTACAGCAAAATGCTCTGATTTGAGTAACCACAGAGAAGCCAAAGGGCTCGTGGTTCTATAACAAGATCACTCAGAAAACCACAAGGCAGTGTGACAGCTGCAGTGACGAAAGACTTGTGGCAATATTTTTTTAAGGATTGCATGATGAAAAAATAATAATAAACATTAACAATGTTTTTTTGGTTTTTTTTTCTTTTTTTCTTTCCCATGGCATAAACAATGGTGCTCTGGTCATAAGCCAAACCTTGACAAAGGTCTAAGGTTGAAAAGGGTTTCTTTGAGCCTGTCTTCCTGGTATAATTATTGTAGGTTCAGAGGAACCAGATCTGGAGTGTTGTAAAACTCAACACAATGAACTTGACAGACAGCCAGATTTCTGTTTTCAGCCAGTTTAGGGTTACTATAATCTCATTATTATGCTTGAAAGACGACAAGTAATAGAATCTCAGGTAGCTGTTCTGTCTTTACTCAGCCGCATCTTCTCTTTTATGCCAATTTCCCTTGATTACCTGAACTAGTGAGGCTCGGTTTTCAACCACTTATCTTCCAGCAATAATCATCTGATCAGCCTTACAAGGTTCTCACTGCACTCAACAGTTTTAATGGGTCAAGCGTTAAATTAACCCTTTAACCATATCCCATGAGAATACAAAACTTATTAAAAAACAATTTACTATTCAGTCATTCTTAACTTTGCGGAGGAGAAGGAGTTCTTTAGACAGATTTGCTTGTTGTTCCATCCACTCATATCTTGTTTTGCTGCATCTTTACCCTTACTAACACATGAAATCTTTCTAAAGCTTCTGTTTAAGGAAACATTCTTCTGGTTTCTTACTTCTAAAGAAACATAAAATGAAGCCGTAGGAAAAGCTATGTGTATCTTATGTTCTATTTTAAGGCAACATTTCACAAAGATTAAATTAATTTTTTCATGTATAGAAGAACAAGTCTGAAAAAAATGACTCACGTCAGTCAATGTTGTATCTCTCATAGAATTGTGAGGCTCGTGAAACTCTTGTGGATCCATCTATATGATGGGAAGGGTTTGCAGCTCTGGTGCAGCAGAGTATTTGTACCAGCTACAGCAGGGAAGCAGTCAAGCAAGAGGTCCCTTACTCACGTAGATATGTGTTGGTGTTCAGGCCAGTCAGCAGCTGTGCTGTCGCTCCCAGCCTCCCCAGAATGTTCTGGAGTCTCCTCTGGGAGGAGGCGGGAGGCAGGAGCCCAAGCAGTTCTCGCAGGCTTTATCCTTCCCCAGGACATTGCACAGCCAACAGAAATAAGTCTTCTGCTTTAACTCACTCTTAAGTTGGGGAAACCAAGGGATGTGTGAGAAGATGTGGCTCTGAAGAAGCAGCCTTGCCAAAGCTGGTCCTAGGAGTAGGTCTGCAACATCAGGGAATGGCACCAGTGGCTTTACTAGACCTTTTCTTGCAAAACGAGGGGCCCCTGCCACAACAACTGCTTTAGCAGAGCAGCCTATCAATTCCAAAATGGAGCAAACTCTCCCTTTCAGCAATGCTTCAACAGCAAAAAGAGTTGAGAGCAGAAATATTTTGCATAAACCAAGGTGAGAAAGAGCCTCTGCTTACCAGCTGTTATGAATGAAGAGTGTGATACCTCCCATCACTGCGTCTTATAACAATATATAGTAGATCTGTACCCAGGGTACAGATCTATCCTTGCTATCTTCAGCTAATTCTGGCTCACACAACATTCTCACTGCCATTCACAGGGGTATTGCCAGGAAATGACTTGAATGAAAGATGAAATTTTTTACAGACACAATTCATACAACACTTCATCACCTTTAGTTTGTACAATCCCATCTGATCTTTGATGACAACTGGAACTGCTTAAGGGGCTTTACTAGCTCAGGTTAGTAGTCATCAAAGGAATACTAGGACTATAAAATCTACTGTGTATGTTAGTCATTACAAGTCTATAAAAATAATGTGGTAATTTCAGTCTGTTTATAATGTATTGGTCTTTTACAGTGGATGAATGGAAAGAAAAAAGAAGCAGTGCTTAAATATTAGATGGTGTGATGATTTTGAGTACATAGGCTTTTAAGAGGTGTCTAAGACAAACACCCAGGCTGTTCCACAGAAGAGGGACGAGCCAGCGATGAGGACATTGAGCACAGCCAGTCTTCTGGGCAGAATACTGTCAACAGTTAGCCAAGAGAAAACCTAGAAAGCGAAACACATCTTGGGGCTCAGCAAAACTTCGGGATCTTACTGTTGTCTGCAGTGAAGGTGCCTTGTCTTCAAAGTACTCCCATGGTGTGGCATGTTTCTTATGAAATAGTTGTTGTATTGTATTAAAGATCACCACTACTTGTCTTCAAACACAGACATTAGAGAAAATATGGTGATGACTTTTCCACATCATTCCTAGTGGGCAGCATCTTCTCCCGGGGCACCAAGTGTCAGAGTTCAGTGACTCTCTCAGCTTGCAAGTGTTCGGCCTCAGATCTCCTTTCTACAAGTTCTTGAATCACCAGTCCACAAACAAATATTTTTCAAGCAAAAAAATTTACATTAAAGACATTTCCCCCCGTAATGACTAAAAGAATGTGTATGTCTGGAGCTTTACATGTGACTGGTTTTTGGCAGTTACATCTTTGGTCATTTTCTGTGCAAGATCAAATGAAAAATTCTGAGACCAACCAATATTGTATATATATCAGAGATGGGATTTCCCTAAAGAAAAGCTACAATGAAAATATAAAATTGGATGTTAAAAAAAAAAAAAAGCACAATGACAAATTTCCTCAAATGACACTAAAAAGAAAAGGCAAGATTCACTTTCCAAACATAGGCACAGAGTGTTGCTTCAAGGCATTTCCCCTAGTCTTTGGTCAACCATTTTAGATGCCAGTGTCAGATGTTGGCAGATATGTTACAAAGCCTCTGAATTACCTATACTCCCCTGTAGCAGAAGATGGAGGCAACCAAATATATACTCTGCATGCCTAAAATAGCTGTAAACATTTCTGTATAGTCAACTGAATCCCACACCTTGATTGTTTTGCCTTTGATATCAGAGCTGTATTTTTAAAAAATATTAAATTAATACTTTTTTCTTTTCTCATCAATTCCCATTTGAGAAAAAAAAAATATTGTTTCTTCTTGATTGGTTGTATTGCTGCAGATTTTCCCACAAAAAAATGAACACATTCTTGTAAGATCATAAGTAGATGTTTGTATGGAGTCCACACAAGTACATGAAAAAAAAAGGAAAAGAGTAATATCAAATTTAAAATACTGCTGAAGACAAATGAAATCCATTTAAATTTGAAAGGAAAACCAGATAATTTCCATTTATGGAAATGGACATATGAATGATTAAAAAAGAGAAAGGGCAGATTTGGAACGAAATAAAGCAAAGGAGGAAAATGCTGCACTTTACAGACCTTTATCAATGCATGTTTAGCCCTGGGGAAAATGGATTGAGAGCAGCCCTGGGGAGAAGGATCTGGGGGTGTTTGTGGACAAGAAGCTCAGTATGACTCGGCAGGGCACATTTGCAGCCCATAAGGCACTCTGGGCTGCATCAGAGGAGGAGTGACCAGCAGGTCGAGGGAGGTGATTTGGCCCCTCTACTCTGCTCTTGTGAGACTCCACCTGGAGTACTGCACCCAGCTCTGGGGCCCCAAACACAAGAAAGATGTTGACCTGTTGGAATGAGTCCAGAGAAGGCCACTAAGTCGATCAGGGGGCTGGAACACCTTTCCTATGAAGACAGGCTGAGAGACTTGGAATTGTTCAGCCTGGAGAAGAAAAGGCTTCAGGGAGACCTTATAGCAGCTTCCCAGTACCTAAAGAGGGCTTGCAAGAAAGCTGGAGAGAGGCTTTTTACAAGGACATGCAGCCATAGAACATGGGAGAATGGTCTTAAGCTGAAGGAAAGCAGGTTTAGATTAGAAGTTAGGAAGAAATTTTTTACTGTAAGGGTGGTGAGATGCTAGAACAGGTTGCCCAGAGAAGCTGTGGACTTCCTATTCCTGGAAGTGTTCAAGGCTAGGCTGGATGGGGCTCTGAGCAACCAGGTCTAGTGGGAGGTTCCTTGCCCATTGCAGATGGGGTGGAACAGGATGATCTCTTCCAACCCAAACCATTATATGATTCTGTTTCTGAACAGTCACACTTCAGTATAACAGGGTGGTACACAAAAATCATATTCAGCTTTTCCACAAGGGGCTAATGACTTTCCAAGCTTTATGGAAGATTCTTGGGAGCATCTTATCCAATGCATATGGCCTGTATTTTTCTGACCCAACCTGAAGAACATCTATAGGTCTTCACCCAAGACTCCCTTTGTAGACAATGGGAAAAGACATATCTAGGGATCATTTTCTCTGAATAATTTTAAATATGTACTTTCGAGATGACTTGTGGTCATGAAGATTGTGGAAAAGGGAGAAAGTTATAAAATATTTGACACTGGTCATGTCAGTCAAACTATATAATTAGCATCATTTCAACTCCGTTTAAAGGGCCCTTTCATTCATAGAATCAGAGAATAGTTTGGGTTGAAAGGGACCTCCAAAGTCCAATTCACTGTAATGAGCAGGAGCATTTTCACCTTTATCAGGTTACTCAGAGGCCCATTCAACCTGACCTTGAATGTTTCCAGGGATGGCACATCCACCACCTCTCTGGGCAACCTGTGTAGGTGTTTTCCACCCTCAGTGTCAGTCTGTTTTTCAGTAAAATTTATAAGTAGACCTAATGCTCTTCTGGGAGACCATTGAGTCCATTCAATTCTCCAAAAGGCAAAAAATGCCTGAAACTTGTCAAATACAAGAGTCTTCTCCAAAGACTTTGGATTAAAAGCAGCATCTTATTTCCTCTATCTTGAACAAAGTTCTCTGTAATTTAAGGAAATGGCTTGTAGTTAAAGGATAAAAAAGCAGCAGTAAACAGTAACCAAAAACTATACTAAAAAGTGCTCCTGAAGAAGGGGTGATTTTCGAGTATACAGAGTGGCTACATTATAACACCTAACATGAAATCAGTGCAAAATCTTAGCAATTTTACAGTATTGTCAAAATAAAAATACATTGCAACAATGTGCAACTCAGGCATTGTATTTCTAGTTTTTAAAACTAATTTTCTGCTTTATGTACACACAGAACTTTATCAAACAGAAAAGACCTTCTGTAAGTCAACAGTGCTCCTTAGGTTTTTACATAGGGTACAAGCACCTTCCCACATAAATATATTGTAATTCACCTTGGAAAGCAAAAATATTTTAAAGGAAGTTCTTAAATTTTATTAAATTCTTCCATTGTTAAGACAAAGGTTTTAAGGATGAATAACCTGCAAATAATCAAAACATAAACAGACAAATCATTTTTATGAGTGAGGCTAATTCCATTTGAATTGCTGGGCTCCCACAAAGTTCAAGTTTTCAAAATCTTGCATGTATTTGTGAGTGAGAAGACAGATTTTCATCTATTTGTATATAGTATTTACATGCTGAAGGTCAAGGTATTATATAAACAGGCAAAAACAAGGAGTGAAACCCTGGCCATACTGAAGTTAGAGCATTATTTCTAACACATAAACTTCTCATATAGTATGTAAGATATCTGGAAGTTGGCTATCCAGACTAAACTACTTGCCTAAGATGGTTCTATAACAAAAGGACCTTGGGCAATTCAACTCTTCTCTAGATTGGTATCTAAAATAGATGGTCCTGTGTCTCTCCATTGGCTCTAGCAGAAGCATAGATATATGGCTTAGGTTGTCCATCTAGGTAGCTGAAGACAGATGAGACAAAGCCTGATGCCCATGAGGGTGCCATTTCCTATTGAGGTAATGTGAGTAGAGAACAATTTCAAAAGTTTTCAGTGGAAGTTAGTCCTTCTTGGAACGATGCTGAATTTTTTAACTGTATTCGGCAGTTTATTACAAATTTCAGTGAATCAAAGAAAACATCCTTCCCATGATCTGCCAGACACAAATGCTCAATGACTCTGATCATAGAGAGGTGTCAGTGGAGGAAATAGATGGAGTTTTGCCTAGACTTTAAATATGCCTATCCTTAGTAAAGCTTGACCAGGCAGTGAGCTCAGGAGATGAATGATTGTTGTGGGACACAAGGATATCTGCTCCACTCTTACTTCTCTTGCTGACCTCCCGTGTGGCCTTGGGCACACTGCTCCACCATCTGTTTCTCCACCCTGCTTTTATCTGTGCAGGGGACTGGCTACAGGCCGTTTTGCAGTCAGATGCAAATGAGCTGTCTCCATGCCCTGACCCAAAATGGCATAACCAAGGCGATGGGGTGCCAAGTCTGGAGTAACATACCTGGAACCTCAGAAACACTCTCCAGCTCCATCTTTGTGCTTTGTTAGCCATAGCAAAAACACTACTGCTCAGTTTGTGGCATCAGCAGAACACAAATCCAGATAGACGTATTCATAGACTGTTAGCACCTTCTTGCTTATGTTTTTTCTTCTGTGCATGTAGAGCAGGCAGCACAAAGGGATCTGTAACCTTTGCCCTAGAGACTACTATTAGTCTCTGATTAGCACTGATTACATGTGTATCTGTTGGTCTGGCTAGGCATCCAGTTCATGCACCCATGGGGTAAGAGAAAGTGTTCAGCTAGGCTGGTGGCATTTCTAATTAATCCTTCAATTCCCATAAAGAGCAGAAGAAGGTTTTCATTAACTATGGAGATCAAAGTTAAATTAATAACATGAATGAAAAAGTTGTCTGGGTATACCCATATATGTATCTATGTATATTTGTGCCATGTATTTAACTCCATTTCCTGAAGTGACAAAATAAGAAATTTCCTCATTCCTATCTTTCCTTCCACCCTCACTTTCACTTATACATTTTGGTTAGGTCAAGAAGTACAACCATTTTGTCTTTGAAATTAGTGACTTACTACCCAGAATGAAAAAGTCAGAGAGGTACTGGAGTCTGAAACACTGCTGTGAGTATATATTTAATATACAGGTATCCTGTATTTATTTCTCAGTTAGTTGTTTATTCAACTAGCTGGAAATGTTCTTTGAAATAAGGAACCAGCTTAACTTTAAATCCACTAACCATAGCAGCGTAGCCTACCATTTCACTGCAATGACTGTGCATATTTGCACTGAAGGGCTTCATCTGACATGTTAGTCTCATGCCACACTCTAGTCTTGCAGTCTTTCAACATATTTTCAGACATTTAGAAGAGTGCCAAAAGAATTCTGATGGGGAAGATTCACAGGCATTGCATAAACTGGACCTTAAATATTAACAAAATTTTCTGTGGGGTAGATGCTCTGCATCCCTTTCCAGCAGATCATGATCCATTATCCTGTACCACCAAGCAGACCCTCAGGTGTGAGCTCCCAACAAGTTTTCCTTCATTCATGAGGGAGATTTTATGTAGGAAAGCGATCCAGCTCTCTGAGAAGAGAAAAATTCGCTGACCTCCTTATCAACCTGCCCAAAGTTCTGCTTCTGGTGATTCACACAGTCAGTGTGTGGCTGATATAAAAGCCAAACTGGGTTCTTCTTGTCTGTGGTATGCCACAGAGTGGTTGTTGACCTGACAGAACTGAGCCAAGAGTTTGTGGAAAAAAGGACAAGAATCGCTTCAATTTGAAATACAGAATGAAGGTTTGAAATTCCATCCCTTGGGTCTGCAACAAGATCTGTTCAGTTCTGTCCCAACCCCGCTATTATGAATATTCATCTTTCCCAAACCCATGCTTGATTAATAACTGGGCTTGAACCTAGGGCCTGTAAAAGGGAGTACCTGCCACAGCTTGATCTAAGACTCCATGCTGACAGATGTAAGAAGTGCATGAAATAATGTTGTTGTCATTGGTCTAAATGCCAAACTTAACACTGTTCATTCTTTCCATTGAAAATATCTGCAGAGGAAGTCTTGAAAGCAAGGAATGAATCACTCTTTCCCACAATATCCAGCCTATTGCATTTGTCCAAGATAATCCAGAAAATGTGTGGAGTTTGGCTTCTTTTCCTTTCTAGTCTCAGCCCTCTCTTTCTCCCTCCACAACTGACATGCTATATCTATACCTCAGTTGTGTGGTCCAGGAATATGTGCTGGACAAAGCTTCAACACTGGCAGCTGGGACGTCCTGCTGTAAGGTACTCCATTTGGAGACTGAGGTGTTTTCCCCCAGCATGGTGATGAGTATCAGAGTATGGATGTGACTTTAGCATAGCCACAGATTTCCTGAGGCTTTGAGCTCTGACCTTGGTGGTGCTAGGCAATCTCCAGGCAGCCCTGGCCTTGGGCCTCCCACCAAACATCCCATCATCTTCCCATGATATGGGAACTGACTCTTTCCCAGCTGCATATGCACCTAGTATATGTGTTTCCCAAAAGGTTTCTCTGCAGAATCTGGAAACAGTGTCTCCACCAACCAAAAAAAATCACAGCTGCATGAACTGAAGAAAAATAAGCAACAGCAGAGCATCAGACCCGATCTTATGTATCACACATCTCTGCATTTAATCACATGAACTCAGACAACCAGATCAGTCAGGCAAACCTTGACTATGTGTCATAGATGGAGGAGAGACACTATAAGGCAATTAAGGGAGAGAAACTGTAACTCTGTCTGCCTTGAGGCCTGGAGGAGTGGGAAAACATAAGCAAGAAGCTATAATCCTGCTTCAAACAGCAGCAGAGGCTCAGCAGCATGAACCCAGTGATATCGTGACTTCACTACCACTACGAGCTACGAGATTAAAGCAAAGTACATTAATGTAAGAAGCCTGGGCATGACTGAGGCATTTCTCTGGTGTGAGCCCCACATGGAGAAAGAGCCCTTTGCAGAGACTAGGTTGGGTGGTGGGGAAGTACTCCTCTTGCTTACCCAGCTGTACTACCTCTAGAAAGAGAGATTTGTTCCAGGCATGACTCAGTGTTCCTAATTAGTAAACATGGCTACAAGATACCCCTCACTTTGGAGAAAGACCCTTTCTTTCCAAGGGGCTGCAAAGGATTTGCAGCAGGAAAAAGCCCTGGGAACAGGTAAGTCCTTTGATCAAAATAGTCTTCTGATCAGCTGTCATCCGCCCATCAACTGGGCTCCACAGCCTTACTCTCATCCAGCTGACCAGACAGTGTTTTGCCTTTCCATGTCACTGATGGACTGCTCTGCAGGACTTCATATGGGGACTGTGGTGACACCTGAGGCTATCAAAAAGTTGAGGCTATAAATCATTCAGCTAGTCAACTTTCCCACCATAGGCAAGATTTGTCTCCTTCTGCAGCTGGTCTTGCAAATTGTAATTGTTAGGAAATGAAAGACATGAGGAAAATCTGCTGAGCTAAATTGTTTTGTCATTACCCTCCCCCCCCCCACTTAAACTTAAATTTTTGTGGTGACATAAATAGTTGCACTTGCTTGGATAGGGCAGCACTACATGAAACCTACAATCTTGGAAGAGTTAAACCTATGAGCTATAACCATTCAGCATAAAATCATATATGTCACTTTTGTAGGGGTGCTCACACTTTCCCTGTCAGGAAAAGAAAGACTTTTCAAAGTTTACTCCCCTCCATCTCCTATCAAAACTTTGTTCTGATAAAAATATAGGTTATCATACATACAGGTTTAGTCTTGCAAAATTTGCTCTTCAGCAATCAGATTTCGTACAAAATAAAAGAAAAAAAAAAGGAAAAAAGAGAGAAGATGATTATTGAGCTTTCCATTAAAGATCTGGGGTTTTACAGCTTTCAGGGCAACATTTCCGTGCAGCGTAAATTTGTTTGGAAAATAAGTCCATCTTTTGTTTGAAGTGGTTAATTACCTTGGTAGAGGAACCAAATGAAATAAAAGATTTATGGATCCCTCTTTCTCATAGTGAAGGAGAAAGTGATCTGTTTGCAGGAGTTATATTTTCAGGCACTTTGCTGAGACACCCCAACCCCCCTCGGTTGCTGACTGTAAAATAAGAAAACTATTACCCAGCTGGGGTAACAATAGGCTCCCACAGTGCTTTTCTGCTCAGCCCGCAGCTGCCAGTGAAAGTGGAAACTACAGCAGCAGGATAACATTCTTTTCTTACAGCCTGTTTCTATGGGCAAGGAGCCCTCCCACTGCTTCAATGTATTTTCTATGCAAAACTGTAGAAGAAGTGACATTTTAAAAGTTTTGACCTTTGTTTTTTTTTTCCCCCTCCCCCCCATTTTTTTTTTGCATCAACCAAGGCATAAATTTTTTAAACCTTCTGGCAGTCTATGTGTTAGGAATGGCAATAGCCATTACTATAATAACAAAATGTTTCAAAATTTGAAAATTCTATGTTGTGTGTAGCGTACTGGTAACTTTTGTGCCAAAAAAAGATAGCGATGAGAGATACAGAACACTTCTGGTTATTGTCATGGGCAAACAGATGATTGTAGCAGATCTCATACACCTTTGCAAAATAGTGTCATTGAATACCACATTTTCATTTACAAATTTCATATTTTAAAGCAAAAACTTTAAAGGATTTTCCAGGCAAAGATTTTTCCCCCCATCCCTTTGCACAAAAAAAAAAAAAAATTAGCCAATTTTAATAAAATTGCCTTTAAAAAATTGTTTGCAAGAGAAAAATCAGTGGACTGAATAATGCTAGTGAACATTAGTAAATTAACTACATATACATATATCCAAATTATATGGATCTAATTTGATAGGAAATTGTCATAGTTCCCAATTAGATTACAAATATAACAAAAAAGATACCCTACTGGTTAAAACATAAAATAACACACTAAATCTCATGAAATTATAAAGGATGTTAGAAATGTAAAACATATTTTCCCGAACACAAGCAAAATAAATTAAAACTGCAAGCAAGATGGTGAAGGGGGGGACACCCATGAGCCATTGAAATGAATGTAGAACAGATTCCAAAAACAAGCCTGGCAGGTTAATCCATGTGAGAACCTTCCATTTGCCACCAATTCCCTCGGCTAGCTACCACCACTAGCTATTACCAGCTCACCCTTATGCTCACTAAGGGCACTGGCCCTGCTGTTGGTCCATCTATATATCTATCTCTCCAGGTCTGACCTGAGATAGATTTTCATACCCAACCCTCTTCCCATCACACATTGAAACCAATGGAAATTAGACCAGTTGAAATGATGACATATACGCCTATAACACAGCAGTGTTCTGAAACAATCAGTTTTAAAAGCTGATTTAAAATTCATTAAGATTTAGAGGAGAAAGTAGAAAAATCCCACATTTTAAACTGGTGGCTCCACTGGTGGATTGATAAAGAGCTATAAAGACTTCTTGGTAACCCGAGTCCTCCATCAGAAGAAGATAAAATCATCTCTCACTCTACAACACACACACACTGTAACCAAATCCATCATTAACAAACTACATCATTCATCATTGGGCAAGAATCTACTATAAATTACAATGGGTCCATTAAAAGATTGGGAAACCTAACAGGGGAAAAAAAAAAAAAAAAGCAAAAGCAAAGAAAAAAAAAAGCTCTCCCAGGAGGGTCTGTGTCAAGACAGAAAATTCTTTCAAGTCCCCTTCATCCATGCCTGAGATAGTATACACTCCTAGGACACCCCTTGAATTTCATATCCTGACAAGCCATCCCCAGGTAAACAGGGCAAAATACTAATTTCTACACAAAATGTATGGCTTTTTGTTTGTCTAGGCAGAACATGCTCTGTAGATTTTCAAACCCAAAGTTGCTCTTTCTGATGTGTGAATCGAGAGCTTAAAAAAATATTCAGAAACATTTTCATGGCAAGCCTGTCACCAGGGAGCCAGGAAGCAGCGATAGTTCTAGGGAAGTCACAGGGTACCTGCACCTTTTCTGAGAGCTTCCCAAGTGTTGGGGCACAGAACTGTGGAGTAACTGCCAGACCCTGAAACCAGGACAGGTTGTCCTGCCTCTCGTGGGGGTGCAACCAAGTCAAACCAAGTTGTCGTTTCAAGAGTGTCTCGTCATCTGTTGTATTAATAGCTATTTGCATGTTTCCTGGTTTCTTTGCTATGATATGTGGGTGCAGGCAGAAGAATTCTAAAGGATTTTTAGGTTGATAGTGCTTCCATTATTCAGGACAATGTGCTATCCAAGGCAGGCAGCTATTTGGGATAAATAGCCTATCCCCATTTGTCCAAAATAGCCAAATGTCTGGCATGAGTCATGCCAAACAGGCAGCTGCTCGGCAGGAGTGTAATACTGGCATACTAAAAAGCAGAAGATATTGAAGGGGGCAGAGAGAGCTAAAGGTGGCACCAGGGTATAGTGACGGAAGGTTTGTGGGGTCGATAATACATTCCTGAAAAGTAATGGCATTCACAAGGAACAGGACGCATATTGCAGGAAGGTACACGAATACATTTCCAGCTGAATGAAGGTATCTGTGTCCTCAACTGGTTTCCAGGTAAAGTCATGTACATGCAGAATTGTGAGCCCCATATATACCCGTGCTGTGTACAGCCACCCTCCTGTCCTTTCCAGGCTATAAAGTCCCTTCCTCCCTCAGCATTTCATAAGTACTAATAATTAAAGCTGCAGACACTCCCATGAAGTAGGTAATGAACTTTGTTTCACAGAGAAAGGAACCAAAGCTGTAAAATTTGTGCCATACCCAACACAGCGAAGAAAGCACAGGGCAAAGTGCTGAATGAAACCAGCTACTGAAAAAGTTTTCTATGACAAGAATGTCCTGTCACAGTCACCAAGATGCAAGCTCAGCAGATGTCGTTTCGAATTCAGTATCTTGGCCATCTACTTGTCTTTTAAAATAAATGAAAACAGTCCCTGACATGTAGTAAACTTCTTGCCAGACTTTGGAATTCTTTAGCTGACATTATCTTTAGCACATTTAAGTGCCAAAAAAAAAAAGAACAACTGGGTAGATGTGTAGTTAGTCATGCTTGTAAAAATGTCAACGCTGTCAAAAATATTTGTGTGAAAATCATAAACAAAATCTGCTGCCATAAGGAGTTATTTGGTTCTTAATTATGGGACAAAATGACTTCTTTTTCATGAAGACTTGAAAAAAAGAGCTAACACTGTGATGGAAATATTGGCACTATCTTGACTCAGCTGCTTCCCTGGGGTAATGAAGTTGCTCCCAGAAAGAAGAGGATTATGATCTTCATGGAGTACCTTAAAAATCCAGCTAGTGTGCCAGGCTAGCAAAGCAGGTTCATAATAGGATGTGCAATCGTGCACCTCTAAGTATATTGGGAAGGTTTCAGGTGCTTAAAGGCAGGAGAGGGTTGGTTAGCAGCATTTTAATTGGCATTTTTAAGTGGATTTCTAGTACTGCAACTCTTAGATTTGCACACTTGCTTATAGAAGCTGGATAAGCATATTTTATAACCTAAAAAATGAACAAAAGCAGTAGGTCACAAGACCAAATCATGTAGGTCAGTGGAGAGGAATACCTACAGCTATCTCAAGGTTTGTGTTCACTGACCTTTGGGAACAGTTGGTGGTCCCACCACATTTATGAAGGACAGATGTTCTCACCCACACACTACCACAGGTGGCAGTGCTGGGGTCAGCAGACCCTGTGGGTGCATCCCAGGAATGAACCCCCATGGAGTGGGTTCACTGAGGCCAGGTACACTGACATGTCCTTTGAGAAGTTGTACTCTCTTCCCCCTCTCTTCTTTACAACTTTATAAAAGCAGACTCACACTTTTGCAACTTGTGGTTAATTGGGAAACTTTCAGTGATAGCAAAGTCACAGGGAGTGGAAGTGAGCATTCAATGGTATGGCCATTTGGGGACCTAATCTTAAAACCATGCAGTGAGTACAGGTCTTGCTGTCTTCTCAGAACAGAATCATATATGCTGGTGCCTGGTTGTAAAGTGTAAGACTCACAAACCAATATTGAAATAGGGTATTTAAAATTTTTTTATTATTAGGTTGCTGAACACTGGAACAGGTTGCCCAGAGAGGTGGTAGAAGACCGAGCTCTGGAAATATTCAAGGCCAGATTGGATGGGGCTCTGGGTAACCCGATGGGGTTGATGTCCCTGTGTATTTCAGGGGAGTGGGAACTAGATGAGTTTTAAAGATCCCTTCCAACCCAAACCATTCGATGATTTCTCTTACCTTGAACTGCAAATACAGCTTTTAAAATTAGTGTCCAGCTGTACTGCTATGGTCCTATTCAACAGTGATTGGTTTCTCAAGAATCTGGAGAAATGACACTGAAAGGTCTATCACAAACATGCCACAAAGTTACTAGCAAGAAGTAAATTCTAAAAAGGGCTGCAGCAACTGAAGCAACATTTCCTGCTAAGATCTGTGGTTCCGAGGCCTCTTACAGAGATGGTTTTCCATGCCATAATACCCCATGAGTTTGGTACCAATATGCAATATTGCAAACCCAAAAGATTTCTTGAAACAGAGAAAAAATTCACAACATTTGTCTTTTATTACTCCATTTTATGTCTCTCAGTTGTTATCTTCCCTCCTCATAGAATTTCAGGTAAGGGAAAACAATCTTATATTAATACTCATTAGATTTATTCATAGGGGTTTATGTTATCCTATTTTATAATTGAAAATATCTGCATGGAATCGAGATACAGTCACAAAGTAATATTTTACATATCACAAAAGGACTAAAACCTGAAGCAGAAAAATGTGACATTAAATGAACAAAGGCCATGTTATGCTAGTTCATTTCAATCGTGTCTACCTTCATTACTCCAAACCGCTCTACTGAGAGAGTCCTCATTCTTGCTATCACCATGAAAACAAGTTTTTGCTGGAAGAACGAAAAAGGTGAGATTCTCTTATGCACTCTCTTTAAGGCTTACACTTAATCAGATAGAAGAATTTCTGAAATATTCCATGCTTCCTGAAAAAAGAAAAAGGCATAGAACAAGAGCTGGATAACTTTGTGCCACCCTTTTTTAGTTTGTTATGAAAAAATGAAATTGTTTTAGCAATAAATAAGAGCAGATTTTTTACAGTATTGAGTTAGCATGAGGACTAGGGGAAAGGCAGATCAGGAATAAATGGATTAAAGGAAAGACAGTCTTCTAAGCAGGAGAAAAAAAAATTGCCTGGAGGTATTGAAATGTTAAGTAACACAAGCAGTAGTCTGTGACCTGCCTTGCACAAAGGGCAGCAGGGAAATGAAAGGCACTCTCTACCTCTGGCCACCCTTGGATGGGGGGAGTGGCGCATTGAAAACAGTGTCTTCTGGCCAGGACATTCCTCCTAGCAGAAGATCATCCCATCCTCTGTGCCCCAGTGATTTGGCAGGACGTGTTGTCATCAGGCCAGTACAGGACATGCCACTTAGGGAATAAGGCAGCAAGACTGTCACGCTATGAAATGCCATCTGCCTTCTGGACTGTTCCTAGAACAGTACCAAAATGCATTACCAATGGCTCACACAGGGGAACTCCAACAGGCATCAGAATTTTTTGCTTCTCTTGGAAAATGGGCTCTTCAGGGGCCATCTATTTTCAAGGTCCCTAGAGTACAAAGACAAGCAAAGTATGTTCTTTTACAAAACAAGTAGTGAGAAATTTGCCTCAGCCCGGTTCAGAGCATCATCGAAATTCAACCTGATAAATTCAAGTTTGATAAACTGTCAAGGTTTATTTTCTACATACAGGCTCACAGCTCATTCTCCTCAGGTTGTTGAGAGACAGAAGTGGGAAGCAGATATACTTGGGTCTCTGAGATATCATTTAAGTATTTCTACAAAACCTTGCTCCCTTCTGTTAGTTTTTCTGGGATCCTGAACATATCAGTCTTCCTTTCCTTGCTGCTGACATTTTAGGGTCCAGAATTTGGGTCCCCTCCACTGGGCCTGAGCACAGTACAGTATCACTGACATTACAATTAGTTCACGCTGATGCAAAGGACGATCAGAGAAGATGTGTGAGACAGGATAATACGGGAATGTTTCCTGACAGGAAGGGTCAAAGTCATCTCACTACTCTAATATCCTGGTGACCCCATGAAAAAAGCTGTTGCCCTAATATTTCCCATTCTTCCATTGCTATCCCACATCCATTTAGGATATCAGAATAGGTGCCTGTAGATATATTCAGCCTCTTTGATCTGAGTCCTGCTAACGCAGTTCTTCCAGGGCAATCATGCCATTGGTAAGTGTAGCTATTGACCTCTTTCCTGATCCTTCTCACAGCTCTGAGAAGCTGTCGGAAAGGTCTGTGAAACAACAGTCTATGAGATTGGATGGGATCCACCCAAGGGTATGGAGGGAGCTGGCAGAACAGCTCACCAAAGCCACTTTTCAACATTTACCAGCAGTCCTGGCTAACTGGAGAGGTCTCAGTTGACTGGAGGTTGATCAGTGTGATGCCCATCTACAGGAAGGACCAGAAGGAGGATTTTGGGAAGTACAGTCCTGTCAGCCCAACCTCAGTGTGGGGGAAGGTTGTAGAGCAGATCATCTTGATTGCCATCACACAGCATGTACAGGACAACCAGAGGGTCAGGCATAACCAGGGTTTGTGAAAGCCAGGGTTTGTGAAAGTCAGGTCCTGCTGGACTGAACTGATCTTCTGTGGCAAGGTGACTCGCTTATTGGATGAGAGAAAGGCTGTGGGTGTCATCTACCTGGACTTTAGTAAAGTGCTTTATTTCCCATAGCATTCTCCTGGAGAAACTAGCTGCTCATGGCTGGAGAGATGCACTGCTTAATGGACAAAAAAGTGGCTGGATGGCCAGGCACAGAGTGTGGTGGTGAATGGAGTTAAATCCACGTGCTGGACGATCGGTAGTGGTGTTCTCCAGGGCTCAGTACTGGGTCCAGTCTTGTTAATTGTCTTTATCAATGATCTGGATAAGAGGATCAAATGCATCTTCAGTCAGCTTGCAGATGACCCCAAGCTGGGCAGAATGTTGATCTGCTGGAGGGCAAGAAGGCTCTGCAGAGGAATCTGGACAGGCTGGATTGATGGGCTGAGGCCAATTGCATGCGTTTCAACAAGGTCAAGTGTTGGGTCCTGCACTCGGGTCACAACAACCCCATGCAGCACTATGGGCTGGGGACAGAGTGACTGGAAATCTGCCTGGTAAAAAAGAACCTGAGGATTCTGGTCAATAGTCAGCTGAACACAAGCCAGCAGTGTGCCCAGGTGGCCAAGAAGGCCAATGGCATCCTGACTTGTATCAGCAGTAGTGTGGCCAGCAGGGCCAGGGCAGAGATTGTCCCCCTGTACTCAGCACTGGTGAGGCCTCACCTCAAATCTTGTGTTCGCTACAAGAAAGACATTGATGTTCTGGGTTATGTCCAGAGAAGGGCAACAGAGCTGGTAATAGGTCTGGAGCACAAGTCTTTTTAGGAGTGGCCTAGGAAGCTGAGAGTGCTTAGCCTGGAGAAAAGGAGGCTGAGTAGGGACCTTATTGCTCTCCCTACAACTACCTGAAAGGAGGTTGTAGTGAGGTGGAGTTCAATCTCTTTTCCCGAGAAACAAGCAATAGGACAAGAGGAAATGGCCTCAAGTTGCACCAGGGGTGGTTTGGATTGGGTATTAAGAAAAAATGCTTCAGGGTTGTCAAGCACTGGAACAGACTGCCCAGGGAAGTGGTGGAGTCACCACCCCTCGAGGTATTTAAGACATGCAGACATGTTGCTTAGGGACATGACTTAGTGGTGGGCTTGGCAGCACTAGGTTAAAGGTTGGACCTCGAGATCTTAAAGGTCTTTGTCAACCTAAGTAATTCCATGATTCTATTCTAGCAGTACATAACTTTACTTGGCTGTGTAACTGTGGAAGTAGATACAGAGATGCCTATACGTAAGGCTAAGGTTAATTGAACCATAAGCAGAGGAAATAAAATCTAAAATTACATTATTTTGTGATAATGTTGTAATTTGCCTATTTGGTAATTCCCGGATCTCTGGTTTGCAGCATCTCTGCTCTGTTCACCAGCGAGTTTACTACCTTTAATTTATATAAGGCAGCATAACAATAGACACCTACAAAATATAGACATCTGCACCAAAGCTGTTTGTCTTTTCCTAATTGCAAGCTATGTGACCTGTGGTAGCTGTCTATTTCTTGTTGAGCCAAATTACTACTGGGAAGTGCTTGCGTCTTTCCATTGACTCTAACAGGGCAAAAGAAGAGGTGGACAAGTTCACGTGTCTGCATTATACAGGTGTTAATTTCAATCATTTATATATAAATTTTAGTTACTTAGCCCACTACAAGTGTCTCTATGCAGTTTAAGAGAATTAATTAAAACGATATCATCATATATGGGGCAAAGAACAAAGTTAAGGTGGTGAGTGAGTAGTGTGCAAATTTTCCAGATACAGGTTCAAGCTCACTTCAGTAAACAATTTAGGATAGAAATCAGCCTCAGAACAAAATGCAGAGATTGTTTATTTGGCATAGCTTTCCCACAGTAAATAATAGATACAAAATTAGCTAGTGAGGGAGGAAGGGAAAAAATAAATCATTTGCTTTCACTTGCAAAGCTTTTAAAGCATTCAGAACAATATAAATCCTGAGACAGACAGAGACTGTCCTCTACAGATGGGCACTGGGCATCTGCAACAAAACACAATCATGACCCTACATATAAGTTTCTGTGAAGGGCCATTAGATTGGCGACAGCTCATTGTGTGCACATGTGTTTGAATGAGAAAAATGAGTCACTCCCAACTCTGGATCAAGCAGGTGATGTAAAGGATTGACAGGGAGAATGATGCAGACAAAGGCTCTGCTTGCTGAAAAGCACTGAGTCACATCCTGGGAAAAAGCATAAAAAAGGAAAGCAAAACTGGATGCAGCAATATCAGTTGTGAGTTGGGAGCAAGGATGAACACACCTACTTCTGCTACAGAAGATGCACACCTGTATAAACCAAAGAGCCTAGACTATGTATTGCAGTGTCTTCTGTAAGGCCTTAGGATTGAAACTTTCTGTCTGTTCAGCAGCAGTTTCATTAAGAGCAGTCTTTTGTGTAATTTCATGTGTCAGCACAATGTACAGTTCTCCGGAATGACAAATTTTTTGAAGGTCACAGGGCTGGTAAGAAGTAAGCTACTGCAAAGGAGAATCAAATTCACCATTTTTGCAAAGTTTTGCTGTCCTTAGCAATATTTCTAACTTGATATCAGTGAAAGGGTAACCAGCAGCTATGCCATTCCATTTTCAATTCAAGAGATGAACTATTATGAGCCTTCTAGGACAAAAAAAAAAGCTATTAAAACAGAGAACTCTTAATTCCCCTGCTCTGTTTTTCCCAGGTTTTAGAGCAACAGGAAGACAAACAGTTTTTTAGCTCTAGGTTGCAGGCCAGCCTTAGCAGATCTGGGCTGCCTTTATGTTGAGTTGCTCAGGTATCCCACTCTTCTCTCCTCCCCAGTGCTTTTATTATCCTTACATAACAGACTGCCTCTAGTTACTGTGGTTAGTGGACACTAAGACTGTTCAGTTCACTGACTTAGAGGAATTCAGCTCACGCTGTGACACCTTTTAGCTGACTTTACTACCTACTGACCATTCACAAGACTGAGACAAAAAGCTGAAGACATCTAAGCTAGAGCAGGGGGATAGTCACCAGGCCTATCATCACCTTCTTGGGTGTGGCAAGGCGCTTAATTCCAGTTAGCCCTTCAGGAGACTAGCTTCTGATATGAACAACAGATTCAGAAACCTGATTTCTGAGCTTGGGACCCCTCAAATGAGGCATCGTGTCTACCCTTTAAGGCACAGGCCAAGTAATTCTGCAGGGCAGCTTCTCTATTGCTTTGCAGGCCTCTCTCCCTATACACTTGTAACAATTGATATGGCAGATGCTCTGAGAGGTAGAACTCATCAGGAAAACTGAGTTAAAGAGTAAGTTGAGAAGTGATGGTCAGGCAGCATAAATTGACTTAGTGATATTTTAAATTTTTTTGAGCATCCAAGTCCTATTTTCTCAAATCTCAACTCAGGTTTCATTAATGCTTCATGAGGCCCTCACAAGATCTCGATGCTTTGCATCTGCTCTGGTTTTGCTTCTCTGAAAGTAATTTTTGTATATTATGGGATACAGATGTGAGTAAGGGAGAGATTATGGTAGATTTGGGGATTGTCATTCTCTTGACACTCTTCTGCAAATTCAAAGAGGTACTTGTCACTCAACCCCAGCTTTTGGGAGGAAATATTGACCAGTTTCGGGACATTACACATTTTTGCTGGGCTCTCACAGCTGGCCTTTGAAACCTTCTGAAGGGACCAGGCTGAAACCCAAGACCAGAATGACACATGAGGCAATTAACACGTTAGACCTCCCCATTCCCGAGTGAACTTTTGTCGGCATGTCCTCTTCCTAAATAGAAGGGGGAAAAACACCCTTTTTGTAGTGGTTGTTCATTATATGAAGCAAATCGAGAGTGAAGGGAGGGGGCAAAGAGATGGCACAGAGCCCGATAAGTGCACCCTTAAATCTATAATTAAAACCAAAGATAAGTTCCCAATATAGCCAATTCAGTTATATAAGATCTTACAAAAGCTTCACACTGTTTGCTGGGTTTTGCTTTATTACTGTTCCCTCTCCTCAGAGTTCACTTCAGGTCAGTAACAGATGAGATATTACAGTTGGAGTTTATGGCAGGATAGAAATCTAACAGTGCCCTGTTTGTAAAGATATGCAAGTGTGCACTCAGAGGGAAAAAATAATCATTGGCTCTACTTGAAAGAGACAAAATTAATGGCCACTTTGGAGCTCAGTTTAGACCACCTCTAGCTCCAGAAACAGGTTGCTAGTTACTAAGAAATAACTTGAAACGATGTCCCAAGAGTCTGTGAAAGGCTCCTGCTTGCCCATGGGTCAAAGAAATACGGCAAAACTACATGTAAGACAAGAAATCAGGCTGAATATGGCCTTGCTAGCCAGACAGACTGGCTAGTCATAGAAGTGCTCATAGAAGTGGACACAGAAGTGCACTCAGAAAGCCCATGACAAGTCTATACATCATTTCTTCATGCCTACTAAAAGCGTCCTGCAGGAAAACACAAGATCAGCTGGCGTATTTGTAAGTGTAGGCAGCTCACTGCATCAGTACTGGGAGTAGCTATTTCCATGTGGGAGTTGGAACATGTATCAGAACCACTACATTAAATAGTATGCAACCTAGATTTCAGAAATATAAATGAAAAGCAGTTATCATTACTGATAAAAGCCTTCACTGCTGCATCCTCCTCTTGCATTTTTTACAGCAGTAGCATTCCTAAAAACAGTGGTTTCTTAGGGCCATGCTGAAACTAGGCTCTTCCTCCATATAAACCCCCAGAAAACCCAAACCACCAAGAATACCACATTTAAACACAGTACAACCACTTAGATGCAATCAGCACTGCACAGATGTCCATGTATTTTTGAGGTACAGGATTCCAAAGATAAGGAGAACGTAGGAGCTGGGGGAAGAAGGCAGAACTGTCTTTTCCACTTTCTGGTTAAGTGACAAAGTGCAGGTACATGCAATGTTCATTTGCTAATGCAGTTTGCTGAAGTCCCCTATTCCAGGGTGGTAAAAGTCCTCAAGAAGAATTTACCTGGAAGAAGCTACTAATTGCGGAGTATAGCACCAACATTCACATATCAAAACACTTTCCTGTTCTAAACCCCAACTATATTTAATTTGTCCCACAAAAATAGAAGTAGGGGGAAATAGAACACTTTCAAAAAAAATCCTAAAATACTACTCTTTCTTCCCAGTGGCAATCAGAAATGCTCCTAGGTAGGTAGCAGAAAAATGGAAAGAATTATTTGCATGGTGTTTGCGAAATCTATTACCATCTTCTCTTTGCAATCTGGAACCTCAATGAAATATACTTTTCAAAAATTAAGTTTTATAGGATATGTTAGTTGCTTGAAGTCTCTTTGAGCTGTGACAGTTGCAAATATCATATGGAAAAGAACAGAGAAAATCACCATGAGCAAAACGGTTGCTGATACTGTATAGTTAAAATATAATACCTAATTGGGTTCAGTTCCAGTTTCTCCTGCATGCCTCCATTAGAGGACTTTTGTGATTAATAACTGTCAATGTCAGGCACTAAAATGGTTATCCAAAGAGTATTTTTTAAATTGCTCTGGTTTGAAAGCCGAGGCTCAGCTCTGCAAAGACCTGTGTGGGAGAGCTGTGGGAAGGAGAGACTCTGGGATCTTACTTTCCTCATGTACCCACCAGCCTTCATGGCAATGTGGGTGCTGGCAGAGCTCCAGTCTCACAGTGACAGTAGTACAAGGCAGACTGGCCCTTCCAGGGCAACAGCTCTACAGCTGCCACACGTACCAACAGACCTGGGCATGTGCAGAAGGAATGTTTGCTTACCCTTTCAAAAGTTTACATATGGTGGAGAGACACACTGGATCTCAAAGTACATCCGCACACAACATAAATATGACTTTTTCACAGCATTCTGTGAAATGTTTAGGGCATAAATGAGAAATGGGCTCATTAAGTTTCATTAGGATGTAGTATCAGCCCAGATTGTACTGGCTGACACCAATCAAACTCACAACCACCACCAAGTAGCTATCTTCAACAAGGTTGACATCTCTATATAAAAAGGGATGATTGACACTTAATTTAAGGCTCACATTTTTACTATTTTCATCATAAGAGTGTGACAAGAGCTGTTGTTTTCTGAGCAAAGACAATGATCAGCTTTTGTGATGCTATCACAGAATCACAGGTTGGAAGGGACCTAGAGGAATTATCTTGTCCAACCACCCTGCTCAAGGAGGGACACTTAGAGAAGGACCATGTCCAGACAGCTTTTGAAAATCTTACTATATATAAATAATTTTTAATATCTCCTCATCTATAAATCCATGTAGTCTTTCAGATGTATACTCAACAAGACTACCAGCTGCAGTAAGCAGGAACGATCCATTTACTAGGTAACATTCTCAGACTAAACATAATTTTTACCCAGGGAAGTAAGAGAAAGATTGATGCAACACAGGTTCTTAACACTAGATTATAGCATGTCTTTCTGGTTTTGAAAGGGCACCACGTACCACCTAATGAGAAATTCTACAAGCAGTCTGAGTCTAAATGAGATGCACCACCACCAGTTCCATGTACACGAGCTCTTCTCTTGTATTTATCTAGAAGTTTAAACCCTTTCCCTCAGGATAATGCCATCTTTCACATGTTCTTATAAACAGAAGCTCAAGAAAAAAGTGCATCTGACAACTTTTTCACAGCCAAAAGATGGTCAACAAGTCCTGTGCAAATCTCATGAAGAAGAGTCAATGTCTATGTCAGTTTTATGTTGTTTTCTCATGCGACACCCACTCTGAGACCACAGGGGAAAAAAATATCACTTGATGGTTCAAAGTGACTATTAATTTTGTGGTGTTTTTTACCTAATGAAATCAAGGTGATCAAGCCTGAGCTCTAAAAACTAATCAGATTCTGGATGGGAATGACTTAAATACAGTATTCCATTTTCTTGAACACATTTGATAATCATTACAGTCTATCAGCTTGGTAAAATAACCTCCAACATTATGTCAATGCTGACTTTCCAGGGCTCATATAGTCTAATAAGTATTTCATTAATGATATTTATTTCAAAACTAATTTGCATCATCTCATAGATTTTCAGCTTCAGGTGCCATGTCTTCTCCTACAATATGCTGAAAAATGAGTTTCAGTTCATAGTACTATGCTGACATCTCATTCCCTTCTTATTCCCTTTTTCATGTTTTTCTTGATGAAACAGCATGAGTGATTTTAAGGGACCATTCAAATAAGGTACACAACATGTACATGACAGATCTTATGTACCATGACAGAGGATAAATGTTACAAAGCAGCCTCTGATTTCTCAGTACAGTAACAGCCTCTTTCTCTTTAGAATCATCTCCTAATGTATTTTTTTTTTGTTTATCCTCTGTTTTGATTTCTCCGTGTATTCCACTGTTTCTTTTATTTTCATCTCTGAGGTTACCACTTTAGTTAGAACACCTGATAAATACAAAGTCGAATTTCACTGTCCACTCATGCTATTTCCTTTCTTAATGTTTACCAGATAGTTATCATTCAATGCCCTGCTCAGAATGTACACATTCAAACTTAAGCTTAATAACAGTGAAAATAGAGATCACTATGGCAAAGGTAAAGTTCAAAGCCTTTCTCAGTTTCTTTGCTGTTGTTTTTCAGATGTGTAATCACAGAAAAAAAGCTGCCCATGATTTTCAAGACTTCTACTGTTTCACCGCTTGGAGCTGCTATACCTAGCAGAAAACCTGCCTCCCACTGAAGTTTCTGAGCATGTTTTGTTCTGAAGATTTCAAGTTCTTCTCATGTGACTTTTTTTTTTTCACCCCAAAAATGCACTGCAGTAAAGTGCCTGGATGCAAATAAATTGGTCACCAAGATAAGGAGTAGGTAAACATCTTCTCTTAAATAACTCAATTAAAAAGATTTTTATCATACTGCTGCTGTGTACTCTTTTAGAACTGATTTTTAATTTCTATACACTCACAAAGAATCTTGTGAAAAAAATATTCAGCAATGCTCCTGCACTTAAAATACTTTTGAAATGGGCTCAAGAGAAGAGCCACTCATGTTCTTGGGCCCCTCAACTACGACAAAAAAGAAAAAGAAAACTCAGTTCAATCTTTGAAGCAAACAAAACCCATAGAAAAAAATAAAATATGTGATCCTCTTCTTGTCTTCTTCCTAGGGAAACCATGACAGATGAGACCCAGGGAGGTAGAAAAGATTTTTCTCAGTGCTTCAGAATTATTGTTCTTCCTGCTTGTGGAGATAAAACAGAAGATACAATGATGGGTCCTAGTCAGATCTGCACTTAGGCATGGAAATTGCTTCTCTCCAGTGACTGTACAAAGAGCCAGGGTTTGTCAGTCTGAATCACTGAAGATTTTGGATGTGATAGTAGTTAGAAAGCCTAAATCAGGCACCCTAGGTAGTCAGCTGAAGTCTAAAAATGGGAAAAATAAGGGAGATAGAGCACCATAAATTCAGAGGGCAGATATTTTTCTATTTTAAGTCCTCAAATCTGCCTTAAATCTATGCTGTTGATGTAGCACATTGGTTCCTTCTGCTGTGGGTAATGAGGCACCTTCTGAAACCCCTTGCTAATTTACACAACGTCTGAATGCAGGGCAGGATTATGGCACCTCTCTGCTGTTTTAGCATTTCATTTGCAGGGAGCACGTGCTCTTACCTGCTCGCATGCTGTCAAAAATGTGTGCATTTTTTGTGTCCCACAGAAGTTCTGTGGTGGGAGGAGGTTCGTCCCTAGAATCCATCTTTTACGCTGCTTTGCAGCCTGCTGGTAGCAGGCAGACATATATTATTGGTAGTGCCAGCAACTGTTCTCTTGTCTAAGCTCAATGTGGAAACAATTGCTCAGGGGTCCTGTAAATAATAGTTCTTAGGTATCATTTAAAAAAAAAAATAAAATAAAGCCCCTTGGTACAGAGTAAGCCGGCTGTAATTTTCCCATTACTCCAGACAGTGTCCCATTCATTGCTTGACAGATCTGTTTTTAATTCCAATTTCTCCTTCTCCTTTAGCTCTCCTGTTGCAGGTAGACAATAGAATTTAACTGTTTGTGTCCATCACCCATGGCTTTATTTGCTGCCAAACCATTTACTGTTTCAGGAGAATATCTAACGAAAAGCACAGACTAGTACTGAAGGCTGTCTGTCCTACAGAGAGCACAGAAATGTGTGGTGGGGGAGGAGGAGAAGCAAGCTAAGAAGACCTGGCAGTAACTAGTGTGAAGCCCACTGCACATGCAGGAAAATGAGCTTTAAAAACACATCTGCCTAATGCATTTTTAAATGATCTCCCTGTATGATCTCCCTGATCGGATCAGGGACACAGTGCCACAAATGATGAGATTGGAGAAGAAGAAATACAGTTCTGAGGAAAACTGAACTACAGCCTAGTGCATTTAAGAAATGTTCCCAAAGTGATTTGAAGTAATGCAAATTATGCCAGAGAACAGAAAATACTCATGCCTTAATCTGCAGTTTGGTTAGCTGCACAGAATCTGTTGCCTGAAACCTGCCTAGCAAGCCCTTGGTCCACTTGCACAGTAACAAGATGCTTGCTTGTTTTGTGGGGAACAGACAGGCAGATACAGAGCACAAACAAGTTTTGGAGGGTGGCACTATTAGTGCTATGATCCCTATGTGGTACAAAAACAGTTTCTCTATGGACTGATGGTTGGTCTGTACAGAAAGAGGCTGCTAGCAAATCAAAGGCAATGTTAGACCTCCGTCAATTAGAATTAACCCCTTTCCAGCTATTATACGATCAATATATTCCTGCTACTCTTGCCCTGACAACTATGATGTAATAAACTTCTAGGAGAAACAGCAACCAAGTGTTACATGATGGTAGCCATTGTGTCTGCCTGAATTGTTCTCTCTAGATACACTGGCTAATCGTAGGTTCCTGAGCTTTTCTTTCTGCTCACCACAGCAACTGAGATGCAGGTGTGCTTCTCAGAAAAATTCCTTCCTAGGATATCTGCAGTGTGCAGTAGTGTCTGTGCAGAAACAGATGATCCTTGTGCTTGTGTCAGCAGACCTGCGTGGCTGGGCAAAATTAGTTTTCAGAGCCACAGTTCTGAGGTGCCATCTGCAAAGCACAAGAATGCATCATACCATGAGAGTACAAAATATATGCATCTTCATCCAAGATGCTGGCCTATCTCCCCCTGCCATATGCTCCAACTGCTAAGCTAAGTTCCCGTTCCTGAGTATGTGCCAAACAGTAAAAACAGCATAACCCCTTGAGTTATATCCAGTAGCACAGGGCTACTGGATCTTCAACTGATCATGATTCAGCAGCTGAAAATTCAAATGACGGTGTAATATTCATGGCTGATAGTGAAAAGTGAATTAAAAAGTAGGAACCAGAAGGAAATAACCTAAGATAGGCTTAATTTTTCCTTAATTATTTTTCTGTGTTATACTCCTGTGTCTCACAGAGGGGGAAGGAACTCACAAAGGAATTAAAGAAAGAACAGGAAACAACATTAAGTAAGGGATAAGTAACTGAAAGGTTGTTGAATATAAATATGATTCAATTCACTGTTGTTTCCTTACTGAAAAAATCAGAATTTAAAAATGACAGCAACTAACAGAAATTCAGATAATTGAGTAATCACCCAAATTTTTATAAAATTCATTCAAGAAATAGATGTCCCATGAATTTTTAAGACAATATAAAGAATCTAATGGAAAATGACAGCCCCACTAGCACACTGCACTATTTTTCAGGTTTTTCACTCTATTCAGAATGATCCAGTCTGAACTCCGTGTTTTCAAACCAGAAAAGAGAAAGGTAAACCAACAGTACCTACTCCAAAGACTTCTGGGGAATTAATGTTGATTCTCGATCACATTTTATCCAAGTTCAATAGTGTGGGGTTACACTTTCATTGGAATGAAGGTTTAACAAGCACAAGAAAGAGTCTTGGTGCAATAACGAGATAATTAGAGAAATGCCATCCCTTTAAGTACCTCTGAACTGCTCCCACAGGGGATTTGCAAGAAGACCGCAGTACAAAATGAGTGGAAATACAGCACCAGTGCTGAGAGATTTTGCCCCAGTTCTACAAACACTGATATAAATTACCTCACACAAAGGAAGTCCAAGCTATACTGTTTTTTACCTGAGTTCACACAGGAAGTACATATAGGAAATTTTTATTATTCTTTGCTAGAAGATTCCTGCCTCATTTGCAAAGGAAAAAAGTTGCCCTGCCTCACTGGAAAAGTGGACAGCAGGTTTCAGCAAGGGAAGGAATTTTGGTGGTTAGGGCCACTGGATGACAATAATATCAGCTTCTCTGAGCCCCCTTTCTCTTCATGGCAGGTACAAGGAGGGCTATGAGGGCATGGGGAGGACAAAGTAGAGAAGGAACAAATTCAGAAACTGAGAAGGCTCAGTTTGAGCTTTCCTGTGTCTTCCTCTGCCTTTGGCTACATCCATTGCCATAGAGCAGCTGCTGGCCACCAGCAGCAGTGAGCAGGCTTCCAGCCAGCCCAGTTTATTTGCCCAGTGTCCAATACATGATTATTCCATTGGATCCTGAACAGGATAATAGCCTGTCCCTTGTACATCTGTGATATCCGAATATAAAAGAAGATGTTGTGTATTAAGCAGTACCACTTCTGTAATCACTTAGCTTTGATAAAATCTTTAGGAAGAATGTAAAGATCCAATCAGGGAAAATCAGAAGCACACTTTTCAACATAAGTAAAGCCACAATTTATATCACGTGTTGCCAGCAGAAGCCAGTTTTAGTCTAATAATTGGCTTTGCAGTTCTTCTTGTTTTAATATGTATTTACCATTTTTAAATTTTTTAAAAAACATAAATAAAAAGATATGTTTCAGTTAGACTTTAGAAAGCATTTAATTTTCTCTCAAAGTGTCCTAAGAGCACAAAACCTCTTGGCTTTACCATCCTTACCTCAGTGCATCTCCAAGGTCTGTGTATAGGCCTGCATAATTCCCTGAGTCACAGACATTCCTGGAAGGACTTGCATCAGCAAGACAAGATGCTTCAATGTGTACATCAGCCTCACAGTGACTATTTGTAAAAGAGGGTAAATAGTGGTAAAAGCACTGACAGTGAAAAATGGTCAATGAAGAGAAAATCAAGCATAGAGGAATCAGTCACATGCATAAAATACAAAGAGTGTCATTAGAAACTGGGACAGGTTTTATACAGATGCATCTATTATTCTTAGTCTTCTTTAACTTAATTAAGGCAAGTAATTAATGCTCTAGATACTCTGCAGAAAGTGCTATTTTTTATCTGTAAAGACTGCTAGTTTCACATTGCTGCTTTCCGTAGCTGGGTGAATATGGAGTAGACATTTTCCCCTATCTCTGAAGAAAAAAGTGCTGGTTTTTGCATGAGTTTAGTGATCTTGCCTACTGTCATTCCTATGAGTCAGAAAAGTATTTGTACAGAGCTGACTTCTTCAGCACAAGCAACCCTCCAATGGAAGCTGCCTGGCACTTCTGTCCTAGACTGGTGAGCCTGGAGGCAACAAGACAATTAGCAGCATCTTCTTTAGTGATAGAAAGTCAGGTTTCAGAATGAGGCCATGACTCAGTACAGCACTCAAACACCTTTTTGGATCTAAGCATGCATGCACATTCCTATGCTTATTCAGCAACTGCTTGAGGCCAACCTACATTACAGCATGGGCTTAAATTACATGGAAGCCTGTTGAACTCCAGCAGGTTTCAGCTCTTTGTGAAGTAGGATCTACAGTGATTAGGAACTCAGAAAACATCCTCAGTATAACCAGATTCTGGCAATTAGATTTTACTCAGATGTAATTTGCTTGGGCACAGGACTCTAGTGAGTGGATTTGAAGATAAACATATCCAACATGCTTCTTCGTTTTGGATTTTCTGAGAATGTGTACCCATTTTTCCTTTGATATTAAGCCTTCTAATAAGCGGTAAAGAGATACTAACCTTCAAACTTAAGACATGAGACCACTGCTCCCAGACATGTTTGTTAACTTTAAAAAGACTCTAGACTGTTTTGGAAAGTGACTGATCACTAATGTGGCTTTCACAATAGGGCCCTGCCCCTAGGTTCCCCACCACCACAGACACAGCATTTAAAGTCATTTAAAAGATATGGGAAGAAGAAATCCAACTAAAGGCTGGATTCTCTTCCAGCACATTCAGGTGGGCCAAGGGTTGAATGCATTTGGCTTTGTTGCACTATGGAATTTCCTAGGAGGAAATAACTGCTCATCCAGAAGGCTTGTTCTCCAGCCTGCTACTAGGATGCCTTAAAAGAGCTCACCATTTTATTTTCTTTTTACTTATTTTTTAAATAACCTAGCTTAAGTACCTTAAAAAATATCTGACAGTGTTCATGTTATTGTAGAAATTATTTAGATGAATAAATGGCTTTTCTCAGAAGAATATAAAAAGCAAACTCATATAAAAAGCAAAGATCCTATTTTATGTAAGTATCTCTTACATCCATGAGCATTTCCAAGGACTCATTTGCACAGGACAGGTCATAATAAATTGACTGGTCTGATTTTCAGCTGTCGTCCTCAGTATGCACACAGGACCCATGTCTAGGAAGAACTGTTCTTGCAAGAACAGTATGGAAAATGCCTACCTGACTAGACAAAAATTACAGTATATATCTGATTTAAGAGATGGATGAATACCAAAAGGTCAGTCCTGCCCCAGGCAGACAGCAGGAGGGACCAGAAGTTTTCCTTTGAGTTTTCTTTCAGATTGGTGATGGTTTTGAAATAGGGGTTGTATTAGAACATGTTCCACCACAGGCATTTTTCACAGACATACATACAAACACACTGCCCTTCACAAAATGGTACACCTGCAGGACTCAATTTGGATGTGCAAGAGGTCAGTTTTGTGCTGCTTATTCAGGTCTATTACGTGCTGTAATGAAGCATCTTTCCTCTCCCTCATGCCCAATCTTACTAATATGATTAGAAAGAGAGTGTTTCCTGTGGAAGGAGTATTGATGATGACACACTTCACTGTCACATGCTGTATGTGAGGGAGAAGGTTCCTTTAAAGGTCTTCCAATTCCTCATTTCTGTAGGATTTTCAGCAGCCATAAGAAATAAATGCAATGTGATGCAATGTTTTGGCCCATGAAGTAAATTAGTCATAACACATTGGTAATTTAAGGATTAATTTACATTTTCTCATGTGAAAAAAATATGCTGTGGCAATACAAAAAAATACAACCCCCCCAAAAATCCCATTCAAATTGTAGACATGCAACAACTTCCCCAAGATTATTCCTTGTAAATCTTCATAGTTCCTGTCTCAATTTCTGTATTTCAAGATTGTCTCTCTTTTTCTCAAACACACAAGCATCCCAGTTTTCCCTGGCATCTCTTAAATAACCCCTACATGTCCTTCCTTTCCCCCCTCCTCCCCCTTGCTTTTCTACTGGGTTCTCTTCTCTTTTTTCTTCCTTTCCTCTCTTGTTCTCCTCCCTCAAGCACCTCATAGTTACTACTTCATGCCCAATCGCTCCTATTCAGTCCTGTCTCCTTTTCTCTCTCTCCACTGATAAGGAAAACTTACCAGAATATGTTTTCTCAAAGCACTCTTTCCCTTGAAATGTGAAGAAGAGTCATTTAAAGCTCTTACCTAGCAAAGAATTGGTCATTTGTCAGTTAAAGAAGTTTCTTACCTTTATGTACTTCTGAAAAACTTGAGATTTTATTGTCTTATGATTTGGTTGTAAAAATAAGCATTTTGTAGGAAACCGCAAAGTGAAATGGTATTATTAGCCACGATCAAATCTTTGAGTGCTTAAATCCACCAGCTATACTTTTGACTGTAAATTGCTATCTAGTAACTCGTATATCAAAGGAAACAGAAAGTGACATTTCCCAAAATGGACAGAAAAGCTGCCTTCAAACTCTGCACTGCTTAACTTTTAGATACGCTTTCCCCAGTGCTGCACACTCATTCCCTCCCGCCCCGTTTACATGCATATTCAATGGACCATATGCTTGATCTCAAATATCTCCGGGCATTATGGATCCTATTCATCGAGAAGTGGCTTCTACACTCGTGAGCAATGGAAAAAAAAAAAAAAAGACCTTTTCAAAGAGCATTCAAGAGTTTTCTGATAAAGAAATCCTAGCATACAGTGGACTGCACATACCAGGCTGTGGTCCACTTTAAACTAAGCCCACATATTTCTACTGAACACACACACATGGGCATTAAGAAATTCTCATTATTTTGACATAAAGGAGGCCTGTATAGAGATCTCATGAGAGATTTAAGCGGGAGCTTATTGACAAACACAAACCTAGTGATTCCTTGGAATCCAAAGCGGTATGTGGGGTGACAAGGAAGTCCCATCACCAACCGCCAGTACATGACAAAAGCAGAGGCAGCTCCAAAGCTGACACACCAACTGCCTCAGGACCTGCCACACAGCCAGATGCTGTGTTGGAAATTTTTCCTTGACACCATAGCATATGGGCTTTGCATTGCCATTCGAAGAGCATGAGACAGATAGAAACAATCTGGAGAGGGTGGGAAATGGATGATGTCAGCCTGGTGCTTGTATTTGCTGTTTGGTTATTAGGTGATGCTTAAATGCTTCTTTGGCCTTATGGCAAAGGAAAATATTCAACCAAAGGAAGCCCTGGTGTAACTGTATGAGTTGCAATGCAGTTAGTATAGTGATTAATTTATCAATTTGACTGTATTTTGATTTTTTTAAAAAACAAATTAGAATAATTTTTTACCCCTGCATGTTGTCAGAGAAATGCAGGAGCAATTCCAAATTATATTTAAATAGAAATTAGTCCACTGTGTAATCACACTTGTTTCTCAAAGCTGTAGTACCCCATTTGCTCTCTGGTCAAACATGAGCAAACTAGTCTCTACAGCTCTGTCACCTACTGCAACCAGTCCCAGCAAAAGCTAAGATGATTCCAAGAGTGAGTGACTTACAAGTTCGTGGAGCTGTCGGATCCATCCCTCCCTTCTTCATTAAGGGTTATCTGACATTGCATGTGTGGATTGCTTTGTCCAAAGCACGAAGAAAGCACTACACAAGCACTATACAAAAACCAGTGGGGGCTGGAATTTTCAGTGGCAGAAGGTGAAGAGACGTGAGGTTCAAGGGAGGAAAGGACCACATGCCAAGGGGAAGCATGTACCAAGGGAAAAACACCAGACAGCAGAGGAACATATGCACCACAGGAAGGGGATAGAGACAATTAGGAATGTAAACAGCACTGCAGAATGTTCGGGAAAAGGATATAAATTTTCCTTAGTAAGGAGCAGTGATGGGGCGTAGCACCACTGAAGGGAATCCCTGAAGATACCACATACGGGAGTTTCAATGTGCCGCGTTGGCTTTCTTTTATCCTTTTTGAGAGAGCTTGGTCTGATGGTTGTTAAAAGTAGTTCAAGCAGTACTAGACTAAACAATCTCTGGTACAACACTTTCCTTCTTCCATTCTCCTCAACAACACTTCACCCACACCTGCGCACACCTGCTTTCGGCACCCACATAGCCTCAGTAAACGGGCTGACACACAAGCCATCTGTGAGCCACCCATCAGGCAGAAAACACTGCTCCAGATGCTCTGCAAATTCTGGAGCTTGGAGAATCATGATCACCAGGGGTGTACTGCCCCAGATTGCTTGCACAGCAAGTAGGGATTCCCCCATCCACCTGTTTCTGACTCATCCAGCATTATGTGAAAGGAAGAATGGAAGAAGATCATGTTTCTGCATCAAATATTCCCAACATCATTTGCACAAAACTTATCTCTCTTTGAATGCACTGCATTCTCCTTAAGCCAGTCAAGAAAATGGTGCTTCTTCTTGTCTTAATGGTCCCATGTACCTTCACTATTTGCATCTCATATTTGTTTTTTTCTGCTGCAAGCAAGATTTCTTTCACTGGTATTCATGAGCTGAAAAAAAAAAAGAAATAAGGAGAGAAAAATAAAAATATGTGAAGAGAAGGAATTTAATTTCCCACCTCATGCATGCACTGCTAGAACTACAACATTTCTACTTATGAATCCTGCATAAATTCTTGACCTTTTTATTATTTCTTCATTTGTTGTTCTCTCGGTTCTGCTTCTCACTCTCTGTGCTACTATATCTTTTTAGGTAGTTGCTCTTCAGCCTATTTCTTCTTGCTTTATTGAATTCTAACTCTGCAATCAGATGTTTGTGCAAAAGATCTTACTGCCAGTAGGACTTTGACACAGATTTGGGTGTATGAATGTCCCTTGTCTTCAGTAGGGTGCTTGACTTTACTATAAAAAAGAAAAAGCCTTACGATAATAATACATTTTAATTAAACAATGAACAAGCAAGCACAAGGAAAATTCTACCTCCTACCCTATCTCCACAGCAGTGTTGTATAAAAACAGAGAGCATCTTTTCATACCTGTGTCTTTAATGGCAAGAGTCATGAGACATATACAATACCATTTAAAAACTGTACTTATATTTTCACCCTGTGAGTGGCTCCTTGTTATGGGGCTTGCAGTGGATTAGTTTCATCTTAAAAAAGAAGATAGAAAGATAACTCCTTGAGTACACTGAATGGGGTACTGTGAGCTTGTTGTGATAAGGACCTGGTATTAGTTGATTGGCATCACAGATCATGGATTTATTTATAGCACATGAAGCATGATGACAACATAGATGCAGGTTGTCACGAGAAGTCAGTTCACAGAGAAAGCTGAATATTTAAGGCCCGCACTTTCAGATATGTTTGAGCTGTGAGCCTGCCAGGGGGCTTAGATCAGATCTAGAGCAGAGGTGAGAGCAGACAGAGGCAGAGCCTTTTGGGATTTTTTGCAAGAACTGCAAGCATTCACCCTATTGAGTGAAAAGGATGTGTTAACAGGATCAATAATCTGGATCACCTCCATTCCCTCTTCTTTTACTTCCAGGCCAAGTTGTTGCTATCCGATTCAGCAGTTAATTCCAAATCCAGTGAATACACACAGAAGCTGCTTTCTTGGTTCCTTCTGGACACCTGCCTACAGGTGCATTGCAGAAGATGTACAAAACCTATAGAAAAAAAAATTATCTGAGAAGGATTTTATTCATTTTTTCCTTTTCTGGGAAGTGTGGAGGAGGAGATGGTAATTTTTCAGCTCTAAAAGGTGTTTTTTGCCTTATTACATGGGCATTGCATTATAACATTTTCTTGAGAGAAATACTTATCAAAAATTCCAGAAAGAACAAACATGAGTTCCTTGCCTAAAACAAAGCATCCCCTGGAAACATCCATATGATTTTTATCATTTTAACTTACTGTTTGATGACACTTTGGAACCAAGGAAATATATGAACCTGCCATTCCAATCTATATTTCTTACACTCTCAGAAATGGAAAAAATAAATTCAGCTGGCTGATCAGAAACTAGAAGGACTAAGCTTACAAAGAACTAATGAAATCCATTCTGCAAGGTAGCTCTATTTCATTGCTAAGGCATCTCCATTGATTGCATTTGACTTAACCAGAGGAGTTAATGCGCTCCACTGAATAAGTAGTCAGAAGATTACCAGGAAAAATTCAAGTTTTTTTAATATTTGCTGAAGCTTTTTAAATTTTTTTTTCTTTAAAGATTTTTTTTTGTTTGTTTTCGGACACTTACAAATTGAAACAGGAGGTTTGTACTTGGCAGGTCCTCGCTGTTCCATGCCTCAGCTTTGCAGTGTGGTTTTGTCCAACCAGTAGCGAATGAGGGCTGTATACTGAGCAACTCATGCTGAAGGAGAAGCAGCTGCTCACTGACATTGCACTCCACAGCACACAAATCTTGCACTTTTGCAGAAAGAGAACAAATACTTGCGAAAAATACACATGGAGTTTGATGCTCAAGGGGTATAAGATTAGGTCCAGTGTATTGACTAGGGAAATAGCCTGCAGGCCTTAGTCCAGCAAGGCTGCATGCCAGTGACTTCATTAGGGCTTTTGCCTATGAAAGAGCTGCCTGTTTGGATCCTGGAAACTTGCATCAATACGTCATTTTGTGTGACTAAAGTAAGCAGAATGTGTCCAAAGCGCTGGCCAGTTACGGACTTCAATCTGCCCCCATTTGCAGGCAATGTCACTCTTAGGAAAACAGGTTTTGATTTGATCTGAGGCTCTTTTCAGTAGGACTTTCATCACTGACTTTAACTGACAGAGTCCCTCACACGAAAGGTTCCTATTGTCTCTTATAGCTTTCCACAAAAGACACTGGCAACTGATCTCCTTCACAGACTTTGTCTATGAATCCCAGAAACGCAAAAATCTTTGCAAATTTCTTTGCAACCTCATCTCTTTGCAACCTCCCCACTCTCTGCTGTTGCCTTTTAGCAGTGGGAAATCCATGGAACCATAAGGCCAACAACTCCTAGAGTTCCTGGGCCTGGTGGGAAGAAAGGAAGGAACAGGGTGTTGTAGCAGATGCAAAAGCTCTGCACTTCTGGCGGTATAAGTTTACATACTTATGTTGCAAAATCTTATGAGATGAAGTTCCAGTGGTTCAAAGGCAAAAAACAAGGAGAATCCAGCAATCTCCTTCTTAGTTTCAGTGCTCTCTAGTACAATCAGGCCAGTAGGAGGGATAGGACTGGTTTGGTGGTCTTAATAAAACTGCTTCTGGAATTACAAGTTTTTGTCAAAGAACAGACAGAGAAAGCAAAACACTTAAGGACTGACACCGCAGCTCCCTGAATTAGCATTGCACGCAGGTATCTACAGCATTCTCTCTGATGTAGGACAAAACCAGGAAATGCAAGAATGTCGAATTCTTTGCTATATACTAAAAAAATAATTATTTTCACAGGTCTATTGCAAATTATCACCCCTCTGTTTTTTTTTTTTTCTTCAGAGACTCCACTTTTTTCATTCTTATTTGCTTTCTTTCTGAAACTTCACTATGAATATGCATTTTAGTTGCCTCAAACTAACAACATAAAAATCTTTGTTAAAGGACACATTGAAAGTGATTACCCTACTAATGAAAACAGATAGTGAATTACTTCTGGAGACTTCATCTACAGTTCACAACAGAGTAGGTCTAATAATTTCTGAGAATTCATGAAGTATTTGTGTCCTTATAAACATGTTGTAAGTGCCACACACCTATATTTATTACTCTGCTGAATCAATATAGATTTGATCAGCTCACCCTTGACATCAGCATTTCATAAATTTCTTATTCGTTTCCCATGATGACCTCATCAAACATGCTTCTAAAGCAGCACTAAACAATTTGAATGCTTCCCATCCTTTCCCTTGTGCAGCCCCGCTCCTAAAATCTTACTCTTTTTCTTTTCCCAGTCTCCCCTCTCCTTCCCATTCCTTTTTGCTCTGACCCTGTGCACTAAAATTCTGAATTAGCTGCAGTTATCAATTTATCGCTTAAAACAGATATTGTTGTAGTGAAGGGGCAGGACAAACAAAACCAACAAAATCTATTTTTAGCAGATGGGTCCCAATTATACAAACTTTAGTAGGGGTTATTTCTCTCTCCCCCTTCCTTATTTTCTTTTTCTCCCCCATACCCACCCCCCACTCTCCTGAGTTCCTGGGTTGCGTTCCCTTCAATCTTGTCAGCTGTAAAATGGGTCTCTTTTTAACCTATAATGGATCAGTGAGATTAAAGGTGAAGTCATGAATTAGTAGCAGTGACAGCCCAGCACGATGGCCCCGGCAGCAGGGGGTCTCCCTTTGTGCTCGTCCACTCTGACCCCCCGTGCCACTCTCCTCCTGTGGGAACCGGACAAGAAGAATGTCGGGGTGGGGCCGGGGGCCGCCAGCCCCAGCCCCTGCGCCCGGCCAGCGCCCCCCAACACATTCTTTCCGTGGAAATATTCTGACATCACCCCGTCATACCTCCTTGCCGGCTCCTTCGTTAACTCCTTTATGCCTTGCCGCCAACGGACAATGAGTCCTGCTGCAGGGTGGAGAAGAAGGAGGAGGAGGGGAGGGAGACATCTTTCCCAGGACAACCTTTTCAGATGCTGTGGACCAAAGGCAAGTGAGGTTTTTAAGACTGAGAGGTGGGTGACTTTTCTAGGAGTTTGGCTGTGGGGTTTGAGGTGTTACTCCCCATGACAAAAAAAAAGGTGAAAAGTGTCCAACAATACAGAAAGAATTCTCTGGGGTTTTAAAGCTGAATTTCTAAACAAAACCATCCCTACCACAAACACATCTTGTTCAATGTCTACATTTTGCCTCGGCTAGTACATCAAAACTTCTCATTAGAACCGTTGCAAAAACCGTGTTTCCAGTCTTCTCCATGAAAAACTGTGGTAAGGCAACACTGGAGACAAACACAAATAACAGGAGCTTCCTCTTAAGAACTCCTCTTTTGAGGAATACCTGAGAGCAGAGGAACAGCAATAGAGCTAAATTTTTGTGCAAATGTGAGACAGATTGGTTTTCCTGTTCATGTTCTCTTGGATATATTTTGTCCTTACTGAAATGTAAATTTAGTGTTGCCTTCAGCCTGTCTTCTAGGATAAGTAGCTAGACTTTTCCTAGTCCTTCCCATTAATGTGCTAATGAATTAATTATAGCAGGATTCCTTATCCTGACTGATTTACCTTGTTGGTGAAGAAAGTTCACACTTCTGAACATACTTTGCTGACACGTTTAAAGCTATCCTATTGCACCTGCCACCAGAGCTATCCCAGCTCATATCACTTTTCTAGGGGATATAACATATGTGCTGGAGCTAGCCAGAAATGATGGTCCCAGAAAACTTAGAGAGCATCTTCCCTAGAACACCATAAGAGGATCACTAGAAACAATTTCATTGGGTGAGGAGATGTTTCATTCTTGTGATATTATAAAGTCTGGTGAGAATTCACTCTCTCTGTGCCTTGAAGTTCACCTCAGGAGGGTCCTCTACATACCTCAATAGAGTCAGGTGGGATTTAGGCCTCTGAAAGAACATAAAGGCATTTTAAGAAGCCTAAATTGAAAATTGTGATTCCTGCTTGAAGGATATCTAGCCCCAGGGAAACACTAGTGTTTGTAGGATTCTCCTGTTTTGCTCTAAACAATGCCAGACCACTTGCTTTTCTGCTCCAAGAGGAGTAGTCTGGAAAACAGCCCCTCCTTTAACTTATTTTGAAGATACTCCTGGGATTCACATGAGGAAATTCTTGATCCAGTCTTGGGAAAGGGAAGAAATATATGTGTTACAGCCAGCCCTGTTTTCTTACAGGACCTCATTTTGTCTTTTCTGTGTCTCACAAGCCAAAGAGACTCTTAAAAATGCAAGGATATTTTGCAAAAGACTAGCACAAATAAATTAATGAATGGCCCAGGGAATGGATGGGGCAGATACCATGAGCCTCTTCATCTCTTGAGCAATGTGTACTGATGCAACGTGCATCTGACTGGAAAGCTCAACCCAGCTTGACATCACCCCGTTTAGCCTCAGCCTGCTCCTGCCCACACCACAGGACTCTGCACATAGTCATTGCCACAGGAAAGAAACAGCTCAGAGGGTTTCAGGAGCAGCTGACCTGTCTCCAGTCCCAAGCAGCAGCAGGCACCGGCTGGAAGCAGGCAGTGAAGTGTGCAGATGGCATGGCCTGAAACAGGTTTCTGACTAGATGAGCTGACAGCACTTCCACACCAGTTCATGTCAGCTGCATGGTATCCAGTTACACTTTCTGCAGGTCTGCTGGACCTTTTTCCCAGAACAGGCTCATGCCCTTGTGCCTGGCATCTACAAGGCTGCAATCCATAACGCTACATTTTGAAGACAAAGGGGAGAGTGCACTGGAGTTGTACCTAGCTGGAGAGGGAAGGCTGCAGGATGCACATTGCAAAGTGTCGCTTAGCAACATGGCACACGAGGAATAACCAGGGCACAGTGGGGCCTGGACCAAATGAGACGCTCACAAGTAACCAGTTAAATCCCCTTCCATATAATGTCTTCCAAGCCCAGGCCATTTTGGGAGAAGAGTTCAGAGCAGATCCAGCAAAGGTCTACCTGGTGTGCCAGATCAGGATCTCTGCAAAATGTAGCATCTGTCTCTGATCAGTATCCGCAATGCTCCTCTATTTCCTTAAAAAATGGGGAATTTAGGTGCAATCTTTCCTCTGTCTGAGAGAAATCAAACTTGTGTCTCACTCTTCCTGAAGGGGTACCCAATCTCTATATAGTCGTATGTGCTCAACAGGAAAGGTGGAGACAAGGCTGATTTTACCTCTTGGATCTTTCCTTGAAACATAAGAAAATCCCAGGTATCCACACTCAATCCCTAGGCTACAGGGTCATGTTCCTTCTCTCTGGCATGCCACTGAAAGAAAATGACTGGATGCCCTGTGGCTGTGCTCCAGCAAGCAAGCTCTTAGCCGGGCAGAAAGCACCCCCTGGGAAGGGGAGAAAATGTCTTTCAAGACAGGGGTCGGACCAGAGCCTCCTAAACCTTGGGCAAGTGCACTGAACAGTAGATGTCTGTAATGGATTATATAAAGCACTGGCTGTGCCCTACATTTAGAATTGTGTTCTATTTATTTTTTTAGAAGAAGTGTTTTAACCTCCCATGATGAGGGAGATGAGAGAAGGTGTGCACAGGCAGGCAGGGCTGACTCCCGTGTGGTCAAGGGAAGGTGCCTTGAGGAGTACTTTACTCTGATCCTTCCTCTCACCTTGCTGGTTATGTCAGGCAGTATGGGTTATTTGGGGCTGTCCTGTACACTGTGTGGGGACAGAGTCATGGCATAAGGCTCAGAACCTTGCTGTCAGGAGGAGTGGGGGATGGGGAGGACTGTCTTTTCTTAAAGGTTTCAAAGAGCTTTCCTGGAATTTGTTTCTTGCCTCACCCAAACAGAAGGAAGAAGAATGGCATTAAACTTATGGACTGGTGATGTTGTCTCAAGTCATGATTTCATCAGGTATATTGTATTTCTTCTTAAAGCACAGGCTCTTAGATACTCTCAGTGTTAAGGAAACAAGAAATTATGTGTCCTCAGGGTCTGTAGAACAGCTTGGAGACAGCCACCTTTCTAATATTAATATCAGATAGCAAACAATTAATAAGTCAATGTCAAAATGTACTTACAAGTACTGTTGATTAACAAGAATTAATTTTATTTTTGTTTCTTTCGAGATTTTAGATCCCATCTCAGGTTTTGTGGCCCTTATCTGTTGAATAGTGGAGTTTAAGAATCCTCTGACTTCACTACAGCCAGGAACATTTCACTATTCTCCCCCTCTGGAGCTGTGGGAGGCTCCCTTCAGGTCTTGGGAAGTCTGGGGCAGGGGAGGAGGTCTTCAGCCAGGAGCTGTGGGGAGGGATTAAGGAGGAAATAACCTCCCAGAATCACATAGGCATCAGACATCTGTGTATTTTCCCTGAACAGTTGTTCCCTGTCCCATCTGATCCCACATCCAGCCTGAGAGTTCTCTTCATTCCTCAACAACCTCAACTCAAGCAGCCCTGGGAACAACTTGAGTCTCCTTGGCGGTTCATTAGCAGCTGAAGAGGAGACACAGTGGGAAGCAATCCAGTCCCAACCAACAGTAATCTCCAACTCCATTTCTATGTGAATCTCTCAAAGGGCTACAGCTTCCTATTCACTGGTGTCAAACCTACAAGAGTGCATGGGTTGGGGCTAGCACAGAGACTTGGTTGCTTGTTGTGCCTCCTGCCTGCATCTTCCTTGTGCAGCCCTGAATCCACAGAGAGCTCCCCAGTGGGGTCCCTGCCTGTGCCAGAGCAGCTTCTCTCCCATGTCCCTGCATTGCTCTCACTGGAGACCATGGCTGTGTGCATGCCAAAGAGACTGTCTTACTCCTTTGCTTGGGCCTGGGCAATTTATAGCAACTAGTGAACTCTGAGGATGGAGGGCTTTTGGTGACCACTGCCTGGAAAACAAGAACATACCCCCTCTCATGTCATCTCTGCTCCTGGCCATGCAATCCAGCAGCAGCTCCTTCTCCAAGCTCCCTCCATGATTATTGCTGTTTCCTGCCTGTCCTGCCAGCGTGGTGGTGAGTTGTGTTGCATACTGGGAAGCATTGGCAGAGCCAGTGCTTTTTCATGTCCTCTGCAGGCCACCGTGTCCTCCTGTTGCACAAGGAGAAGGCGTGCACACGCACACGTTGATGTGCGCACACGTGTGCGTATGCGTGTGTGTGAGCACAGTCTGTGACATTGCTCCTCTCTCTCTGTGCAGGGCAGGGCAGGATGGGGGGAACGTAATTTAGTCCTTCCCCTGCACACTGGCATGGCAGAGAGAGAGGTGTTATCTGTGCTGGACATGGGGTTTAACACGGACTATCTCTATTTTTGTCATTTCCTCTTCCCTGGAAAAAGAGGGAAAGTAAAGCCAATCTTGAACCACTATGGGGTGTATCCTACCTTTGAGCTTATAGAAAAGCCATGGTTTAATAACAGCCCTTTATTGAGTCAGTCAAGTAGTTCCTTTCTGGTGGAAGTACTGGATTAAAAGTAATTTAAAACTATCAATGCTTCTCCAGTATTCCACTATCAGTCCAGTCCTTGATCTTCAAGAAGAATGTGGCTCTGAAAAAAATTATTTGCCAAAAACATGGAAAGCCAAATTTTTAATTATTACATCTATGCCCATTTCTCATACTGCTCACTTAGAAAACAACACAATTAAATGTTTCATTCCCCATTATCAGATGCTGAGAAAATTCTGGAGATACATTGAAACATCAAGCTTTCAGATGACTGCAACTTCTATCAAATACTTCTAAAGACAACCAAAAATGTCTCCATTAGAAATACAAAAACATTTTGTGACCAATACTCTTCTAGGAAGGTTTATTATAGTTGTAAAGTCAATTCCAGCTCCGTTTTTTTCGGATATCTAATAAAATGTATTGTGAGAAAAGTATAAAGAATTTTTATTTCCATTAGATTTTTATTTTAATCACCTAAAAATCATTCTTATGGAAATGAGAAAGACAAAAAGATTCCCCAGGGACTGAGAAACTTCACTGATTTGCATCATTAACACTGAAAAGAACTTGCCTGGAAATGGCCCCTTCGCGTTTTCCTTTATTTACATTTTCAGACAAATACGAAATTAATTTCAACAAGAAGGTTTCTTGTAGATTCATATCCCATTTTGATTAGTCTAGCCATTAAAACATGAATGTAGCTTGCTGTGCTTTGATGGACTGATTTAGCCTTTGTTATACTGGATTTTTTTTAATTTCCTTTTAGTTTTTACTTCATTTATAAAGGGTTTTCAACACAGGGACTCTCAGTGATCATTGACTGTATTAGCATTCATAATTAACACCCATAATTGTTAAGAAACTTTTGGGACAATTAACATTTGCAGCATGGAATGAGAGAAAAGTGGCATTCATTTAACAAAACTCTGCAGTTTCCATTTAACAAGTCTGTCCAAGCATAAGCAAAAATGCAAAACCAGAGAACACTAAATATATTTTTAAATGCAGACAAATTTCTATGACAAAGTACTTCTTTCAAGGCTCAAATCAAAATTTTAAACAGTTTACTTTCTTTGTGTCTTCTGAAGAGTTTTACGTAACAAACTTTCAGTGTCATCACTAATAGCAGTTCATGCCAAGGATTACTTTCTTAAAACTGCTACTCAAGCCCGGTGATTTGCAGTACACTTCTTATTACAGGATACATTATGCAGAAACCCTCTGCTATGTGATGGGACATGGCAACCCTGCTGTGAGAATGCCTATCAGCGCTTCTTTTAAGGCCCTTTCTCAATTGTCAGCAAAGTATTTTTTAAGGTTAAAAGGTGTAAAATTATTCTGAAACGCTTTTCTGACCTGTCGCCTATCACTGCAAAAAGCTGTACTTCACTTTTTTCTAAAATTGTATTTTTAAAATGTGATAATATTATAAGAATAAAGCTAGTAAGAAAAATATAGTTTTCTATGCTTTTCAATATATTTTTTGTAATTTTTTCAGTACTGATACACATTAAGATTGGGGGTCCTTTTTTGTTTCTGATTTTCTTCATTATGATTCTTCCTTTCCTGTCAGTCAGTTACAATGTGCAATTATTGAGAAACCAGAAATTAAAAAAATCTCTTAATTTATAATTTTGTGGATTTTCAAATGAATTTCTGAATCATATTTTCTAATGTAAAAGTCAAATACAGGAGGGTTATGAAGCATAATCTCATTTTACTGGTATATAAAGCACACAAGATCTGTCATTCTTCAAGTACTACCTGTACTTTGATTGAAGTAACACTGAATATCAGCAGGAAAACTAGAAGAAGGCTTCTATTCTTCAAACTGGTGGCTGGCTTTTACGGCTTTGCAAGCTGTTTAACTCTAGATTTCCCAGGCTACATGCACGATTCAAGGTCAATGATCCTATAGTTTTAAATCCTGTGCACAAGAGGTTACCGTCTCCCATTGTCTGTAGCTTAAGATTTCCAACGGCAGCTAACTATTTATGTGCTGGTAAAACGCTAGAAGGTATCTGAAATCACTTTTTTCTGTGTTTCGTGGACTGTTCTACAGCACAATCTTATCAGATGATACTAGAGAGCTCAGCCTTGCAGTAAAGAAGAATCAGACATGAAGGGCCTGATTTTCCTGATATGTGACACATACACACAACAATGTGAGTTGCAGCTGAAGCCAAGAAGAGAAGTACAAATAGGTGGTGGAGTGCGAAAGAGACACTGTGCCGGTTTTACGCACTGAATTGTGTGGCCTGTAGCAGAACACCAGGGTGATTATGCCCAAGACTATGGCAGGGCTATAAGAAGCGACAAAAGCAGTAAGAAGGCATCCTCATGTTGCACTCAGGTACCTATGAGGATTGTATCAGTCCTTTCCAACATGGATTAACCTACTTTTCCTGACACCCACCTAAACAGTCAGAACCTCCAGTAACATTTTGTTCCTGCATCCTTCAATGCTGTCAGTGTTGAGATGTGCAAGTGGAGCACCTACCGTGTACACTACTGGCATTACCAAAAGAGAAAAGATTGCACAGTCTGATTCACATTGATTTTGTCATATCCTCTTTATTAACTGACTGTATCTTACCAGCATAAAGTCTCATCTTAACTTGCTTATTAGTACCTTAATAACCAAACAGAAAGTTGCCATTCATACACACATGGATGACTGGACCACATGTCTTTTGGACCAGACAAGTGTAGACTGCACTGCCTCCCAGCAAGAAACACTTCAGGTGTCTGCATTTCAAGAGGCATGGCCTGGCTCAGCACCCCTGGGGGCTTTTCTCCCCTGTATCCTCTGCAGGCTAAGAGCGGGGCTTAGCTTCACCCAGCTCCTGGATGGGAGGAGCAAGTGTTTAGGCCTTGGACATGAGGACAAAAGGTGAGTCTTCACAGCATGGCATAAATCACGAGGCAGGGGAGCATACATGCCATGCTCCGAGGATGATGCCCATCCAGCAAGCAGTGCCCAGAGAAGCTTGCAACCTCCAGCACATACAGCTCTAAACCCCCTCCGATGGATGACTGTTTGCAGGTATGCAAGACGAAGTGATTCTTTCAGACAACAAACCAGAAAATTTCTAAAACTATACCCAAGGATTTAAAATTCTATATTTAGAAGTTGCTAACAAATACAAAGTGCAAACAAGGTCATTGTTGTCTAGAACTAAGTACGAAAACCTGAATAGTAGACAATTCTAGATCAGATTATTCCAGGTGCCACAGGATGATTTTTTAAGTTGTTAGACCCTAAAAAATTAGAATCACTGGGTTTTTTTAAATATAGATATGTATAACAAAGTAAAAGAAAATAAATTTATCAAACTGAACAGTTTTGTTTATTCCCTATCAATCTTGCTGCAACCATTCTGAATGCACAACAGCCTTCTCTTATTCAGCTCCTCAAAACTCCACTTCTTCCACCTGGGGAAATTCAAGTTATGAAGTGAAATCCACCTTTGAGTCTCTCCAGACACTCTGTCCTTGGAGAAGGCAATTTCATGTCCATCTTTTGCATTTTCAGGAATGGCCAGTGTTCCAAGCATTTCCAAGACATGAAGATATGGAGTGATTAATATCATGCTAGCCAGTTCTCTGGGACCAGACAGACAGTTTTTAAAAGCACCTGAAACTTGACAGACTGTCTTCACAGGAGTCTCAGATGCAGCAGAATTCATCTATTTTAGCATTTAGAATTCATCTGTCTAGAACTAAAACTAAGTTCCCTTTCATCATATTGAAGGGAAATGTGCATATCCAGAGGCACTTCAGCTCACTCCAAAGTAGATATCTAAGATTGTGATCTTATCACTGGTTGAGAAGAAACAATTTACAGGCCTACAAATCTAGGATTCGGGAAATATTTACAAGAAGCTGCTACTGTTCTTCTGAAGTTCCACATTCAATTTCTTCTGCATTCAAACTCCACCTGTGAACTCTGGATAAGTGAGGAATAATAGGCAAGGTTATTGTCTTGATGTCATTTTAACACTATCTTCACACCCCTTTCTATGTAATAATTTCCGTGAAATTACCACATATGATAGGGCAGAAAAACCCTAGAAGGCACAGTTCTGAAGACACTGAGGATTTTGTTTTTACAATATTTCGGAGGCACTGCCAAAAATCTGCATAAGAAAGTCCCTATGTAAAATAGGAACCATCTTGTACATTTTTTTCAAAGTGCCCACAGAAGCCAATGGTTAGGTTTTCCAGGAAGCCTGGATTGTAGGCACCTGTGAGATGTGGTGCTCCATACTGTGGAATGATTAGGAGGACCTGTGTTCACTCATTAAACCCAGAACATGGTTATGGCCATAATCCCAAATAAACAGAAATTCTGCTGCTAATCACAGTGTCTCAGGGCAGGGCACTTAACTATTATCAGTTAATGCTAAGGCCATATTTTGGCCTCTAAGTCAAGATTGTGACCTAATCATATAAGAGTTCAAAAGTCTTGCAAACCAGTGGCATGAGGGCAAGGCTGTTTGTCAAAGGAACAGCTGGAGACCATAAACTAGTTGTGTCAACCTCACTCATGGATGGTCATGAACATCATGGAGCATGGCCTTCTTGTCCCATTATCTGCCAAGAATGCTAAAGAAAATTTGCAGCATCCTTGGCTTGCACAGCTTTTGTTGCTTGCCGTGCCCAGTCTCTGATATTGAGTACCTGAGCTCCTTCTTGCCCAATGAAGAGAGAGAGGCTCCAAATCCAGGTAGAATTTTCCAAAGCAGGACTTTGGTAGGGAAGAAGTATAACATTTCTCTAGAGCTTCAGCAGAGGTAGGCAGGTGTGAGGAAAAGAAAGTCAGCCACATTCATGGGCAGAGTCGCCAAGATGGATAAATCCAACTACTGTGTTTTAATATAGAGGTGCAAATTAAACAATGTCCAAATTATGTAAGAAATTAATGGCTCTGTTTTAATATCCACACAATGAATTTCAGGAGTTAAAAATAGTGGAAATATTGCAACAATATCCAGACATTTTTAATTATTTTATTTCATAATCTAAACCATCACATTTTTACCTAGCAAAATACATTAATTTCAACCCAGTGTTTCTCATACACAGTATGAATATGTTTTCATTTCTTGCACAAGACAGTAAATTCTCCTAAGCACTATACAATATGAAATAAATACACTACTTTTCTTGTGCCTTTTCTTCCTTTTGTTCCTCTGGGTTTCCTTTTTCAAGGATTTCCATGCTTTTCAGAAGAACACTGTATTGCTGGAAATCCATTTTTTTTGCATACTGCATTAGGGAGTCATTAAAACAAAGAAAAAGCAGCAACTTTGTTATCATTGTTCAAAAAAACTTGAACTAAAGCAATGGGCAAAGGGAAATAAATGTTTTATTCTGCTTTTAAAACTTCAGTGAATTTACATATACATACATATGCATGCAAGCTATATAGATATACTTATAAAATACAAAGAAATCAGATGAGGTAACAGCACCCCCTTCTGAGAGTTAGGACCAAAGCTTATGCCCTCAAAGCAAATCAGGAGACTTTTTGTCACGGTCCTACAGCTTTTCAATATGCAGCTCCTATTTCATGTTTTGTCCTACTGTGCTAAACTAGAGAGATGTACCTACTATTTACTTGGCATTTGTCTGCACCTTACCCTGTCACTGCAAGAACCGCTTGGTTAAAAGGTCACAATTATAATTTGGAGCTAGGAAGTCCACAAAAAAATTCTTATCTTCAGCTCACCTGTTCAATTATTCCATGTATAAAATAATCCTTGAACCGGCTTCTGCTTTTGCAGACAGGGGACGGGTGGAGGAAGGTGGGAAGGGCTGATGTAGCTCAGCAGGAATATCACGTCACTCTTCAATGACTCAGGTTTTCCTGGGGGTGGAAATTCACCTCTTTTGAAATGGGCACAGCCTCCTATTCCCCAACCCCTTTGCCTCCCCTAGTCTGCAGTTAGGGCAGGGAAGGACCAGGAGTGTGTCTTCCCCTTGCAGCAGCAACGGCTCAAGAAATAGAATCTGAAACAACCGATGGAATTATTCCCAGAGTCACTCCAGTATCACAAGGGCTGCAGTAACTCTCTCCATGAGCCTCTCTTACCAGGTACCTACACCAGCAAAGTGGCTTGGTTCTTCCCTTGGCCTGACAAAAGGTTGGCTTACCTACCAGAGAGACATTTTCCACACTCTAAGGGAAAAAAAGTTCAAGATGATTTTCTGCCTCATCCATCCTTTTCCAACAGCAATTTCATCTGAATGGGAATGAGAAAATTCTTCCCCCACTCGCTCAGCACAACATGGGTTCTGTTACAGAGTGTGGTATGGGCAGAGCTCTTGTAACTCAGTAAAGAGCAGCCCTGTGAACAGTTCTGTCCCACCACACAAGGCTTTAGTGGCATCGAGCCATCCAAGCAGCCCACAGCTCACTAGCCCAGGGACAAAATAAATCATACGCAATAACAGTAATCACACCAGAAATTCCTCTGAGAGTAACTGATGACCAGAGTGAAGAGTCAAAAGGAGAATATAAAAGTGCTTCTCAAATTCCCACTTCTCATTGAGAACTGATTTGTGGTAAAAAGCTTCTGTAGAGTCTGCAACAAAGCAGCTAAGGAAAAAGCAGAAGGTAATTTGCCTTTTTTTTTGAGCTGCAAAAGAAAGAAGTATGTTTGATGAAAGGTGCTAGACTCGAAGGAAAATAGTGAAGGATCTCTGCAACTTAAAGCACAGAAATCCACATGACACTGAGCTATGTATAATTTACCATGACAAATCAGTGCACTAGCAGAAAGAGAGTCACAGCATGTGAAGAAAAAAATTAGCACAAACTGAAGATAAGATAGACACCATTTTCTACTTCAGGCTATAAAGAAAAAAAAAAAAAAGAAAAGTTAAACCAAACAAATAGAAACAAAATACAGTAATACTGAAAGGAAAAGAAGCTCTTCCAGGATATGTATGAAGGAATGCACTACAGAAATTCAACATCAGAATATCATATCATCATAAGGAAAATCTTAGAACTGAAAAAATTATTAAAGTCCATAAAAATTTCTGTGATAATGTTGAATACTGAAGAGCCTCCAGTAGAGTTTTTTGCAGCCCAAAAATTCTAGCAAACAAGATTGAAAAGTAAGTAGGAATAAAGTTACTGAGATAAGACCTTACCAAGTAATTACAGTACAAAACAGTGGATATACCTGAAGCCCAAATTACAATGGTACTTGGTTTTGACTCAACACTGTTACATGTAGGGCTTTTGCATGTCAATAAGAGCCACTAGTACACTCAGAGAGAGTGCGAAAATGAGGCTGATTTGGGGGAATAAGTTCAAATGATATCGATACGTATGGGATCTTTAAGGTTGAGGGTAGAAAGCACCTAAGCTAACGCCTAAATTCCCAAAAAAGACACACACACTGATCAAGATATTAATAAATTCATACAGAGAATAAAATACAGGAACATAAACGGACAAACTCATATTTTGGTTTAGGATTCTTTAAGAATGCTGGTAAAATAGGAATCAGGGGAAGGGTCCATGGCTTCTCCTGAGAACACAAGGGAGGTTGCAGAGATCCTCTGCCCTGGAAATCCCACCCTGAACAGGATCATCAAGAGCAAAATAAATAGCTCTTCCTTGCTCTCTCTAGGCACTGGCAGTAGTCTCCAGAAGGAAACTGTATTACTGTGCCTGGAAGGAGCAGTGCACACCCATGGACTCACATCCCATCTCAGGTATTGTTATTCCTGAGCTGGAACCTTAGGGAGTCCAATTGATTAAAAAGCATTTAAGCTTGACTACCAACTGAGTCCCTTTACTCTTCTTCATCACTAACAGCTCCTGCCCTACTCACATCCAACTCTTCAATCCTTGCAGCATCAGATCTGACCTCCTGCTTCAGCCAGTGTGGCTGTGAGTGGATTACCAGGGCACAAGCTGGGAGCTCTCTGTTGCACTAACAAAATGTTTCACAGAATCACCTGTAAATAAAAATAGCATCTCACCAGCCACAAAAAGAATCCATTAAAGCAAACAATATTATTACTTGGGGTGAGAACAAGAGACAAAAGCCTTGTATTACCAATGGTCCTTAACCTATATGCCTAGCTCAAAATTTAAGAAAAGTCTACTGGATTAGATTTGGACTGGAAATTAGGAAAGGACTTTGAAAGTCGATATAACAGATTCTGCGATGAAATAAGATGTTGTTATGTGAGAAAAGAGACCACAATTTTTCTTGGTACTGTTTTTACATTTCTGCCATAGTTCTCCTAATCCTTTGGAAGACTTGGAGGCTTAACATTTCCATTGACTAATTCAAAGACAAAATGTCCATTCAGCACCAGTGATGTGACTTTTCTACTCTTTCTGTGAAGCAGCTGCCAAAGACACCCACATCTCAAAAGATGGAGTTCCTGAAAAAAACTTCAAACTAATCATGTCAAAAGTAATCATAGTGGAAAGGACGCAGAGACTAAGAACATGCCCCTCAATAAAGGTTTCTGGGAGTTTGAGGCAATCTGTAAAAGCATACAAGATACTATGCAAACAAAATAAAAGTAGGAAACTATTCGATAGTTTATAGTCCAGTTATTCTGACCAGCATGGAATTGGAAGTGTTGCAGTAGTCTGCAGACAAGATGAGGACAAGGTTTGCAGCATCATTAGCTGTGGGACAGAACTATGTGAATCTACCTGGCAGTAAACAAACCTAAGCAAAAAATTGCAACAAATTACTTCCTTTATTGGAAAATATTAACATCGCCCCCAAAAAATCAAATGAAAATTCTGTCTCAATAGGTTAAAACCCAATTGCTTTTGAATTTTGGAGGGGGAATATAAATGTAACACAAACCAAGGAACAATCAAAATGTTAAAGTGTCATACAAATAGGGTACAAATTATCACAGTGACTCAAAGCCCAACACAGAACTGTCATCCTTGCAGGTGATGGCACACCTTGCAGGTGACGGCAGGTGGTGGCACAGTAAAGCCAAACTCATGGCAAATGCCATCTTAGTGGCTGCAAACTGCTGATGGAAACAGGTAATGCAAACCACCATCTCATTTGAGGCTGGAGAGCCATAGCCAAGTGTAAGCAAGGTTTCAGCAGCTTAACAAGCCAGTGTCTCCCAGCAGAGACACAGCAGCTGGTATTGCACTTCAAAGGACGTCGAAATGCTCCAACCTTCAACAGGACAGGGCATGCTTGCTACAGGCTGATGTTCTCAACCAAGAGCCTAAGCCCATGTGTTTTGGAGAGCATCCAAGGAACTAATGCAGGAGATCAAACCCCTAGCTCCTTCCCTTTTCTGCTACCGGGTGAGTGAATAATGCAATACAAACACATCATCTCAAAAGTGTCTCACTGGACAGACACAAGAGGAATTGAGTCCCCACTGGCCAGAAGGAAAGAAAGCCCATGTCTTCTGTGGGATGCTTTCCTGAATCAGTGCATTCCATGGCTTTGGGCTCCCTCCTCTTACCCTGCTGATATGCTGTCACACCAAGCTGAAGTGGCTCAGCTGGATCCAGCACCTCTTGATAATCAGTGAACAGAAGTGTGGCACTGAATGGAGGCACAGCATCCTTCCACTGCTGTCAGGACTCTTGCTTGCTCCACTCCCTCTGCTCAGCACGACTGCCCATCAGCCGGCCATGGTATGAAGGGAAACAATATGAGGCACAAAGGAACAATGCTAACAGAAGCAGGGAGATATGGCAAAGGAGAGCTGAAAACCCATGAGCAGAGAGGAGAAGGAAGGAAAAATTAGGTTGATGAGCATCTGAATAAAGACTTTACAGGGGGAAAGAAGGGCAATGTATTTCTATGATTCAATTTTTCCCTTTACACAGGAAAAAGCAAGAAGCAGAAATGCTGGGTTTTATACCATTCATGATGAAATTCAGAAAGGAAATAGAAAAGAGATTCAAAGGCAGAGCTCTGAGAGCTCTCACTCCTGGGCTGCTAGACCAGTAATTTTCAAGCTGTGGTCCATTGTGACTTGTACTGCCAGGCTGTGTTTACCCTGTGACTTAGTGCCAGCAGTACTGCTGGATAAAGCCTTTCAGCAGATCAGCATCAAATCCTATTTTCAAAGACTTAAAACAAAACAATAAAAAGCCCAACAACAAAAACGAAAGCCTCATTTAAAAAAATTGCGCTTTACAAAACCTTATTATGATATTCTACATCCTGGACAATTCCTCCACTAACTTTTAAAGGAGAGTATTTGGGCTTTATAAAATGTCCATTTTGTGTGGTATTTGTAGGTATTGTGAAATATATATGGTTTTGGAGCTTATAAATTGTTTTTTGGATGAGAATGTTCATCTTGTGCAGGAACATAAAGGAGGCCCACACAGTCTAAACGACGACATTCAAGTTGGATGAGAAGCAGATTTGAAATTACAGTGGCTTTCCAAAATTCATACTCCACCCTGTTTATGTGTTTTGAAAGAAGCACTGTTGGACCACTGAGGGACACAGCCATGAAGCTCAGTATCAGCCACACAGAGATCAATATTGGCACAGGTAGCCTCTGCTTCTGTGCCACTGTGTCAATGATACCTGCTAAGTCTCCATAAACTTCTCTTGTTCACATGAATAGAAAAGCATATTTAAAAGCCTAGAGGGAATAGAAATCCCTGGTCACCCTGAATGTTAAAAGGGTAGTGCAAACTCTGGAACAACACAGGCAAAAACATTTTCTTAAATGACTAAGCCAGAAGTTGGAATAATTGGCTTTCACTTCAGTTTTACAGGTAAAATGGCAAATGTCCTTTCCCTTGCCTGATGTTCTGTTCCATGACCTGTTTACCAGTTCCCTCTCTTTCACCCTATCAAGCTCAATGCTTTTATTTTATCCTTCCTAATTAACCTTGTGCCTTTCTCTGTTTAATTTCTCTTGCTCCTCTCATCCCATTGATCTTGTCCATTTGATGGCTGGGATGTCAGCCTTGGTTTGACCTCCTACCACAGTAACTGCTTTTTCCACTAGAAACTCTCAAATTGCACTGATTTGTAAGGTTTGTATTTATTTCTCTTTTAAATCCCCTCCCAAGCCCCTCTCTGCCACAGCAGTTACAAGAAACAAACCAATGTTAAATGGTAGGGATAAAGGTCACTTGATGAACTGAAACTAGGCAAACAAAAGTGTGTCAGAAGGTACATTGCTGCTTTCCATCTCCCACATCTACCATTTACAACCCACTTCTCAGAGCAGAACTTGAAGAGCAAATACAGTGCTTCATCCAGTCCCATCGTACACTGGCAAGTGCAATGCAGCAAACACATCAATAAAGGTCATTTCAATCACCCAGCCCAGAGGCTACTGATGAGCCTGTAGCCATGCTATGCAATGCTGAAAAGTCTTTTTGACAAAGCACGGTCAAGGAGTAAATTACTCATCTCGTCTGAAAGGCCAACAGAACAGTGTCCTGGAGCACCAACTTGCATCAGAAAGAAGAGAACCAAATGAACAGGAGGTATAATTGCTTTGGATCCAAATGTGTGCCTTGACAACACCAGAGCCCAGAAGACACATCAGAAAGCTAAAGAAGCCTGACTTCAAGCAAACCAGGTACTTACCTCTAGAATTAAAAACTGTGACACAAAGACAGCAACAACAATTCATTTCCTATATCCATGACCAGCAGCTGCATTCAGTTAAGTTGGATGTGTGCTGGGGTAGCATAGCACATGCAAGTAACAGGGTACTGAAATATTCTGCAAGGATATTTTAACTGAAAGGGCACCAGTAAAAGCCGAGGTGTGAATATTTTTGCCCCATTACTGCTTTTTTGACTTCCCTGCTCCAGACGCTTTGTCTTTTCTGCTCTCTCTTCTAAACGAAGAAGCAAAGCATGTGTGTGAGGGGGTGCGTACCCAAGAACCCTTAGGAAAATCTTAATACAATATCAGGAATACAAATTCAGTAGGCACATGAGCTCTACTCTCCTCTGGCTGCGGTAGTCACACTTCTGAGCCTGAATTTCTTGCCTGGAGCAGCAGTCACTTTGCTATCTGTCCAGCCAGCATCCTTTTGTTGATCAGTGAAGTTTTGGCACTGCAGATGTGATAAGAAGAAAAACATCTAAGCAATCAGGTAATCTAACAAATATGTTAAATATAGTGAGACAATGCCCACTGCTTTCATTGGCACCAGACATAAATCTCAGAGAAAATTGCACAGATGCAATCAGAGTTGAACACAAGAAGTGTTTGGCACATTTGAGCTCTGCTACCCTGAAGATAAGACTTGAAAAAAAGGACAGACTGCCTATCAATACCTTCACAGAGCACACTCTTTTGAGCTCTATAAATACATTACATTCTCACCACAATACTTTTTTTTTTCTCCTGGGACTGTCTTTAAACATACATGCTCTCATTTTTAACTTCAGATTTTTTTTTAGCATCCTTCTGATAACTTTCCTCAGGTTTGAATTACCAGTTTGAATTACCAGCACTACTTAATTGTAGCTAACATTTTCCAACATTAGTCAAAAATCCCTGACAATACAGAAAGCTATTTATAAAATAAGTACTTTTAATAAAATATTTATACTAAGGCAGTTGTCAGCCATTTGCAGGTGCCCCTCATAGTCAAGTCTTATTAATGAAAGGTGGGAAACAACTTCCTGGAGGAGACTGCTCTGAGATTTGCAATTAAAGCAAAGCTATTTCACACTGTAATAGCTGAGTGTTGTCTCCAAATTGAATACAATGACTCTTTAGGGGATAGCTGAATTGTCCAGGCCATTTGTTTAGTTAGAAATTCTCCTAAATTTTGTAGGGATTTTAAAAAAAATAACTTTTGACAATAGACCTCATTTTTCACCTCCTATTTTTATGTTCCTCTCATGACAAACTATTTTTCATATATTAGCATCAAGCAAATATATTCTTCTCTCATTCAAGGTAAGAGTAAGAGATTTTCTTAAATAAGTTAATTCAAGTTAACTTTTTAATGTGCCTTAGGTAAATCCTGTTCACCTTCCCTCTGAGCTTTCATATTCAGAATTCAATTTGCCCTAATTTTAAACACTTTTAAAATATCACAGCAGAAAAATAAATTAAACTAAGAACACAGACCATTTTAATTTTGAATGAGAATGTATACATAAGGGTTTTAATATAATTTAGCTAATATGCTCCAATTTCATATGTCTATTATTCAAAAGATGTCTTCTGAGTGATCACAAGAAGATTATTCTTAGATTATTAAAAAATACACAACTGTTATTATCAGTTCAGAGTTAAGTGGACAGTCCAGTAGCCTTAAGACAAGGTCGGAGGCTTCAACTTCTCTGACAGTTCTAGAAACAGCACATCTGGTGTTTCCATATAGCACATGCCTACATGCCTCTCTGGTTAGAAGCCAGAGGTCTTTTAATATTTGGATTGTCACAACCATAGGATGCCAAGGAACCAGCAATGAAAACTACCAAACCTGCCTGATTTTCAAGAGGTGTTTGGACAATACTCTTACATGTTGTAATTTTTGGGGTTGTCCTGTGCAGGACCAGGAGTTGGACTCAAGGATCCTCGTAGATCCTTAGCAAATCAGGATACTCTATGATTCACTGACAATTATCTAATACAAAAATATGCTTTTTTGCTTTGGTTGCACTGCTATCTAACTATCACTTTATGAAGTGTTGCATAAATTCATCTGCCAGGACTGGCAAAGTCTTCGTTGTTTTTAACCTGCTTAAGAATAATTAGAGGGTAAAAAAAAATTCTCCAGCTCATTTCTTTTGTGTTGAACTCAGGAATGTCTCCCATCCCCTACATTTAGCTGTACACTCCAGCTGTGTCTGTATCCAGGACAGGGTGAGGATCCCCTCTACCCAGTTCCTCGCTCCAGTTCTGTCAATGTCATGGACAAAATCAAGGACTCACAGACTGGAAAGAGCAGGGCTGTATTTCAGCATAACGCAGACAATCAAGGTGCCAGAGAAGAAGATATGATGAAGAATTATGGAGGCAAAGTCAGAGACACCACCACAGGTAAGCTGCAGGACTTTTGATTCACACCAACTTCAGGTTCCACAGAAGACCAAGGCCCCAGGCATGAGAGAGCAAATTTATAATAACCCTTCACAGGAGGTGGACAAAGAGAGCCATTCTTTCCATAATGATATGGATGGCAGAGATAGCAGGGGTGAAAAAGAGATTTTGCTAAAACCAGCTAGGCCAATAGCCAGGTAGGCATACAGTGACCCCACAGGAACCAAAACATTTACACCACCCAGCTGGTCAGATGACAAGAGAAAGATTGGTGTAGCACTGCTAACTAAGCCTGAGGCTGAGAGGTTTTGACCTCAGAGTTTGGAAGAACTTGACAGAGCTTGGGAAAGTAGATATGCATGAGAGTGAGCATGAACATGTTGTCCATGTGTCACACTTGGAAGTACAAACCGAGCCTGCCATTAAGACAAAGGTTTACATGGACCTGCAGTTGTACGGCAATAGCTCTGGTGTGGCTGTGGAGGCCTAGGACCATTGGAGGAAGGGTTTTTTTCTACTGAACTGATGTATCTTGAGAAAAAAACCCCTTGTGTTGATATGGACATCTTTGCTTGCTATTGACAGACTTCACAAGTGGGTTGGCATCACAGTCTTCACCTCCAAATACCCTATGTGAGAACATAGTCAGGGATCAATTATTTTGCCACTTTTGAAGGCGTATGCTGTATACCAGTGTGGAAAATACACCATCCAAGTATCCCAAAGAGTCAAGAGCTGGGAACGCTCAAAGTTAATTCCAAGTCATTGGTTTGAGTTTGGTGTGAGACCTTCAGAGATGCCATGTACTGCCCTGCTCCACAGTTTAGCCGTGGCTCAGCATAAAATAATTTTTTCAGTTTTCAGAGTTACAATGCCCTTCATTAAACCTAAAGAATTAACTAAAAAGAAAGAAGGCTCCTAGTCTTCTCCTCACTTGCACAACAGTGAAAGCACTGTTTTACAACTGATCCCCAAAACCCAAAAAGAGTTCTCTTTTCTCTTGGTTAGATGAAATTTTGCAATTAGGCAGGAAATTCCCCAAAGTTTGGCACATGGTGTGAAAACTAGACTCCAGGGATTTCAAAGCACTTATACTGGCTGTAGGTAGGTGGATTCAAAGTTAGCATGACTGACAGAGCCAGATGAAATTATCAACAAACAAGCACATCTACACTGGCAAGTTCAGCTATACTGAAGGCTACAAAACTATTTGGTGGAAGGTTGTATTCTCCTAGAGTACTGCCAACATCTAAATATTGTTCTTCAATTCAGTGTGCCTGAAGCCTGGATGGTCAGCAGTGCAGAAGTGTAGAAGGTGGATCTTAAAGGATTTTAACCTATATCCACAATATTTTTTCTCTCAGGTTTTGCCAGGTTTAGAAAGCTAGAGAAAGAGATCAAAACTTGGGGCAAGCATAGTTCTGAATAAAAAGAAGACAACCTGAAACTTCTGGGGAGTTACTACAGCTTACTAACATTTTCCCATCAAATTTCAAACATGCTGGATAAAATGGCATGTGATCCCCAAACCTTGGATACAATCCCTTTGAAATCTGTCAGCAATATGACAAATATGAGATTGGGTATGCATAGCATGTACAATTGCACACAAGTTTTTGCAAACAGACACGAAGAGGAAAGTTCACATAATAATTAAATAAAAAGAAAACGGAGTAGCTGGGAAGATTCCAAACACCACGTCTTAGTTACTTAATCACCCTGCAAACACATTTCAGATTATTCTGTTTTTATTAGTTTCATGTTAAAATGCAAATCACATACTGTAGATTTAATGAAACAATAAAATAGAAAATAATTTTTGGCATAAAGATCTACTAAATAGATTTTTCCCCCACCAAATTGGCTTGTCTGAGACATCCTCTGCTCAGTTTTAGTTCCTTCTCTACATTGCAGTTCTTTTGGTAGGACGCCAAAGCCTGTCAATTAACAGTAAGCCTATCCCTTATGAACAGAAGCAGGGACTGTGATCATGTTCAACTAAGATCAAGGATTAGTAAATCAGCATGGCACCAGATTGCAGGCACTATTTAAACCCCACAGGCCTACAAGCCAATGCAGCAATATTATATTCCAGTTGGATGTGGAGAACAAAATCTCATAGTTACAGAGGAACTCACTTTTTTTTTTTACTTTTCCTGTGAAGGCAATTACAAGTCAACTTAAAATGAGCCCTGATTTAATCATGTTGGCTTTCTCAAATGCCGGTAAGGAAACATCCCTGTGCTGCCACTGCTGGTATCTTATCAAGGACTTTCCATCAAGTTAAACATACTTCATTACACCTACTGTAAATTAGAGAAGACTGGATTTTCTACAAGCAAACCAAATGCTGCACCAAAGCTGGCACAAAGATTTCTTATTAGAGCTTGAAGAACTGTAATGCTATCTCACCCCTTGCCTGGTTCACAGGGTTGTTTCTGCCGCTTGTGGCAGAATCAGGCACACTGCACATGGTGAAATGTTTAGTTTCCTTAACAAACAGAGTTTGAGTTCAGGGCTTTCCCAGAAAATGGCCACCGAGTACAGTGTACATCCCATGTTCCCTATAATAATTTTTTTCCTCAGAGATTTTTTCACTTTTTTTTTCCTTCTTAAGAAAGGGGGAGGTTTCTTTTATCTCAGATCAAGTGACAAGAGAAGGAACTGAGATGTTTACTGCCAGGTAAAATACAAAGTCACAGACGTCCAGGGGGATCTCATTCCACAACTGCCAAGTTGAAAATAAATGATATTATCAGAAAATGATCACAGAAAGCAAGCCTTGCTCAAAGAAAAACAGTCTTTATTAATCTCTCTTCAAGATGACCTGAAAGCAAAGTCAAAGATCAGTGCCTTGCTACTGCTGCCCCCACCAAACACCCTCAGCTGGAGTGATGCCTCATGCACTGCCAGACCGTCAGTGTCAACGCAGAGATAGGTCTGCAACCAGAGAAGATACATGGGCCTTTAAGCAGAGGTTTTGCTTTAACATTGCCTCCCTTGTTCAGTGATAATTTCCTATATCTGAAAATTAAACAGAAGAAATCTGATGCTCCTTTTTTCAGCCTTTGTTCCTTTACTACTTCTTCTATGAAAACCATCATGTAAGGAGGGAGTGAGGCCACCAGCTGAAAGGTCCTAATCTAGTACCCAAGGGGTGTCTGGTGAATTGAACTACAGCTATTTCATAATAGGCACATTGGCTATTTCTGTGATGTGGGACCCCAGACTATGCGTCAGATCTGGGCCTACTGGCTTCTGCAGCCCCTTTCCCGCTCCACACTGGGATTTGAGCTGGGCAGCAGACAGCCCCTCTCCCCCCTTCCTCTTCTCCAGTTTCCTGGTGAAAGGCAGACGTGCACCCAGAAGTGCCCCATGGCACTGTCCAGCCAGATGTCATTTGGCACCAGCAGAGGACCACAATATAAGGGTGGTCACACAATATAAGGGGTGTGAATCCAGCCATATTGTGTATATTTACACTTTTGTCTGGGACCCATCTCTCCTAACCTAATAGATTTGTTAGTTAAATGTCTGGCCCTGAGCTAGCTACCACTGGCTGCTTTTGTAATCAGAAAAGAGAAAGAAGCGTTTTGAAGGCATGATTCATGCCATCTTAAAGCAGATGCCAAAAATAGGGTCAAATTCTCCTCCAGTTAGTATAAAGGCAGCCTAGGGATACAAGTACATTTATTCTGCAGATATCTAAAGACAGCAGATATGAGTTTTAGCCTTTGTGATTCAGCAGCGTGGACCCCTTTGTTGAACACCTGGAGTTTACTGGGATGAGAGTGATTGAAAGCCATTGTCCTTTTAGAGACAATAATTAATCTGAGACTCCAAATAGTATCCACTTAATGTCATTTATTTACTTCCACATTGCACACAGACCCTGAAACACAGGACAGAGCCTGCAGATTTTGGCATTTCACTGCAAGACATATTAACCAGACCCATCTGTATGTGACCTCTTTCACAAGTATCCCACTAAAACCAATTTCTTAGCAAATAAGGTTTCCTCCTCCCTCGGAGTGCTCTGATTCAGAAATCCCTCTTGCTCAGGACTTCCCTGTGGGTAACATGGTTATCAGCATGGATATTAAGCATCAGTCATCTTTTTGCACATCTGCTGTGCTCTGCAAAGGAATTTATTTTCTTTAAATGTTGATCAGAGGGAAAAGCTGTAAACCACTCAATCTCTTTATTAAAAGCATTTTAAATTATGTTACCAGTGATCCTTAATGGAAGAGCCATTGAAATCCCTAGGCATAGCAGTGTTTCTTCCAGTGACAAGTCTAAAAAGATACTTCTATTCCCAATGATGTAGGCACAAGCTTCTTATTTATAACTACAACTACTAACTACAACTTTTAGGGTAAGTTTAAGCCTAAACAGCCTAAGAACAACGAGCATATCCTTGAGTACTTTGCTGAAAATGTCACATGAATCATGGCTGCAAGCACTGAGTTTTGTTTAAGAGAATTGTGTCCCATATCTATCACAACAGAGGGACTATTTTAGGAGAAGAGCTTTCTTAAAAATCAGGATTTTTAATTTAATTAATACCTGAAGTTCATGAAATAGAAAAGAGTTGTTATGCAAATGAATTATTTCTAGTGATACAATTAGGTTTGTTCCTTTAATTTGTACTTGCAAGAAAAAAATAGTTTGTCTCACTTGATATTTAAACTACATAATTGCTCAGATGGACATTTATTGGCTTGCCTGATGTCTGATGGTCTCTGAACAGCTAAGTAAGAGAAAGGAAATGAACAGGCTGCAGAAGTTCTGATTGCAAAACAATTGCTCTTTGGAAGTGTTACCATGCCAAGTGAAAATACAAGAACTGAATGTAATTTGGCATTGCTAGAACTTGTTAGTGCTTTTTCTTCTCTTAGCAGTATCCTCATGTGACAGGATTTGGTTATGAGGAAACTCCTAGAGCAGGCTCTATCAGGTCCGTAAGGAGTTTCAAAGCCCGTCTGAAAAGAGGGAGGAGAGATGGCAAAGGGAATGGAGATCTACAGGAAAAAAACATAACAAAGTCTTGTGTAGCTTTCCCAGTTCCCTTTAAAGCCAAGTTGTACACGCCAAAAGCTAGTCTGTGTCCTTGAATTCTCAAACTATGAAGTAAATGTACACAACCCTTTTTTCTACTCCAACCATGCAGAAAAACCTTTCTGTCTCTGAATCCTATTTATGTGCCTCAGTAGAAGACATGGAACAAGTTTAAAAAAGTATCCAGTGCAAAGTACAATGGTATTTTCAGCAGAAATTTATCATTATATGTTAAGTAGAAGCTAAAATAATAGATAATCATGAACACTATCAGCTGATGGGTAGTGTTTGTGTCAAACAGCAAAGTTACTAACAAGCAGTACTACAGTTTCATAACATGGGCTTTTATTCAAATAAAAAATCCCCACAGGTTTCAGGATTTTTTTTTCCTGCCGATCTTCTGCTGAGCTTATCAAGCTGAGCAGTCATGGAATCAATCTCACTGAGGAGCTGCAATTTCTCCCCAATTCATGAAGCTTGAAATCAGGGCTTTGGCAGCAACCCTCCCACCCACCCACAGCTTTCATGGATCCAGATATAATGTAATTTTATTTTTATCCTGTATGATTTTACATGGAAACTCAGAAATACATTTGCAGCATCACACAGTGTCTATGAAAGCAGTAGGCAAGCAAATTCTGCATTTGCAGGTTAGGACTGAGCTTTCAAATACTCCAGGCATCAATATCTTTTGGGGGCTGGAGGGAAGAAAGAAAGCACCTCTTTCCTTGCAGGTAGATGACAAAATGATTGGATCTACTTCTACTCTGGTTTTGATTCCCTTATCTCTATGGACTATTTATACAGCCATAAAACCACAGGACTACTGGAATCCCAGTTACATCTCTGTCCTCTATGCCCAAGTAAGCCCAAGAAAACCAATTCCTTTTTAACGGATGTGAGTGTAACATGTTTTTTAATACCTCCAGTAATAATGAAATCTCCCAATGCTATTGAGCACTTCTGTATCCAGAATTGGCAGGTTTTTCTGTGTCTGACCTGAATTTCTATTTGACACAGTGTAAGTCCATCTGTTCTCTCCCATTCAGCTTAGACAAGAAGAATGGTTTAGTCCATCCCTGCAGCAGCCCTTTGTGTACTTAGAAACCTGCCATGTCACACCTCAGTATTCACTCCACTAGTGCAGGCAGACCAAGATCCACGTTTTCTGGAGCTCTGATCATTTTCACTTTTCCCCTTCCAATTACTCTTCCCAAAATGAGACACCCCAAATTGGACACAGTATTTCATACCAGGCCTTGTTAATGCAAAGTAGAAGACAACTGGACACAAGGTATGCTGTATTACTATTTATATACCCAGCCTTTTTGATTTATCTCCATTTTGCCAAGGACATTTGAATTGTATTCCTGGACCAGCATTCAGGCATCTCCTCTCAAGTTTTGCTTATTTGCAAATGTATTGAATGCAGTTGCTATGCTATCATTTAGGCTGTTTATGAAAACTGACCCAGATCACTGACACTCAGCGGCTCTTTTTCAATGTGGTGAAACATGTCTTTTCATGGTGGGAAAACACAGAAAATATTTCTGTTTTTCTAATCTCTGAGTACGCATGTTTTGGTACTGCTGTTTGTAATGGGATTACCTGCTGCAGGCCTACATTTTTTACGTTGCAAGAACTTTGTCAAATTTCAATACATATGTATTTGAAACCTGGCTTTTGTTATATAGAGTTGTTTGTTCGGTTTTTTTCTCCATTTGTTTCACTTCTCTTTGTTTCTCAACACAGAATGAACATTACCAAGGGAAATAGTCACCAAAGCCAAAGAGTAGAGGGACTTGTTACAAGATACTTGAAAATTGCCTGTTAAAACTAATGGTTTCTAGGTAAATATGTTCAAGGCTATATGTTCAAGGAACAAACAACTTATTCTGTAAGGATACTCTGTCCCTTCAATAGCTGGGCAACAGAGAAAATACTAATAAAGCAGGAAAAGCACATTATTTTTCTTCAAACTTCAAGAGAAAATTAATTCTCTAATAATTCAAAGAGCTGGTTGGGAAGAAGCCTGCCATACATAAATTACATGTAGGGCAAATAGACACTTGAGTCAATTTGGGTTAGGTTTAAATGCAAGGTTGGAGTTTAAATGCAGTTGGAGCTTAAATGCAGAGTATTAACAAACATTTGCTTAAGACATTTCACTGATCTTCTCAATTCATTATTCCACTGTCTTTTCCAACACAGTTAAATCAAATTCCCACAGAAAAGAGTAGACGAGGCTGTGATGAGTTCTTCTCTTAAGTGGACACTAAGATGTTGAGACAGGTACTTAAACATTAAGACATACTTTTTTTACCATGACACAAGATTGTTCCTGCAGTCCTTTCTTTTAACTAGATATCTAAAAATGCTATAAACAGAACCTCCTTCTCCTAACACAATGCGTAACCGTGCTGTCAACCGACCTCGCTCCGCAGCCGAACCCCAGGTCCTGTGCTTGGGTTATGGTGCTCCTAAGCTCTCTGGGTTTTGCCATGAAACAACATCCAGTACATCATGAGGAGACAATTCCCTCTGGAGACTGCTCTCAGCAGACAGTCTGGGTGGCGCTGCAGCAACACACCTGGTTCCCAAACACAGCAGCAACCTACTTCACCCATCCCTACAAACCCTCACTCCACACGCTGTCACAGGCTGGGTTTTGTGCTGTAAAACCACTGCTCTGGGGTGCTGTGGCACAGCCCTCCCATCACTTCTGAAGTCTGGAACTGAAGGAACACATGAAAAATTAATAATTAGATCTAAAGGGGCACCACATGGGACCCAGCGACCTGCCACACAGGGATGTGGCTTGACTGTTTCAGAGAAGAGCCCTGAGCAGTGAGTTAAGACTTATCAGAGCGATAGGTAGACAGTTTTGATGATCTACAGAGGGGAAATACCTCAGTCTACATGCAGAGACCTGACCTAGACTTCACTTTTCTCTGGAGACTGGGTTTTAGGAATTTAGGGCATTATTTTAAGAATACTGCCTCTTTGCCAGCAAAAATGTAGGATCAAAGTGGGTGAGTAGATTAGGTGGACTGATGAGAACTTGCCTAGAGCAGTGTCAAGTTCTGAGTCCCTTGGTTACAGCCAAAAGTTGGCTATTCGCACATTGCCCTGAAATAGGCAAAAGAATGTTTGAGGTCTAAATATACTTCCTAATGAAGTAGGATTTATCCTAGAGAAGATATAGCAACAGTCTTCAAATATGTAGAGGACTATTATAAATACTCATTTTTACTGATATATGTTCTCCACACATATTTATTGATATAAAAATTGATATATAAATCTTCCAGCCTTCTGTGAAGGCTGGAGAACACTGGGATTAAATGGCAGCAGGAAAACTTCAGGTTAGGAATGACGAAAGACACTGAAGCAGGAGAAATGGAGAAGCAGTTGGATAGACTGTCAGAGGAGAAAATGGGACCTCCAACATCAGGTTGCTTAAGAACAAATTGGGTGAGATTCCCTAAGCAAGTAGAGTGTGTAGATGATTCTGCCTTAGTAAGATCTACCTTAGCCCTTGAGGTCACATGCATGACTCTACCAAAGGTTTTATGAGTGTTGTGGGTGCATCACAATTAGGATAGAGAAGTGAGTATTATTGATTAAACAAGAGGCTACTCAGCAGCACATCATTTCATAAAGCAAGAAGAGTTCTGTAAAAACAGGCAGAAGTTCTTTGAGAAGCTCTAATCTGTATTATTCTCACATTCCAGCTAAATCCTGACATTTTTCTGTTCAAAAGTACTCACTGGGTTTTTTTAATTAAACAGTTAAAACTTACATAACAGCAAAGTATCTGTCCCCAATCTCCCTGGGAGCACGGGGTTCCTGGGCCTGTGTGTGCAGTTAAACCTGCATTCACAAAACCAGCAACAAAACTCATGCTGACCCGGGTGTGGGTGCACCCTTGCAGTCCTTAATTATGGGATCACAAGCCCCACCTTTCCAAATTATACAGATTTTGCCTACAAGGCTGGGCACATAGGTGTTTTACAATATTCTTTTAGTCTAATCCAACCACCTTAATTTACGTGTCAGAACCTTTATTGCTGTAATTGCTCTTCTCTCAAATGTTCACACGAACAAATTGATCAGCCTTGATGTGCTGTGTACTTAGCAAAAAGAAAACCTTGTTTTCTTTTGGAGATGGTACTTCAGAAATGTAAGCATGTAGAAATGTCTTTTGATGAGCTGAGTGTCTTGTTTGTGACTGCATCTCCTACATAAAGCCATACCTGCTTTGTGTTTTTCTGGTGACCAGTTCTTAGGCTCTTTTAAGGTTTATATTTACTACTCAGTGTGTTAGATCTCTTTTCCTTCTCTGCTCTTGTTTATTGCTGATTTGTAAGTCAACAGTGTCTCAAAGACATTGAGGTGCTGAAGTGTGTCCAGAGACTGGCAACAGAGCTGGTGAAGGGTCAGGAGCACAAGTCCTGTGAGGAGCAGCTGAGGGAGCTGGGGTTGTTTAGCCTGGAGAAAAGGAGGCTCAGTGGGAACCTTATCACTCTCTACAACTACCTGAAAAGAGGTAATAAGGTGGAGTTGGTCTCTTCTCCCAGGTAACAGGTGAAGGATGACAGAAAATGGCCTCAAGTTGCACCAGAGGAGGTTTAGACTGGATATTAGGAAAAATTCCTTCACTGACCAGGGAAGTAGTGGAGTTACCATCCCTGGAGGTATTGAAAAGATGTATAAATGTGACACTTGGGGACGTGGTTTAATTGTGGACTTGGCAGTGCTGGGTTAATGTTTGGACTTAATGATCTTATATATCTTTTCCAACCTGAATGATTCTGTGATTCAGTAAGTTAGTAAGAACAGTTTGAAAAAACAATTTCCAGAAAAATATTTGAAAAGTATGTGTGCATTCAAATGTTATCTTTTCACATTTTAATGAGCACAAACATAGAAATAATAGTTATAGCAGATATTCATCCTACGGAGAGCTCTTAAAGCTCTTTCTTTAAACACACTTTTCACAAAAATCAGTACTTAATATTTTCTCACTGTAGACAGAAGAGGTTGAAGACTTCCAAAGCATTGCACTGGCTAGTGCCAAGGCAGAGCAGTACCCAGCTTTTCTAACTAGAAATGAAAAAATTCAGTTTGCTTTCCTCTCACCCACTGATGTTTAGCATAAACAAAGAAGTATCATAATCACCATTATTCAAGGAAACAACAGAACTACCTTTTCTAGTGCACCCTGGTTTTATTCTTCAGGGTACAAGCACATTGCATGTGTGTGTGCACCTGCCTGCACATGCCACATAACTGGGGAGGGGGGAAGTTAGCATGCAGAATGATGTAATTACTCATTCTTGAATAGAAGGATAATTACTGTCACAGAAACCCACATAACTTGCAGATCTTTTTGTTCTTTTTAAGATGATAAATACAGTATTTTCCATTTTCCAACAGGATGCATCCTTTTCCTTCTGATTCCCCTTCCCCCGACTTATGCTGAATTACATATGCTTCAAATGAATAAGAAGGGATATCGGTTCCCATATAGGAAAAGAAAAGCTTATCTGGATTTTTTTGAAAATAAAAGTAATTTCAGGTCTATGGAGTCACTATGGTGAGTCACCAGAAATTGGTCTGTCACCTTAACAAACTTCCTTCAAGTATCTCTTTCAACAGTATATCTAGAAGAGGATAGGGGAAAAGAGGTAGGAGCAGAAAAAGACACAGTGACCAACCACAGGCTAAGACTTTTAAAATTCACACTGTGAATCTCATGTTTAAGAGCAATGGTAGCCTATGTGTGTCTTGCTGCCTGTCATTGAGAGAGCAGACATAGGCAAAGCAGCGAGAAAAGACACCCCAGCAGCCGGGAGCTCAGTTTCTGTCAGCTGGACAGGTGCCCTCTTTCTCTTCCTCTATCCAGAGAGGCCTTTGGAAATGGAGAGAATTGTCACTGTTTGATTAGATATCTGTTTAAATGGGAGGCAGGTTGCTAGATATTCTCCTAAACAGCTTGATTTAAAGAGCTCTTTTAAGCCCTGTTGCCGACATCTAGGCAAGGAGAGGTACTTCTGTTAGGTCTAAACTTACAGGCATGGAAAAAAATCTGCCTGACTTTAGGACATTAGGGCAACACAAGTACAACAGATACTGGTAACTGCTTTAATGAGACTTCTTAACAGCTGGTAGCAGAACAAGCCTGCACTTCTTTAGTGACGGTGGCATTAGGGGAAAAATTTCAAAGCCCCCCATGGGAGGCTGGAGCTCACAGATATCTCTGAGTTCCTAAGAACCACAGTAGCTCAAGTATCATCTGTTCTTACATCTTCTGAAAAAAGGTTGAGACCTTTCCTCCACAACAAATTCCCACTCAGGTTACAGTTATGTTGCAGTTAGCTTAAAACTGGCTGGGTTTTGATGGCTGTATAACTGTGACAGCATGACACCTAATGTAACTGATTTCAGCGTGTTTACTGGGATTTTTCTCCCACCTGTGACCTCTACTGAACCACAGAATCATAGAATCATTTAGTTTAGAACTTCAAGTCCAACTGTTAAAACAGAATTGCCAAGTCCACAATTAAGCCATGGCCCCAGGTGCCACATTTACAGATCTTTTAAATACTTTCAAGGATGGTGACTCCACCACTTCACTGGTCAGGCTGTTTCAGTGACTGACAACCCTTCAGTGAAGGAATTTTGCCTAATATCCAACCTAAACCTCCTCTGGTGCAACTCGAGGGCATTTTCTCTCATCCTTCACTTGTTACCTGGGAGAAGAGACCAGCTCTACCTTATTACAAACTGCTTTCAGGCAGTTGTAGGGAGGGATAAGGTCCCCCTGAGCATCCTTTTCTCCAGGTTAACAACCTCAGCTCCCTCAGCCGCTCCTCACAGGACTTGTGCTCCTGACCCTTCACCAGCTCCGGTGCCCTTCTCTGGACACTCCATTACCTTGATGTCCTTCTTGCAGTGAGGGGCCCAAATCTGAGCACAGGATTTAAAGTGTGGCCTCAACTGGTGTTGAGTACAGGAGGAACGATCACTGCCCTCATCCTGCTGGGCACACCATTTCTGAGCTTTGTGCTGCCTCAATTTCACTGTCAGTAATTTCCACCCGCTATGTGGAAATATGCCTTTCTGAGCTCCTGTGGCCCAGATGTGCACAAAACCTAAAAAACCTGAGAAACACACTCTGCTCTGATTTTTTACCTAAGTCTGGTAAATAATTCAGCTTGTGCGGTGCTATTCTGCATTACCTCATCTGAAATGGAAGACATTTCACCCAAGAAAGATTACTTTGTCAGTTCCAGGAACTGATACCTTACTAAGAAAGTAATAATAAATAGACAAGAACAGGCTACTCCACACTCCATCAGAAATAGCAGGCTGCCTGCTCCAGGCTCCAATTGAAATTCTGTCTGTTTGCGATAGCATCCTTAGCAACCAAAAAATCACAGAAGACAATTCACGTAGGTGAGGTGTATCCAAGCAGCCAACATTTCAAATGCAAGCTTTTCTCGTGGGCCTCAAAAGCTAATTTTTTCACAAAAATCTTGAATTTATTTAGAAGTCTTATCCAAGATATCTTTCTCGCTCACAGATTTAGCATATCAATGTTCCTGGGAAGTCATAATCATTGCTTTCATTCTATAGATTTCCTTGCCCTCTAACAACTCAGATTGTGTGTTGTCTCAACCATTCCCTTCAAGTCAGCTCTGACAGCTGAGTCAGACCAGAAGAATGGTTGAATTAAAAAGCCTGACAATCCTCTACCAATAACCTCATTTGTTCATTGATTGGAAATTAAAGATGCTAGAACTGCTTTTATTATTTTTGTTGGTGGTGATTTGGAACTCTGTTATTTTGTGCGAACCTCCCTATTACTCATTTAGGGCCAAATTACTGTGGAGGGAAAACAGGAAAGCCCATAATAAAATACATCAAGTATGTTAGAGAGGAATCAGTTCAACCAGGCAGGTGTATCTGACTGGTTTTCACAGCCCAGCTGAAGGTTTGCTCTGCAAAGTCCCAGGGCTGCCTGTTCCTTTTCGAAGGAAAGGAATGGGCTGCCCAGGGAAGTGGTGGATTCTCCATCCCTGGAGGTTTTTAAGATAAGACTGGATGTGGCACTTAGTGCTATGGCCTAGTAACCATGGTGGTAGTGGATCAAGGGTTGGACTTGATGATCTCAGAGGTCCCTTCCAACCCAACTGATTCCATGATTCTATGAAGCAACATGCCAGAAGAATGTTTGCAGGATGTCGCTTCTCCAGCAGTGGGAATATAGCAGCTGCTTCACTGGTTGCAGGGAAGCACTGTACTGCCTGGGGTGAAAATGAGTATGTCAGTCCCCCACTCTGCTAAAACTGGAGCTAGAGTTTGTGTTAGCCTCATTGTGTGTTCTGCTGATAGCTGAAATGTTCTCAGCAGTTCAAAATTCATATTTTTACTCTCCTAATTATCCCTTAGCTTCACTTCTGATATTGGAAAATTATCCTCTAATTCTCTTCCTTTAAACAGATGGTTTATATTTTTAAAAATTCTTGATTATACTCATTTTCATATCCCCACTTAAACATAGCTAGCATTTGCTGACCTCTATCCCCTGTTAAAACAGTGATGAATTGACTGCAGTCACTCCAGCTGTTCACTAAATATTTTCCACATTTCTGGAGTGGATTATTCATTCAATATGGGATTGCAACTTCAACATCTGAAAGACTCCTTTTCTAAATGCACTTCACATTTATCCATCCGGGCTTTTGACGTCTAAAATGTTGTAATGGCAACATTTGAGGTACTTCTAAACAACAAATCATTTCACAAACACTTATTTTCTGAAGGTGGGGCATGGAGCAGGCTGTGTTCTTACAGTCTGCTCTGCAAATTATGAACGACTTCTGAACTATATTTCAGAACATCTCTCTTCACCTCATGTCTTCTCCTCTTGTAAAAGATGAGGAGTTAAAATGCCTTGATCCAACCTTCAGAGAAGAATATCTTTGAATATAAAAATGATTTTGTTTCCACTTGTTTGAGATGGTAATAGCAACATTCTGACCTTTGGTAATGCCCATTATCCCTGAACCATACCCAAACTTTTGATGCTTATTTATCAGTCTTTTCTGGGAAGCGTTCTCCTTAACTGGGGTATATTCAGTTCATGAAGTGTAAGACTCAATTCAGGACTTTAAAGCATCCACAGAAATTATTGGCAACTTTGTTAAAAAAAGAGCTGAAGAGCAAAAAAATCTAATATTATACAAGGCTAATTATATTTCCAAGCAAAAACTTTCTTCTAATTTACACAGTATTAATTCTTTAACTGAGCAATCAGAATTAAAAATATGTATTTGAGACTTGCAGACCAAAGGCATTTGAGTTATCTGAGTTCACGTAGTCTTTGTTTACATCCTTTATTGATAGTAAAATATTGATGTATTAGAATATTGATATTAAGAAAAAAGTCACGAAGGACTAAGAAGCAAAAAAAAAAGCCACCAACTTTTGTTTATCACTGTCTCACTCTCAGATTCTTTCCTCCAAGAGGACAAGAGCAGTGTATGGAAAAACCTCTGCATAAACATTGAGGGCATTTCTTTGGAGTGCCAAATAGAATGAAAAGACAAATTGCCCACAGGCATCCCAACTGTACTAATTGGCTGTGTAAGGGCCCAGAGGATCTCCTCAGATGCTGTGTGCTCACCGTCTCTCTGGTTGCTCTTCCCTGGGGTAACCAGCATGCGAGTTGGGGTGGGGGGAAGAGGGAAGCATTTTCTGACAAAAGAGCAGGTGCTCACAGGAACAGCCCCCAGTTGTAGGACAGTAACAAAAGAGCAGCCATAGGGTGGATGCAAAACTGGCCAGAAAGCTGTGCTAGGAAATTAGTTATCAATGGTCAACCATCAAATTAAAAGGATGTATTGAGAGGGGTTTCCCAGGAGTCTGTCCCATGTCTGGCACTATTCAATATTTGCACTATTAACTTGGAAGATGGAATAGAGATTGTACTTTGTAAATTTACATCTGACTCTAACTCAGAGGGAGCTGGAAGAGATTTGGAGGACAGGAGTCAGACTTTGAATACACTTTGAGAAACTGGAATTGTCAAAAAAAAATAATGCAGAGTTCCACATTCATTTCTGCATTTCAGCTGCTTAAATACAGAGTAGGAAACTATTAAATACTTAAGAGCTTTGCAGGATCTGAAGTTGTCACAAGCTGAATGTCAGCCAAAGACACTGGCAGCAAAAAAAAAAAAATCACAAGGTGCTGTAATGTGTAAACAGGACGGTCGTCTGTAAGACATACAAAGTAATCCTTCTGCTTTACTTAAGGCTGATGAAGCATTGAGTCTAATTACAGGGACTGATTTGCACTGAAGATGGAAAGAATCTACAGGAAGCATGCCCCCTGATCAGGGCATAGCAAAAGAGTAGTTGGAGGAAATGCAGTGGCCAGAAAAAAAGACTTAGGGCACTGATCAACAGTTTTCAAAAATGTAAAGACCGGGGCAATGAGAAGGGCAACAGACAACTGACATTCTCTCCTCAACATATATGTTGTATACATCTTAAGGCAACTCTTTCTAGAACACCTGCTTGTCCTGTAGTCACTAGGGCTCACAGATATGCAAAAGGTTCTAAAAAGTCACTGATATATTATTTTTGCATATAAAATTTTGTGCTCCTTATATCATTTCAGGAAAAAACCTTGATTAGAAAAGCAGATGTTATTTGTAGGACATTGATTACTACTTCATCTTCTAGTTATTTCGTTTTAGACTTGCTTCCTTTATTCTTTCTTGCAGACATCTACCACATTAACATCTTTCATCATGTACTTTTATGCTTTCATGCCACAAACTCTCCTTCCTCTTCCAATCCCTGAAACCCCTATTAATATAGCAACTAATTTCTGTTGGTTTTGTCCCACTGTGGACCCAGGCATCATTCTCAAATGACTTGCTTCCAGTGGCTGGTGCCCTCATCAGCCATGATATATCATTTCTTTCACCATAAGGAATGAGAGAGAAGGTATCTCTCTTTTCTCTAACCCAATTTATTCAACTGAACTCTCCACAACCTGGTCTTCTCCTGAACATCTCACTACATCGCTGTGTTTGAATGCTTTTATATTACTTACAGCACTTTCTCCTTCAGCAGACTTTTAAGACCCAGAGTGTGCAAACCCTTCACAGAAGAACAGTCCTACCATTCTGCTGGAGTGGTCCCTTAAGGCCACGAATGCCCTGTACAAGCATCAAAGTTTCTGGAACACGGTCTCTTTCCCAGATTTTACCTTGTGAGCACTTCAGTTAATAACTTGCATATGAGGGAGATACACAGTGGTGGAAATATGTGGTACTCATGTTTCATTGGAATTACCTTTCTGTTTGGGATGGCATGAGAGATGCACAGAGCAATGAAATGTCTCCCATATCCTCTTGGCATACACCATCCTGCCACAGATTAGCATTTCCCCGGTTCTCATGGCACAACAGAGGTGGGCAGTCCTCTACCACTTCATTAAGTCTCTCACAAAAACCTGTGCTTGCCACTAGGCTACCAGCATTCACACTGAAGGACATGAAGGAGAGCTCATGATTCAGCCTTCTCCCTCTGCTCTGCAAGCATTACTGCCAAGCAGACATGAGGAAGTGAAGAGCTTGAGGACCATGAGTGAACTTCAGCAGGCATTTACTAAGTCATACTTTGACTCAGCACTCCCATCTCCTCTGTTTTTCTAAGCATGCTTTGGGCTTCTTTCTGTCTCTCAAGAGGTCTTCACAGGACCTAAACATCAGTTTCATCAGGTAGTTAAAGATCATCAGGAACTGATTCATTGCTTTGTTATAAATACTTTTACTGGACTAATTTTCCTGGTCTGCCCACTCAAGATTTATTCAGGAACATCTGTTCTTGAATTAATACAATTTAAATAACATCAGTTCTTGAAAAAGTTCCTAAAACACTGCAAGAATATCTATCCACTGAAAGACATACTTAGTTTTCCACAGAGACTGGGAGCAGCACAAGTGAAAGGTTAGTAACAGAGACAGCCTGCACATACAGTGGTGCCAGACAGGGAAAAAAGGTGTTTCTTGAGGCTACACAGACTCAGTGATGGCCGATGAGGTGGTAGGAGATACAAATGAAATGCCTGCCCAGTTTGCTCATGCTTGACCTTTGGACCCAGTGTCTTGCAACTCCAGGCAGAAATCTGAGTACCAAGTGGCTCGTACAAGTGCTTTTTTATGCACAATAGTGGGGATAGCCAGATGTGCTATGCAGCCTCCAGATATGCTTCCATGTAGCCTCCAATCACTGTTCACCCTCGTAGTAAAACTTCTGGGTAGAAGAGATGGTCCAAAACACAACCTTTCATGGTTCCACAGGTCTTTTCTCAAAGCCCTCCAGTATTTTCTTGTTAGATAATACTGGTCCAGGCTGAATTCAGCCTTCATACAATACCTCTCACATGCTCTGGACGTAATGGTATTTTCAAGTCAGCATTGCCAAGGGCACCGTGTTGGTGCTCCATCAGTACTGCAACACATTGATTGCAAAGGAGAGAACTCAAATTTTTAAATTAAGCCACTGTAAAATGAGACTGAAATATTTTATAAGAAAACTACACATCTTATTTTTTTAACTTTAATTTTCATGACAGACATGAAATTTAGTGATCTATGAATATAATTCTCTCTTCAGAATCTATACATTGTCTGAGTTAAGTGATAAATACAAAACCCTTGTAAAAAGTGAAGCATTGTAGGAGACCAGCCCTTTTGTGAAAGTTCAAAATTCTGCTTTATTTTACATTTCAGTACCTTTGTATTTATACTTCAGACAGCAGTACATCACTAAATAGACCATTTCTCACTTTATATTTTTTAAATGATTGTTCATAACATTTTAACACTGCTGTATAATAAACATTTTTTGTAGGGAGTTCATTTCACTGGTTCAGATGGAGTGGTGTTGTCTGCAAGGTCTCATTTCAAAATTGTAACACTTTTATCTTTTTTGTCATGCCACAAGTTGTGGAGTCCAAAATATTTACCTTTTTGATTGTCAGTCTTTCCTTCACAATGATGTCTAAGTGAAGACAAAATAGACAACGTGTTTTGTTGAATCAACAGAGGCATATTATCACAGCAAGATTATAATTCAGGTGTACAATACCTGTGTTTTACAGCGTACAACAGTGCAACTACCATGTACTGTGTGTCACAGCAGGTAACTAATATCAACAAAGTACCATAGTCTATGTTCAAATACTCCTGTATGGGTCTAACTTCAATCCACAAAAGCAAGGCAATTCAAAGTTAAGGCTTAAACTCTATCCATAATCCACTCTCTTCAGGAATTGCATTATGAATGCAGCTGAATTCTCATCTCAGGTCTTTGCAGATCCACGTTACCACACAAACAGTGAGAGAAAGCAAACCCACTGTTACACTTACATGCATATTCCTATTGATTGCTTTGTATCTGGTAAGGACATCGTCTACTGGCATTTGCATTTATGTGAGCTGGAAACCTGAGACCTTGGAGACAGGCTGTGATCATTGCAAAAGCTGTTTGGGATGAATGGGTTCAGATGACTGCATTTTTCTCTCTGCTTTTTGGGGCATATTGGAGTTTTGTGATAGCAGAGGTAGGAAAACATCTAGTTCATGAACTTCTAGTGGCAACAAGAGCAGCCAGTCTGGTGTTGATTTCAACAGCTTTTTGAACTGCAGTTACCAGGAGACAGAAAAAGAAGGGGATGTAAGTCCATATTGAAATCGAAATAAAATGGTATCATAGGTTTTCAGTATTAAGAACCTTTCACTTCAGCCTGTCATTACAGGCAAACAAGGACACAGTGTAGGAAGAAAAACCATCTGTTTCCAGCTGAAGATACAGAGGGAAGCATAACAAACATAGCCATACCTGAGCTAAGAAATTTGTTTCTGCAACGAAGATAAGATTTCAGACTTGGAAATAAAGGTTGTTTATGAAAACTGATCAACACATCATAACTATGTGTTAGTCTTATAACCAAAATTTTTTGCCCGTGCCAAAAGCAGCTGCTACTAGGGCCTTACTTCTCCCACTGCTCAAGGACTGATTTCAGGAAATCAAATTCTGCCCTGGTCTGCTCTACTTCTCAGGAATATTACTTATTTGTAGTTTTCTTTGGAGTGATGTCAGGCCTGGCACTGAGGTTTTGCAGCTTGTCCACGGGTTTTGTGGTTAGCAGAAAGGAGAAGGCTCCATGTTTTCCATGGGGTATAGCTGCGCCATGGAAACATGGGATGGGAGTACCCTGAGAACTACATACTCCTCCCCAGAGGCATCTTTCTATATGCACTATTTAACTAGTTTTGGGGGGTTTTAGTCCAGGTTTCAAAGCTCTGATTACATAGTGGGAGAAGGTGAATGAGTATGGATAATCTGTAGCTGTAGAATGTGCCATATTGAAGAACTTCATAAGCACCATTATAGCATTTTCAAGCAGTAAGACATCTTCAATTTTTGACATTAAAAGGACCTGACATTACAATTTCACAGCTCCTCCTGAGCAGCCCATGACCAACAGTTTGGCTATTGCTGGAAAAAATGAAGTCGTAATCAGAGGTGGGACACAAGATATTGCAGCAGAACAAATAAAAATAGAGCTAGAACTCTGTATTGCGGAGGTATTCATCCTTTTTATTGCCTCAAAATACAAGCCTGATCTTCTAACCCAAGTAGATTAGTAAATAGTACATTTGGCTTTCAGAGATCTTCAGTTTGTCTGCAAGTCTTCTGACGTAAAATAATATAAGAAAAGGAAATAAATGGAAATTTTAGTAAAAAGAGATACTGAAGCATTATAGCTGCTTACTCTCTTACTGCTGTGAGGAAGATCAGAGAAGAGTCTTTTGTGTCAGTTTCATTTTGAACCCATTTCACTGCTGAATATGGGAAAAGATTAGTTCGCTACTAATTGTGCCATTGGTTTTGTGATTCTCTGAAAACCCCCTAAAAGTCTGCATGCAAAACCAGTGAGGTAGAACATGTTTGACAAGCTTAGTTCCAACTTGACCAATGTAGCAGGAAAAGACTTTAAAATCATTGCCTCTCTTCAATAACAATAGTACACACAAGTGTTTACAAGAGGATTAAAAGCTGCTTTAGCAAGTTGTATTAAAGATTCCCGTATCAGACAAGTTTTATTGAAAAACCTGTTGGAGTACTATGCAGCTAATCAGATGCAAACAGAAGCACGTTATGCTACTGAATTTATTTTACCTGCTTTTAAAAGGATGCATGATGTATCTGTAAAATACACGCCATGCTTACAATAAGCCCTACCTATTGACAGCCTGCCCAATTACAACAACAGCAAAAAAAGCTCCACAAGCAACGACCCCTAGCACCTGGTAATTAAAATTGCTAATCACCAGCAATTATCTGGCGCAGCTTTATAGCCAGGCAAAACAGTTTGACCCTTTGCCCACGGAAAGAAGAATGTTTGCTGTCTATTGATAAGTGCTTAGGCAAAGCCGTGTTCGGCTCACATCCATTAAGTGGCGACTAATAGGAAGTCAACAAAAGAGCTCTGACCTCTGTAGTGGGCACTTCTAGCAGGCCAGGTTTGGGAGCACAGGTGTCCAGTGGGCTCCTGCCAAAGGCCAGTGTACAGGACATGGAGACTTTTCCTTAAAAAGAAAATTTGAGCTGCCCATGTTTCCCAATTGGTTCCTCCGCAACCAAAGAGTAAATGCAGTAAGTTTCCAGGACAAAGATTAAAATAATTACTCTTGTCACGAGTGGTAGCTTGTTTTCAAACTGTCTGCACACATGCAAATACAAAGAGGTAAGAAGTCCTGTAGACTCAATAATTTAGGTAAAGATTGTTCTTTGGTCTATTTCTGTTCTTATTAAGTATTGAGTTAGATATATATAAAAATGTCTCTGCAGTGTGCTCTTTAAGTCTGAGATAAAGAGTTTGAGATAATAAAGATATTTTTTTCCCATAGGATACTATTACGCTCAAAGCTATAAAATACCCTTCCATTGTTATAGCTCCAGGAAGATGCTGCTAGAGATTATCTGAACTACAATAAACAGCTCCATTAAAGCTTCTGATCTCACCAATGACTCTTATAAGGTCCTAGATAAAATGATCGGGTTTGCTTTTTTTTATTTTTTTTTTTTTTTTTAAAGAAAGAAAGAAGGAGAGAGAGAGAGAGTCTGGCAGAAATATTGCAAGCTTCTAATAGTGAAATGACCTACAAAACCTGAAGGACAAAGCATCCCTTAATCACTCAAATGCAAATTGCTCCAAGAACTGGCATCAGTGGAGATTACAAAGCCAGGAGCTGCTGAAATCCAGAACTAAACCTCAGTAACCTCATCCCTTCATTTAGAAGGAGCTTCTGGGGATCATGGCAAATTGGAGTTTCAGTGGAAAAGTAAATTTATAGACACAAGCAATTTGGGTGTGTTCTGACCTGCACACACCATGCTTTTTCCTACATAAGATCTCAAAGCCTCTCCATGTACATCTTTGGACTATGACATGTAAAATATGAACAGGTTTATAAATGTGAAGCTACACTGCTGTCATGATGCTCAATGACATCTCCTAATCCAAAATAATTAATGAAGTCATTCAAAATGTTCCCTCTCTTCCTAGTCCTCTCTTAAGCCCACCTCTCAAGCTGCATCCAGTTACTGAGGTCAGACAACTTGAAAATAACATTATTATCCCATGAGTATGATGTGAAAAACACAGCTACAACTTGAATTCTGCACTGTTTGCTTTGACAAATCCACATCCTGGCTGGATACCTCTTGCCTGCAGAGGGCATCTAGCAGAACTTGGTGTAGCTCCTCTTTAGCCCATACGTAAAAGTTACCTTGCTAGAGAGCAATGTTACAACAGGCACATACATCTCACTCCAAAGCGGAGTTAAAGTGTAGTTAGAGTTTACATTCCAAACTAGGAGCCTGGAAACACTTCTGAGTCATCCAGTTCGACTGTAGCCCAAGAGTTCTCAAACCATCTGTACTCTTTGCTGAAGCCAATTGAAATAATTTAAATAAAATTTTAGATAAAATCATAAATAGATTTAAAAACCACCAACCTACCTCTGTATTTCATATAGATTTCTCTCTTTGTAGAAAATAACATTTTTTGGCATATGCATGGATTATTGTCCATTGGATTCCAATTCTTGATTATTGGTATTACCATGAGATTGCTGGTTACTGTTGTTCATAAGATTCTATCAGTGGGAAAGAGATGGATTTCACTTCAACAAATCTTTAGTGAAGTCAGAAATAAATGAAGTCACTGGAGATACACCTGCTTACAAGCTTGGGTTGTAAACTGAAAGCCAAGATGAAACAGTAGATTATAAATTCTGACATTGCATGACATTCAGATTCTTCTGCCTGCACATCTAATTCAATAATGATCCACAGAAGAAGAGCATGCTAGCAGATTTGTGTAGTCTGTCCATCACAGAGTAAATTACACTGAATGACTCTTCTCTGGGCAAGCTGAGGTACAGAAAAATATGATGAAGAAGCAGAGGAATGGATTTTCTGACACTCTTTGCCATTTGGCATCCCTGAAATATCAGTGGATTTCAGAAAGTTCTATTCAAATTGGAACATCATGGTCACTTAGGTTATGAAAACATGTTTGTTGCCAACATTTACATTGAAGAGTGATTTTTAATACCATTGTCCAAACCACAAAGTAATGGAATGGCCATTGAGGATAAGACATTCAGCTGTTTTTGTTTCATTTTCAAGATGCCAAGTCTTTATGGGTGGTGGTAGCATTGGGTGAATGAATATAGGGAACAGCAAATTAATCCTGTCTTTGAAAACTCCGGGTTCAAAACAAGACAATGGAGGTTGGGAGTTAATATGCAGTTTGTGTTACCAGTCATTCAATTTTTTTTTATGTATAATATGTGCCTAACACAGAAAGGATGCACAAAGTTCACCAAACCACTGCTTCAGAATGGTTTTCTACTTTCTCTGTGTGTAATTTCAGAACAAAACCAGATTGTCCATTTCTCCTTCAGGTGAAAGCCTGTCTGTGCCCCACAGGTCAGTGAACCCATTGTGGGCTTCCTTGGAAGAGAACTCCAGAGTCAAGAGTCTTCCAGTGAAAGTATCTTACTAGAAACTGCTAGACAATTAAAGCTGGGGAATCCCTGTTCAAGTGCCTGTTAACCTCTTCTGGCCTGAGGAAGAAGAAGAAATGAAGGAGGTAGATTTCGACCCATTAAACTGCTGCACTCCACCAGGAGTGAGCTGTGCTAGCATAGGCACAGCCCTGGGAAATGCCCTGTTCCAGGATGGCACATCTCAGCTGGCATACCTTCTAGTGTCTTCCCTGACAGCTTGCCAGCCCCAGGGATACACCCAGGAAGAGGAAATACATCACTCCAAAAATCAGTAAGGCACTGCCTTTCTCACCACACCTCACTCAAGATGGACATAGGGTAATAAACACACTCCTGTACTGCCAGCGATTTGTGAAAAAATAGGCAAAGGCTCACTAAGAAATGAAATCGCTCTTCCCCCCAGGATATACCTGTTCCTAGAGATTCCTTCTTCAGCATCAGCTCTGTCTTGCTCAGATGAAACCTTAGTGAATTTGTTCATACTGTCCTCTCAAAGTGATCAGCCTTTTGATGGACAACAATGATGCTTCTCCAGGACTGGACAAACAGCTGCTAAGCAGGACAATGTTGCCATGGTGGCCAAAACTGCTTCAACATCTCCCATACCAGAAGCAGGGCACATGGAATCACAAAATAAAGAGACAGATGGGAAAACAGAGCCTATATGTCTTATACCCGGGATGATGATTTGTCCTGGTATATCTAGGACTTTTGACCAGTCTGGGACACAGGTTCCCACAAGAAATACAGAATAAAAAAGTGAAATGCTAAAAAAAGAAAATCAGAACATCTGTAATTTAAAAATGTTCATAAACGGACACATTTTACAAAGAACTTTAAAAAAATTCAGAGGTGGTATTTTCTGCCTAGTTTATATCTTGCAGATGTAAGCAAACAACAATAGCAATGCTAAATCCTGATTCCAAACTTTGCAGTCATGTTATGTGAAGTTAAAATTACTTCAGATTCAAAAACTGTAGACCTTACCTTTATGGAAAATGCAGCAAGTCTCACCAATTAGTGGATAAGCAAAAAGGCAATAAGGGGCACACAGTGTTCATATGTGTTGGAATATTAGAGTTCTCAAGCTAAAAGCAGTCCCAGTCCTCTGAAGCACTGTAGATGATACAGAAAAATAGATATTCCACCTAAAGGATGGCAACATTTTACTGGTAAGCGACAGAGGACTGCTAAGTAGCTGAGGAATTACTGCACCAGAAATCAGGAATTTGAAGTCAAGGTGCCCTTTGCACATCATTCATTTTCAAACTCTGTTCAGGTGGTGGACCTGTTCATCCCCAGAAACATCTTGAATAAAACAGTCGTGCAGAAAATTGCTGCTGTGCTGACAGTATTTATCCTATTTAGCCGCTGTATATTCTGTCCCACCCATGTTTATCCTTTCTTTATTTATTGGGTGAGATGTCTGTGAGAGTATGGTAGCTTTTGGTTTCATGTACAAAACTCCATAGGAGCATTTTAAAGTGTTATGTTGGTATTTTTTCTGACTACCTCAAAGAACTCAAAACTGAATAGCACAATATTTATTTCACGGAAACCACACCAGGTTTCCTCACCGATTGTCAGATATTAGATTTCTGGAATACTGTGAGTGATCCTTAACCATTGCCCTGGCAGTGCCCTACAATTCCCAAGGCACAATTTAAAAATTTTCTTAAAAACGTGTATCTTTACCTTTTTCACATACATTTTAGTGACAGGAAACCATAGGTTTGTTACCAGCTCAATTACCTCCTGTTTTAGTTGCTTATGGTTGCTGAATGCATGTTGTACAACTCTTTCTACTTAGGGTGCTCCAGAATCTTCTCTTGACACCTCTTGACTTGTTTAACCTTTGCTATTCGAAGAGACAGAGAGACATTGAATGAAAAGTCCCTTTGTTACCTAGTGCTTCCAAGGGCTTTTCTAGCTGGAGGTGTGCACAGTGTGGCTCCTGATAGACAGAAGCTGATATGGGTTCATCTGTTTGGGAGTCGGATACTCAGGAGAGTTGTGGGCCCTAATCTCACAATGAGAGTTAATCAACGCATCTGTAAATGCCTCTGCAATGCTGGTATTATGTGGACCCCAGTTTGGCCAGGCATCTGACCACAGCTTCTGCAAGTCAGAGAGCCCAGTGCCAGTCAGAGCAGGGATCTGGGACAGAAGGGTCACCTGAGCTGTAACAGTCTCTCTACCTTCCATCTTTGGAAATGTCTCCAAAGCACAAAAAGGTGGCTGAGTCAGACTGGTCACAAAGACAGTGATTCTGTAGGGGACAGCAACCTCCATGGTTGCCACCTCTCAAGATCATCTCTATGAAGAAGTGCTTGTTAGACAGATGTCAGGATGAGATAGCCCCCAGTACACAGGGACCTCATATCTTTCCAGGCCTGTGAAACAAAGTCTTCCAGTTTACAGGGTTTCAAATTCCTGCAAATGTGCTCCTAGCCCATGAGGATATGGAACAAGACCCTAACAGAAGATGGAGGTTAACCAGAGATAGAAGTGTAGATGTTGGGTTGATCTGTCTCACTGACTCCCTAAATCTGAAGGGAGACTGAACCAGACTTTTCAGACCAGTAGTACAAATACAAAAATACATTACCAGTGTGCCAGGCTTGACTGTAATCTTTTTCCACTACCCTGTTAGAAGGTGGGAAAAATCTCCACTAAATGAGAAGCCGAACATCTTATTTCTGTACAATGCAAAATAAATTCTTGGCCGCAGAAGATCGCTTTTAAGGTGAATATTGTGACAGACTCCATTTCAAAGCATTAGGACAGGGAGATCCTATGCCAGTGGATGAAAACACAAGAAGACTTCTTTAGAGAGTTTAAATGGAACATTGTTATTGAAACATGAAGCCTTTGCTGAGGGATGTTGTGAAGAAAACAGTTCCAGTAAACAGCAGAAAAGACTGCAGGACATGCTAAAAAAAAAAATTACAAGTGTGGGAATAAGTTAAAAATAAAAATAAATAAAAAATCGGATGTGGAATGGAAAAGACAGTCACGAAAAAATGTTAATAAAAGGTATTGGATGGAAGCCCAGAATAGAAGTACAACAAATACAAACAACTAGCAAATGTACACATAACAGGGTGAAAAATAGAATCTGTCTTCCCCTTGCATGCAGAACTGAGCAAACAGAGTTACACGCAATTTTGAAGAATGGCAGCTCTGAAGCATCCAAAGTATAAACCTTTCTGTCAGGTCACAGCCAGAGAGAGCCCGAAGTGAACCTGTGAAGCACCTGAGAAGGGAGATGATGTACGAAATTGCAATACAGTTCAAATATTCCATGTGCCATTTTTGAAGATCTCTCAATATGGTGGTGTAATAAAATTCTGAGAATTAGCTATCTATTTCAGTTGTTATTACAATGATCCCTCCCTAAAAAATTTTGTAAAGCATAAAAGGGCCTTTCCCCAAAACCAGCAAAAGAGTATGAAAACTAGTTTCAAATGTTCTTTTGTATCTCACAGTGATAAGAAGTTACTGATTGCACAATGAAATCTCTATTTTTCTATGCACTGAATATTTGCACTATTTCAGATTTATTTGAGAATTTCAATCAATAAACATTGAATATTATTGTTTATGTTTACTCTAAATCATTTGTGATATCTTTAATAAAATGTTTCATATCCAACAGTCAGAGATGGAATTGTGAGTTTTAGTTTAAGTTTGGTCATAATGTTGTAGCTATTTTCTGGCTTCATGAGCATCAATTCTGCAACTATGAGAGATTTAACAAGCCTCTGAAGGTAGGGTGTATTTTTATAGGATTGAAAGATTTACATAATTGCAATCCTTCTTCTCCAAGCTTAAACATGGCTTTTACTAGTCAGGAGAGGTGTTTAATGAAGAAGATGATGTAATCAAAAGCAAAATCCTGGTTTTAAGATCATTTTTCTCATCCACAAAAAAAAAATTATATATATATATGCTGATTCAGACCAACTTGTAAAGGATTTTTTATCCTTTTATTTCTTTGTCAGAGTTCAAGCTTGGATTTGGAAAGCTACTTCCCCTTTCAGGCCCAACAATATTGCTCTCACTTTTTAAGTTCTGCTTTCAGGACAAATACACAAACAAAAAGAATTAAGATTTCTTATCCTTAAATATTAAGATGGGCATGCTTAGTAATGGGCATCAAGCCCATTAAGATGGGCATGATTAATTAAAAAATTAATTTTGTTAAGTACTTTAAGACACCTAATTTTAAGTAAACACACATATACAGAGGCAAATGCTCATATGTAATTGGAAATGGAATAATTTTAAGTGAAGATAGCTTTTTTTTGCAATATAAAATACATACATGTGAAAATGGAAAAAGGAGGGATAAAAATGAAATTAAAATGGCTAAAGGAAAAAGCCAAATAGGTAGTAAATACCTACGTCAAAAATTGAATTAAAAGATTGTGGCAGAGAAGAGGATGTGGAAATATTTTGGAATAGTTTCCTTTTATCTTAAATAAAGATTTAAAAAACTGGTAAGTGACACTGTTAAACAATTTTCTGGTTTCCAGCCTCCTTCAGGTGTCTCAAATCAGAGAAGCACCACCTCTGAGAGACTGGGCCCGTAATAGAAAGAAGTAGTGAAGTTCTTCCTATCTTGTTCTGATCCACATGCACTCTCATAGGGCAACAAAAAACTCTCCTTACTCCCAGGTCATGTCTCATAACAAATTTCAAATGCCTTCTTAAAGCCATAACAATGGTGAAGATTTGTATAAAAAAGTTTTCTAAGTTGGTTCACAGGAAGGTCTTGCCTCTCTTTACAAATATCCAAGAAATTCAGGGACTGGCAGAGCACAAGCAAAACAAAATTAATCTCAAATCACAGAAGCTTGACAGAATTATGGACTGAAGAAAACAATAGCACATAATAGAAACAATTAGGCAACCATAAGAGGTATTACAGTCATCTCTACATCATTAAGTGAAATCTGCTCCAGAGGTTGAACCAGTTCTCTTTCCGGACCAGTTCCCTTTCCTAACCACCACTTTCTTTTTCAAGACAGTTTGCTTTAAAACTAAGGGTCTTTGACATGTTTTTAGTCCTACCAAGTCCTAAATTCCCTTTCTTTCCAGTCAAGACACACAAGAGCTCCAAATCCTCCTGACTCAGTGTTAAACCACAGACCGATTGGTCTTTGCTTGCTGAATCAAAGCAAAGTCCCAAATGTCCTTTCTATTCCTTAAGCTGCATTTGGACACCTCCCACTCTTCTTCTGGCTGTAAGAGAAGCTCCAGGCATCTTTTCCGAGGGGTTCAAGAAACTAACAGGTGCCTCAGGAAAGTTCCTCTCAGCAGATCTTTCATCCTCCTTCAAGAAGCCAAATAAACCCTAGTGTTGGATATAGGAGCATTCCTGTTAAAGAAAATTTTGTACTGGCCTGATAAGCAATTTTGGGAGGCATAAGCTCTGGTTTTTGAAAAGCCAAATGAATGTAGTAAGGCCTTGACCATCCATCAAGAAGACAGTCAGCCTCCACTTTGCACAAGGCAATGCAAGTACATTTTAAAAGAAACAGAAGAATTTCATGGTGCTGCACAACAGGAAGCTCACTTTGGGGATACAGCAGTTCTCCAAGGACAGCTGTAGTTTCAAGTACGTTGTAACAGTGACATGCATGCTATGCATAGGAAGTGCCTGGGGTCTAGGATCAGCAGATAAGATGGACAATAAAGGCTCAGAAGCCTTTTAAATAATTTTTTGCTGAAAGAATTGAAGTTCAGACAGTACAGACTGAGAGGCTTAAAGAATTTTGCCTAACAGGCCTTTCAGTAGTTTGTTAAGGTAACATAATGTTCATGATTTTGTTACCGATAGTGAAGTCAAAACTGCAGTTACAGAGTACTTTAGCAGAACTTTAAGAACTCCAAGATGTGGAGGTATTTTAGAACTCACAGTGCCTTTACTACACTGTTACCCACTTTTATGAAGGGCTCTAATGGCAGGTTTCAGAAAACTGTGTGTACCAATCCTGCTGGTGTAAACCCCTCAGCTTGCTGATGATTTGGCAAGAATGTACGGAGGCTTAAAGGAAAAGCACCTCTTTTTACAAAAGGAGACCATGTGTGGGTGTCTAAAACCAAAAGGACTCTTGACAAACATTGGGAACAGACATTAACTGCTTAAATTTTCATACTACTTTAAGTTATTAGCCAGGTACAAAGAAAAGGATGGTGTTCAGGAGAAAAAATGGTGAGGATAAGAAGGTTGTTGCCCTTTTTACCCAAAGAATTACAGAAAATTAATACCAAACAGAGCAGATTTCACATGACTGGAAAAAATCTAGAAGTCGAAGGAAAAGAGATTGTTGGTAAAATGGTTGGCATGCCCTACTCAAGTCAACAGCTTTGTGAAAGTGGTTTAAATGTATGCTGTTTAGATATTTGGCACTGCTGAAACAAAATAAATGCAATGAAAGTCTTAACACGCTTCTCTCCAGAAATATCGTGCTTAGATTCTTCCTATAAAACATTAGTTCAAGTTTTACAAAGTAGGTAATTAAACGTTTACAAATACACAGCCCTTATACCTGGAGTGGCAGCAACAGTGAGATTCTCTTTTAAATTATACTTGTGAGTAAGAACAGAATGTATTCAACTTGATCTCTCAGTACTGATATGAAAAAGTTGGGCCAATTCAGTCTTTACATCCAAGGCTTCATAACCAGAAATCTGACAAATCATAGAAAAAAAATCCTGATAAGGCTAACGCATTTTATACCAGTGGTGAATGAACCAGTATCTTAAGTTGCTTCCAATTTAAACTATCTATAAACTACCCTTTACTACAGTAATCTCCAGAGTATGAAACTTTTGGTATGATTGCATGGATGTGTCAGGACACAAGTCTGTGGGGAGCTTCTCTGTAATCCTGTAACCCTCACCTCAAAAGAACAGCTTGTTTGCACTTAATGTGTGAAAGAACCTAGGATCCAGTGAGTAAAAATACAATTACATTTGAAAACAAATCAGACCAAATAAGACACATTTCACTTCATATAAAATGGAGAACCCATCACTCTTCTCCTTTTTGAAAATGTGAGACGTAATTGTTCCATCCTTTTATTCACCCAGGACATGTGTGCTTGAATTTCCTTCTTGGCAGTGAGGAAGCAAATCTATGTGTGACAGAAGAGCTGCAAATTGATGTCTTTCTGTAATCTAATCCAAGTCACTAGCATGTCTCTATACCCTGATGGCTAGAACAGTATTTTGACCTATGTTCCAAGGATCGTAACAGGATATTAAACAGCCAAAGAGCAAAATATAGCTCCAGATTCATCTGCTAAGTTTATTGAATGGTGAAATACAGGGAACAGACAGTAAAAACTTTTCTCCTGGCCTGATCTTCATGGAATCAGAAATCTGAGTCCTACTGACACTTCATTCTGACACAGTGTAGTTCTTTGGGTTGGGGTTTTAGAGTGGACATTTTATTTTGTTCTCAGCTTTTTCTCTTTTCATTCTGACAACTTATTAGTATACTTGTTTCTAACAGACGAGACCAGAAATGGTCTCAGGAATGATTAGAAACCAAGTAAATAGGTGTAATTTGTAGTGATGTGATTTCCCCGATGAACTGTAAAAAGCTGAGAAAAGTCCTGGTCATTCTTTGCATCTTGCCTAGAGCTGGGTTAGTTCCTTGTAAGGACTACAGGAATGAATGTTAGTGGTTGTGACTATTGCAGATGTGGTTCACCATGACCAGCACCAGATTCAGTGGTGGTGTTCCTCAGTTTACAAGGCACTTCTAAGGAGCAATGACTTCTGGCCAGATAACTATAGGAAGAGTTACTGTTTTCCTTAATTTTTTTGTCCAATCTGCTTTTAGGATCCCTTAATAGCTATCATTATTTGTTACATATATTACTGTAGGCTTCCCACTTGTGCACTGACACCCTACCAGGAGTTCTGGCACATGAATCAAGCCCCAAGTGTCCATGCCTGAGGAAGTTGAATCACCCTGCCTTTCCACTGATTGTATCAACTAGATATAGCGACCACCAGGGAAGCCTGGGTTTCTAGTCCATATGTGGCACTTATATGCACATATCTAAGTGCAATTATCCTGTTCCAGGGCTGAGCTCTGTCTAATAAGTCTAGGAGAATACAGTAGCCATGAGAAGTGGATGAGGAGAAGGTGGTGGTTTCTGCACCGAGAGATGGTGGTTTCAGTATACCGCCAAACTAATCATTTTTAGAATCTTTGTAGATGAAAGAAGAAAATACTTATTTGAATGTTAAATGAGTAGTGAAGGTAGTTTTTCTAGTACTACCAAGTTAGGTGATATTTCCTACCATAAAAGAATTACCTAGCCATAGAAGAAGGTGCAAGTCAGTGGAGGGACATCATGGTACAAGAGGCAGCCTTTTCAGTAGACTACCTGCTAATCTTTGGGATCCTTGTCTTCAACAGCAAAGAAACACCTCATCTCTTGGTACCAAAACAGGATGTGAGGTTGAGGATGGGGATGACATGTAGGCTGATATTGAGAAATGGTTCCTGTAGTGCACTGGAGGCCTTTGGAGAAAATATAAGAAAGGTCAGTAGAGAATCACAAACGCCGACCTGCTCTGGATCCCCCTGGAAATACAACTTGTGTAGCTTGGGCCACTGAGGCATCCAGCCTCTTCAGATCAGTACGGAATTTGTGGGGCCGGATTTTGGTATCGGGGGCTACAGGCAGGGTTCTGTGAGAAACTGCCAGAAGCTTCCCCCATGTCCAGTGAAGCCAATGCCAGCCAGCTCCAGGACGGACCCGCTCCTGGCCAAACTGAGCCCATCAGGAATGATAGTAACACCTCTGTGATAACATATTTAAGAAGGACTTCATTTGCAGATGAACTTGCAGCCAGAGAAGAGCAAGGTGAGAACATGTGAACAACTTTGCAGACACCAAGGTCAGTGCAGAAGGAGGGGTAGGAGATGCTCCAGGCACCGGAGCTGAGGCCCCTGCAGCCTGTGGTGCAGACCATGGTGGAGCAGCTGTGCCCCTGCAGCCCATGAAGGACCATGGTGGTACAGAGATCCACCTGCAGCCCATGGAGGAGACCCATGCCAGAGCGGGTGAATGTCCAGAGGAGGCTGTGATGCTGTGGGAGGCCCAAGCTGGAGCAGGGTCCTGGCAGGGACCTGCTGACCTGTGGAGAGAAGAGCCCATGCTGGAGCAGGTTTTCCTGGTAGGACTTGTGTGGGTCCCTGTGCGGGACCCACGTTGGAGCAGCCTGTGCCTGAAGGACTGCACCCCATGGAAAAGTGACCCATGTTGGAGCAGTTTGTGAGGAACTGTTCCCCATGGGATGGACTCATGCTGGAGAAGTTCGTGAAGGACTGTCTTCCATGGGAGGGATTCCACATTGGAACAGGGGGAGGAATCCTCCCCCTGAGCAGCATCAGAAACAACCTGTAATGATCTGACCGTAACCCTCATTCCCCATCTCCCTGAGCCACTGGGGGAGAGGAGGTAGTACTTGGGAAGGAGGGAGGGGTGAGAGGAAGGCATTTTTAAGATGCATTTTACTTCTCATTATCTTGCTTTGATTCTGTTACTAATAAATGTAATTAATATCACCACTTTGAGTCTGTTTTGCCCATGACAGTGCTTGGTGAGTGATTTTCCTCAGTCCTTGTCTCAGCTTAGGGACCCTTCATTGCCTTTCTCTCTCCAGCTGCAGAGGGAAGTGATAAAGAGGCTTTGGTGGGTACCTGGTGTCCGGCCAGGGTCAATGCAGTACAAGATCATAGCCCAGAAAATTTCAACTGGGGTCAAGAACCCCCTGAGGGCATTACAGCAATTTTAAGGGACTTTGGGGTGCACACTGGACCCTGTGAGCCTCTCCTAGAAAAAGTAGGACCCTACAGGGATACAACACTACAGCAGGCTCTTCTCAGTGGTGCCAAACAATAGGACAAGAGGCAACGGGCAGAAGCTGATGCACAGGAAATGTTACCTGAATATGAGAAAGAACATCTTTACTGTGCAGGCGACCAAGCACTGGAATAGATTGGCCAGAGAGGTTGTGGAGTCTCCCACACTGGAGATATTCAAGAACTACCTGGGGACTCTGTTTGAGCAGAGGTGGGACCAGATGACCCACTGTTGTCTCTTCCAACCTAACGCATTCTGTCATTCTGTGATTCTCTGAAGTGCAGATTAGCACTTCCCAGATAAGACTGTGCAGACTGCTTGCTCCACCATCACTCAAGATTGGGTTGCACATTCCTCACCTTTCTGCAGATCGTCTTGAAATCATTCCAGGTCAGTCAGTGGCATTGTAGGAGTCAAACCACACTGGGTGATTTCCAGATTAGACTTACGAGGCACATTGCCATATCCATGTAGTCACGGAAAAACAGGTTCCATGTGGACTAGCGCAGATGCAGAATCAATAACTTCCAGTGACCCCCCAGTTTCAGACATGGGAGCAGCAGTTCATCCCATGTCTGAGGAGAGGCTGGCACAATGAAGGGGAATACCTTGCCGCTGTCAGCATCCTGTCATGTAGCAGCAGTCCTTCCATAAGCTGCTCTTGGCAGATGAGAAGGGAGTCACTTAGAGGAAGGTACCAGGTGGGTGTTGTGGGGCTGATGAGCTGTTTCCAAAGCTCCCCTGGGAAGGGTTGCGCCCGTCATTCACAGGGACAGTGTCATACCGGGACAGTGTCACGCCCACCTGTCTTCACAGACAGGGCTGGAGCAGGAGTGCGGGCACCATGCATGCCAAGAACAGCCTGAGGAGGACTCTGACCTGAACTGTTGGTCCAGAGAAGAGCACTGCTCTCACTAGTTTTAAGAGAGCCCTTAGCTACTTAAATGAGAGTGACAACATCTTGTGAGATGGCTCTGAGCAGAGTCAGCAGTAAGTGGACCTAATCTGCAGACATAGCAGCTTCAGGGACACTGAGGTTTATTTTAGCCTGGTGTATAATCCTTGTCTTACTCACTAATTATTCACCACCTTGCATTCCACGGTAATTTGTATATACAGTGGTAATCTTGCTGAAGATCCTGTGTCACAGGTAAGTCAGGTTATTACTATGACATGTTAACCTTACAGCTTACAAATTCCTGTAGTCATTATTTATATTTGCAACATCAAACCATTGTGCAACAACATAGAAAAGAAATGGGTTTAAGCACGTCAAAATCCAGAATATTGTATTGCCTGCTATTTCAGGAGGTTTTTTGTTTCCTATATTTGTATGTTTACAATGCTCCAGGTAAATGCTGACATATACATACATATATATATATACATATATATATATATATATATATACACATATATATATATATATGTCATTTTATCAGGGCATGCAATATAATAAACAGATCTGTTAAAGCAGCAGTGATGTCTCTATTGGCAGGCTTATAGAAGCGCTCGGTGACCTTGGTTAATTAGCCATGTAATAAACCAGAACTGAAAGAGCCTATTCCCACAAACCACAGCACAGCACCCCTCCACCCCCCGCCTGTCACAGGGGCTCTGAATGGAAGTCAGCAGACGCTATGCAAAGTGCAGCCACTTAGCCTTAGAGCCCTTTGGAATATATGCAAAGATTCACAAAGACATTTCCTTCCAGCCACTGATTTAAGAAACAGTCTTTAAAACAAAAAGATAAGTTTTCTGAATACTTATTTCATTGGCTAGTACTGCTTTAGTTATGTTTAGATAAATCTGTATCCTCTTGAAATCTAACAATACTTATATTGGAAAAAAAAACTTTAAAAATTCTTCAATTTTGGAAATGTTTTCTGTAAATTCTCTGATTTGTTTTTATGTTTATTTCAGATATTCCAAATAGGAAAAAACCCACCCACTCTAATAATTAGTAATGAACATCCAATTCTTTGAATGTAATTTATTTATATCCTTATAGTGCAGCCCTCTTAAATTGTAAATCATGTTAAACAAATCATATGGAAAAGGGTGTTACACGTATTTCTGTTACTCACTTGATTTGACTAAAAAGCACACCTAAAAATTCAGACTTATACTATAAAAATAAAATGGATGGCCTTTTATCTGAGGGCAGGAATAAAAATCAGTGCAATTTTTTAGCAGTCTCTTTGACTTTATCCTATCAGACTCTTTAAAAATAAAAGCTTTTTTAAGTACAAGCAAGAATCACGACAGTTTTAAATTCACACAAATGTCAGTTCATAACACTCATAACCACAATCAGCCACACAGCCACAGAGTTAGGCTTTTCTTCTGCAAGTGCGAGTGCAATAGTTTTTCTGATTGCTATAAGATTTAGTTCTTTTTAAAGTAAATATATGTGAAGTCCATGACTGCTATCCTTTCATGGCATGCCCCTGAGTTCTGGCACAGCACAGAAAACAAACAAAAAACCCCAGACCCCTAAGAGAAGCTACGACTGTTTTTTCTCTGTCATTTCCATACAAGATAGTAATTTTCATTTCATAAAAAAACCCATCCAACCAAAATCAGCATCAGTAGTTTCTTTAATTAAACTTATTTTTTTGCTCCTGAATGCTTTTTATTTTCCAAGTGAACTTTAAATTTACTGTATTCCTATGCAATGAAACAAAGGAATATCACTCTGGTTTTAAACTCTATATGGCTGTTCATCCATTCAGATTTGTTTTAGTCATTTCTTTCAGTACTACAGATCATAGTAAATTAACATGAAATTCTCTGTGTCTGCCAAGAAGTCTCCACTATTCTGGAGAATATTTTAGAATATCAAGCACAACAACATCCTTGATAAATCTGAGATAAGATCTGGTTGATAGCAGAGTATCCAAGAACAAACTTTTTCCTAGATACTTTTGTTTTTTGGATCCCAGAGTAAAGTGGGAGATATATTTTAGGTAAAACATATTTGTTAACTCATTTTCTGTATTTATAATGTGATCTAAGAGATCTCTGGAATATATCTGAAGGCTCAGGAAGCTACATAACTGCATAGCTCAGCAGCTCATTCAACAAACAACGTATGTATGTGTGTGTGTGTTTGTTCACATTCATAATATTGAAATTTTGATCCACACTCAATAAATACAAATGTAAGTACTCACACAAGAACATGAGCAATGGCCATGACTTGCAATAAGAATATGCATAAACAGGTCAGGATCAGACACTTCAGCTGAATTTTCCAGCCAGTGTTCAGCTTCTGGGGTGACCACAGCCATATCAAAAAAGCTTAACTAGATAGGGAAAGGGGTAAGCACATGCTGATACAAGGAGCCATTATAGCTTAACACGAAATTGTAGAAAATTACAGCGAGCAGACAAAGAGGAAGGGAACAGGGAACTGTGAGTTAGTTGCTCTCCTTAGATCTGGATACTCTCCAAGACAAACCAACAGGACCCTTCCCAGAAAAAAATCTGGGCACATGCTTAAAAGTTGATAGGACTGGGACTCTTACAATTTAAAAATTGTATGCTACATAAGGTAAAATTTGTTGGTGGTATGACAATCCCACAAAGAAGAGACAGTAGATACTGAACATACAGATGTGAACTGAGATCTCCTCTAGCAGACCCTTGTCCTGCCATGCCCCAGATGTCAGTGCAACCAGACTAAGGGCTGAGGACTACAGTGCTACATCCTTAGATGTAGCACATCCTCTGCCATCTGGGACATGGGGGAGCCGGGCTGGAGGTGTCCCAGAGCAGTCCAGTGTATGAATGGGGAAATGCCAAGGGCAGCAGTCCAGGAGCTGACTCACTTCCCACGGAAGGTTGCCACTGCTGCACAAGCATATACCCAGGGGTGTACTTTCCTGACTGCCAAAAGCATTTGCTCCAGAAGAGTTTGGGAATATCAGCTGAAGGTATGCCACTCCTCTCCGGTTTCCAGCTCCTTCGGGCTTGCAGTTGCTAAGGCTGGAGGAGGATGCCCTCCTCTGGCTATGCATTCGCTTTTCATCAAGCCTCGGAGGCTGAAGAGAAATCACTTTGAACACTGAGGCGGGGAGCTGGAGGCAATTACTTGTGATTGATAGCACTAAATATGAAACCGCATGTACCTCATCCATGAAGCATGGAATCAGCAGCATATTGTTAGTGGGGGAGATGAATGGGGCTTGAGATAACCTTGGCAAATTAGGCATATGTTAGCATTAAGCTTTGTCAGTAAGCAGGCTATAAATTACAGACATATTGTAACTCCATAAACTCATCTAATGAATTGAATGACAGAGGTAATTTAAGGCAGAATGGAACTGTTTAACCCTTTTAAGAATTTAGCTGTATTTCTATATTACACAACAATCCAAACTGTATTAAAAGGTTCATGTTTCATATATACTGCAAGATACCGTAACAGGGAAACAATTCTTCCATGTTTCATGTACATTTTAATGAACAGTTGGCAATCTGTGACTTATTTCATGTATAAGTTGGTTAAAAAAATGGAAAAAGAATGGAATAGCTGGGGAGTTCTTTGCACATTCCCTTTATCATTATTTTTCTGTATGATCAAGCTAAATACATTGAAGTTATAAGACACAGCATGCTGTCATTTCTGGACTACTGCTGAACACCTCAGGAGGTGTTATAAGACACAAGGCTAAAGGGCAGGTGACTTTAGTCATAAGAGAAGTGCAATAATCCTTTCAAAATGCATGGCCTGCAGTGTCTTATTGCTATTCTGAAATGGCAGTTATAAATAAATATAAGAGGAGCAAGTCAGTCTCCTGCATTTACTGGCTTCTATTGACAGACTTATGCCATCAGTGACAGCTAATCCAGGACTCTGATGCCATTTTCCATTTTACTGTGTATTTCAGCCAAAGTAACATTTGAAAATCACTGGCAAACCAATGGTACAAAAGGGCTTAAAATCTAAACCAGAAAATTTAATGCAATATGTTATTAATAAAAATGTGTTGACATAATAAAAAGTATTTTTACTTTTATTCAGTAGAGTAACTGAAGAAGTTAGTATATTAATTATGCCATAGGTATAGTCCAATTTTGAGGAAATTTTAGGAAAGCACGCTTTTTCACACACTTCTAGGCTGTTGATTTTGACAGTGATAGAGATCATGGGAAAATTTCTTATCAAACCTTTGTAGAATATGTGCCTTTATGCACATTGTTCCCTTTACAAAAAAGGAAACATCAAATGAATCAAACAGGAGCATTTATGTCTGTACAGAAACCAGGGGACAGTCTTGTAGAATGCGAGGTTGGGAGGGAGCCTTCGTAGAAGGGACATTAAGCAGAAAGTGAAATCCTCAATATATGTAATTTGTTATTATGTAAATAAGCATTATTTCTGATGCCCACCCAGGATAATAAGCTATATAAAAATTAAAATGATAGATTCAGTGGTAGCTCAGTGTGAAAAAAGGAGAAAGAGGTACAGTTACAGATATTTGTTTCATGCATGACACTTCACAGTTAGTCCTTCACACATATTTCTATTTAGAAAAGAATTATCTTTATCCCAACATCAGGAAACATAGATGCTTTGTTCACCCTGCCTTGGCCAATGAAGAAGCAGAGCCTCTATAGGACTTACCTGGAGTTATACAAGAAGTCTGCAAAAAAGCCAGGAGGAGGCCCAGTCCTCATCAGTTCCCTTCTTTTAATACACTGATGTTAACACCATGCCTGGGAACGTGTCTGAGACCAAAGAGAGGCTTGATCAAAGCTGCAATATGGTAAATTTGGGAGTGCAAGCAAGATAACATGGGAAATTCACAGCCCATGCATGGAAGGAAAGAAGCTCTTTCCCACTTTTCCATTTTCTGTTGAGCAATCCTGTGTTTCACAGTTGATGTATACCAATGAAACTTTGTCATCATCATCATCATGGCTGGGTTTTGCGAACGAAGATTTGGGAAGGGCTCTACCCACGTTTGTTGCAAGCACGTTGGTGGCTAAAAAGGCCAATACGAGATGGGCATGCCCAGTTGCAAAAGGCACAGCAGAAAGACTCCTTAGGTGGTATATTCTGCAAGGCACGATTCTTTCTGCGTTGCCTTTTCTCCTCGAGAGTGATCCTGCGTGCGTTCTCAAAGGAAGTAGCAGCGTTATAGATGCTGTGTCTCCAGGTCTCCTGACTGGAGGCCAGAGTAGACCGGTGATGAAGATCAATATGGCCAAGGCTGAGATGTTGTTTCAGGGAGTCCTTGTATCTTCTCTTCGGGGCTCCTCTCATGCGGCAGCCAGTGTTAAGTTCACCATAGAGCAGGATCTTAGGGAGGCGGTGGTCCTTCATCCTTGAGACGTGCCCTGCCCAGCGCAGCTGTGTTCTCAGCAACATGGCCTCAATACTAGTGACAGCTGCTTGTTCTAGAACAGATGTATTGGTCACATAATCTGACCAGTGGATGTTTAGGATTGTGCGGAGGCAGCACTGATGGAAGCGTTCTAGGAGTCGTTGGTGGTGGCAGTAGATGACCCATGATTCAGATCCGTATAAGAGAGTAGACAGCACTATGGCTCTGTAAACACTGATCTTTGTACTTTTCTTCAGGTGTTTGTTTCGCCAAACTCTTATGAAGCTTTCCGAAAGCACTATATGCCTTTGCTAACCTGTTGTCTATCTCCCCGTCAATGAAACTTTGTAAATGCTTAAATAATGGCGCAGTGAGAGTGTTTTAGAGTTCTTGGTATAAATCTGACCTTTGAATAAAATTGGTTCTTCATTCCAGAAAAATTACTGTGACCTTTACTTCTCCATTTTCCTAATGGTTTCTTCACTACAATGACAAAATTGAATGACTATCTCAGCCATCTCTAAGATTTGAAATTAAATTTACCTAGTGCAAATCAATAAAGTGGAAATCAAAACTAAAAGCCTGGGGTTATTTTAGCAATACTCTATGTGTAATACAGCTTCGCATTTAACCTCTGGACTAAATGGTGACTCCATAACTAAGTCAGTTACTGAATGCATGTTTTACATACTTCAGTGGGATCAAACTGTTTAGATCAGCAATGATTAATGAGCAGATCCACTAAAAATGATTTAGAGAAAGGATGCCTACTCAATCCTGTGAGTTTGTTAGGCCATCAAGACAGAAAACCTACTCGAGATACCTATAAAATAATCCTTTCAGTGGAAAATAGAGTGATTTTTTTTTTTGATTACATGGCCTAGTTCTAGTGAGGGGATATTCATAGTGGAAGGAATTCCCATCTCAGCAGTGCCAGGAGAAAGTACATTAAGATTGCAGCCATTTCCTCCTGTTCCAGCTGTGGGAATCTCGCTGCTGTGAACTCAGATCTTCTGATGTCAGCCAGCTTCTCAGCAGCACTCACAGGACCATCTGCATAAGAAACATCTTGTACCCAAGGCTACCATCAGGCTGTTTATCAGCAGACTTTGGTAAGACCTGCAAGCATCTGACCTGGCAAGGTGTGTAGGTGCAGGAGAAACTGAAATAATTAGCCCAAAATAATGTCAGCAGGGAAGCAGTGTCACTGGGGGTTAAACCCCACTTTCCAAAACTCTGTTGGAGGATCACAGCAAACAGATAAACAGAGCCATCACCCAGTCTGTGGCACCAGCACTCCCTGTCCCACTACTCCTTCCCAGTGATAAGAGAACCCCATTTACCTCAGGGAAGTAGAGGTCAGGCCCAAAAAATTCTGAGGGACCCCAGGGTATACCACCAGGTACCACTTAATGGATACCACTTATTACCTTACCTCAGTAACCTGTCAAAAGGAGCCAGTCTCACATACTCATTTTCAGCCTAAGATTTAAGTGGATTGGTGGACACTCATCAGGACCCAGGGCACACATCACTCCAGAAGTGATGCCTTGAATCCTGTGATCTGTGATACCACATCCACCTCCCCAGCAGCTGACCCCAGCGCATGCTGTGGTCCAGGCACAGTGGCAGGCAGGAGCAGAAAGGTGCTCACCTTTTCATGGTGCTGTGGGTGCCACACAAAATCTGTTTATTCCCCAGCCCCAGACTGCTTGCCTCCAGCTACTGGTGCCAGCTCTGCTCTGGTTCTTCAGCAGCACAGACACGGTATGTAGGGAGGAAGCATCTGTGCTCCTGCTGCTGCAGCTGAGAGTCTCTCAAGGACTCTCATCAGCTCACAGGGGCTGGGATTGTTCCTTAGGCTGGGCAGATAATGGGCAACCAGCTTCACATAGGTCTTTCCCCGCTACAGCACCAATGTAATTAGTCAGTGTTTTGCTGGAGGTAAATATTAATTAACTAAGATGAACCTTCTTTTTACTTTAGAATTTCAATTTAGTTTTTATTCTTGCATCCAGGATACACATCATACAAGAATAACACATTAATGCATTAAAATTGAATATTAATGGAGATGATGGCAGGATGAGAGGTATAATTAACTTTCAAATACCATACAAGTGTAAGTAGGCAGCATGATAATATACATAACAAATAATAATAATATCACTGCTTAAGGTAAAAACACCTATTTTAATAATGGACTCAATTAAGATGATTTCTAAATATGGTTTTTGAGAAGTGCCTGTTCATTCCAGCCTTGTCTGAGCCAGCTTCTACAGGAATGCTCATGTGATCTTAAGTGACAATATGACCATGTCCTGTGGTCACACAGGAAAGTCAGGGGTAAGACCTAAACACAACGTCCTCCTTCATCCTACCACCTTCACTTTGATATCTCCTGGGACCACAGTTCAGGAAACCGAATTGAAAAAAAGCCACAGCTTTTGGATGAAAGTTATTCCCTTTATAAGTCCCTCTCTTACTTTAACAAAAAGCTCAGCCTTATTCCTGCAAAATAATTTTTTGTAGATATGGTGTTCTATGGCACCTGCTTAAGCACTAAATAGAAATAGAGTAAGTGTTTTGAAGTTCTGGATGAAATCACCATTTGCCCTAACTGATACTGTAATGTTAGTTCCTAAACCCTGTTAGATTAGGTTGAAATCCCAATACATGATTCCTGACTCCAGCTGCCTTACTGCAGATGGCAGCCTAAGTTGGCTGAGTTTGGCCCTTATCTCACAATGCTGGAGTAATGTTGGACTGATCAACCAAAGCAGGAAGCCTGATCAGATCCCATAGGTAAGAAGTTAAGCCTTGGTTCTTCATACAACTTCTTAAAATCTTTCTTTCATGCACTTTAGGAGTTCAGTTGTGTCTGAGGTGACATTTTCTGTATGGTCTTGTGGTCCCTGTTGACTTTAGTGAGGTCCCATTTTCACAGTGAGTAGCAAAGTTGAGCCAAAACTCAGAAGGCACATTCTGAAAAGGGAAAACTGCCTGTCAATCTTTGATAAAATGGATTTCAGATTACAAAGAGAGAAATCCTCTAATTCAAAGTTCATGTGAGTTAAGAATGGTAATCATAAAAATGAACAATATTAAGTTTAAGTGTTTGTATAGTTTCCAAGTGCTTCACAGGCGTGAATTAATTAGCTGTAGTATGAGTTAAAACACTAGATGTTAAAACTGTTCATAGATTTCTTTGGGGCACAGATGACATGACAAGAAAGACTACAGACAGAATAGCTTGCAACAAGCTCTGACTCCATTGGAGCTTCAAAGGCATTAAGGGGGTCACATTTATCCCCATACTGAAAGGAAGGGAAGGCAAGGCAAGGCAAGGCAAGGCAAGGTAAGGCAAGGCAAAGCAAAGGCAAAGGTAAAGGCAGAACAGCTTAAAAGCAACAGCTCTTTTGAGCATCCCAACAGCATTTATTTTCAAGGAAACAAATAAAAAAATACTGCAGTTGTTTTAAAAGATGAAGAGGAACAGATGCAGTTAATAACTCAGGAAACAATGATTCATTAATTAAATTAAGCATCAGAGCTCTTGAAATAGCATGTGAGAAATGAAAAATTGGTCTGACAGATGACATTAAATGTCAGACAATTAGGATCACATTTGACAGAACAGAGGTTTAGCAAAGAAACCTAAAGTTTATAAAGAATACTACAGTAGCTTCTGGAAAGGTCTGCATTTCAGTAGATTTTCTTAGTAAAGCAGATGGGGAGAGAACTGTGTCAGCAAAGGCAATTTTGAAATTCATACAAATTATATTTCAAGATTGTTTTAATCTCACTCCATTCAAACACTTCCCGTAACAACATACTGAACTTTGACCAACACAGAATCACAAAATATGCCAAGTTGGAAGGGACCCAGAAAGATCTTGGAGTCCAGCTCCTGGCCTTGCACAGGACCATCCCCAAGAGTCACACTATGTGCCCGAGAGTATTGTCCAAACTCTTTTTGAACTGTGTCAGGCTTGGTGCTGTGACCATTTCCCCTGGGGAGGCTGTTTCAGTGCCCAACGACCTTCTGGGTGAAGAACCTCTTTCTAATATCCAACTTAAACCTCCCCAGTATTCCCCTAGCAAGGTTATGGGCTCCTGGATCTGGTTCCATACTGGTACCCTGATCCTTCCCTGTTCTTCACAGCATTCCTGGAACTGGTCTGTCCAGGACTGTCTCCACAAAACGCCAGCTAAGGTAGGTTAGCTCCACAATCAGATTGCTCTGCTAGCACTTCTACCCATAGAGGGTTAATGCATCACCAGGCTTCTATATTTCAGCCTTTGCTAGAACAGTGCAGAGGAGCATGTGTTTTCCCTGCCATGATACGTGTTCTTACATATTTTTAAAAACTTTATGGAAAGCTGATAAAAGCTCAAAGGCATCAGCTTGTAGCTGTGAGGTCTTCCAAAAAAAAAAGATACAAAATAAGATTAATTCCTATAACGTATTAAAAAAACCCAAACCTGGTTTTTTACATGGCTAGTCCACCCTAGTGACACTTTACAAGCCTTTGTACAAGACAAAAGTAGAAAGGACGATTGAGTAAACTGCACAAAGAAGAGAAATAGAAAGTAAAAAAGCCGACAACAACATATCACAAACAGCTCAGTAAATAATAGTGCAATTTTCCTAGCTAATAAAATGGTTTAACACCTGAATACACTCACACGCTTGATTAAACACTAACAACGTAAACCCATGAAAGAAGATTATAAGTTGTAATATCTCTTTGCAAATAATAGCATATTAGCCACTGTTGCATACTTCTTCAATTACATCCCTTTCATTCTTTTCATCTGGAAAACAGTTCACATTATAATAGTCAGCATCATTTGTGTTTTAAAACAAGCTACTGCTTTGTATGTGGTGTATATTGCCAAATTGCAGGTCTCTTTCTTTATATATGTAAGTATACTCTCAAAGTTAATAAAATCAGTAATTGGCAATGCATGTTATCTTTAGCTTGGCTTTCTATGAAAAAAACGCTTAAACTTCAACACAGACTCCTTGTTACACTGAACACTTTTCCCAGGCCTTCTTCCTTTTTCTTACCAGAGGTTGCCAGGAGCATGAATTACACCTAACAGCAGCATCCCCACATTTACCAAAATGCATGAATCTGCCCAGATCTACTTCCACAGAGCTCCTTTTGGCTTCTATTCAGTTGACTTGAAACAAGTGAGGGTGGCTTGGAAAGAAACATGGAAAGCCAAAGCCTCTGGTTTCAGTCACAACAATCTCTGTTCACTACCTTCTCTAATCAATCACTTTCATTTCTTTCTGTTTTCTGTGCACCTCCAGCTATGCAATTCGCTGTCTCTTCTTGCTTGGGCATTCAGCAACTGCAATTCACTGATCTTCAGGCCTTGCCTCCTGCTTGAATTACTCTGAAATCCCTGGTTAGCTTGAAAATCCTCCAAGTGAAACAAGAGAAGAGAAGCCAGAGATTCAAGCCAGTAAACAAACTTTCCAACCCAACAGCAGAACAGTGGAAAAGTTCGACTCAGTGCACTGTAGCATTTCTACTGCTGGAGCTCTTTAAGGACAGGATAAACAAAAATTTCTCAGGAGCAGTTTGGGTATGCTTCATCCTGTTTTAATGCACCTGGTGGGACTCCATTACCTGCTGCATTTCCATGATTCTTTCAGAGGACAGAGCTCTGTGCTAAATGAAGCCTGGTTCTGAGCCAGTACAGCAGTTTATGTGCTTCAGAGAATATTCAAAGTGAGAAGGAAAATCAGCCCAGTCTTTTTTAAAGTATGTTTGAAAAGAGGTGGTATCATTCAGAAAAGGTAGTGTAGATCAATGCATCTATTAAGAACAGAAGTAGTCTACTTTGCAGATAATTGCTTTCTATTTTCTTTTAAATTTTGTATTTCAGTGGTTGAAGCATATAAAATTGTGGTCATGATTTATTCACAGTCATACAGGGAAGACTGTATTTTAAGATTTCTCCATGTTCTTCTAAACCATCAAGTATTAGCTATTTACTAAGACAGATATTTTGGAACACTCCTCGTAACACATACTGCTAATTCTAAGTTTCCTACCAAGAAAGCTCAAATTGGTTAGATTTTTCCCTTTCACTTTTTTGACTCACAGAAGTTTTCAATTTGCAGTCTTTATTGACAATTTATCCACTAGTATGCCAGCAGGTTTCACAACAAGGTATTTTTAAACTACTCCCATAACTGAAGCATAATCAGAGATTATATCCCTATGTTTCTAGTCATCATCTTTCCTAGACAGTAAGCTCTCTTGAGGTGGATTATCCAATATTATTCTGATAGCATCCTACAACCCTCTTACCAAAGAATTCTTAGTGTGCTAAAAACTGTACTGGACAAAGTTCCCTTGGATATAAAACTGATCAAAAAAAAAGAAAAAAAAGTAAAGGTTGGAAGATACACAAGTGAAGTAGTGAAGTTAGTATATTTTGGTGGCCTGCAAAATGGAACCAAACCTGACCTCTGCAGGAATGAGGATAACTACCAAAAGAGACAGATTAGCTAGATTTCCCCTCATTCTTACAGGGCATAACAGATAGTTAACGCTATTTTATTTTACCTTCTTGTTTTCTTGTGCAAAACTATGGGTCTGTACAAAGACTGTGTTAGAATTGAAAAGCAGGCAATAAAAAAAGGAAACAAAAACAATGGAAAAAGTAGGAGAAGACCTCAAAATAGTTGCTTGGTGTAACCTCACACCCAGCACACCTCTCAAGATTAACAGCAATAGCTAACTGAGAGCTGACACTGCCAGAAAGCTCACCTGCCACAGACTTTTAGATGATGTAGGTTAGTAGGTTTGGAGGGTCTTTTATTATTGTTGTTATTAAAATAGGCAGACACAAATATGAGATATTTATATCTATGGGACCCAATGAAAATGTGAATTTTGTTCATCTTTTGCTACCCGTTCAGCTGAGAACTGTTTTAAGCTTCACATTTCTCTTAAAGGTTCTGCATGAATTTGTATTAACTGCAACCATTTATCAGGGTAAGCATAGACAATATACAGGCTTCTGATTTAGTGCAGGAAATGCGATCTGAGAGAAAGATGTTTTAGAAATACCAGTGTTTGGCTGGAAGGTGCCTCAAAAAGTCATTTAGTCCATTTCCCGTGGACTGCTGTCAGGTCAATATTGGACTTCCAGGCAGACACTGATCAGGTACGGCCAAAGCATATTCAAATGAAGTGACAGCAGGCAGGAGTTTGAGACCAAGTGACCTACACCACTCCAGAGTTCAACTCAGCTGTCATCTCCAGCAGACCACAGCTTGCCAACCTGGTCCCAGAAAATCAACTCGCCTAAATTATTTTAGGAATTTTGTCTTTACAATTAGATTGCAAAGTTTTTATGGCAAATTACACTGCTTGAAAACTTCCCATAGGACAGGACAGGATAACCAACTGTTCTCTTAGGTACTGCAAGACCACTGTCATGGTAGTCTTCCTTGCTTACCTCCCTCTTTAAGTCTAGTGTGCAAAGCCAGTCAAGGGATTCTACTGCAAGCTTCACCAGCATTTTCCCAGGTCTTACATTTGATATTCTTCTAAGGCAACCCAGAATTAGGTGCTTCTGGAAGAGGATCGTGTCACTGGTTCAGATTAGGCTACTGGTCTCCTGGGAACCTATGATGCTGACACTTGGAAAGAGAAATTCTCCACATCTGTGCATGGATTTCTTCTTCTTACATGTAGTGATGTGCATTTTACACATCACTTTTTTTTTAATGTCAGGTCGTATTTTCAATTTCTCAAAATCATTTGGGATTATGAATCTGTCCTCCAAAGTGCTTGACAGACTGTCCCAAATTTCTTCCTACTAAAATTTTATGCTCTTATGTTGTCTTTCAATATCAAGGCAGTTCATGTAGAGGAGACTGAGAGAAGACCTCATCATGGTCTACAGCACCAAGCCTGACAGACTTCAAGCAGTGTTTGGACAACACTCTCAGGCGCATGATGTGACTCTTGAGGCTGTTCTGTGCTGGACCAGGAGCTGTATTTCAGTGATCCTTGTGGGTCTCTTCCAACTCAGGATGTTCTCTGACTCTATAATTCCATGATTACATGACTGTTGGCTGTGAATTATATAACTGAAAAAGCTGTGTATGACTTCAGCATAGGAAAGGCTACAACAGGTATCTGTCTGTATAGTTTGATGTAGCCGTATGAAGCATTTAGTTGCCCGGACCATTTTCAACAAATTCTAATGCTTTTTGCCTTGCACTAATTAGTAGTCACTGACATAGAAAAGATGTGTTGGAACAAATTCCGTAGGAAAAAATCACCAGGAAGTTAATATATAATAGCAGTGCAAAGGTTAAACTGCTCAGAAATCCTCAGGCATATTATACACACTGAGTATCCACATCTCGGTGATCTGATTTCATCTTATATCTGCAACTGGCTCAGGGCAACTCTGTGACCTACAAGAAATCATTTTCTAAACAGATCTAGTAAAACACTGTTGTCTCATGCATAGACATTTAAGACCTATTCAAAGCATATTGTCGTGGTTGTGGCTCAAATCGTTCCTAATATGGTTACTAAATTTTTCCTCCACATAAAAACTAACTTTAAAAAAGTACATCTTTAAGATGTATGTCTTTTTGTTCTTGCCTCTTTGCTGCACTCATTTGCACTTGTGCCAACATTGCTGGCAGCCTGGATAAGCTCCAAGGCAGATGACTGAAATGACCTGCCTTGAAAATAAATGAAGACACATCATCCCAGCAATCTTTGTCAGGATGCTCTGGAGGGAATGGCAAGTACCTTTGCTCTGCCACAGATATGGCAGAACGACAAGGCCACCAAAGCTTGCACTTGGTGCTGGAGCAAGTACCATTCGCACTTGGTAGTGGGGGAATAGAAATGCCAGTGAGAATAATGCTCCCAGCTGGACCCCTAATAACCTTTGAAAAACAATGACATCGAGGCATGGGATCAGAAGGACCAAATAATAACTGAGCTGAAAATAGGAGAAATGATTTTTCATCTGGAAGCCATACTCTGTAGGGGTATACTTGGGATGCAACCAGAGCATATGCCTCTGTAGGAGGAAATAAAAGAGAAAAGGAAAAAAAGAGCAGTGTTTTGCCTGGAACAGTTGCTCCATGGGAGTTACCCTGTGTATGTGTTGGTGGGAAGAGTCAGGAAGCAGACCCATTGTGTCTGAACTGAACCACTCAAAGTCAACAGAAAGCCTCCTGTCAGGTTAGCAACTTCAGTTTTATTCAACTCATTCCTAAGCTTTGGTATAATGATCTGAAAAAGGAAATATATGTATATACACTTTGTTTTTCATAGACGTATGTTATGCTTCCCTACTCTGGAGGTGGATACCAAGGGAAGACAACAAGGAAAGAGCAAAAACGTAAGTAATGACTATTCATTCACTGAAAACTGAGCAGACAGATTCAAACAGCTAGAATCTCTTGAAGTGAATGGGGGTGGTTGCACACTAGAAGAGTGTCTCGCACTTAGAAAGGCTGTGGTCCAGCCTACAAACTCTTCCATGAGCCTGCCCTCTGCAGCTGTTGAATGCAACATCAGAGCCCTGGTGGGAAAGCAGTTGTGCAAAGTTTTCATGTCCTTCCTGTTTTCACTTATTAATTTCTTTTTTCTCTAGGCTTCATATTCTTGCTTTCTGTTTACCCTCCTGCACTGCAGCCATGTGGCTGGCGGGGATGCATTTCAGGAGTCCTTTCTGTGGAGGTAGGCAGGGCCCCTTGCAACCTCCGCTTCCTCTGCTATCCCTGTCCAGGGATGCCCTGGGAACAGCCGGGTGGATGGTGCTGGGAGCACCTGGTGGATGCTGTAGCAGTCGGTGTGGAGTGTCTGCTTGCTGCTTGCCTCACACAGTGTTCCTGTTGTAATTACGGAAAAGGCACGGAGTGAAAACAGTATGTCTAACAAAGTGCTCGTGTGATGCAGCTGTATCCGCTCTTAATCCTTCATTAATGCCTCATCAAAAGAGTACTGTACTTTTCATTTGTTTCATTTGCTGAAGGTCAGCATACTTGGAAGCTATTGTCATACAGCATTGCAGACTTTTTACATATTTCTCTGGTATTGTTCCGAGCTATTGTATACGCAAATGAGTCAATTGGTATGCAGATTGTCTATCATTAAAACCATTTCAAAATCAGCTTTGTCATTGGTTTAGCGTTTGAGCACGTATACCCTTCCTGAATGTAATGCGTTGTTTTGCATTGGTGTGGTGAGGTGGTTGTGTCACCCTCCCGTGGGACCAGTCCTAGTCTTCATATTGGGTTGTATTTTCCCTCAGTGTGAGCTTCTGAAAAGGCTGCAAAACTTTGTCCCAGCCACCTTGAAGAGGTGTCAACCCCAGAGCTAGTCCCACCTTTCCAGCAGGCAGCACCTATCTGCAGTTACAAGCACTGCCTGCACCAGCATTTGCTTTGCTGCCCATGGCACTGAACCCTCATCATCAACCCAACACATTCAAAATTCACACACACCCATGGCAGAGTCTTCTGATTTGTTTTTACTGTTGTTTCAGCTTTGAGTGAGAAACAGTGCTTCAGAAAATGAAGGCCACTTGCCTTTTCTATCTAGTACCTTCACACAGTTATTTAGTGCTTCCCCTGGGGTTTTTTTTAGCAGTTCATATTCCAGTATCACAAGCTCTTGGTGTAGAACCTGGATTCATTTGTCCACAAAAACTATTTTAGTAACTTCTGTGTGAAAAAAAAATATGTATTTTTATTTGCAGCTGCATTGTAGATGTGTCAAGTGGCACCAAAGTCTTCTCTTTTTAACAAGTGAACTATATAATCATAAGCAGAAAAAAATCAAAACTAAAATTAAAAACTACATTTGTATAAAAAGAGTCAGTGACAGGAAATGTTCATTTTAACAATGTGCACTTTATTAGGAAGTTTGGAAGAACAGGAAATGTAGATATACAATTCTTATCAAAAGTAGAGGAGAGCTGAGTTAGGGACCACCTGTAGAAACCCAGTCTGTGGAACTGATAAGATGCAGATGAAGGAGCTAAAAGAGTTGGCTGACCTCATTGCAAAACTGCTTTCTGTCATCTTTGAAAGATCATGCAGGCCAGGGAATCCTGAACAACTAGAAAAAGTCTAATGTTATGGTTACCTACAAAAAAAAGTTCTGGAAAACTACACACTAGTTAGGCTCACATTTTCCCTGGCAAAGCTGTGTATTGAGCCCTCGTGGAAGGCATTTCCAGTCAAATTAAGGTCAAGAAGGGTGACTAAGAAAAGCCATATTGGCTGATAGCCTTGATGATAAAACAATTTGCTTGATAGATGAGTGGAGAACTGAGGATAACACTACCTTGATTTTAGCAAGACATTTGACAGCATCTCCCAAAAAATTCTTGTTGAAAAGCTGGAAGGTTTTAGCAAGCACAGAATTAAAGCAGTTCTTGACTACTGAAACCTACTGCCAACAAGACATATTTTCCCACCATGGCTTCCTGTATCAGGGGTTAATTACACTGATACTTTTGGTCTGTGTTTGGCCCAACCACCCATAAAAGTTTTGTTCTTTCTCTACCAAGTTATGAGAAAACAAGCACGGATAAAACGGGAACTTTGTCCTTGAAGGGAGTTTTTGTATAAACTATATTTAATTGGTGTTCTGTGATTGGCTAATTGTTCTCCAAGGTCGCTTGAACGAGGAAGTGAAGACTACAGTGATGAAGGATACCCCTAGAGTCATCTGGAAAAGACCCCCCGAGTGCAGTACGCAGGCGCAGGGAAAGCCACGCGTGCGCAGAAGAGATGCACTTACATAACCAAGGGGGTGGGACTGAGAACCTCTGGCGGGGCGGTGCTGATTACACCTAGACAGATGTAATCAGTTAATTGTATGAAAAAGCAGATAGCTCCTTTTTGAGGAAGCTAGCTTCACATCAAGGACAACATTGTCTTTTGACGGGGACGCCTGCCAATTTGTGAACTTACTGACTTTCCGAGGATGCAGCTTCTGCTATGGGTTGGTAAGACAACTTTACGGGCAACAGCAGGGTAACTGGGGAGGTTGTGCTGGGGGCTTATTTCTCTCCTCCTTCCTCCCTTTTGGGTTTGTTCTTTTTGTTGGCCACCTCTTGGTAATAAATATCAGTTTTGTTGAGCTTCCAATGGTGTCATGATTTTCAGGCTTCAGTATGATCCGAACCCTCCCTAATACACTTCCAAAGACCAAATTTAAAATAATAAGCATCAAGAAATTTTCCATTACTTTCAACTATTTCTTTTTTTCAAGATTTACCAATGCAAGTCAGCTATTCATATCATACAATTTATCAATGGTCTTTTTTTTTGTCACATCTGACAAAATCTGTTAAAATAGATCCCCAGTCCAGATCATACTAAAACATTGGCTCTTAGCTGCAGCTAGACCACCTCTCTCACTCGTCACTGTCTGGAGGAGAGATGTCACTCTTTGACATCGTTTGTGGTACAGGTGGTACAGACCAAAGTTAAAATATTCCTATTTTAACCTTACTAGCTAAAATTTAACTTTAATTAGAAAGGCGGTACAGTAAAAATACCTTTTTTCCACATAGGAATCATGAAAATAGTTTTTGTGGACAAATGAATCCGAGTTCTGCATGAAGAGTTGTGATACCTGAATACGCACTGCTAAAAAAAACCCAGAGGAAACACTAAATAATTGTATGAAGTTAGTAGATAGAATGCCCTTGGGGGTGGTTTGCTGATGTCCATTTGAAGGCAAAGTTTAGTTCAGTCTTGAAGCATTATTTTTGATCTACTGCAGCTACATGGACTGGTGGTTATTTATTTCCATCTGTTTTGGATTTAAGAGCAATTTGTGTTTTCTGAGCTGACTGAATACTACTTGTTTGAAAGGGTATTTGCAGAAGAAACATCTCTTGCACAGGTGATTCTTTGCCTTTTGATTTGTGTTTTAAAGCATCATTGCACAAAGGAGAATTATGATTCACATTCTGAAAGCACTCTCTGCCCTAGTGTCAGGTAAATTAGTGCCAGGCAAAATATGTCCAAATGTACCTTCCCAGCAGAGAAAATGTCAGTAAGATGCACATGGGTATGTGATGCCTAATGGTGCCCTTCTCTGATGGAAAAAGGAGGATAAAGAACTAGCCCAATCTACTCTTTCTGTTTCATCCCCACGTGACAGGCCTGAGATGAGAGATCTATCCTCTGATTCTCCAGGCATTTTGAACAGGGAGAACTCTTCTGTTGCCCACCAGCATCATCTACCTTCCTATGGCAGGGGGAAGAAATGGGCTGACTAGTCCATAAATAAAAGCAATCACTTAGATCACTTCAACGCAAGTAACAGTAGCACCCAAAGAGCTCCCAAACACACACAAACCCAATATATGATTTTCAATTCCAACACAGCAACCCAGCAACTCTTGAGCCCTAGCATAATGATAGGCACCTCCTTCTCATCATCCTCTCTTGTCCACTGTGGTGTCTAACCTCGTTTCAGGTTTTCAGCAGTATTATCCAAGCTAAGTGGTCACCGGAGACACCATTCCACCAATGTGGAATACAGTCACCAAGTTCTTTCTGCTTGAAATATTCCTCACATTTCACTAGGCAGAGTGTTTCCCAAGGTCATCAAGTCAAGACTGCTTACCTACTACAAGAGGCATCATTTTGGCCTTTTGGTCATGCTGGGTTCGAACCCTTGTTTTGGGGCTGAGAGTTGGGTCTTATTCACCTGAAAGACAGCAAACATTTTTCTATTGCTCTATGACCTCAGATATAGAGATACCAGGGCAGATTTCGTTGGTGTTATTGAGTTATTTAGAATACTCATTTAGAATACAAGGAAAAAACTCTGGTAAGGCCAGACATGAGAATTCAGAATGAGACACTGTACAAAAGCAATGGTCTGGTTGCTTCATTAATTCTGAAATCCAGCTGTGCAAATCTGGTTTGAGAATTCATCAAGAATACCCTAAGAAAACACTTTACAAATTAAAGCTTTCTAATGGATCTAGTTGAACAACATTTTTCACCTGAAATGTATTCTATGGAACAAAGAAAGTTAAGTAAGTGCAGTAATGCTATAATAATAATAATAATAATAATAATAATGATGCAGTAAAAGCATATGATACATCATTCCTGCATTCAGAATATCTTCAGTGAAAAGCCTACAGTTTTTGGTTTGTAGTTAGTAGACTACAGAGAGATGGGCAGAAACATTATTTATCAGACAGAGAGACGAGGAGCCCAGTAGAAAAGCTGCTTATCACAGAAGTCTCCCTCTATTGCAATGAGATATCTTTTTTAATACTTCTTTTTACTCATAGAGATCCATACCGATGCTTTTTGGATGCCAAAGGAATATGTTGTGTTGAATATAAATGGGAGAGGGCTGGCAGCAGAGGGGCTGCAGGGGTGGCCTTTTGAAGGGGCTGCCCCATGACAGACAGACGTTTTCATATGCCCCAATGGACTCACCAGTGGCCACAGCTGTGCCCTTCAGTGAGGCTAGCAGTGACTCGATGATAGTATTTTTAACGAAAGGAAAAAAACACTGAACAGCCAAAGGAGTAAAAAAAGGTGGGAAACAGCAATGCAAACACCAAGGGCAGAGAAGGAGGAGGACGAGGTTCTCCATGGAGGGAGGACCCCACACCAGATTAGTTGGAGCTGAAGGAAGCTGCCCACATTCTACCCATGGAGAGCTCACACTGAATCAGAATAAAGATGTGGGAGGAAAGAACTGGCAGAGAGAAACCACCACATACTGATCACAAACACCCCCCTTAAGTCCTTCCTTGCCTCGCTGAAGGGACTGAGTGTATCTGCGGTGGTAACAAGGGCAGGAGGAGAGGAGTCTGAAGTGAAAGAGTGAACTTGAGCATGGGGGAAGGAAAGGTGTTGGCTTAATATTTCTTACTACCTGACTCAGTAATTAGATATTTTTTTTAATTGGCAGTGAATTAATTTTAGCCAACTTGAGTCTGTTTTACCCATAGCACTAATTGGTAAGGTATCTTCCTGGATTTATCTTGTCCCATGAGCTTTCTCCTTTCTATTCTACCTTTTTTCTCCCCATTCCCATCCCACTGAGGAGGCGTGAGAATGAGTGGCAGGGTGGGAGTTTGGTTGTTAGCTGTAGTTATCCAACCATGTATGGCTTTTGCACTGGAATTAGTGCAAACAGACCTTCAAATTTTTTTTGTGAGATAGTGTTAATGTTTCAACTTCCATACACAAGGATTATTTCTGACGATTCCTAATTCATCAGGGAAGACCCTGCAGCAAAGAGAGTACCTTAGGTCTGTGTTGTAGCAAACTCTTCAGGATAGTACTTACTCTTTAAGAAACACATCAGCCCAAGAAATGGAGTACTATAAGGTCTCTCACTTCTTTTTTTAAAACATGTTGAAAAGGGGAGGAAAGGCAATAGCAAAATAACAGACAGCATAGGAAGAAACAAGAAAGCAGGAGTTAACTTCCTTACATGTGAAGGAGGGAATTTGTTACTGTAGTCTATAGATTTGCAAAGCAAGAGTAGTGCTGAGTTGAAGAAATGGAAGTTCTACCAAACAAGGTAGGAAAAGAAAAAGATTTTCTTATTTAAACTGTCCAAAAAATATTTAGGGGCCAAATGCTAGTCGAGGGTAACCATGGCTTTGTGCGGTCCTGTGTGAACACAAGGAGCGAGGAGGAGAAACGTATCCTTTATTGGAATAGGAACACACACTTGTAGGTTGCCCATGGAAAAACTTCTTTTAACAGTTGTGATGTGTAACCGTTAAAGTATTCAATGGCAGATGAGTCTTCTAGTGGCATCAGTGGGAAGAAACAGCATTCACTGCTCTGAGGGGCAAGTTCATAGAACATAGAATATCTCAAGTTGGAAAGGACCTGTAAGGATCATCAAGTCCAATTTCTTGCTCCTCACAGGACTACCTAAAGCTAAAACATATGACTAAGAGCATCCTCCAGATGCTTCTTGAACTTTGAGTCCACTGAGGGAACAAGATTCTTTAACACAACAGTAACAATAGGATGGATGCATCAACAAGCTCTTTTCAAGGTCTGTCCTCCTACAGCCTCCCACTCTAGATGATAAGGTCCCCCTAAGGGTAGCAGTTTTGAGCCCAGGCCTGCACTCCAGAGTCCAGACTGCATGTGCAGACATAAAAAGAACATTAAATACAACAGTAAATTTAAACCATTAGCAAAGCTTGGTAAATATCCCTTGAATGTTGAAATTACAGCTCTCCAAGTCAGTGCCTGTTAAAGGCCCAGTTCCACACTGTTTAGCAAGAAAGCCTTGAGCACCTGATACGTGAACAAGATATGTAGGAAGACACCAGTGATCTCCCTCCTGTTTGACCCTCTCTGTAACTGTGTGGATTGAATGTAAGGGCAAGAGTGAATGCTGCTGCGTCTCACTGAATCAGCTAATTAAAACAGTCAGAACTGCCACAGCCATAAAAGCAGTTCTAGAGCCAGTCTACAGAGATACTTCACAGCATATTAATTTACAATGACTTGGAATTTGTTGCTACTGAAATCAAGAAAATGTTGCTGCTGCAGAATTTTCACTCATTCAGAGACACTAACAAAGTAAAAAAGAAAACTTCCTGTCAATGTCAAAATAGATTACTACACAAAAATGTCAAACACTCTGTGAGATTATCAGCAATGCAGGATCTCCCCCTCTAACATATGGATTGCATGATTACCTCCAGACAGGAGGAGCACAAAGGCTGCAGATATGTACGAAATACCATATAATAGTCTCTGGGGCAGTCTCTGGTTTCATATTGGTTGTTGTGTAGTTGTTGACTTCAGTAGTTACTTCAGTGATGGAGAAAAAACCTGATCCGCTCCACCCTCCCACCAAATAATTCTTTATTGGATGGTTGATATTAGCAATTAAGTGTTTGCAGTATTCACCACTACAACTGGAGTATGACATTAGCTGGTAACATTTCTCTACTGAATTCTTTGCTGTAATTTTATTTTAATTGGTTTCTTAACTCATGTCAGTGAGTATCATAGAATCATCAAGGATGGAAAAGAGAGACCATTGAGTCCAATCGTTATCCTTTTCTGAAACATTTTTACTATTGCAGAGAAGGAATATTAACTAATACTGACACCGCCCGTAAAGGAAAAGAATCAAAAGCAGAAGAACATAGACAAAACTCAGGAAGATAAGCAAAAAGAGGATGTGATTGCTATACAAAATAAAAATCTCAACAATAGTTGCAGTCAACCATCCATGACTTTCAGGAGAGAAATCCTAGGGCACTGGTATGGACCCAGCAGCTTTGGAAGAGCAGACTGTTCATGAGATATCCTACAGTAACTCAGCAACAAAAGCAAATTATGAGAAGACCAGAATTTCTGGAATTCTACTGTACCCCAAAATCCTAAGCAGCTGTCACAAATACCTGTTATCCACAGCCGCTGTTTAGAAACGAAAACTTACAAGAACCAGAGTGCCTGCCTCACAGCAGTGAAGTTGGTCATTTTAGTACTGGTCATAGTACTGGTTTAGTACAGTCAAACAAACTGTTTAGTACAGTCAAAGAGACTGGCGATGTGAATTGCAGGTTCTATCATCCAGATTCTCCTGATGAAAAATACAGGGCGCATTATACTGGAGCTGGGAGGAGGTAAAACAGCATCTTTGCCTCAGAGATAGAATTTATGAAGTCTTGGGCAGCAGATTTGTTTCAGGGGATTGGCAGCCTGCTAAGAAGTTAATCTACCCCTTTTGATTTTGATTTAAAAGGCTTCCTCTGGAGAGTGATATGTCTAATTGTCCAGAAAGAAAATTACATCAAAGCTGAATCCCTCCCTTCCTCAGTCTCTGTCACTCCCCTTCCCTGGACCATCTCAGTACCTGAACATTAGCTCTTCTATACAGTTCCACTCCTCTTACATCACCAGTGCAGCTGAAAGGTCTGTGTCAATGCCACCTGGGAAAGGCAGGTTATCCTGCAGGATAACCTACTGGGAAGCACTGCTTCCACCATCAGCAGTGTCTGGATGCCCAGAGGACAAATCTCTTACTCTGGACCTGCAGGTTTGAAGCATCATCCTCATGAGAGTTCATCGTGAGTCAGAGCAGCTTCGCCTGCATGGCCTGGAAGGTGCCTCTGCTTCCCAGGGGTTCAAGCAGAGTAAGGGTAAAAAAGGTAACAGGCATGGTTCATTTGAGAGCAATTTTTAATTATGAATTCCACACAACTGTAGCTATAGTTAATACTAGTACCAAAGCCTTGTAATGTCTTTCTTTGCTAGAGAGATCTGCAAACCACCTGCATGCTGAACTGGAGACTTCTCCCTGCTTGCCCTGCTCAAAAATTAGTGTCTTTCCGTTGCAAAAGGCAAAAGAAGTGTTTTAAAGATAACTGTTTCTTTTTCTAAGTTTGTACTTGCAGAACATAATATATGGATGCCTCAATTACCTAATATAATGACTTTTTTGCAAACAAAACCAAAAATATTCCCTCCTACAGTATCTGGAAAGTAATATATAAATACATAACAAAAAACAGGCAAGGAAAAACAAATAAAGTTGTCTTGATAACCCAAGATATTTTCTAACACACCAGAAACTACAATTTCCTTTGACACTACTGAGGTTTTAACTATAGTTCTTAGGATATTTCATATGCAATAAGGTCACTTCTGATCTACTTCTACAGTTTGCTCCTGTACAGTAACCATAGAATTTCCCTACTAAATGACTGTTATCTATAATATTAACCTTGAAAACAAGCACAGAAAGAAATTAAAGTATGTAAGTTTGTCAGAAATATATCCCAGTATTGAAAATGAACATAACAACGTGCTTCTTAAGATGAACATTAAATTTGAGTCCAAAATTCTTGGCTCCAAACAAAGTTATTTCAAATAGAACAAGCATATATATAACAAAGATTTATATTTTCTTGTTAAACAGGAAATGGTGCTTTCTATAAACAAAAGAATATGTGATTTTCTGGACACAGACCCAAGTTACAGTGCAGAGAGCTCAGAAAGCTTCAAATAAAATTGGCATTTATTTAGAAGGATGATTTAACAAGTTGATTGGATGAGGTTCAATCAGCCCATTTAGTCTCGTAAGTCTAGAAACATCAGTGTAAAAAACTCTACTTTTTTTTTTTGCTTTCTGCTATGCAGTGTCACACAATCACAGGACTGAAAACATGTTGTCTGCAGCAATGGTAGACACCGACCACAAACGATTTGGTTGCATTATGTCAACACTGATTGCTGTGTCCAACAAGAGGTTCAACATCCTTCGGATACTGAGGTGCAGTCCTTAGCAGCTGGTTCACATGTGGGAGCTTCGCCTGCCTCTAGTGCCCAACGACACCCGCAGCCTGGGCTCTCTTGCTTTATAGTGTTCGTTGAAGTCCAGTCTAAAGCTGAGGAACCGAAGGCTTTCATCAGAACTGGTTGTCAGCAGTTTGATCTTCCAATGACTGCCACGTATGTCAGTCTCCAGTGCAAACAACTCAGTCTTTCAAAGGGTGTTGCCCCCTTGCCACTGCCTTGGGACAGCATTCAGGACCCAACCTGTGCCAACAGGAGACTTCACCTTATTTCCATGTCACATGTACAATGTCAGCCAGGACAGCACTAGAGCACTGCTTGCTTCAAACATACCTATTTGATGTAGGCTGTACAGTACAAGTGACACTCCAAAACAGCTGAGACTCTGCCCATCTGCCCCAGCCAGCTTCAGTCAATTTCAAGCAAAACCTAACTACAGTCTAGTCCCTGCTAGCAGCTCTCCAAAAATTTGACTCAATCTTTCCCAGGGAGGGAGACGTGCAACATTTTGACCCAGACGGCAAATTTCTCACAAATGTAAAGCCTCTATGCCAAAGGCCAGGATCACCACAGCCTCCAGAAAGGGTCACCAATACTTTTTATCTGGGGACACTGCTGACTTCCATTAGACCTCAGCATGAAGCACTGAGCTCCTTTTGACAATGCAGCTGGTCCTTTAGCAAGGCCACAGTTCAGCCAAGTGGAAAGTGGAATTCTTAATGATATAAAAGGTCACAACATAATTAAAAATACATGGTTGTTACAAGTCACGGCCTTATCCTGGAAAACCATAGTTCATAAACAGCACACATCAATACTTTATCTGCACTTGGAATCACAACTCATAATTCATATAAAAACGAAAGGATCGTGGACTATGAAGCCAGAGCTCAAAATGCATCATTTGCAATTCTCCGCTGTCCTCTAAAGGCTGCTTCAGGAATTTCAGTCTCTGAGTTAGAAAAGTGAAGTGCTTCTGCTCTGTATCCATGTACCAGAACACAGGTCAGTAGGTCCAGGAAATGCGAGAGGTTTATGCAGAGCTTCAGGGGCAGCTCTGCAAGCCGCTGCAAGAGATTGGTCTGACCACAGACACAGAGACCACTTCTGTGAGGTGTGTGATGCTGCACTGGCACCATCTCTGGCTCTGGCAAGGGATGGGGTCAGTAAGATTTCTATTATTCTTCGCCTTGATACAGTTCATTCTGCTGGTGAGGCTTGGAAGTCCTTCAGTATGTCCAGGTGCCTGCTACAAATAGTAACGTGCATCCATATCAGCTTGCCAAAACTGAACTGAAAAATTTGATCTTGTCTGGTACCTTCCTGCCCCTTTCAAAGTGATTTTGAGCTATTTATTTATAGAGGAGAAAGGTCAAGATTAAAATAAGCCTATAGTTACATAGTTGCCCACTAAGAAACCCTATAGTTTACGTCACAAGTGCCTGCAAACTACTACGCAGCTATTTTTCTGAGTCACAGTATTGCCCTTTAATGGTCTTAATTAAGGAAATGGTAACATTATTTGCTTTTGCTTCCTGGCTACCATCAAACTACTCTTTTTTGTAATTATTTCCTATTCTGTTATTAATGTATGTTTTGCTCTTTTCATTTGCAGGAACTTTCTTTAGATTTCCAAAACTTTTTGCCTGTGAAATGCTGGAACCTCTGCATACATTCTAACTCTGGGATAAGTCTGGGTCTGATTCTGGTTTTATCTTAAACTTTAATTGTGTTAATATAGTTGCAACGACTGGAAGTTCTGCTTTTCTGATTTATCAAATACCATTTAGACCCCACATTTTGTGTTCTCTTTATGCTTTCTGTTCACCGCTAAATGGTGCAATTGCTTGTTTTCTAAAGCATGTTGGTTTCTTCCTTTTCTACCCATTATAATATGCTCCAATTCTTATTTTTGCACACCAGGTTGTTAAAAGAAAACTCCCATTTGCCTTTTTAATTACTGTTGTAAGCACGTCTGTAATTTGCCTCTGCTCCTTTACGCTCTTCAGCACTGCTCAACAGAAACAAGAGGTAAAACCCAGTACAAATATCCTCTTTTAAGGAGTGAATGTAGTGCCTTTTAGAAAGCAAGGCAGAAGACTGTTCTTTGCCTCTCTCTGGATAATTTTTGAAAAAACTTTAAAGGGTGATGAAGTGGCCTTGAGTAGCTTTGGGAATGTTCCCATTGTAGAAGTGAGAGGCATCCTAGATGCCTAACTACCTCGTTCCTGTGGCATGTATCTCAAATGCAAATAATTGGTTTTCATTTTCTGTGGCACTTGAAGATTTCATACATGGGGTAATCACCTATGACAGCTTTTTCCTATCATATCTTTTAATATTTGGACTGATGGTAATAATCACTCCAATTGCATTTTCTATACCCTAACTTAATTGCTGTTCTGATAACTTCTGGAGGAAAACATTTAACATAATTTGCTCCACAAAGAGTTACATAAATTAATTGCTCAGTGATAGAAATTTCACCTCCTACACTCCTCAGATTTTTCTTGGTAGGTTTTTCTTTCTCTACTCTTTCTTTACCATCTCTTTGGTCACCATTTGCTGCCTTTCAGGTTCCCTGCTCTCTTCTCCTCTGTCCTCTCCTTTTGTGAACAAATATCCATCGCTTTGGTTTCTTTAACTTTCCTGGCCTCTGTGTTGACTCTGGCCCCATACACCACCGGTCAGCTTTGCCATTTCACCTGCACTTGAGTCTCGATTTTCACTCATGTGGCACTCAGGTTTTAGTCCAATGATGTTATGAGAGAATGTACAATACTGGGTAGTCAAAGGGTAATAGCAAAAAGCTAACTTTGGAACAAAAAGAAAGAAGATAAATACTGACCAAGGCACCTTTGTTACTCTTTTGGGGAAAGAGAGTAAGCATCAAGTTAATTCTCATGAGTGATTCCGATGCCTCAAAGACTACATCGGACCAAGGTAACAGAAAATAGTTAAAATATTACATCAGGGAGCCTGTTCCTTTAGAGGGTCTGAGTGATCCATACCTTAAATTCATAGTATTCCTTGTCAACATAAAAATAACATGCTTTCATTTTACTTTAAAACTGGTTCAGCAAGCCCTCAGAATGAAATATGACCTGTTAAATCAATAGCTGTAGAAACTTTTCACTCTGAACAATTGCAGACTAAGAAAGGGAGCGTTTTACTTTTGACTGTTTATTGTTATCCTTGGTACTGTAATTTTGTTTTGTTAAATAAGGTAGAGCAGGTGATGGTCACAAAGCTCTTGTAGAAACCAGACAGAATTATTTCCTCTGACTTCTGAAACAGCAGGTTCCTTTATCTGTCCTTGCTCTGCTTGCCAATATTTGTACATCTCTTGCAGCTCTCCCAACTCTTCTGCCTCTCTCCAGTTAGCAGAATTATATTAGAGGTTAAAGTGGTATTTTAGGTTTCAAGTAGCCAAAAGATGATTTTCAAAATTAATTAGGCAATTTGGAGAAGTACCTGAGCACCTTTATGTGAGTGTGAAATATGTTCTGTCATCTCTGAGGTTGCTCATTCAGGTGAAAATTGAAATGAGTACAAACGTGCACACTCACAGCTTGTTCCTAGGTCAACATCAGAAACATTCACAAGGTGAAACATGCAAGGTCACAGAGGACTCCAATTTTCAAGTCTAGAAGTTTTAAATAAAGCCCCAATTTTCTGTCCAAATATCTCCCTTTTTTTTTCAATCATTCATTAGCTTTCAACTCTCAGTGTATTTAAAAATTTACCTGTGAACTTAAAGAGTGTCCTCAATATTGAAAATCATTGTTAGATATAACATACTGGAAGTTGTACACACTAACCAAAAATAACTGGCCATTCTTGATAGGAATATTATTTTAAAAGGTTGAAAAAGTTCTTGTCCAAAATATAGACAGGATATGTCACATGGACATATGACAGGAGGAAGACAGAATCTCTCCACAACTAATTTTAACAAAATAAATAAAGTAGATTCAGGCTTTTTAAATAAATACTATGCTCCTATGTAGAGTTGAGAGACCTTGGCATTTATTCACAGCATATGGTATAAGAAAAGAAAATCCACAGGGCCTTGACAGAATAATTGAATCACTAAAATAAAACTGGATTATGACTATATTCTGTCCTTGATCTCCTACCCTAAGCCTGTAACTAATTCACTGAAAAATACATTATATCATGAGTTTCTGCATTTCCTAGTGAGTGCTTCTAAGATACTAAATTTCATCATACTGCACCATGAGGCAGTCGAGTGGCTGTAACTTACAGAGGGAGATAAAACTTTCAGGGGCTGGTTTTTAACTTTTTATTCTTCAGAGTGCATATTGGTTAAGACATATTTTCTCTGTCAGTCAGCAGAAAAAATATCCCTTGTAGTTTAAAAGAATAAGACAGAAATACTTTGCAGTTCTTTTCCTTTTAAAGTATTTAGGATATTGGTAGCACCACATGGGTAGCCCTTCACCCCAGAAGAGTGTTGCACATTGTGTAACATCCTAAGATGGGCAGTAGTTTTATTCTCGGTTTCTGCATTTCTACTTTTAATGTTTCTCCAAAATGTCTTTAGGCCTTGGCAACCCTGAAAAGGAGGGGGCTGAGCACGCAGGGTCAGTTAGCAATGGCCCTGGGACAGGATACAGAAAAGAGGAGAAGCTGTGCTTTTTTCAGCCTGGAAATATGGTTGGAGAGACAGAGCCTCAGCTCTATTTGTATTTTCAGACACTGTAGCTTTAACAGCAAAACATCAAATTACCAGCCAGAAGTGTGCATTACATAACTAACAAAATAAAAAACAGCCCTGTATAGTAAATATAGTAAATGTGTTGCTAGGAATTATTCTTTAACATTGATTTTAGTATATAACCATTTCAGTGTTAAAAAAATAAAGTAAAAAGGCAAAAATCTCATATGTTTCTATTCAAAAATGTACCTGAATGGTGCTGCTGCCACCCACTGCAAGGAAAGCCACTTGTGCAGTTGCAGCAGAAGAACACTTGTCAACTTTTACTCTAAGTACACACATTTATGTAGAATTTAATATTGGTCTTCAGGCACAAAGTAAGATAATTTCTCTCTCATTTTTGTTAGAAATTGCCGAATCCAGCAGCCTGACAGAGGTGAGGCTGTCACAGTTTCATGGCCTCGGGTCCAACCAGTGGCAAGGCTCAGGATGCATCCTCCACAGATAGGCACATGCACACAGAGCACATGTACACACCACATATGTATTTATACACTGCTGGCAACACAGGTCAACACAGAACAACACGCAGAGCACTTACATGAACACAGGTAGCACCAACAGCTTCATCCTGCTGAGCTGGATGGAGGACCATCAGTGGGAGATATAGATATATTAGCGGGAGATCTATACATCTGTATATCTCACTAATATGCAATGTATGTGTATATATATATATAACTTATAAAAATAAGTTTTTCTGCACCAGGTCAGTGAGAGAGTAAGGGTGCAGGGTTCTTTCTGGATCCCAATAATAAGGGCCTGACAAAAAACAACTTAAAATAGCTGCTTTAGTATGGCAGAATAAAACCAGGAATATAAATAGGATAAAAAGATAATAAGTAAAATTTGCTTCAGATGCTGGCACCCTGCCTTTGTGCAGCACCAGATGGAGCCTGGATGGATTTTCCAGTGATGCACTACACAGGTCCCATCCCATGGAGGGTTCCTTCTTCCCACCACCTGGTGTGCAGGATGGGCTGGCACAGGGCTCTCCATCAGGTTACCACAGAGCAGCTGCTCATGCTGACACTCAGGGTGCTCAGTCACCAAGCACAAGGCCCTGCAGAGCAGACATATCTGTTCAATATCGCTAATTCCTTGAACACACCACCTTCTGCAAGGCTCACAGTGCAAAGGTGGATCTCTCCAGCAGCTAGGCTTACAGGCAGTCCAGCCAGCAGCTGATCCCTGCATCCTCTCATCTCCAGATTCATTCGTCCTCTCACTGCAGTATCTGCAGTTGCTGGCACCACAGGCACACCTGCCACCCACAATTCCACTCCAGTTGCTGCACTCAGACTCCCGTTACAAACACAGAAGAAAAGGGGAAAGGAATTTAGTTAGAAGACAGGACAGGCTATGTGATCAGATGAAGGGCAAAGATAGAAAAACATAGTGAACAGCATCCTATTTACAAACAACCAGTCCTTTTTATCTGCTTATCCCAATATTTTCCCACACTTTGTCCTTCCAAAATCACTTTTGGGCCACCTCAATAAATCACTGAAGAGAAAAAAGTGAGCTGGTTTTCCCAGTATTCTTAGTTGCATGGCTGTTCCATGCAGTGAAGCATTTATATGAACAGTACAGCTAGCTGTGGGCAGCTCTGTAGCATTTCTGTTGTGAAAGCTTTCTAAAATCAGTGTCCTCCTTCACACACATGAAGATTCTTACAGGAAAGCCATGCTTTGTGTTGCAGAGAAGCAGCACTAAGTAACGCTCACACTGCCCCAAAGAGGGAAAACCTAGCTGCAGGTGAAGGCAGAGCATAAATCAGCAGAAGGGAACAAAAAAAAAAAAGAAAGAAGGAAAAAAATAAAACTACCATAAAAACCAAAGAAGGCATCATTAGCTCCTATCCACTTCCAGGGCATCTTTCAGCAGAGCTGGTCCAGTTATTTCATGCCAGGGATTCAGAGTCTTCCCCCCAGCCTGGCAATCGAGAGCACCTGAGTGTGGCAATGGCTCTTCCAACACCTACAGGTGTGGGCAAAACAATCTCTGAGAAGGAGAATTGATCCCATGGCCTGAGAAACTGAAATTCCCAGGAACAGTTCCCATCCAGTTTTAGGGGATTTTCCCGCAGAGCTGGAACAGATTATTCTATGACTGTATTTATTGATGCATCGTCACAATTTTCTGCTCATTTGAGGTTTTAGTGCTCTTGTATAAGGTATTATGACAAGGCTATTAACACAGTTATTTCCAAGCCCAAAGGAAGATTTAAGTATTTTTACTCAACTTTTGATCCACCCTCTTGATGATAATCTGGCCTTAACAGTATAGGGCCAAAAGATGCTCACAAAGGTTCACCTTTTTTGTCTGTATAATTTTTTCACTGCTTCATCTTCCTTGAAAAGGGGTCATTGGCTTCCCCAAGGTATCCTTGTTACACCAGTTCCAATTGAACTGACCAGTTCCAGTTGTAAGACTGGAAGATACATTTATTTCCATCTACATGAGTTTTTTGTAACGGCTGCCAAGTTAGGGGATAAGAGACTGGTCTCCACCCACAAAGGACCATGAGGACAATGGCAGGTCCCTACTGGCCCCTTTAGCCTGGAAGTCAGAGCAATTCCTGCAGCAGTGAGAACTCTTCCCAGATTAACAGGTCCCTGCAGAATCACCTCAAAATGATCATTCCCAGCACAGCCACTACTGTGGGTTTCCTAGTGTATTGTGTGTCCGGGTTGTGGTAGAAGGGCACTACAGAGGTGGCTTCTATGAGAAGCTACCAGAAGCTTCCCCCCTGTCCTGCAGAGCCAATGCCAGCCAGCTTCAGGAGGGATTTGCCACTGGCCAAGGCCAAGTCAATCAGGAATTATAGTAAATGCCTCTGTGATAACATATTTAAGAAGGAAAAAAAAAGTTATTGGGCAGATGAAAGTTGCAGCCAGAGAAGAGCAGAGTGAGAACATGCAAACAACTCTGCAGACACCAAGGTCAGTGTAGAAGGAGGGGGAGGTGCTCCAGGCACTGGACCTGAGGGTCCCCTGCAGCCCGTGGTGCAGACCATGGTGAGGCAGCTGTGCCCCTGCAGCCCATGGAGGATACCCACACTGCAGCAGGTGGATGCCCAAAGGAGGCTGTGACCCCATGGGAGGCCCAAGCTGGAGCAGGGTCCTGCTGACCCATGAAGAGAGAAGCCCACGCTGGAGCAGGTTTTCCTGGTAGGACTTGTGGCCCTGTGGTGGACCCACACTGGAACAGCCTGTGCCTGAAGGACTGTACCTTGTGGAAAACTGGCTCACACTGCAGCAGTTTGTGAAGAACTTGCCCATGGGATGGACTCATGTTGAAGAAGTTCATGAAGGACTGTCTCCCATGGAAGGGGCTCCACGATGAAGTGGGGGAAGGACTCCTCTCACTGAGCAGCAGCAGAAACTGACTGTAACCCCCATTCCCTGTCTCCCTGCACCCTGGGGCAGGGGGAAGGAGGCAGAATGTGTGAAGGAGGGGTAGAAGGAAGGTGTTTTTAAGATTTATTTTACTTCTCATTCTCCTGCTCTAATTCTGTTACTAATAAATTTAATTAATAACCCCAAGCACAGTCTGTTTTGCCCATGACACTAATCGGTGAGTGATCTCTCCTGGTCCTTATCTCAACTCACAAACCCTACGTTGCATTTTCTCTCCTCTCTCCAGTTACAGAGGAGTGATAGAGAGGAGTTGGTGGCTAGCTGATGTCCAGCCAGGGTTGACCCACCACACCACATACAGGTGGATTCATTTTGGTCCTCTAGTTCCAACATGGTGCTGCCTCTCTGGCCTGTGGATTGGCTAATGATAACATGGGATCATGGCAAATGTCTCTCAATGCAGTGACCAAGAGTGTCCATGCAGCTAATTGTTTTTCCTAACAGTTTTGCCCAAAACACAATCACATAAGCTTTGTTGTTCTTCCAGACTTTACAAGAAGAATACAGTACAAACACACCTAAAAAAATGGAGTACTCCTGCCTGTCACATGATTTGTGACCTTGTGATGCCAAGATCCTTCAGCTTTCCTTTGGCACACCAAATATCACAGGCTTCAGAATCCATACTTGCTTACAGCTGAAATGCTGCCTGCCAGTACACCCGATAAGAGCAGCTGCACTGGCAGGTCCTCTAAGGCACAGGGATTAAAGCCTTACATGTTTTAACAAAAGTAAGGATTCTAAGGCCTGCACAACAACAGGAATCCTTCTGTTCAGAGGGGAAAACAGCTAGACCAGGGCTGCAAGTCAGTGCATCAACCCCATAAGAGTTCACTTCCATCATAGCTCACAGCAGCCTTACCTGCATGGCCTGGCAGGTGCCTCTGCTTCCCAGAGGTTCAAGCAGATCAAGGGCAAACAGCAAAAAAAGCCACAGACCAGGTTGATCTGAGGGTAATTGTTAAAGAATTGCACACAAGTCTTGGTGTATATAAGACTAGTACCAAAATCCTGTAATGGATAGGGATCTGTAAATCATTACATTCCTAACTGGAAGCTTCTCCTTTCTTATCCTGGAAAAAAAAAAATCAAAAACTTTCAATTGCAAAAAGCAACAAGTCTGAAAGATAATTGTGGTTTTATTTTTCTAAGCTTGCACTTGTGGAACATAATAAATGACCTGATATAATGACAACTTTGCAAAAGAAGATTCCCCCTTTCCCCAACTTCTGGGCAGCAATATATAAATATTTACAATGAAAAAATAGGAAAGACAATGAAGTCAACATTAGCCAAGTCAGTTTGTTTCTACATATCTGATTTTGAACATTAATTATTCAACCTTAACCAACACTTTCCTTCACAGTACTGAGGCTTTAACTTCATTTTTTAGACCTTATGTGCAACAGATACATTCCTGACTCTGCTTCTATAGTTTGCTCCTGTACAGTAACCATAGAGTTTCCCTACTAAATTTTTATTCCAAGTTTTTAACTTTGAAAACAACAAAAAAATTAAATATAAGTTTATGTTTCCTGATACAAAGTTTCTTACACAGTCAAACACATCACAACATTGAAAGTCAGCATAATGAAATACTGTATAGCTTCTTAAATGGACAATAGGTCTGGGTCCTGATCTGTTGGCTTTAACAAAAACTCTCTTCAAATAGAACAAGTACATATAGAAAAAATAACCTTCTTATTTTCTTGTTAAAAAAGGAAATGGTGCTTTCTATAAACAAAAGATGCGATTTCCTTGACATAGATATAAGTTACAGTGGAAAGAGCTCAGAAAGCTTCAAATAAAACTGGCATTTGCTTAAAAGGATGATTTAACAAGTTGATTGGATGAGGTTCAATCAGCCCATTTAGTCTCGTAAGTCTAGAAACATCAGTGTAAAAAACTCTACTTTTTTTTTTTTGCTTTCTGCTATGCAGTGTCACACAATCACAGGACTGAAAACGTTGCCTGCAGCAATGGTAGACACCGACCACAAACGATTTGGTTGCATTATGTCAACACTGATTGCTGTGTCCAACAAGAGGTTCAACATCCTTCGGATACTGAGGTGCAGTCCTTAGCAGCTGGTTCACATGTGGGAGCTTCGCCTGCCTCTAGTGCCCAACGACACCCGCAGCCTGGGCTCTCTTGCTTTATAGTGTTCGTTGAAGTCCAGTCTAAAGCTGAGGAACCGAAGGCTTTCATCAGAACTAGTTGTCAGCAGGACCAAGAACTGCTGGACGATTCCCTGAAGGAGAAAGAAAAACCCAAGAGACAGTTAAGGAAACATCCCTGGTGTGTTTTGCACAAGAATGCCAGGTGGAGCCTAGACCTAATAAGGAGGCAGAGGGAATACAGGAAAAGGCAAACACAAGGGTTCATATCCAATTGTTAACAAATCAGTTATGCTGGATTCATTCTTTCTGCAAAAATCCAGAGCTTCACTTTATCTTCTAATACCTACCACACAAAGTGTGGTAGAGAGAGACTCAGTGCAAACAGCTTGGTCTTTTGAAGCATGCTCCCCCTTCCCCATGCCCTGCTGGCACCCTCCATCTGCATGAAGGTTCCCAAGCTGCAGAGGAGATGCTTCTGTGTCACTGTCCTGAAACACCAATTCAGGACCCAACCTGCGCCAACAGGAGACCTCACCTTGTTTCTGTGACACATATACAGTGCTAGAGCACTGCTTGCTTCCAACATACCTATTTGACGTAGGTTGTACAGCACAAGGGGCACCCCAGAACAGCAGAGCGTGTGCCCGTTAGGGCAGTCAGTGCTACAGACCCAATAACTGGATTATGTATTTGGAGTGGTTTTTATGGAGGAGTTGCACTCTGCACATGGGAGGCACACTTCTGGATGCCACCTTCCCTTTTGGCTCTAGCCAAGAGACTGCACGAGCCCCACAGCATACAGGAAGGGAGAGGACTTAAGGAGGATGAGAAGACTCACTTGAAGAGTTCATTCCTGGTCTCCACCTAAATACTCATGTGGACATGCCCATAACTAGAGCACTCCATTACTTCCAAAGATGACCAAGGCTGGCCAGGGAAGTCCTGCATGGAAAATCCATAGAAGGGCTCAGCAGGAATACAGTCCAAGCAGGCAGAATCTACATTGCCAACTTGTAACAGTTCTGTAGAGCACACAAACTACAATTTATTTACAGCCTACACTTGAACACTTTGCCTCTACTTCCTTCTGGAGGTGAGGGCGGGGGCAGGGAAAACTGCAATATTTGGACCCACCAGCAAATTCCTTCCAAATCTAAGCCCTTACATCAAAGCATAGGATATCTACAGCCTTCAACAAAAGCCACTGGTGTAACTGTTCTGTTTTGCTTCAAACTCTCGTGTAAACCGAACTCTTTTGACAATGCAGCACTCCATCCAGGTTAATTAAAGCTTGGCAAAGCTATAGGCATTACAGAATAGATTTGATGCAAAACACCAGACAGGAGGCCTAGGAAGAGCTCTGCACATGCTGTACAGCTGCCAAGTCTCAGCTATAACTGTTAGAAACAAGCAATTGTCCACTCATGAGATAAAATGAACACATGGGTAACAACCCAGCAAAATCACTTCAAACTCATTCATTTAGCTAGAAAAACAATGCATATTTGCCTAAATGTGTATTTATGCATATAAAAAACAAGAAAGATACAAGAAATACCAGCAGCAACAAGGAAAAAAGCAGGCTCTACAGCTTCAAGTTAAATTCAGTATCAGAATTTTTTCAAAAACTCTTAACTTCAGGCATGCCAAAGGAAATAAATAAGAGAGGTTAAAAGGTACATCACATAATGAGTATCTCATGTCAAAGTCAAGAAATGATTTGGGATAGGGTTTGGTTTTCAGCTGACCTGAAAGGCTGCTGTGGCACAGAGTGCTGTGTCCCTCACATTGCTTTCTGAAATGCTTTTCCTGAAACCTAACAGCTGATTTTTCTGGGGAATGGGAATTCCCCATTTAGCATCAGATATAACAAATTAAAACAAAGCCAGAACAAATTACCATTAAAGAAGACAGCCTGTGCATGTTCCCCCAAACAGCTTATCAGTGAGTTGAAAACTGTTAGGCCTTAAACAAGAAACTGTCTGCAGTCTTTAATAGCAATTACTTGCAAAGACAGTGTGAAAAAATGGAATGCAGAAGGAATCCTATTTTTTATCCCTCAGATTATACCAAAAGATAGCTATTCCACTACTAGAGGAAAAGGGAGACTTACACGAAAAGACTCCTCCTTTGTGAGATGAACATAAATGATCACAAAACCTTTGACTACTAAGGAACAGTGAATACAGGCTTCTAAGTAGAGAAGAAAAAAATGAAGGCCTAGATCCACAAACTGCACACATGAATACATAAGTTACACCTATTCAATATCTGAAATTCATTTCTACACATCAAAGCTTAGCATATTTAAAAAAATATAATCTAAGAGGCACCTGGTAAAAGTGAGTGAGTATTCGCAGCTGTGAGCACATTTTAGGTATTGAGTCTTGAAATTCTTTCATCCTCTTGCTCTCTTCTTCCTCTTCTGATGCAGTTACACCCCACTTGCCCTACAGAGAGACCAAATGAGTTAAGAGGTCAAGCGTTACATGATGCAAGTTGCTAATTGGGCCACCTTCTGCCCAGGTAAACCACCATGCTTATAAAAATCAACTATTGCCAAAGAAAGACAAAGATGGAGCCTCCAATATTGAAATTATCGGTCCCCATGGTGGTTGTACAGCACATGAAAGAAATCTGACATTAGCAAAGCAGGCAAATCTCTCACCAACACTGCATGTCCCACAGACTGACAGCATGAAGGTAGATACAGAGCTCTGGCATTTTACACAAAAGGTTTCAGAATATTAAGGCCTTTTCCATTTACTTCACCTAAAAGAGCCCCAAATTTCTCATCCTCTGAAGTTCACTAGAGAAATCTTACTCAGATTTTCGGCACAACAGAAATCAAAACCACCATTCAGCAGTTTTGTCTGCAGTCACTAGCTACTGCTAATGACTTTTACATCTGTCCCAAATACACTTTTTATTTTCAGTGTACCTCTACATATCAAAAGACAAGCATATTTGCCCCAGTTCGCTGTCATGTTCTAGTAATATCCTCACCACACCTCAAGCTCACGCTGTTTTTTCCTCTCTTCAAATTGCAACCTCAGCTGCAACTCCTCCAGAGCAGCTCTGTACATTGCATCTTGGGCATTCTGGAGCTCAATGATCTGATCAAAAACTGCTCGAAGCTGGTTGAGAAGTACCTGTGAGACAGTCAGACAACAAAATAATGAAACAATTGTACAGCAAGAGTTTTAAGTTACTACCATTCTCCAGAATATGAGTAAATAAAAAAATCTTTTTACACACAGCTGGAGAGATTGTTTTACAAAGCCCTAAGTCAGTGGTTGCATAATCACATAGCTTGTTAGGACCAAAAACAACTGGTCCACATTGTAGCAAGTTTTATTATCAACATGTGTCACCATGTCTGGGCAGTAGGTATAGAACTTACCATTATAAAATCTTATATCAAAGGAAGAAAAATTACTTTTCTCTTTGCTCCTACAATGTCAGAGAAGGTGGTTCCTAACACATAAGCCAAGATCATAAACTTACAATTGAATGCAAAGGAGAAGATTTACCCTTGAATCACTATCCAGCAAGCACCGAGCTATGATTGTGTCCAGAAAAACTTCATGAGCTGCAATGATATGATCCAAGTCCTGTGCTTGTTGGACCTTGTTCCAGAGTTCATCCCATGAACATTCAAGCACCTGAAGCAATGATTCAGAATTTGGCTGTTTTGATTTGCTAGATGACAAGCTCTTTGAAATTTAAGAGACAACACATACAGAATATTAAAAGTATTTCATTTTTAAGTAACTAATTGGGTGGAAAGAGTATACCTCAAATGTAATGTAATACTGCATTTGATGAATGAAATGGACCATTTCTGATGCCAGAACGTGACACTGATGCAGCACCCCAGAAAGCTCTGTAAAAAATTCAAAGAGATGGCATATTAAAGACTGCAAGGACAAGCACAACCATATATCAGCTTGGTAAATTTTCTTCTACCAGATTGAATACTCCATAAAACAGCCACTAATCTTAGACAGTAGCAGCAAGATTGGTTGGCAACAGATGAGCAAAGAACATTGCAGCTATTTTTTACTGAAAAAATGTAGATAGATTGGAAAAAATTTTCAAGAGTGAGCCATTACAGATGCTGACAAATACGACAATCTCCACTGAGAAATAGGGTCAAAAAGTCCCAGTCCACTAAACATACACCAGAGCCACTACACTTAAGAATTTTCCTATTTCTTCTCAAACATCTTTCTCTTCTTAGCCTCTTCAGTTCTTAGCTAAACAAAAGCAAAGGGAATGAATGAAAGTAAATCTAGTAAATTCCAAAGTGTGCATGTATGAGACTTAATAGTTAACAGGCAGCACAAGAGAGAGGGATATGCAGGGTACAAACAGGAAGGCATCAAAGAAGATGAATAAAAATGCATAGAAGAGTGAATAAAAAGGGATAGAAGAGTTACAGCCTTACAACTGAGGCAGCATGAAGATACCTATATCAGTGCAACTTTTCAATTCAGTGACCAAGCATTAAAAACAAACAGGAAACTTTCACTTACAATAATGTTATTTTACCTTCATCATCATTCATTAAACAGCCAGTCAAGAGGAGCAAAAAACAAAATTTATCTGTCCCAACAGACATTTTTCCCCCCCCTCTTAATACACAGTTTAAAATAAGATGCAGTCATCTAAATCAATTTTCCAAGTATGCCATCCCTTTGGGCACCTCTCACCTGGCATACTTTTCAGCAGCTTTGCATTGCACATGTGCCCCTTCCATATATCAGTAAGGATATACTCCATTCTCTTTGCTCTCCAAAGGAAATTAAATACTCTTAGATAGTGGCTCATGCACTCACGTGTAAACACCTACAAAACAAAGAAAGTATCAGTACAAATTTAATAGACATACCATATGTTCTGAAGTACCAAGAACCTCTTCACAGTCTGTCTTATCTGATCCATGCAGTTTACTGGTAAATCTTGTAAAAAAAAAAAAAAATTCCTGGAAACCCCAGAGATTTTGGAAAGATCCTTTCTTGAGAGCTGAACAGTTTCCTAACATTCAAGCAGGCAGAGGGCACTGCTGGAAGTGTAAGAAGGGGTGACAGTGACAAAGCCTAAACACTTAGCTCTTAAAACTACATATGAAGATTCCTTCTGCTTGTCAGACTCACATTTTGTCCTATTTAAAAAGTTCTTTACAAGTTCTTCACAGAGGCTAAATGCATTCTGATCAAATGCAGCTGACTCCTCAGTAGTTCTAGTGAACACTACCTATCAAATGCCATTTAGACAACATAAATACATTCTCTTCAAATACATTCCTCCTCAAATATATTCTCTCCTCAAATATATCCTGGTAAATTATCCCAAGTTAGCATCTACAGTCTAATAACAATGAAAGAAGAGCACTCCATTTATCAAGTACTTGCTAAAAACTGCTGGAACAAATTCATTACTAATTTTCAGTAATGATTGTTTTAAATGCAGTTTTTCAGCACTCACAGTTAACTCATAAGAATTGGCTTAACCGTTTTTACAGGGGGCACATCCTAGACAAAAAAAAAAACCAAAACTCTAATCTCACACTGCAGAACAAAAAAGATTATTTCAATAAAAAGATATTTAGCAATTCAATTCAATACCCAAGACACACTCACAGCCAGCAGTATATGACATTACCGTTGCTATTGGCCCATCAACATGATAGTCCAAGCTGAAGACATCCCATCCAGTGTCTCCGGGAGATACCTGTAATACAAAGATATACTACTTCCAGCACATATTCAGAACATACTAGTGCTGAAGACCAAGCATTAGACCAAGACTGTTTCATCAAAGGCCTATGAGAAAACAAGCATCCAAATCAATAAGAGATACAGGAGTTCCTTGTTGAAAGTAGTAGATTAAGCAAAATTAATCAGAGTTTGATACATGGGTGAGATTCATCTCACCCAAATGTTGATGTTTGTAATGTCAATGTTTCTCCTTTGAAGCTAGTAATGGAAAATGAAGGGAAGGAAAAACTTCTTGGGCAGGACTACAGACTTATTTCAGATGCTACAGCTCTTCACTCAACTCCCACCTCTGGGACTGGAGCTTTCTCATTAATTCCAGTTTCTTACCAGAGGTCTCTTTCATCAGTTGTGCTTTCATTGCTTCCCTCTTCATAACTACAGGCAAAGACACACACTCCAACCAGCCCCTCTCCAACCCAATTCTTGTAAGAGCAACAGCAGTAAGACTTGTTTGCCAAACCTCAAATCCTGTTAGGCCCCAAATACTCAACTTCATATTGTCAATGGCTGTAAACACACAGCTTGAAACACAAATAGATAATAGACAGGAAACAGGAAAAGACGACTTATTAAATGAGGTTTATATCATTCAAAGTAAACTTCAATGGAAGGGGGGGGGGAAATGTGTTTATATATACATATGAAAGTTTTGTTTCATAGAGATGACTGAATGTACACACACACACACACACACACACACACACACAGTCACCATTATGCAACAGACCTCCAGAAGTCGAACATCCAATCGCTTGAGAATCTCGGGATTATCAAACTGAGCATTTGTTGCCCTCACTGCTGTTTCAAGGATTCCAGTTAGATTATGCTGATATAAGGTTGTAGCTGGTCGTGCAAGCTCTGGCCTGGTGGTTATGAAACAAACAGTCACAGCATATTACTGAACTATTCTGCAGTAGCAGTTCAGTAGTAACTGCAGCACACAGCAAAACACTTTTCTGACATTCAAAACTTCTCATATTACTCTTTCAGTCTTATTCAAGAAGAATATCAATGAGCAAAATATTTGAGCAGAGTATGAACAGAATACAGCTATTCATATGTAGCTATACTCCTGAACATCACCATGAGGAGTAACTTCATCCTCAATTTAATGTCAGTAATTTGAAGTTACCAGGATGACTAGCTTAGCTATTTTGTAATTTGAGTTGCATTCATATCTAAAATGAGGCAGATTACATCATTAACACACCAAACCAGTAATTCCATTTCAGTTTTGAGAAACTTACTGATAGCTTGGGCTTAGAAGTGCTGACACCACACAAATCCACCTCCTCTATGTAACTTAAACTATTCAAAGAGTTGCAACATGCAATTCTTGCACTCTCTCTCTCCCTCAGGATAGTACTGAAAGACCTCTCACTACATTTGCCTCAAATATAATACTGACTCCACAAAGCAATCCTATTCTGCTTAACATCAATTTTCAGTTTAAAAAGTATGGTCACATATGAATCGTCACCAGATGATTTTGATTTACAAACAAGTTAAATGAAGCTCTATTACAAAGCTTGCCCTCTATACCAAAGGAAAGCTTTGGAAACAACATTTTTGATAAACTAAGTTTCACTAGTAGCATTAGCATGTAAAAGTAGTGAGCTTGCAAATATACTTTAAGATCTGAAACCAATAGTTGTGGGTGCACCTGAGCACTTAAAACAGAGGGCAGTGAGGCATCAATTAAATTTTTAAAATTGCATTAAAGGGTTTTGACACAATGTTTTGGACCAAACAACTCCAAAATACAGAGGCCTAACAGCAATGCTCACTAATGGCATCACTAGAAATTTTCTGCTTAAACTTGCTCTCACAGGAGCAAGAGAAATGCTAACATCCTTGAGGCTGTCTGTCACAGGGCAAGAATAAAGATAACTATATTAGTGCAACTTTTCAAGACATTGTGAAATGGTACTGTATATACCTCTTATCAAAAAGGAAGAACAAAGTCTGAGCCTCGGGGTAAAAGAAATTAAACTGAAAATAGAATTTAAAAGTTATTACTCAAAGGTTTAATTGAACAAGATACTTGGAGGGTCTTCTTCCAAAAGCAAAACAGTTTCTGTGCTGATCATGCACATTTGGAAGCATCAGAAATTCAACATAATTACTCTCCCAATTCTCTTACTTGAGCAAGTCCATTAAATGCCTGATGAAGTCTCCTTGCCCAAGGAGTAAGTATCGTCTCATGGCCTGCATATGTTCCAGTAAATTGTACTTCTTATTGAGAACATCCAGCAGGTATTTGCTCGTCTCAAAATAAGCTGCATCAATTTTCTCTTGGAAGGCATTTTCCAGATCTGTGAACAAATCAGCAGCTTAAAAAAAAAAAAAGAAAGATAGATTAAAATTACATTAGTAGTTTTTCAAAACTGTGGTAAATAAGCTTTGAAGTTGAAACATGCAAACAGACAAACTATTTCTTCTGATCCACTATATTATACATTTGCCATAGCCAAAGTGAAAGCAAGTCTAAAGCAGCCTATACTTCAACAGTATTACTTTTAATTAGTGCCCAGCTTGTACTTTCCAGTAACAGCTCATACTTTTACACTGAGTCATCACTTTTACACAAAGAGTTAGGATTTTCTAAGCTTGCTGAAGTACTGCAATTTACAAAATCAAATAATTTGAAGGAGATCTAAAAGCTCAGAGTTAGGGAAAAGCTTTGTTGGGGGGATCTAAATCAGAAGCCACTTCTAAGGCAGGGGACTGGGGGAATAAATCAAACAATCAGAATGTCAGAACATTCAACAGAAAAGAGTTCCCACATATAAGAGAGAATGAGAGAAAATAGAATATGCTTCTGTTACCTGGGGGACGGCCATCAACCTGATATTTTCGTCTCCAAATTCAGTGCATGGCAATTTGGGGACAGAAAGCAATACATTGCCCTTTAGCGGGAAGCTTATTTCACTATTTTCTGCAACTATAAGCTTATTAAGACAGGGACTGCAATAAAGCTGTCATGAGACAGCAAGAAATGTGGCCTCTTCAGGCAACATGGAGCAATACTCCAAATAGTGGATTTTCAACTATCATAAGATTCAGACCTTCCACAGTGTTTAAGGATTTACTCCCACTTTCAATGATTTTTAACTACGCAACTATTTCTCTAAAGGTAAAAAAACAAAGATCCAGATACCAAATTAGTGTAGGACAGTGCACTGCCTGCTCCAGGATTAGTCTCAACCTGCACTGCAGAAAGGAAAAAATTAAAACCAAGTTTTGTGTTGTTCTGATGGCATTCAGCCATAGTTAATAAAATGTTTATAGACCGAAGAAATAAACAGTGGTTCTAATACAGAAGTCACTCTTCAGTGAGGAAAAATTCACAATGTCTAGCTCAATGACATTCCCTGAAGTTTCCAAGTTCTCATTCAGTAACCAGTGAAGCTCTCCATAAGAAAAAAAAAGTGCAATAATATGCAGAAATGTCAAAGAGATGACACTTTTTACAATACTTTGCTATGCTCAAAATCCCTACACTAGGGGAATAGTACATAGTCAAGTAACACGCATCAAACTTGGGGATGTGAGAATTAATACAGCCTGCAGTAAGGAATCCTCCAAGTCCCCTTTCCAGTAAGTGACAGCAAATCAAGACAGACAGCTCACCAAGATCTCTGCCTACTGTGGTGAAGGCAGAGATCTGGTGTGATTTGACAAAGCAATTCTTGTATTGCTCAGGTAAGGAAGCATGCAGCAGTGCTCCCACCGTTGGCAAAAAGGGAAAAATATCAGTTCATGCAAAAGCATTTGTGTCACTGCTACAGGACAATAGGGCAGTGAGAATCCCCAGTCAATTCTTTCATCTGGTCTTTCCTCGTCAGTAGAACCCATCCACTTTACTGCTCTCTTCAAAAGATGGGTCCAAGCTTTGCATGCACAGTGGCTGCTTGCATGCACAGTGGCACTAGCCACCTGATCTGCCACATGGCTTCACTGCTGGCTTTGAAGGAAGAAGGAAGACCTTCCAGAAAGGGAAAAAATCCCAGAGTTTCAGGGACAGAACACAAGAAGCTACAACACCCCAAAGATCTTTTGCAAGTGTCTTTTCTCAAGAAGCAAGCCTAGCAGGCAAAACAAGAGAGGGAACAAGTCAAACCAAAACCAGTTACAAGCTAACACCTTCAGCTACGAGACCTAGGCCTAGGACTGGCTAGGCCTAGCACAGGCAAAGCCAACAGGCAATTTCCTAGCTTGCCTATGCCAAGCCTACCATGTCACACATGCTGGTCCTGCCTCCACGCAAGTAGGGGTGAGCATATGTAAGGCAGTACCTATGGCTGAGGACACATGGACCAGTCTCAACCTCTTACTGTCCCAAACAGAAAAAAAAGTCCTTCCCCTCTCCTTAGTACTGTTCCGCTTGCCTTGAAGGAAGTGACCTGGCCACAGCCCTGCACCTCAGACTGGGAAATTCAATTTTACACAGGTACCTGTAATGCCCCATGTCTGTATACACACACACACCAGCACAGGGAATGCAACATTCCTGCTTGACATGCAAAACTGCTAAAAAGGTTGTTTGCATCAAAAAACAAGAGGCCTAGGCACAAGTTTTGAAAACTGGAAAATTATATTAGCACACTGAAAAGTCAGAAATGGGTAAAAAAAAGGGTCAGACCAGACGCATTAACAGAAAGCTCCATGAGTTGCTACTGAAGGTAGTGTATAGTCCATTCAGAAGTCCCCAAACTGTGGACAGCTAGATGTGGGAGCTGCCTCTTTTACTATCCCTCTTCCCCAAATGCTACAATTCCCTGTCAGGCAAGATGATCAACTTTTACACAGTTTTTTATCTCTGACTTCCTGTTTTAATATACATTCAGACCGTTTTCTACGCCACGATTACTTCAGCATCAAAAGGAAACCAGGGAAACAGGAGAACTAAGGTTCCAAAGCAAATGAAAGAAATGAAAAAACACAGCCAAACCCGTGAAATGGTCAGATTTTAAAAGAGAAAAAGCATCCAGAACTCAGGCTGGCATCCTAGCTTTCCATGATCTTATAATCAGTAATGATCTGAAGGGATGCTCAGGATATTGTCAGATGGCACAGACAAGCAAGAAAGGAAGCATTTCCAACACCACTGACACAACTGTTCGTTCAGGATTAAACGGGTAAAGTGACCAAACACAAATGCAGTTTCATGCAGAATTAAAGTAGTGCAATGCCATGAGCTATTCAGGCTGCAGACCATGAGCTCAGCACACCTTCAGCACACTGTACGTAGTAACATCTGTTTCTAAAACTACACTTCTGTCTCAAACAGTTATTCTCAGCGCTTAAGATAATATACTTGCTTTGAAGCTCTCATCCCCTAAATAATAGGAAACATATATTTGTGCACATCTCCCATTCAACCAAGGAGAGAGAAACATGTGCAAATTTAAAAAAATAAATAATAATTTATGGCCATAAATGCTGCATAAAGTAGTGAAAGTAGTGTCACCAAAGAATGTTTTTTCCTTTTTCAGGAGTAGCTGGCAAGATGATTGTTCAAATGCATTTACAGTCCTTATTCACTTAACCCTGACCCCTCTCTGCACTTTAACTACATCTTTGACTAGGCAAGCACTGTATGTCATATAAAAATCACATTATTAGATGACATTCTTCTAGACATGAATGGGATTTTATTATTAGAACATCTTTCATGGAGGTGCTCATCTAGAAGTCCACGCTGTGAACACTTAAAAATTAATCCAAGGTTAATGCAGAGGGGAAAAAAAAGACATTCCCACAAAACCAAGCTTCAAAGTCATATGCAATAAAGTTACATTTGAGTACAGGAATAACAGAGAATACATAGTACAAGCTGTCAAAGTGCAAAGAACCATATTCTTAGCAAACAAGAACTTGACTGAAAACCAAATATTTAGATCAGAGAAATTATCCCAGTGAGTCACACCTTAACAATTAAACTATCTTTGGTATATTAAACAAGTTATCAAAAGAAGTTATAGTAGCAAAATACCACTTTCATCAGAAGGCAGCAAGTTGTCCTTTCTCCTATATGTAGCAGCATCCTACACATTCTTTGCTTAGTTTACACAAAATCTCCTTGGTTTAGATGTTTACAGTTTTCTATCTTTCATCACAACAATGTTTATTTCATCACAATGAATATGCCACCAAAAAATAACCTCAAATAGTATGTAAGTTCTCACTAATTAAAATTGGAATCCGTTCTACATGAAACAAAATAACCTGAAGGAATTCTGACAGTTAAATTTTGGTTTAATATTCAACAACTGGCAACCCCAATTTTAAGTAATCTTCAAAAATAATTTTACTAACTTTCCACATACTCAATTTTCTTTGGACATACTGGTATTATGCATTTACAGACAGGTTTCTGTCCTGTTTTTATTGCTCATTCCCTTATTTACAACTAATTGAGTATTTATTATTTTTCAGTCACAGAATCAATTCAGTATTATTATGGAATTGTATGATGGAGTATATTTGATGACAAGTCAAACATACTAATTCTTATTGCAGCACACCCTGCTCCCACCCAGCTCTCTCAACAAAAAGTCAGCTGAAGGCAGACTGGTTTCTGAATGGTTTCATTCAGAAATTCAGTACATTAACAACTATCCAGCAAACCTATCAAACTAAGAAAATTACAGAACATGCATCACCATACATCTTTTGTAAATATCAAATATCCATTAAAATATCTATGTTTTAGGGCAGATGGGACTTTTGTTCTCCTTTCCATCCCACTATTTAAACAGTCAGTTTACAGTCTAAACAACATAATGTACAGAGCTCAGTTCAAAGGGAAGATACTGAGTAACATTAATACTCTACCATCTTTTGAAGACTCTGCAGATTTTGCCACAGCAATCACCTTTGTGGATGGAGTTTGATCGTGACAAACTTGATGTAAGAAGTTTATGGATTTTCCTATTAGGAGGACCTGAACAAAAAAGGATTTTTTAAAAAATTATTTGCATATAAGGAAAAAAAACCTAAACAAAATAGCAACCCACAGCCACCAGGACAAGATATTTTCTTATCTTTCTGTGCTCTTAGCTTCACAATCCCAACCACAGTAAATCAGAACTTCAATGCTAACATGAAAAGGTTTTAAACGCAAACTTCTTTTCCCCCTCCTTGAGATCTCCTTAAACAAAGTTTAAGAACTAGAGAATGGAAAGGAGAAACAGTCTTATAGTCTTCCTCAGCAAACAATTCTAAAATTCCTAAGATGAATATTTACTGTTAAATTTGGCCTCTGTTTTCCTAATGAAAATCTAAGTGGAGGCACAGAGCAAACAAATCAGAAGATTACCTTTTGTATTCATACCTTTTTTGATTGCTCCATTGTAATAAAAGAAGGGATCATTGATTTCCTCAGAGTGTATTTGTCATGCCACAACCGATCTGTTTTAACAGTAGGATCTGAAGCTACAAAAAACTGAAGATTGAAAAAATATTAAAAACAAAAGATTAATGTAAACTCTCCACTCTAGAGTTTAACTTCCATATTCAGAAAACTGTAAAAATATTTTGAGTTGGTTTTTTCACTTGCATAGCTAACATGCAGAGTTGTCCTGGCAATGGATATGTAAATTGCATGTTGACCAACATGAACTCTGAAGAAAAAAGTTAGAACAGCTCACATAGTTTAATCTACTCTATATGTTAGGAAAACTTTGACTACCTCAGGGTAAAGTGTACCATCTGTAAAACATCCACTATTAAATACAGTAGCATGTAGCATTTTTCCAACCATTAGTTATACAGTTAGGGTAGGAGATGAAGATCAAAATATAATATGCTTTTACTTTGCTGGTTCTGTTTTCACCCCTAGTATTTCTCCTATTCTAACAGATGCAGAATTGCAGGAGAAAAAAACAAAAACAAAACCAAAAAATCTTGCAATTGAACTGCTGATCAAATGCTACAGTCTCTCAACTCCATACAACAGAATACTCTGATTTGTAAGAAACTAAATCTACTTCATTAGTTTTGTTAAAGCGACTTTTGGATGGATTCTGTCCTCATCCTGTCAAACAAGATATCCATTTTCTTGACAAGAACTTTTTTCACTGCCACCAAGAATGGCCAATTGTCTTGGTTCACAAACTGGGCCTATGGTATGAAAATTGTAGTTTTCAGTACAACACATTCAACAGTGATCTTCAGTATTAAGAACACTCTTACACTACACATATAAATTTTTAAACAGAGTTGAAATCTAAACATAAGACCCAAAACCAATAATGCCTCACACATCTGAGGAATAGCTGGAAACTACTACACTACTAGAAAAGGATTCATAGACCTTTTACACAAGTCACCTAAGGCTGAGCTTAAAGATCAGCTGTGGCTGATATTTGTACTAATTGAAATTTTGACCAAAAGAAGCACAGAAACAGACAGCATATTTCACTCTCAAGTAAAATCGCTCAGATGTGTCTCAGAAGTGCTCAACTAATTTTAAAAAATTATTTTTTGGCTTCTTGGAACCAAAAAAAGAGTCACTTTAAAGAGACTTTGCTGATAGGAGACAAAAGTGTTGGGAGAGCTTAAAGAAAGCATAAGAACATTTGTAAGAAGAAAGAGGACAATTGCTGGAACTTGCTGTTACAGAACTCACAACAAATAACTGCAGAGTTTCTACAGCAGCTCTCAAACCATAAACCTCTTCTACCCAATTTTACAGATTAAAGTTATTTATCAAGCTGAGGATTACAGTGAATAGTCAGAGTAAAACATTCTGAACTTCATTCCAAATAAAAGGCCTGCATTCTAACCAGTTACAAAGAACTCTGCATACAATACTACTGTTACACTAAGCAAGAAAACTTAGAGAAATGACTTTATCTCTCTTCAGAAGCAAGCACCTATTGTCAGTCCACTATTCTGACTCTACCAGACGAGACCCAGGCTATGCTTTATTGAAGACAACATGCTGCATCATTGCAGCTTGCAAATATCAAACTGACTGAAATCATGAATTCAAGTGATATTTCATGTTGTTATTGTATGTATTGCTTACTCACATATTATACACTTTCATCACTATCTACTTTTCAAATTCTCCTCTAGGTTTCCCACAGATACCTCGAAGTAAACAGAGATAAAATATTTACCATAGCACATACATTACCTCGTGGTATGTGTCCTCCAGCTCTCCATCATATATCCAGCGATAAAGGAAATTCAGTACAGGATGGGATACGAGGCCAAGAATGTGCTGAACCAGAGACCTCATGTAGGGATCTCCTGTTTTAGTATAGGCATGAACTGCTGAGGCTAGTTCACCACCTTTTCTCCCTGTAAGATCATAGGGAAGGGGAACAGAAATGTATGAAGGAAAACCATATGCACCCCATTTAAATTCAGTAGCCATTGATTTCAGCTAGTCATGTGTCACTCAGATCACGCTGAACAGCAATTCTAAAGTGTAGCAAAAGTACATTTTTTAATGTTTAACAGGGAATTCTCCTAGGTTTTAAGGCATGAATTATTAATCTCACTAAAGCATTAAGCAGAATTCTCTGCCTACTTTATGGTAGCTTGGGGGAATGCAAATTTCAAGGCATCAGATAACACACAAAGGTTGATGTTATGCTTCTCTTTCCCACTCTCCCCACCAGAAAAGCATTAAAGAAGCCTTAGTAAGTTTTCCTTCCCTCCTGTACTTGACATTCTGTGTGCATACATGCACACAAACACCTTTCGTGCTTCTTAGTTACAGTTCCCACTATAGCTCTGTTAGGTAATATCTCCTGTTTCCTCGCAATTGAAAGGTAAGAGGCTGTCATAAACAACCCAAAAAAATAGAACAAATATTTGCTCTGCTGTTATGCTGCATAGCTTAAAGGTTCCTTGCAGCAGAGACTGTAGAATTTAAAGTTTTCATGAATGTCTTAAAAAGTAAAGCCCATTTCTTTTTTCAAATTTGTTACAAATTCCAATAATCAAGGTAAAGCAGATGCTGTAGGGTTTTTTTGGTTAAGATGTTCTTCCTAAAGAGCAACAATGTCACCAATCTGAAGTACCCTCAGGGAGAAGCATAGGCTATGGGTCAGTTACTGGTCAAAGTTTTGGTCAACTCCAACATAACTCCTCAGCACTTTCTTGTGGACTGCCAACAGTCACACACTATTTGCAGATTTGTAAAGTATTGTTGATTCCCATTAATCTGCAGACAAGTTGCAAATGATTTCTATATGCCATTATATAGAGAAGAATTGCATAATACTCATGCATAGTGAAGAGACAGCCAATCATTTCATAATGTATTAGCAGGATTCTTTAAGTGTGACATTCTCTAAAAGATGATTAAATTGAGTAATTGAAAACAGCATGAAAAATGCATGCTTAAAATTGGAAGGATCTCTCAAGCACATTCTTGTTTCAAAAAAACAAGAAATACAGATGTATCAAAACAGCACCACAATTTGCCATGTTTTGTTTAAACTAATAGAGCAAATACTCTGGATTAACTACTCAAAATTTAAAAAAAACAAACCCCAAACAAGAAGTAATATTATTGAAGAAATAATATTACTGCTATCTGGCACACACAGCTACTCAGTCACATAACTTCCCCAGAAACAGTAATGTTAAACAGACCTTGACAGTGATCAACGAGTGCTGCAAGGGTCTTTAACCTTATTTTAGGATCGTAAGTCCAGACTAGAAGGCGGCGAAGTGTTAAACTGCTCTCAAGTCCCAAATTCACACCCTGATCATCTTCCAGTTGCAACTGAAATCAAAGAAAAAGACATGTCAAGGAACAAAACTCGCAAAACACTGGCAGAACTGATGATTCATAGTTTGTGTTCGAACATTAGATTTTTACACTTGAAATACCCAGTGTTGTGTGTTCTCTCATTAAATCACTGGGCTAAAACCTGAGAGCCGATCTAGTGAAAATAAAGAATCAAGAGCAAGTGAAAGAACAGTGACAAGCAGAAGTGTAATAAGGCAGACAAAGTAAAAATGACAAGAAAATTAAAGGAAGTAAGATGACAGAGAGTCACAAAAGGAGAGAAGAGCAAAGGAAAAGAGAGCAGAGATCCTGAAAGACAGCCAATACTGGCCAGAGATGCTCAGAAAAGAGTAAAGAAAAAGATCTAAAGGACAGGCAAAGTGTAGGAGGTAAACTTTTTATTACTGCACTCCCAGCTTAGTTTAGTTCAACTTGGGACAAATTCAGTTCAATGTCTTCCTCCAGAAGCCATCAGAACTCAAGACAGCTATATAGTCAGATTATAGAATTACCACCACTAGAAAAAAAAATTTAAAGATACAATAAGAAAAATCTGTCACAAAGTGACAATCTTCCAACACCATGGAAAATAAAAGCCAAATATTTGCATCTGAGGTGCAAATGCACATCTCATAAAAGTACAGATGGGATTAGCAAGACAAGAACACAACCTAAGAATACAGAATAGGCCAAACAGACTAACTCTTAGAAAAGATGTTGTTTCCTGTATATGAGAGCCCATTCACTCTGTGCTTTCATATTTAGCACCTTTTTTTTTTTTCCAAATACAACGTATCAGTTAAACTTAAGACCAGTGTCATCCATATTAAGCTCAGCCTTAAAGCCAGTTAGATACATTAGTTTCTGGATGCTCTTGGGTCCACAGGTGGATTTTTTTCTTTGGAAATTGGTAATGGTAAGAAAGACACATGAGCAAAACCCATCCTTTGACTTTAGGTAAGAGATGGTACATCTTCATCGTGGAACTACACTTTTAAATGGGCTGACAATGTGAAAACAGTCTGCAAGGAAAAAGCATGAAAAGCTTATGGAACAGTATACAGTACACTCAGAATTACTCTTTCAGGGGCACAAACATGTTCAGGGGAAGCTGTGAAGACATAATAAAAAGTCACAGAGAGAAAGACAGTACAAAACCCAGTACAGAACCCTGTCAGTACAGAACAACATTCTTGTTGTTCTATGCCTGAATTGCAAACTGGAACTGCAGCTAATAACTCCTAAGCTGGCAGACTGTATGATCTCCCGAATCTAAGAATGCAGCATACACTCAATTTCAAGTCACAATTTTCTACATGTTTTCAACTAACTGAAATGTACAGGGTATTTTCCCCCATCCTGCAGTGTGACCTTCAAGCCTTCCCGGCCTTTAAGTCACAAAAGAATCTCTCCTCCACTGCTGGATCTTTTCTTTCCCTTTCCCTTTCCTTTCCCTCACAGCCTTTGGGGAGGAATGTTGCCAGGGGCTTCTTGAAAATCCGAACACAACATGACCCTGGGAGCCCCTTTCAGTTAGGTGCTTAGGGACCTAGATTCCCAAGACACTCCAGCATGCTACTCCATCAAAACTGTGCATTACAGACACTGTACTGACTGTTCCCTACATGAATGCACTTAATCAATGGGCTCAATACACTCAGGAACTCTAACACTGGACATGAATCTGGGAAAGAACATGAAGAGCCAAACAAGAACAGCAGTAGAAATAAGATTGGGAAAAACGTGTGTCCAACTCCTGAATGGTGCTGGGAAACCAGTGACAGGAAAAATGGAAAATGCTGAGGTACTTAATGCCTTTCATGCCCTGTTATTTTGGTAGTATTTGCTGCTGGGGATACCAGATGTCACCTGAGACCAGAAGAGAAGTCCAGAACAAGGGAGACTGAGTAGAGAAGGATCAAGTTAGAGAACACTGAAAAAATGGATATGCATAAGTCTACAGGACCTAATGGGATGCATCCTCAGGTGCTGGGGTGGGAGCTGGCCAATGTCACTGCAAGGCCACTCTCAATTATCTCTGCAAGACAGTAATTAGAGGAGGTTTCTGATGACTGGGAGAAAGCAAATTCACTCCTTTCTCCAAGAAGGAGAAGCCATAAAACTACATACTGGTGAGGCTTGCTTCATTCCCCAGGATGCTGACAGAGCAACTAATCCTGGAAACCATTTCCAAGTACATGGAGAACAAAAAGCTTTCTCAGGAAGAAAAGCTCAGAGAAAGGAAGAGGAAGTAGGAATATTTGTGGTAATGGAGTTTGTCTTCCCAAGCAAGTGTTAAATGTCCCAATGCTCTGTTTGCCAGGAAGCAGCTGGACATCTGCCTGCTGATGGGAAGCAGTGAATGAATTCCTTACTTTGCTTTCCTTGCACACACAGCTTTTGCTTTCCCTTCTAAACTGTCACTAACTTGATTGACTTGTCTTTTTGTCTTCCTTCTAATTTTCTCCCCATTCCTGAACAGGCAGGGGTGAGTGAGAGGCTGGGTGGGTGCTTGGCTGCTGGCCAGGGTCAACCCACCGCAAAGGCAAACAGTTCAAAAATAAGCAATCCCAGAACTTTCCTTTCATTTTCTCCTTATAGGCTTCCCCTCCCACCACACTCATCTCCTTCTGAAAGGTTTAGTGGAGCAGAAAAGGTAGAGAAAGCTGCATTTCAAAAAATTTGTAAGTATTTTCATGACCAAGAAGTTTTAAAAGTCAGAATAAATCAAAGCTCCAGCAAATCAGGAGAGCAAACGTATTTGAGACAGAGCAGGAAATAATTACAAAAAGAATAACTGGATAGCAGCCAGGAAAAACAAGCAAAAAGCATGTATGACAGGCATTCCAAAAGTTAGGAACGCTAAAGAACTGCGAGTAAAAAGGAACAGATGCCTTAAAAACATTTACAAAAGCCTATGACTTAAACCATACAGATTTTTAGAAGTTAGAGTTTTAAAAGCCAGTTTAGTTTAACTTTAGATAAATTCTCAGAATAAATTTTTCTCCATTATAAGTAATGAACTCCTTGAAAGCCCTACATAAAAAAAATAAAATGGCAAGCACAAGAAAAAAATGTATTTTATTTTAAAGCTAGCATCTAGGAGCACATACTATAAACATTTGTGGACAAACTGCAAAATTATCAGTACGGAGTTGGTCTATATGTTACAGAAAAATAGTAAAACACTGAAACATCTGCAAAGCAGGTGTTTTTACTCTTATAAAATAACTGAAGGGACAAGAAAAATGCACAAAATGCCCCCGGCAGAAGAAAAAGTTGGAACTGTTATTACTAGCTGCTGAACAATTGATTGAAGTATCATTTTTTTTTCCTCTCAAAGATGTGTCACTGTTTGGGATTTGAATGATAAAGGTACTACGCAATATGAAACTCTCAAAAAGGATGCAAACCAGGGACAGAGGCTTAGAAATACACACCATATTCCTTGCTTATGTAATACATCAAATACCAGTGAATTTCTAAGAGAAAAACATTCAAGGGTACATACATCCAAATAGTAAGAAATGTACAAGTTAGAGAATTATGTCCACTGTCAACAGAAACTTCTGTACACCCTTCACATTCTAATGGAATACGCAGGTATATCTTTCAGGAGGTAGATAATGTAAAGTAAAACAGGAAAGTTAAATAAGAACCACTTAACTTACCTGAGAATGTAAAACAGAGAGAAGTCGGTAGTATTCTTTAAGTTCCTGATGTAAGGCTGCACAAAAACTCTGTACGAGAAAGAGGAGAGGGGAAAAAAGGAAGAAAAAAAATGGAAAAAATAGTTAGGAAAAATCTTTCTGGTCTAATCTAGAATAGTTTTAATTCTATCACCACACTTTCAAGGTAGTCAGATTTCCTGAAGGGAATCAAGCTACAAGTTTCAGCATAAAAGCCAACTCTTTGAAAACTCGCCAAAGTATAAACGCTGCCCTAAGAGATGCACATATCTTTTCCAGATATATATACACATTGTCAAGTTACTTTGTTTCTTGCTGAACAGATTAAACTATAACAAGTGTAACTCTTCAAATAGATATATCATCTCAATAACAACATTAATAATTAGCACAGGGATGTGCAAATTATAACATGACCCAGTTAAAGTTCTTTTTTAATAACCATGTAAAACACAGTATGTAGTAAAGTAATAGAGCTTCAATTTCAGGAATATCTCTAACAACAGAAAACAGAAGTCAGGCAACCATCATTATATTTATGGTATAGACTACATGACATGAATAAGAAAACCTAATGCTCAAAAAAATACTTCCAGTGCTGCTGGATCCAGTAAATTTTTGTCCTTTTACCAATTCTCAGCTGTGCATGATTCTTCACTTGACATGGAAGAAATGCATAACACAAAGTATATCTTCAGGCCTGAACTAAAGCAAAGCTTCTTTGTTAAACAATTCTAGGCACAGCCTACTTTGGTAGTAGTAATAAGTAAATAAAGGTAGATTTAAAAAACAAAATCTGTAAAGAGCATTTATTTAGTAACAAAGAGTTTTCCATAGTTTGGGGTACTGGGGTTTTCCTTTGTTTTTGTAATGGTCTTAACCTAACATACAGACTAAAAAAATTCCTGCAACACATTTTCCAAAACAGAATTAAAAATATGGCTCATTAATTTTGGACTAAGTTGAAACTTTGGACTTTAAAATCCCCAAAAGTGTGCTTAACGTTTTGTATATGTCTAGTTTCTTGGAAGCATACTTCTGTGTCCACACACACATTCAGGACTGATTTCTAACCAATTCTCAGCTAACAACTTTGATCTCTATTTTATTTATTTTTTTTTTTACTGGGAAATTCCCCAGGACTTTCCCTTCAACATCTTTTAAACTCACAGTCAAAATAATTTGGAAAAAAAAAAAGGAAAACTTCACAGAAAGGACCTTAGAGCTTGAAGAAGAATATTTATTCACTAGAGTATTTAAAAAGGAGAATCATTTCTACAAGCATAAGGAGAAAATAAATCTTCTTTCCTGCTAAGCAGCTAAGCCTAGGAAAAAAAAGTCATTAATCTTGCCATTGTATCCTTTAGAAGGAAAGGAGGTTCCTTTCTTCAACTGAACATTATAAATTACAAAGAAATTTGACATTTGTTCTATTCCAGAGGATACTGAAGGGCAAAAAGAAATCCCCTTACGTGTAACTCCACTTTTCATTTCTTCTCACTTGCTTCTTCAGTGCATTTTTGAACCTATTTAAAGTAGCACTTGCCAAGACAGAGGGTAGAGTAGAGCCTCCAAGAAAACATTCAAAGGCACTATACATCTGCTCAAAACAGAAGAACAGTAATCACTGACTTTAGTGATTCAGGAGTCAATAGGATTTAGGATCTACTGGCCACCAATTTTTCAGAGAAGCTTTAGAAGTTAAAATTTACATCCAGTGCCAATTCCTGCATCACAGACTACAGATTTTTTTTGTTTCCCTAAGTGTTACAGAAAAACTGGACATTATCCTAGAATTCTAATTTGGTCTGCAGCAAAAGAGAATTCAGGAAGGAAACAGAATGCTTGTTTATAAGAAAAAAATTAAAATGCCCACTACCTCAATTGGATCTAAATGGGCAAAATGTCAAAATACAAGACAAGTTGTTGTCAATTATTCTTTCTGCTTTCTGAGGACAAAGCAAAACTTGCATACTAAGCAGCAAAAGGAGAAAAATATAAAGTGTAATATATTGTTCTATCTCTACTCCTAATAATTGTCAATACCTGACACTTTGTGGAATAAAAACAGCCACCAGAATCATAATAAAAGAGGTGACAGACATCTTCTCCTACGTGTGATTTAAATAAGCATTCTTTTATAACATTGGCAAAAGATGCTTTATAATACAATGTATATTCTTGTGCTAAATTCTTTAATGCACAGTGTGCAGCACCTAAAATTCCAGCTATAACAGCTATGAAGAGTAATAGTATATACTCTTTGTGCCCAGATACTGATAGCAGGAGCAGAATATATGTTTTTATTTGTATGCTTATGTCCTAGAAATATATACAAGTGATTGCCTCAAGCAAAATTAACAGCATTAGAGCTATGCAAATTCAGCTAACTAACTGCACAGCCTTCTGCACAGGATCTGAAACCTGCTAGGATACTCCACATTTAAATTCACTGAAGAATTACAGTTCTCTCCTTGCTGTAAACTTGAAGACTAAAGGCAGAGACAGTAAAAATAAGCATAAGCTTGAAGCTACTAAATAAAGAATAAGAAACTTCACCCAGATGTAAGGGAGAGAGTCTGAAGAAAATGCATATACAGTAGCACTACCATATAAAACATGGAAAGCAGAATTGGATGACTAGAAAAATAATTATTTATACAAAACTAAAAAAGATTACTTAGAATAAGAGACAGAAGGGAACAGAATAAAACATTAGAAAAGTAGGAAGCACTACAGTGTCTCTACTGACCTCTTAAGAAAAATTAGATTGAAGGGAGAAGCACTTCAATTTCTTGGCAGATTAGGTAGGATGTTATGGCTAGAGGCAAGGATAACATTTCTGTTGACTCAGAAGGGATAATATCCAGTTTTACAGAGGGAGCAAGGGAGAGAAAACGGGAATGCCTTAGCAGTAAATGTGGTTTTGGGTATTACAGCAGCAGTGAAGTTACTGTAGACTATAAATCATGATGATGAAACCTATAAAAACAAAAATTAATATTCTTTTGATGCTGTATTCCAAATAAAGGGCAGAAGATAATGGGTTATTTCCATTTCATGTAAGTTACTGCAGTCCTAACACATGAACATCAACAATAGCTGACAAGAATGTCTCCTGCATAGGTCACTAACAACTGAATTGGTGATTAATCAGCTCAGGGATGCCACCACCCCATTTAAGCAATGTTTTTGTTTATAAATATGCATGATAATTAATTTTTTTTTAAGAATATTAAGAAAAAGAATCTATGCATGAGACTTTCTGGCTACCAATGGCAGGGGCAAATCCTTAAGACCAGCAAGAGCAAATGCCTTTTCCTTGCCTTCAGTCTAAGACCCGTATCAAAAGCAGTAGTCCATAAGAGAAGTAAATCAAACGATGAATGATCCAAGTTCCAAAGTTTATGCATAATTCTAGTACTGCATTTACTCAGCAGTTTCTTAGGGAAACAAGACCAATGTGTTGTAGCTAAATTAGTTTTTTAGCTGACCTACCTGTCCCACAAGTCCAAATGCACGATCCAAACTCCTCTGGTCTGTATATTTTCTTATTTTATTATGTAGCCATCCCAGTTCTGCAAGTCTACTTGTAGTATCTCTCAGAGATTTGGACAAGCTCACCTATAAAGTTAACAGAAACAATAACTTGCAATTAAGTCAAATCTACCATGCCAATACTGGTTTCTTCACCAAAGTCCAACTTTCTCATAAAACAAGCCAGTTCAAGAAACAAAACTTTTACATTCTACAGCAGAGAGAGTGTCAAAAAAAGCAGACAATCATGTAATTAGCATTAATTTTTTACACACATGCACTGAAAAGACAGCAGCAACAAACTACTGGCCACTTAGAAACCTTTCTGTTTGGAAATCTTATTAGTGTTTGGGAAAAACTTTTAAGTATTCATCCACTCTTTTCACATTAGGCAATTATGGCAGTAACAAAAAGGTCTTCAGAAGAAAGCAAGAAATCTGTATTTTCATGTTGTAGAATCAGACTTCATCTTATCCTGATAACCAACAAAACAGAAGATATTAGAACTCTAGAAGAGGAGTCAATCACTGAAACTAACGGAGAAACATTGAGAAAATAATTAGTTACTGTTACATGTGAAACAAACCTTTAATAGAAAATAAACCATCAGGTAGTAGGTCAGACTAGGTATCAGGAACACAAGCTTGCAGAATCCAACTTCCAAGTTTAAGTTAGATCCACTAGTAACAGCTTTTATAAGCTATTTAATCTTGTGTCCCTCTGAGTTCTTCTACTCTGTTCCTGTATTTCTTCTAGTATCTCACTCACCCTGCAAGCCTGCCTTAGTCCCAACACCCTACTACTACTATTTTCATCTGAATCAGCACATTTCTTCCTTTAAATGACCACTGTTTCTACTTAAATTTTTTTTCCTACCACATTACCCAACAACACAATCATCAAGTTTTCAAAATTCATTGAAAAAAGACCCCAAACAGTAAGACTGACAAAATAGGTCAAGAGGCAGAAGTTGACTTTTGCTCATAGCTACTGGGCCTACCCCACCTCTACAGACAATTTTAACTTGGAGAGCCAGCTGGAACAGTTCAAACCAAAGCAAGGAAGTGCTCTAACAAGCTAAGCAGATTGCCAAAGAACTGGAAATCAATCTCATTCATTAAACCTTTTAGTTAGCAGTACAGGCATTCTCCAAGATAACAACCAGTGTCAGAGTGTGTTAGCCACACCACTGTGGGCTTGCACCAGCTGGTTGTAAGACCACAGTTCAGTCCCTGGTCCTCTTGTTTAGCCACACAGGCACAGCTTTAACTTCTTGAACAACTTCTGTAGGGTAAATTCCAGCCCAAACAAGCACAATTGGACACAGTCAGAAACTGCCCATAGCTAAAACCAAAGAGATGGCATAAGAACTATTTAGAATTCTGCAACTACAGAGTACTTCGTAAGCATGGAGTAAAATACACATGCATGGAATTAAAAGAAGAACAAGAAAAATTGGCTTAGTGTTATTACATTTGCATCTCCTAGATCAAATCAGAAACTGCTAGCTTGTCCAGCGATGAATGTCACCATCAGATCTAATATTAACACTGACATTAGAAAACATTCAGGCAAGAATAACAGCTTGGAAAGTGTGTTTCTTTCTAGAAACCTTTTCTTTGCCATATATAATCTAAATTATATATGGGACATAATTAACTCGGTGCAAGTGTTGAGGAATTACAAATTTTGCAGCTTCTACAGGTAAAAAAGATCTGTTTATTAAGAATCTGTTTATAAGCAAGGTTTAACTGATTTAACAAGAGGTAAGTTTTTCATTTACTCTCCACTAAGCAGCTGTAAACCTCATTATAAAGTAACTTTTTGCTATTATGGAGGAATAAAGGAAATTAGCTCTGTTATCACCAACATTAAGACCTGTCGACTGTGCTCTTGGCACATGAAATGGCTCAAAAGTCATTTCCCCCCATTTTAGGACTATGTAATATAGTAGAAAGTTCTTATACAAATAAAAAATCAGAAGCATTGTCTTTCCATTTGAATATGAAAGCCAATTAGCAAGTAGAAACGGACTCAGAGGCAGTCCTGTCTCAACACTGAATGAGAAGCTGCTAATGAAATTAGTGCCATATTTTTGTTCTTTGCTCTGGCTGAGCCAATCTCACCCTTGAGGTGTTTTTGCAGCTATGCTTAACATCTCACCACCTTAAAAGAAGATCTTCTCTCTCTCAGGTATTTCTGCTGTTCTTTTGTCCCCTATTTGACACCTCCATTCAAATTCATATCAGCACTTTCTTCTGTTCTATCACCAGTCCCTTCTTGTGTAATCTGCATGAACCCATCTAGATGATCACTTCTACATTGTATTCAAGACCATGACACCAAATGACTTGCATCCATTCCACATCTCAGGCTGTTAAATTTAATCCAATAATAATATGGTCAAACGTCTGTATCTGCTTTATATTTTACACACTGGAGAGGGGAAATCATTACAAAAAGCCTCAAATTAAGCCACAACATAGGAATCTTTCTACTGGATTAAGAGTTGGGAGTCTAGTCCTATCTTGTGAAATGTTACGGTTTCTTTCTGGAATCTAATCTACCCAAACAATTTTAAACTACTTCTACTGAAGCTACTTTTTTGTATTAAAAAAATAAACAAAGAAACAAACAAAAAAACTGGGGGAGGGAATAAAGATTCGTAATAATATTTTAACTTTTTTACATGTTTTTCATGGCTGTTTTTTCCCTACATACACCTCAGCTCATATATGAAATACAAGTCACCATACAGTACCTTTCCCTCTACTTTATAGCAATTTTCAGAATTGCACATTTTGATGTTTTTGCCATCTATTCCCTGGAAGACATATAAAACGTCTCTTACAAGATTTGCTTCAGTTATTTCAACAGAGCCTAGAAAGAAAAGAAAAAAAAAAACAACAAAAACAGAACAGTATTTAGATTTGTTGAGATAATTAGTTTTGATTACAACTTCAGAAAGCTATTTAGAAGCATAACCAAAAAAAAAGGAATTATAAGACCTGTATTTATAATCTGTAACGAAATGTTTTAGGTACTCTTAACAATCAGCCAGATGCCCTTTGCCTGCCTCTAATGGTACCTGTGATGCTCCCAGAGCAGTCAACTTATATGACACAGGGCATGTTATATTTTAATCAACACATCAGTCAGTCCTTAAACCTTTTATCTTTTCTGATCCAACCACCAGTGCAATTTCTGAGGCAAGCATCATAATAACTTTATCTTTTTTCGAACAAACAGCTGAAGCTGTTAAGTAGGACTTACAGAATAATCTCTTTATATTCACCTTGGAAAACAACAGCTAATCCAAAAGAAAAAGCTGCTTCTTTAATACTGGCTTTCAATCATATATGCCACTGCTTGGTGATCAAACCAGACTGCCAGCTGCATAACAGCTATGGAGCTGGCAAACAGTAAAGTGTAAATACTGTTTCTGAAGATATACATTTGGTTTAGTAAAGCATTTGTTACTACAGCATACAGCTTGCTTCTGGTTATTATCTCTAGTTAGAGGTTAGACTATGATTGAGATTTTGGATATTTATCAATTTAAAGGAAATAAAAAATAAAAAAAGCTGCTGTGCAGGTCACTGAAACTACCCCAACCTTTTCTGGGCAAAACAGCAGCATTTGCTTTTGTAACTTCATTTAAGATAACAAGAATGAAACAATTTTAACAACTAACCAGAAACTGAGATGTTACAACATGCTTCTCCCAATTTTGACAGCACTCTTACTCTCATCAGCATGCCTCCCCAAAAATCTCCTTTCCCAGAAAAAGACAACAAAAAATAAAGTCTATTCTTATTTGGCAAAAGTAGCCTTCACCTCAAGGTGCTGTTTAAAACTTAGTCTCTCCTCATAACATTAAGATGTGCATTGCTCTTTTTAGGAACTCTTAATGAAATGGTGAAAGATGCAGGTGTATGGTTCTTTACTTGGTAAATAACACAACGGGTATTAACATCAGCCAGACAATATGCCTGATTATACTCTTTGTGTAAGTGTAATAATAAGAAGACTCCAAATAAAAGCAAGCAACTTTAGAAGACAGAAAAAAAATAATTATACAAGAATTTTATATTCATACAAATGTATCTTCTTGGCATTAGCCTTCTATATTCTGAATGCAGTCCTATTTCTACATCAGCAATTGACTCATTTAAGACAATTGTCAGTCCTTATACCCATCCCACATAAGAACCAAAACGTCACAGCTGCTGGCTGACTCAACAGAAGTATTGCCTTCCACACCAATCAGTACAACAAATTAAGAGGCAGTGCTAGATTTTATATATTTTTCTCTATATTAAATCTATCATATATATATAAATGTATTTACTTTATATATATTTTTATATATATATATATACACACACATGTCCTCTTGCACGTCAACAGTCTTGTTAATTGGGTTCAAAACACCAAACACTGCCCTCCAATACACCAGTACAACTCTGTCTGTTCTATAAGCTGCTGCTTTGTACACTGCTACTCAAAGATGTCTGGTAGACAGGCTATATTTCAGCTTCTAAATATGCAGCATTTATTTGTTTAAGAGTTATTTAAAAAAAAAGAAAAAAACATACAAACAAAAAACTGCATCCCTTATCTTTACTTGCCAGAGAGTAACAGCACTGTAAGATGACATCTGCCATTAGCTCTCTTATTCAGAAAAGTCTCTCACTTTTACAGTAAAAGTAGAGTGGGTTGAAAGTTAGAATTGTCACAGAGATCACCTGTTAACCAATTTCTCCTTAGTTATGCTTGTGTAAATTCAGAATAGATCCTCTAGGCACTAGCTTCAAGTTTACAGCCACTTAATCAAGGAAATAAATTAGCAATATTAGGAATTTGGGAAGAAAGTCTTTACTGTGAGGGTGAGGCACTGGAACATGTTGCCCAGAGAAGCTGTGGATGCCCCATCCCTGGAAGTGTTCAAGGCTAGGTTGGATGGGGCTCTGAGCAACCTGGTCTATTGGAAGGTGTCCCTGCCTATGGCAGGGAGGCTGGAACGAGATGATCTTTAAAGTCCAGTCCAACTCAAACCATTCTGTGATTGTATGATTCTATATTTATCTATTTCTTATTTTATTGAAAATATTTTTTGTCACTTGCTCTAAATACAACCACTGTAAACTGTGCTAATTTAAAGAAGAAACAGCTTTAAGATCTCTATATTCCAGTGCACATTTCCAAGGTCTAAAAGACACATAATCACAAAAGGATGAATCTATTTCAACAAATTATATTCACTGAGCTCTCTAAAAGCAGTAGCATCTTCTGATCATCACAGGAATGATCACTGCTCACAAGTCACAATCACTTGACTGACAAACACTGGAATCAAGTCAGTCTTTTAAGAGGACCAGAACACATTATCAAGCCAACCATTGCAAAAAGAAATTAACCATCAGCCAGAGAGATTGTGGCCAAATATACTAGTCTTGCATATTTCCTTCTATCCTTCTGTTAAACACATTCTAGAAAAACACTCCTCAAAAAAAATCCACATGCTATAAAACAATTCCAAAATAATTTTAAAAAATTATCTTCAGCAAATACATCTTTGCTCACCACTTGTATCCCCTTCTCGCCTAGACCTTGGCACACCACGAGACACAGCATTTGAAAAGCCTTTTGAGGTAGTGCTTTGTAAAGAAGGCTGGCTTGCAGTTAAAGTCCATGCGAGACGTGATCCCAACTGCTGACGGAGGCAGTCTCCAACACCTGGAGCTTGATAGGATTGTCTAAAAAGGATAAAAGCAAGAACCATTTTTAAAAACCTTGATTCCATACCCATTACATGGTATGGAGCAGTACAAATTTCGAAAAATGCCCCAAGTTTGAGTTTGCTTTTTGTGGATGTTTTCTTTGTTTTTTTTCTTTTTTAATAAAGAGACCTTAAAAAAAGAGTACAGAACATATAAGAAATCTATTGATTCCTATAAGCCTACACTTAAAAAAAAATAAAAAAGGGGAGGTACAAATTTGACAAATATCAAAAGCTGACTTTGATGAAAAGTGTAATTATACTGAAATGGATTAAAAATGAAGGTACTATAAGAATAATAAACAGTCATAATAAAAATCATAAATATTTAAGTTTGTTATTACCTGAAACCGTAGTTACATGTCAAAGAACTAAAGGAAAACAGAGAAAGAGGACAAAGTTGACATTCCTGCTACTCTACTCTTTCAGATAGTTTGTATCAAGTGCCTGAAGATGTGATCAAGGAGGGAGTATCTAGACAAGCTGATTTTCCTTCCTTTCAAACTTGTCAATTTTTCTCACAAAGAAAATCTTAATCATGAAAAAATGTTAAGACTATAAGTTAGTTTTCTGACTATTTCTGCATCATGATGAAAAATAAAGTTGCAAAATATTTGCAAGGGATTTTTGCTGCTTATCATTCCTCCCCTTCCCCCAACTGAATGCAAACATTTTGAAATATATCTATCTTTTCAAAAAACTCAAAATACTAATTCCACAAGGCTGTGAAAGCAGTTGCATGAAGAGATGGAACAGGATTGCAAAATAAATGTCCATGTAAAAAAAGTTGAGGAATGTCTTTCCTCTCTCAACCACATCATTAACTCATGGGATGGTCAACAAGAACACAGGCGGCAAGACAGAGCAACTCAGAATCACAGAATCAATGAGGTTGGAGAAGACCTCTAAGATCAAGTCCAACCTATAATTTAATATCACAATGTCAACTAGACCCTGGCACTAAGTGCCATGTCCAGTCTTCAACATCTCCAGGGACCGTGACTCCACCACCTCCCCAGGCAGTCCAAATCTTATCACCCTTCACGTGAAGATGTTCTTCCTAATGACCAACCTAAGCCTCCCCTAGCACAGCATAAGACTATGTCCTCTCATCCTGTCACTAGTTGCCTGCAAAAAGAGGTTGACCCCCACCTGGCTATAATCTCCTTTTAGGTAGTTGTAGAGTGATAAGGTCCCCCCTGAGCCTCCTCTTCTCCAGGCTAAACAACCCCAGCTCCCTCAGCCATTCTTCATAAGACTTGTGCTCCAGACCCTTCAGCATCTTCATTGCCCTTCTCTGGACACACTCTGGCATCTCAATGTCCTTCCCAAATTGAGGGGCCCAGAACTGGACACAGAACTCAAGATGTGGCCTCACGAGTGCTGAGTACAGGGGAAGAATCACTTCCCTAGTCTTGCTGGCCACACTGCTCCTGATACAACTGATATAGGCCAGGGTACCATTGGCCTTCTTGGCTACCTGGGCACACTGCTGGCTCATGTTCCATCCACCACTGGTGACCAGCATCTCCAGGTCCTTTTCCACTTGGTCACTTTCCAAATACTCTTCCCTGAGCCTGTAGCACTGCAGGGGGTTCTTTGGGCCAAACTGCAGGACCCAGCACTTGGCCTTCTTGAATCTCATACCATTGGTCTCAGCCTGTTGATCCAGCCCATCCAGGTCTCTCTGCAGAGCCTTCCTACCATCCAGGAGATCAACACTCCCACCCAACCCGGTGTTGTTCATGAGTTTGCTAATGGTAGATTCCATCTCCTAATCTAGATGATCAGTGAAGATATTATACAGGACTGGGACCAACACTGATCCCTGGAGGACACCTGGATGCAGCACCGTTCACCACCACTCTCTGGGCCCGGCCATCCAGCCAGCTCTTAACCCAGCAGAGAGTGCCCCTTTCCAAACTGTGGGCTTCCAGCTTTGCCAGGAGTATGCTATGGGAGACGGTGTCAAAGGCTTTGCTGAAGTCCAGGTAGAGTAAATCCACAGCCTTCCCCACATCCACTAGGCGGGTCACCTGGTCATAAAGGGAGATCAGGTTGCTCAGGCAGGACTTACCCTTCCTAAACCCATGCTGGTTGGATCTGATCCCTTGGTTATCCTGCATCTGCCATGTGATCACACTCAAGATGATCTGCTCCATAACCTTGCTGGGCACGAGGTCAGGCTGACAGGCCTGTAGTTCCCCAAATCCTCCTTCTGGCCCTTCTTCTGGATGGGAGTCACGTTGGCCAACCTCCAGTCACCTAGGATCTCCCCAGTTAGCCAGGACCAACGATAAATGATGATGGGCAGCTTACCGAGCTCTTCTGCCAGCTCTGTCATCACCCTAGGATGGGTCCCATAGACTTGTGAGCATTTAAGTGGCTCAGCAGATCATTAACTGCTTCCTCCTGGATTACAGGGGGTCCATTCTGCTTCCTGTCTACCAGCTCAGGAGGTCGGTTGCCCAAAGGATAATTGGTCTTACTGTCAAAGACAGAGCTCTGTTGTTCTTAGCATTTGTAACATGTCAAATAGAGTACAACACTGAATTTAGACTGTTCAGAAGAATGTATTCCAGAAAAAAGGAAGACAGGTATAAAGAGAAGTTCAGGAGGAATGAAGCTGACAGAAAGATCTAATCTGGGCTGTTCAATTCACAGATTACAAGAGCAAAGAGTGCAGTGAAATTGCTGTAAAATGGAACAGTCTGAACAGGTCAGACCAAGGATATGCCAGAAACAGGGTAAATTCTGCTGATATTTTTAAGCAAGCAGATATGTGAAATAACATCATCGACATAGCTTTCTATATTGTATCAGGATTATACAACAGTTGAGGCTGGAACGGAGATCACCTCCTCCAAGTCTCCTGCTCAAAGCAAGATCAACTACAGAAGGTTACCTGGTGCATTGTCCAAGACATATTTGTAATATTTTTAAGCATGGAGACTACACAGCCTCTCTGGGCAACCCATTTCAGTGCTTCACAATATCCCCACTGCCCTCAAACACACACCCCACCTTCCTGCGATTCACAGATTTACAAATTTTGCCAGTTATCTGTTGTTCTTTTTCCTGGGCACTACCTCTTCAACACTCCAGTCATATGAACTACCCCACCATGTTTTTGTGATTCCAGTGAGATCACAGCCCTAGTACTGCACACCCCTCAAGTCCTCCTCTGTTCCCCGCAGTGCATGTGTTAGTGTGTAAGCACTCCAGCAAAGCTGTGCTGATGTTCCAGAAAAAGTATGAGAATTTTCCATATAAGGTTTCCTCTCCACATTCCTCATTTCTGTGCACACAGTTGGATGGACTCCCTTCTGCCCTGCTCTGTTGGTTTCAAGGTATCTCTTGCCCACATCACCCTGCATCTTTTGCTTACTAAGCTGGTCGGTCACTTCCTCACTCAGTTGTGGGGCTCAATCCTCCCTGTTGCTCCTAGTTTAAAGGCATCCTCTATCCATGTATTCAAGATACACAATATAAACCTAGTACTGACAAAGTCAAATAAGTATTTGTATTCTAGAGCCTATTAATAACAATAAAATCCAGTTCTGTCAGCACTAGTTATTATTTCCACACTATGAATTCAATAACATGTCAAATACAGTTTTTTAGTAGAGTCTATCTTCAACCCAGAAAAAAGTTTTAGTCCTTTCTAAAAATGCATCTGTTGTGAATTCGTGTTTGTTTCACAAATCTTGGGGGTGGGAAGGAAAACTAAGAGACAGGAAGATGGTGGTTAAGAATGGATACATTTGGGCAACCATTTATGGCTTCATATGGTCATATGCCAGCACCTGATATTCAGAACTGTTCAGCTAAGGAACTCAGTTTCTCTGCACCTACAGTGGAATTTCCAATGGCATAAAAATGGGGAGGGTGGGAGAAAGAAAAAAAAAAAAAAGGCAAAAAAAGCAGCAGCAGATCATTTCAATTCTTCTCCAAACCTATCTGTAAGGTAAAATTTACCCTGGAACGAGTGATTGTGGAGTTGGTGTTGGCCCATTTAGGGCATACAGGTTGATGCTGCTGATCCCACTGCTCCCCATGCTGCAGGAACTCTGGACAGACTGAGCACTGCGGTCTTGGTAATTCAGTGGAAGGGTCTGAGGCCTGGCATAGTAATAAGGGGTTGAGTGAGCATCCCGTGGCAATGCTTGAGCAAAAAGCGTGGCATAACTTGACACCTGAAAAGAAAAGGTTTTGAAAAGGGAGGAATAATAAAAAAGAAAAATTAAAAAAAAGATGCGGGAGTTGCTTTAAGTCACATCCTTAGTTAACAGAAGTGCAATATCTAGAACACAAGAAACATCTGAAGATCACATTTATGCAAAGAAAAGTCTGCTGATGCAATTATAATGACAAAAAAGTCCCTTATGGTGAGCTAAAGTACTTTTAGCAACATAGCTTCTTTTTGCCTGCAAATCGTCATTAGCAATAGCTGTAAAAAGCACTTTGGTGCAAGCAGAGCTGCAATCAAAGGAGAAATTTGGCTTTCCCTACTCCATTTAAAACTCATTAGCACATGAGCAGACATTACACCACCAACCAAAAGCAAACATAAAAACCACCCATCTAATACAGCCACAACTTCAGCTACAAGTGTTGGACAGCTCCAACTTTCACATGTACTTAGTGTAAGAAAATTACACTAAATATTGCAGACACTTAAGTCAAGTGTGTTCTTCCTTTCAGCCTCACACACAACTCCCACAAACACAACCTGGTGTGTTGGTTAAGTCTGGATAATGATTCTTTATGACATCTACAATAAGTCACACACATTTACTGTTTCTCAGAAGTAACAAAGGTCTACCTTGTTAGACTGTTTACGTGGATCTTCACTAAGGCTAAGCAGGAGGTAGAGTATTGACCACTTGTTTTTCAAAACGCCCTTTAAAAAGATGAAGACAAACAGAAATGAGTTTAGCTCTTGATAATAATAGATTTTTTTAATTATGTGGCCTCATATATGTACATATAAATAAATTTTCCTGATAAGTAAGACTAACATATTTTGAACAAACTGAAAATGTGCAGTGCAGTCTCTGTATTGCTAATTTTATGAATTTTTTCCACTGTGTTCAAATCATGAACTCTCACCTGCTCTGAGATCAGCAAGTAAGCTCAATTTAAAATCTATAGCTACTAAGAATGAGGTTTATACAGAGCTGAACTTTTACCAGCATTCCCACATGCTCTCACCATTTAAAACATGGTGAGTCTTTTCTCCATTTTCCCATTCACTCTCCTTTACAAAGAGGCTTCAAAAGCAAGCATTTCAATTTTTATTACTTTAAATGCCATTGTAGTATTATCCTGTTAAACTCAGGTTTTCTCCACATTAACATCTTTTGTCAGAATGTCGACATACAGTATTCTTTGATTAACATTGGTGTTGGAACAATCAAAGTCAACAAACCCTTAACTTTCAACATTACAGACTTGGAGCACTTAAAAATTCAGAAGCACGAGAACCCTAGATTATTAAAATCAGTATACTGCAAGGGATTTCTGTAAAATAAACGATGAGAAAATTCATCAGTTTTACATATCAAATGAGTACTTCTATTTTTACAGAGTTCCTTTCTTCATATGAAGTGCCCTTGCATACAACTGGACTCAAATACTAAAAATGTATCCTTTATTTTCTTCCAATTTACAGTTAAATAGAAAAAAAAAGAACTTGTAAACTTTTTCACAAAAAGTACAAAATAATTAGGGTTGGAAGGCATCACTGAAGATTGTCTAGTCCAATCCCTCTGGTCAAAGCAGGATTGTCTACAGCAGGTTGCCTGCAACTGTCCACTCAGTTTTTGACTGTCTCCAAAGATAGAGACACCACAACTTTCCTGGGTAAGTTGTTCCAGTATTCAACTAACCTTTCAGAAAAAAATATTGTTCATGACCTGAGCACTCTCCAGAACAACTCTAACATCAGACAGATGTGTGCTTTCAGCTTTTTTACTCTTTACACATTTCTTACACTACCTGTGAACCAAGTTTTCTGTATAGTTCTGAAAACAAAGCAGCATCTGCTTCCCTTCTTTGTCGCACAACTATTAAAAGGAAAAAAAATAGATTTAAAATTTGAAAGAAGTATAATACTTATTTCTAACATTATATATTTGTGGTAAATCAGCAAGTCTACCCCAGAAAGCTTACTGATGATGAACAGTTTCATTCTATTTCTCAAACAGTTTGCCTATTTTCATGTTATCTGCATTCCAGTCCTGGAAATTCTTGCATCAGAAGCAATTCAATGTAAGTACCTGTTTTTCTTAGAGCAATCGAAATATACACCTTCTAAATAAGTGCCCTTTTAAAGTCTAGTCTGCCATATAGTAGGTTTAGGGACTTAAGGGACATAACCAAAAGCATATATGTGTTAAAGAATGCTATAAAAAATGTGTAATTGCTCACAAAACTAAGTATAATTGTGTCTATTTTAGGCAATAAAAGCAGGAAAAAATATTAGTAATGCTACTCACTCCAAGTCAAGCAGAATTCCAAGGTCATGCAACTCATATATTACAAAAAAATAATAGTCTCAATCAATGCCAGTTACATAACACAAGTATTTTCTCAGGGGAAAAACCATCTTCAAACTAACATTTCTTCAGAAAAGCTACTTTACGTCAGAAGAGCCATGTTAAGAAAAACAAGGAGATAAAAACATCTGAAGAAACTTTAGTGGTAAGAAAAATAGCTGTTAAATGTTAGATATGTTAATTAGCATCAAAAGCCACTGCTACATACACTTTGCCAGCTAAGTAATTTCCTGTATGGTATTTCCAAGATAAATGTAAAGTTAGAAGATGTATCTAATCTCTTGTTACATGACCACTTCCATCAGCCTACAAGCTGAAGTTGGGGAGAAGGAAGATGAGGGAGATAGCCCTCTTCAAAACTCCTGGCAACAGGCCCAAAGAATATGTGCTGCACTCTCTAGAACTAACCAAAGCATGTAGAAACTCATCATGTAGAAAGTGTATATTGCAGATTCCAGTGTTTCGGAGTTGTAGCTAGAGGAATTCTGATGGTCTTATTTGCCTATTAGCAAGTCACAGAAGCCCTGCATTAGCAGAAACTACAAGTGGACCTTAAAACAGTTACAACCACTGACATCAGTTACCCTAATTCAATTCAATCTCCCTGACTGAATACTCAAAGCCCAAATACGAAGCTTTAATTTAACTAGCAGACTTCAAGTAATTGTTTCTGGACATGCTACTGTACAGCAGACAATCTGCTGAAAGCCGTATTTGTCTTTTCAAGAAGAATGCATCACATCCTCTTTGGATTCACACAGTGTGACACTTCACTTGGAGCAGCACAGAGCCCAAAGGAATGGAACCACAACATAACTTATGAAATCATAGTCTATTATTTTGGTTTTGAGAAGGTCGTTGCCGAAAACTTATAGAGAAACTGAAGTCAAGAAATATCAAGTAAGTCACAACCAATTCCATCAAGTCCCAGGATACTCATTCAGCAAGTTTCACACAGGTGTTCATGAAGTTAATTGTGCCAACATGTAATATTTCTAAAGTGCACATCTCAAAAATATCTTCTTAAAAAAACCTACTAATTCATAAATTCTGAGTACTATTAAAGTGAAAGGAGTGCAATATTAATTGGTTTTTATTTTCATAGTGGCTGAGATACAAAGTAAATGGCAAGGAAAGTCTAAGCTGAGGATTCAGAAAAATCTAAGCTGTAAATACAAATAGCCACCCAGGAATATTCACTAGAGTATTACTGGCATTTTTATCATGACATTTTCAGGAGGTAAGTATTGATAACAGATTCGATGACTATCTGAGGCAGAGCTGTCACATTTTCAGAGAAATAAACTGATCAAATAACTTCATGAAGAACTCCTATTTCTAAGAAAGGAACAAAGATGCACTTACGTTCTTTCTTGATTTTCTCTGCTACAAGAAATTCGTCACGCTCAACGGTGGGAGCAAAATTGCTTCCAATAACTCTCACTGCATACTGAAACTGCTGGGCTGCATCAGCTGGAAGAAAAAATGAAAACTATTTCTGTTAAGCAGAACACTAAAGTTTTATTAAAACAAAGAAGTTAAGACATGAGATTACATTGCTATGTCTGAATCCAGCATAAATGTACCTCGCTTAGATGTGATAATGTTATATCATAATTCTTAGACACACTTCTAACCAGGTGGCAGTAAAACCCAGTTTACCATAGTATCAATGCCATACTTCAAACACAACTAAGTATACACACTCCACAAAACAACTGCACTGAAATCTGTGAAAAAGCCTTTCCTATTCCATGCTGATGGAAGAGACACTTAGGACTACCAAGTTTTTTTAGAGAGCATTTGCATTCTTGAGCTGGCTCTGCCCATCCCAACAGACAGAAATGCTGTGGGACTTGACACAGAGCCACACAATTCAGTTTACACACAGGAGGAATACAGATGTGTTCACCAGGCACACTCTCATCCCAAGCAGCAAAACTGGATTATCCTATCTGTGGATCTTCACTCAGATAGCCACAACAGCGCTTTTATCAGATTGCATCTTATTTTTAGGTTTGGTTTCGTTTATAAAACAATTTGCACTGCTTCACCCTTAGGTTCAAAGCCCACTCAGAGATATCAGCATCACATCCCAATGCATAATGTGGACATTAATACAGAGGTCACAACTTAGTGACCTCCCTCCACTGCTCCTTCCTCATGCAATAACTCTGTTTTTAATATCATTGCTTAGCACTACAATTTAAGTGCAAGCCTCTTTCTTTCCAGGAAGATTAACACTCTGGTAACACAAAGATAGGGGCCAGCTCAGTATTATTGTCTTCACAGCATAGTCAGGTTCCCATTTATTGACCTGAAAAAGCTAACAAGCAAATAACCCTACAGACATGTCAAATGCCCTTACAAAATGTCAGATACACTTCTACTCCTTATACTGAAGCAACTGTAATAACACGAGGGGGAAAGGTACATAAGAAAATGTAGAATTGAGTTAGTCAGCTACCTGAATCCTTTCACTTCAGGAAAAAAAAAAAAAAAAAAAGCCAAAACAAAACAAAAAACCAAGCAATTCTGCATATTATCTGTGCAAGTGCATCAGATCCTCACATGTTATTTAGTCCATTAAGCAGCCAACTTTCAGAGAAAATCACAGAGTAACACAGCAGTGGTTCAGCTAAGGAAAAAACAAGGATGCTGGCCAAGACAAATATGTACCAAAGGAACAGAAAAATGAAATAAGGTAAAGGACCACTAGAAGCAGAAATACTTGAAGCATTTATCATCCCTAAAATTCACGAATATTTACAATTAAAAAAAAAGTCACCTGGGAAATACTAGGAGTCAATTATTGACTGAATGCATTAAAAACTCCAGAAATTTATGGAAAGAAGAAATTTGAAATCATTATGTGCTAGATTGTTTTTTAATGCCCCACATTCATTTTGAATGTCTATTTTTTACTGTCTTGTAATATGTCACCCACTGGTCCTACTCTGCTAGAACACATCTGTAGAACAGCTAACATTAACTCGTTCATACAAAGTAGTACCTCACACAACCAGGAAAACAGTTTGCTCAGACAAAATCTTTAACATTTAACAGTATTTGGCAATATCGGCCTACATAAGAAGCAAGAGTATTGTTTCTACTGTCAGAAAAGAACATGCCAACATTCAGACTACATATCTCTATGACTTAAATGCCTCCCAGAAACAACAGTTCTACTGTTAGACTAAGCAACATTTCAACTGCAACAAGGACTTGAAAATAGAACATAAAAATTTAAGAGTCCAGCTACTGATGAACCAGGTGTGAAGAGTTAAGTATGAGGAATTACTTCTGCTCAATTCTTAAGTTTAATGCATGTCATTACAGAACTTGAGATTTCAAAAAGTATTCTGCATGGTCAACTAAAGTCAGATAACTCAAGTTATCTCAAACAATGTATGTTCCATTAATTCTTCAACTGTGTGCCTAGCAGCAGATCAGCAAGGGGAAAGTTCTTCCTGTAACGGGGAACTTTTAAGAAAGATACATAACCTATAACAACCTTCTATTTCAATATCAACCATAGGAAGACTAGTTAAAGCACTGAAACTTAGTATTTTCCATACTGCCCTAACAAGGCATCTGAGAAAGATGTCTAGTTGAAAGACTACAACTCCATCCAACTGTCCTGGCACCCAATCACCTCTGAGCCCCCCAGCTTCTCAGAGGGGGCCAATCTCAACCTATAACACCAACAAATCCTGATTCTTAAACCTGTCACACTACTGGTGAGCATGTAACAAAGTTATCTGCTCTTTACACATACAGATTTGCACTGGCAATTCAACAGCTTCATAGCAAGACTGGTTTCCTATTACATTTAATTCAGATTTTCATGTTTTATTCATATCAAGTCCAGTTTCTCTTTTTAAAAAAAAATTCTTTGCTGTGTTTCCTCAGATTATTTTTTATGAATCTATAAAATAACTTCAGTACCAAAAGTGATTAAACACAACTTAATATGGATATCTGCCAGTACAATAAAAAAACTCACATAGCTTGTCACTGATAGGCACATTGAGTTGCTTCTCTCCTGAAAGAACAATCATTATAACAGCAGATGGACTTAAAACACAGTCATTTATTTGAACATCCTTCATCAAAAAATTATCACAGCATGACTCTGTCATGTAACAGGAAGCTCAATATACACCTGATGCATGAAACAGATGCAACTGTTTGTGGGGTAAAGGGGGGAAAACAACATTGACCATGACTTGCTTTCCTGAGGTCGGATCAGAGCAGTGAATGCAGATAGATACAGCCACTTCTCCTCAGACTATATCCCTTAAGTAATACACACACAATTAATGATACTGATAAGCAGCCACACAGCTGAACAGAGAACATTCACTTGTGAATCACAACAAAAAAAAAATAGTTTTTTTAAAACCCTCTCCTTTAAGCAAAGCAATCTAACAATCCTTCAAAAATCTACACTCCACACAGCCATTCAAACTTTCCTATGCACAGTGCAGTATTAGAAGTGAATATTCCAAAAGGCAGATAACAGTATTTTAAAGCTGCAGAAAGTACAAGTGTAGCAGATGAAAAAAATATAGAAGCAATGCACAAAAACAATTTGGTTGTAAAGAAATCAAGGAGAAAAAGGACAAAAGATAAAACTTAAAAGTTCAAGATGAACAGAAAATCAGCCAATTCCAAGAAGCCAGTATTTCAGAGGAAATATTTCTTGCTGAAATTCAGCAAGACTTTTGCTATAAAGAAGCTTCTAATTACTTATAATTTGAGGAAGTGAACTGAAATTCATGTCACACTCTTATACATTTTTTTAAACAAGGTTTGTTATAGTCAACTGAAGTTTCCAGAAGGGGGTGGGAGTGAACTCCTGAAAAAACTAAGTAGTAATTGAAACTGTTTTTCCAGACATTAATGTATCATGATTGCAAGAAACCTTGTTTCCTGGAAAGACAACATTTCATTATTTTAATATGTCTGTAAACATAATTTCTAAACTATAGGACCATTCTAAAGAAAGCTTAGCTAAACTAAACAATAATCACTTCCTTTCTTGAAAGACTTCAAAGATTAGCAAACTCTCTCCATTCTTTTTCCAATTAGCTGTATGTCATGCCCCTCTACTCTGCTCTTGTGAGACCCCACCTGGAGTCCTGTATCCAGCTCTGGGGTGCCCAGCACAAGAATGGACCTGTCAGAGCAGGTCCAGAGAGGAGGGCCACAAAGAAGATCAGAGGGATGGAGCACCTCTCCTGTGAAGATAAGCTGAGAGAGCTGAGGTTGTTCAGTTGGAAAAGAAAAGGCTCCACGCAGAGACATTTCAGTATTTAAAGGGGGTTATAAAAAAAAGAGGTAGAGCAACTTTCCACCCAAGTAGTAATAGGACAAAGGGGAACGATTTTAAAATAAAGGAGGAGACATTTAGATGAGACGCTAGGACGAAAATCCTTATTGCGAGGGTGATCAGACACTGCAACACATTGCCCAGAGAAGTTGAGGATGTCCCATCCTGGAAGTGTTCAAGGCCAGGTTGGATGGGGTTTTGAGCAACCTAGTCTAGTGGAAAGTGTCCCATCCCAAGGCAGGGGAGTTGGAAATGGATGACCTTTAATGTACCTTCCAAGCGAAGCCTTTCTATGATTCTGTGAAGTATTCCCGAAAAAAAATTAATTTTGCATGTCTTCTGATTTAGTCAACTACCTTAACCTTCTCTTTTGTTTATGCAAGTTTTTAGTTGAAGTATTTTAAGTTTATTGTTAATTAACTGTTTTCCTAGTCTCCAAACTCCTTTCCCATGAAGGAAAAAGACTCAAAAAATGACAAAACCACAAAATAAAGCCCAAGCTGCACACACTCCCATGTCTTTCCTTACTTAGCAGTTGTCCATAAACTTTGAAACACAGCACAGAAAACATAACTATTCTTTAATTCTGCTAATATTGCTGGCTTTTGTTGCACTGTCAGTAAACAGATTTATTTGAAGGATGTTCCACTGGACTATCAGCAACTTGGTCACACAATCTTCTCAGGACTTGCCTTCACTGTGAATTTTTGCCTACTTTATCAAGTTGCATTTGCTCTGTTATTAGCATGAATAAAATGCCTTCCACATCACCTTCTGAATGAACTCTAGGCTTTCCCCACAGCCATAAAATTTTGAATTCTGAACTGTTGGAATGGATGTTAAAAACCCCAAATCAAACAGCAATAACAAAACTACCACTGCCGTTAGAGAGATGAAATTAAGGCCATAGTATGGACTTCAGGTAGCAAACTGCTCTCTGAAGACTGAAATACTACATTCTGGAGTGTGCACACATCCCATAGTACTTAGCCACACAAAAATCTTTTTAGGATTCAAAACCAAATAGATTTAGCTTGAATATTTACAGCAATACCATTTGTTTCCATTGGAGGCACTAAGAGTTCTTACAGCAACAACTTTGCCTACAGTCTCTAAGATTACTAGGAGGTTTCTGAAAGACAGCTAAGAACAAGAAGTTCTTTGTCAGAAGGATTAAAATCACTGTTCAAAGAGAGGCAACCCTGTATAACTGCTGGAGCCCACAGAGGGGAGAAAAAAATTATAGAAATTTTTGCACAGGTAGGAAAGCTCTCTCTGCAAGATCAGGTTTAATTGTAAAAGTGAGGTAGATAGCCTGGATAAATACAGGAGATTGATAATACAAAACCAGTACACTAGTTCTTAGAGAGGACATGAGGAAGAGAGAGGTCAGAACAGCTCCAACTGCAGATGCAGAGGCCACCAACTAAGTGCAGTAGGTGACTGCACATACATGGCACCGTGGAAAGCTTTAAGCCCTTCCTTGATAATTGGCTAAAGCATAGGAGCAAAGAGCTTTCAAACCTCTGTCCTTAAAAGAAAAAAAATACTGAAGTAGATAGTGTTTTTTTAAAAAAAATACAGAGTTCTTCCACATAACTCAGCAGATCTTGTAATGAATTTCTCAGAGGTGAAGCTGCTTGCAAAAAAACCTCAGCAACTAGGCCTATTCAGCTGACTGGTTCTGGAAACAAAGCAAATCATCTACTTGGTGGGTGGCCTCAAAAAGGGGGAAGAGAGAGGACAGCTCCGCTATGGAGAGCCTCTAAAGTCACATTCCATCAAAGCAAAAATTCACTTCAACATAAATCTTTAACAAGTGGAGAAGGTGGAGGCCTTCTAAGGCCATCACGGGCAAAAGAGAAAACAATCTTTGATGGAGAGTTAACAGAGGACTTGAGGCATGGGATTGCATGGGATGCAGAGTAAGCCCAGGTAAGCCCTAAGTGGACTTTTATCAGACAGACATTATAGAAACAGAACCCTTCAGCTTCTCCTGAAGCTATAACTTCCTCACAAACATAACACCACAAAAGTGCTGAGAAAGAACACAGTCAGGTAGAACAAAAATTCTAAAGTACTAACTCAGGGAACACACAGGCAGGAACAACCATTAGACCATTAAACCTCAACTCTTTTCTATTATTTACCCATTAAATTTCACCCAATTACATCAGTACCTTGTATTTCAAATTCACAGCAAGCAAACTACAGAAAAGGTTAAAGACGGATGTTTTCAGAGTCTTATTATGCAAGTTCACTAAAATTTTTTCTACTAAATTTAAAGGTCTCCTAAGTATCTAAGGTTTCTTTCCCTTAAACTCTGTACAAGTAATTGAACACCACAAATTACTTACCAAAGATTAAACTGATAATACTTGTAAAGTTTGCTTCAAAAAAGAGAATGTGTATCTACAAAGCAGTCTAACTTCGTCAGTACACAAGGAGGGGAGAAGCTGCACGTAGACCACCAACCACACACAAATACCTCACTTCAAACTTATTTTGTGCTGAAAGAAAGTTAAGAGTTACAAGCCTGAAAAACAGCAAGATGCTAAGTAACTTGTCTGATGGGTTCCTTACCACGTAGGGATATATGCATTTCCTCAACACAGAGTATGCCAGTACTAACAAAATTCCCTTACTGTCTTTATTTATTCCCTGTACTCCCACTGGCTTCTGTGTCCAACCACCATACACACCTTTCATGACTGAGACTATCAAAGACCTTTTGATTTATTGGCCTCTATGCACTTTAAGTCAACAGCTGAGCTAATATATGTACTACAGTTGACCACTTCAAGAGAAGTCCTATGTTAGAAGGGTGAGGTTTCAGTGCTAGAGTCCCTCCTAACACAGGAATAAAGAGAAGGGAAAGGATGGGCTTCCTATCTGTCACATGCACAAAAACATGGGTGATAAGACTGACAGACAACCCTTTTTTTTCCTTTTTTTAAATTGTTACTTGAAGTTGTACGTCCCTCAAGTAGCCCCTCAAGGGCTACAGGTTGCATGCAGCAACTTACTGTGATTTTGGGCAAAATTTCCCCTTTCATTAGTCACACACAAGTTAAATTAATAGAATCCCAACACACAGGAACAGGTTCAACATTTACTTTAAAAAAAGACAAAAATCAGAATTCTCTCGCATGTTTTTGCACATATTGCTTGCAAATAAAATTATTATTCCAGTCAGGAGATACTGAGATATATAGAAACTATGGCTTCAAAAAGAAGCTTGATCCTCAGCTGCTAGAAGTGAACCACCTCTCCTCAACACTCAGACCTCAGCTGACAAACAGAAGTTTCCATTTCTGTTCTCATGCTCTTTTGTATCACAGACGCAAATAAGATGCTACCAAGAAACAAGCTTAGATTGAGTTTAGGTTGCACTCCCTTCCAAACCTAAGAAAACAGAGTCATGAACAAAAATTGTTTTCATGAACAAAAATTGTTTTCATGAACAAAAATTGTTTTCATGAACAAAACAGAATTAGGCAATATAGAAATAATGTCCTCAAAAAGGCATCCACTACTCCAATAAAGCAAGACAATCTATTTTCAATTTTTTTTTCCTTTGTGGAAGTAGGACTAGCACAATAATTTGTGCTAGTCTGAAGTGTTCTTAAACAAGAACGTATACCAATTGTATTAGGAAAAAAAAAATTCCAAAGTATGTTAAAAGCAAGAAACAGCTTTAAAAGCAGAGGTATAAGAGCACCTTAGAATTATACACTGATGTGAAATCAGTTGCTAAAAGAAACGTGGTTACATAAGAACACAAGAGGTATTAAACAGTTCAGAATTCACCATTGATTTGGTGGAGATAGGGGAAGAGCAGAAACTTACCACATCCTAATAAAATCTCACATTAGGAATTCCTGTCACTGAAATATTATAGATTCTGGAAAAGGACAATTTATGGCCTTGCAGAAGATTTAAAAATGCAATGGAAAGGGAAAATATTTTGAAAAACAAAACACAGTAATCAAGAGCTGTTGGTCATAGAATCATTTAGATCAAAGATGATCTGAGAGTTCAATGGACCAACAGTGTGTTCCTGTGAAGGAGTCCCTATTCACTAAGTTCAGTGAAGACAATTCTTCCAAGGTTCTCAGATGAATCACAGAACCGGAAAATGATTTGGTCTCGAAGGGACCTTCAAAGACCATTAATCCACTTCCCCTGTCATAGGCAGGGACATCTTTCACTACACCAGGTTGCACAAAGGCCTGCCCAATCTGGCTTTGAATTCTTCCAGGCATCCACAACTTCTCTGTGCAAGTTGTTCCAGTGTCTCACAACACTCATTGTTAAAAATTTCTGCCTTGCGTCCAATCTAAACCTACCATATAAGCCATTACCCCTTGCTCTGTCACTTTAGGCCTTGGTAAAAAGTCTGTCTTCCTTATAAGCATTTCTAAGAACTGAAAGGCCACAATAAGATCTCCACAGAGCCTTTTCTGCAGGTTGAACAACCCTAACCCTCTCAGACTTTCTCTGTAGGAGAGGTGTTCCATCCCTCTAACCATTTTCACGGTCCTCCTCTGGACCTGCTCTAACAGGTCCATCTCCTTCTTCTACGGAGGCCCCAGAGCTGAACACAGGACTGCAGATGGGGTCTCACAAAAGCAGACTGGAGACAGGAGAATCGCCTCCCTCAACCTGCTGTCCATGCTTCCTTTTAAGTTCGGGATATAGTTGGATTTGTAGGATCCACACTGCCGGCTCACATAGAATTTTTCATTAGTCTCCCAAGTCCTTCTCTGCAGAGCTGCTCTTGCTCCATTCATTCCACAGTCTGCACTGACATTGGGAATTGCCTGGACCCAGGTGCAGGATTTTGGACTTGGCTTTGTTGAACCTTGAAGTTCACATGGGCCCAAGTCTCTCAAGGTTTGCATGGCAACTCTTTTCTCCAGCATATCAGCTGAACCGCTCAGCTTGGTGGTACCTGCAGATCTTCTGAGGGCATACTCAATCCCACTGTCTATGCTATTGATAAAGATATTGATCAGCATCAGTCCCAATACCTTTGAGGGACACCACTTTCTACTGATCTTTGTTTTGACACTGAGACATTGACTACAACTCTTTAGATGTGGCCATCCTACTGGTTCCTCATCCATCAAACAGTTCATCTGTTAAACTCCTATCTTTCTAGCTCAGAGACAGGGATGGGGTGTGAGATCACGACGTGCTGTCTGCAGTAGACAGAAACAAAGTTTGAGAGACAGGTATATTTGTACCTTGCTACTCACTTTCTAGATTTCTAAGATAGCAGTAATTCACACGTAGGCCACATTTTAGTAATTTTGAACCTAATTCTTTACAATAGGTCAATGCTCAAAGTTATTAGTTACTGCCATGGAAATGGCTAAAGGTAACCAGAGGGACTTGTCAGAAGAGAGTGGCATGGAGGGAGAAAATACATAAGAGACTTGACAGCTACTGCTAATGAAGGAGACAGTCATCTCTCATACAAAAAACTGACATAATAGAAGCTTTTGCATTAATTTGTCTAGTGAGCAATGTTTATAAAAACAGCAGCTTAAAAAAGAAACTCAGCAGATGCACCTCCTCCTTTCCACCCTCTGACTGCTTACTAAAAACAGTCTTTGCCTTGACTGCAAGGGAGTCAACACAGACAAGAGATTCATTTCCTTGCTGGAGGACCACAGCAGCATCATGACACAGAGGACCTGTAGAGGACCTGGCGCACGCCAGTGCCTCCACTCGAACAGCCACCGGCGGAGGTTCCTCACGGTGCACACGAGCCCCGTTTCGCCCCACACCGTGGGGCAGGGGTGCCCCGCTCCCCGAGGAGGACAGTGCTATGAGCAGCCGGCCAAGCGCTCCGGGGGAGGAGGAGGACGCGAAGCCGCCGCAAGCCGCCTCTCGCCGGAGGGCGCCGGCTCACGGGGCCGCCGCCGTGCCCGGCCGGCAGCTCTGCACCGCCCGGGCTGCCGACCCTCCCCGCCGGGGGGCAGAGAGGGCCGGCACCGCTCCAGCCCCGCCGGGGCAGCTCCCGCCCCCGCCCGCGGGCTCCGAGCGCCACCGGCGCGGGAATGGCGGGGGGACGCCGTTACCTTCGCTCTTGCCCAGGATGCGGCAGCAGAGGTTCTGCAGCAGAACGTTGGGGGATTTTTGGTCCGGAGTCGCCATCGCCGCGCGGGAGGCAGGAGGAGGTGCGGGGCAGAGGGAGCGGGCGGCAGGGCCGGAGGCACGGCGGAACGGCGGAGGGAAGTAGGGAGAGAGACGAGGACGCGCCGCCCGCTCGGCAGCGCAGGGACCCGGCAACACCTCCCGTTCCTGCCGCCGCCTACGGCGCCATTTTAACGGGACCCGCCGAACGCCGCAGCGGCGGCCACAGCGCCCACAATGCCCCGCGCGCCCGGAGCGCTCCGCGCGGCGGTTCCGGGGCAGGCACCGCCCAGGAACGTCCCCCGAATTCCCCGGAATGGAAGTAGAACGTTCCCGTTCTGCAACATCTTTCCGTTCTTGGAAAACGCCCTCTCACCTGTCCCTCAAAAATTCTGATGTCACATTCCACCAAAGCAAAAATTCACTTCAACGTAAAGCTTTAACAAGTGGAGAAGGTGGAGGCCTTCTGAGGCCGTCACGGGCAAAAGAGAAAACAATCCTTGATGAAGGGTTTACAGAGGACTTAAGGCATGGGATTGCACAGTGTAGACACGGATGCAGAGTAAGCCCACGTAAGCCCTAAGTGCACTTTTATCAGACAGACATTATAGAAACAGAACCCTTCAGCTCCTCCTGAAGCCATAGCTTCCTCACAAACATAACACCTGCTGAGAAAGAACACAGCCAGGTAGAGCAAAAATTCTGAAACACAAACTCAGGGAACGAACCACCATTAGACAGTCGAACCTCAACTCCTTTCTATTATTAAATTTCACCCAATTACATCAGTACCTTGTATTTCACATCCACAGCTGGCTAACTGTAGAAAAGGTTGAAGATGGATGTTTGTTTTCAGCTTCTTATTATGCATTTTTACTAGAAATTTCCCTACTAAATTTAAAAATTTCTTAAGTATATAAGGTTTTTCCCCCCCAACTCTGCAGAAGTAACTGGACATCATAAATTACTTCGGGGGAGATCAGACTCGTGTATTCCCCCTCAGAGCAGAACAAGCCCTGAAGTGGCTGCACTTCCCGTGATTTACTGCCCTGGGGAGTTGAGGCACGTTGGTGGCTTTTCCACACAAAAGTAGTTACAAATCAGTGCAGATCTGGAAAAATGTTGAAGATCCTCGAGCCACATCTCCCCACACTGCTCGGCCATGCACCTGAGTGTCCCCAGTCCCTGGGGCTCCAGCCGCCGGGCAGTGTGGGCAGCACGCTCATGGCTGGCCTGCACTCCTCTCCCTGACCTGCTCCTCAGGCTTGTCACCCCCTAACACAGACACTGACGTTCCAAGTTGTCTGTCTTCCATCTCTTCAGTAAATTCTTGCTATGTCTGCCCAAAATACATACTTAGGGAATAATTATTCTTCCTGTGGTGCTGGAGCTCTGTGTAATCCATCTCTACTCTGTCCCGTAAGAGATGATTTGAGACACTGCAGCAGCAGCCAGGTGGGCTTGGTGCACCACTGGCTGTGAACAAATTAGTTCCTGCTGTGCAACACATGGCTTTCTGGCAGCCCCTGTTGGCTTCATTATCTCTGTGCAGCTACAATTTTGTGTGTATTCCTTCTACGGGCACATATATGCATTCTTTCATTATGGGAACATTATAGATGTAAACAACAGCTCGTCACTAGCACTACTGCTAGAAACAAATCACAATGGCAAGCCAAGAACTGAAACACATTGGGAATGTATGAGTTGTTGTTGTTACTTGGAATACTGTAGTAGAACCATCATAGTCTCGTTACTTACATTAACTCTTCAAATCTTAGTCATACATTCTTTTGAGAGGTAAGAGAGGACCCAAAACTAACAAAGTTATTAGAACTTTATCCCAGGTGAATAAGGGAGATTGTAAGCTGCGTCTCCAATAATCCTGAAAAAAGACTTCAAAGATGGTGTGACTTTTTTCTTTGTACTGAGCAACAGAATTTCTCTTCCATTTTCCATCCAAAGCAAACACAGTTGCCCTACAAAGACCCAGTGACTCACCACTGCTGACGGTCATTTAGGATTTAGATTCCATCATGGAAGGTGTCAATCTATCAAGTAGCAAATATGGTTGCTCACATGAGAAAAAAAAAAAAAAAACCCAAACAAAAAGCCCCAGAACTTTGTCAATTATATCTGGAAGTGGTGTTCCTTTATAGAACCTTTACATTCCAAGGGAATCCAGTCACTCACAAATATCCTGTTACTGTTTTTAAGTGGTTATGACTAAGTCTTTCTGGTCATGCTAGTCATTTTAACTATGGCAATTGTGTCACCATTCTGAAATCAGAACACATTATGGAGCAGCACAATGAGAACATGCCATTGAAATGTGTCATTCACGCCTCCTGCAAGCAGAAGCACATTTATGAACGTAAGCTTTTCTATTTCAGCACAACCACATCCTATGTTACGCTTCTGAAGTACTGTAATAGCCAACCATTCTGTTACACTACTGGGAATGTATTCCTTCATTTATAGCCTCTTTTTCCTAAGTAACTGCATGTCTAATGCAGGAATGTAACTGCATTCCTAATGCAGTTACTCTATGTGTCCGTGTCTCCTCGCAACTGTTGGATCTTTTCACCAATTTTAAACAAATTTAGCGGAAGGATAGAGTTCTTTAGAATATTAATAAAAATTTTACAGAATTCAGTGGCTGCGAGTACTAAGGCCCTAGTCAGTGCCCCCTTGAAAAGAAGGGTAATGAGAACTTAGTTCTCCCAGTTGTGTTTGCTATTAGCAAACCAGCTGACCAGTATGCACACCCTGCACTGGTGGGTATATACCTTAGCTCTGAGCTGCCTACAGTACCAGCTACTTCTTACCCAACCTGATTGATGGATGATGCAGAAACCAAAGGTGTAAGGGACAGAGAACTCTGGAAATAATGCAGAAAGTAGTCAGAAAGAGACAGGAGGGCTGTAAATTCATGGAAAGTAACAGAAACTTAAATTTCCTTAGTTTTATGGCTCACAGATCTTGCTTTTTCCTTAATGGAAAGAATTAATCCTGCAATCGTGTTTAAAAATGCTAATTCCGATAAGGCAGTTTGCTAGCACATGCAGCTTATTATACAGTACAGCTATGATCGCTTAAATCATCTTAAAAATCTCACTGAAAAACAAGAAAGAAAAAATATAAACTATTTTCTTACTGTGTAGCTATAAGCTTAGTTCCTCTTGCTGCTTGGTCTCTCAGCATTGGACAATTGAAAAAAATTAGTTGCTGTTCTGATTTTCATAGTACAGAAAGTTCATCAGTTAGCCTAGTTAAAATGTGTGCTTGACAGTGTCTTACAAAGAAATCGGTTCATCCATAGGAGGTTAAAGAGACTTGTGTTCAGAACTGCTACTTAAAGATCATATTTCTGATAGCAAATAGCATTATAACAGAAGAACGTGCAATGAGATCCAGCAGGAGATGGAAGCTGAAGCTTGCCAAAATAAGGCTAGAAAAAAGTGATGGGTTTAATTCAATAAGGATATTCAATCCATAGAGAGAGATGTTTAAAAGCACGGCACTTTCTCCATATCTAAAACATTTTACGTCAGGCTTCCGTTACAGGCCTAATGACCAGATGCAAACTGACACAGGAGCTACTGAGCTGTGTTTATATTCTCCACAAGATCAGTCTGGAGGGCATCATAGTCCCTTTTAGTCTTAAGCTGCCTAAATCTAAGCAATAATGCTAAGAGAAGATTCTTACCCTTACAAAAAAACCTAAGGGTTAATTGCTCTGGTTTTCTGAACTTTTTGGTTCTGTCTACAGGGCACAATACCATAGATAGCTCTAGCTGTTCATGAGGCATTCGAAAATCAGTAAAGAATCATGCTAACACCTCCAGCGTTTCTCTGAGCTGGACAGACTTTTTTTAGGTGTCATATAACCAATGTCAAGAATTATAGTGGCTGGAGACAGTGAAGGATACTGTCTATGCCTTACTTAGCATATGGCAGCCCTCAAGGTACAGCAGCTGGGCCTCTTCTGGCTCCAGCACCACTTGGCTTCTGTACCTAAGCATATATTTTCCACACAGGCAACCCCATAATGGCCTAGAGCCCTGCTATGCTCAGTCTGTAGCAATAAAAGGTTGTTAAAGGTGCCCACAGATATAATTTTTGAAAGGCCGTATGTTTTAGGCTGATGTTCTGTGACTTCCTTTCAGACAGATGTTGTCCCTGTGCACAAGTGGGGCTCAGATGAAGAGAGAGTTTGATCCAGTTTAATCCTCCTGCATGTGTTAGTTCTGCATTGCTGCCTACTTGCTGTGACTTTCAATAATACCACCTCTCCATTTTCAAAACTCTTCACTTCAGCTGTTCTTTTGTTGACTGAGGAGCCTGAAGTGTGCTCCATAATGCCATATACCTACAGAAAGTCTACTGAATTGGTGTGTATATCAAAAAAGAAACTGTGTTTCCCAATACTTAAGAGATGCCAGAAACTATGATTTAAAATGTATAAGGGCAAAATAAGGACATTTTCAATTTTTTATTTTGGATTTTATTTCAATATTTACAATAAAATAACAATTTTAGATCACAGAATCACAGGATGGGTAAGGTTGGAAGGGACCACAGTGGGTCATGCTCAAGCAAGTTCATCCTAGAGCACACTGCACAGGACTGTGTCCAGATGGTTCCTGGATATGTCCAGTGAGGGAGACTCCAAACAACCTCTCCAAACAACCTGTTCCAGTGCTTGGTCATGCACAGTAAAGAAGTTCTTCCTCATGTTCCAGTGGAACTTCCTGTGTTCCAGGTTTTGCCCATTGCCTCTTGTCCTATTGCTTGGCACCACCTGGAAGAGCCTGGCTCCATCCTTTGACACCCTCCCTTCAGATACTTACAAACATTGATGAGGTCCCCTCTCAGTCGTCTCTTCTCAAGGCTGAACAGGCCCAGCTCCCTTAGCTTTTCCTCATCAGAGAGACGTTCCAATCCCCTCATAATCTTTGTTGTCCTCCGCTGGACCCGCACCAGGAGCTCTACGTCCCTGTTGGACTGAGGAGCCCAGAACTGTGCATGGCATTCCAGATGTGGCCTAGCTAGGGCTGAGTAGAGGGGCAGGAGTTAGATGAATAATACTAGCTATCTAGATTAATAATACTAGCTATCATATAAACTGTAAGTAGTATTAATGTTTTGCATCTCAGTTGTCTTTTTTCTGGTGGTGCCTTGGCTGTCTGCTAAGTTTCATTTTTACCACTCCAGTACTTCTTAGTCATAAACAGGATTCCTTCCCAACATGAAGATACACAGACACATGCACACTGAAGCCCACTCAATATTAAATGATCTTGATCACCCAGGAGTGGACAGCATTATACATAATTCTAAAGAACAGTATAGCTGCACCCAGCAAACAGGCATTCTAACAAGCTCAGTAAAACTGCCTGACATTTCCTTAGTTCTCGTGTTGTCTCTTGTATCACAGTCATGTTACATATATGGAACTTCAATAAAGAAATCACATCAAATCATCTTCTGCCAGAAAGTGATTCCACGAAAATGTTTTGCAAGAACAGTTCTACTTTGTCAAAACTCCCTAAAATACTGTCAAAATATTTTTGAAAGCTAAAGCCACTTGATAACAACTATTTAATTTTAAAAAGCGGAGCAATAATTTTGGAAGGGAGCCTGGAATGAAGCTCTGTAATAAAACAGAGTTAATGTTTACAAGTATATATGTTTCATTTTGAACAGAACATCAGCTTTTCAATAGGACTTTTGACCATATCTGGCTTCAGTGTTTTAGAGCAAAGGCTTTTGATCTTTCTCAGCCCTAGACCAAGGTGTGTGGCGGGAACCTATCAAAATAAGACATTGAATCAAACAATGGCATTAAAAAAACAATCAAAAAAGATGTACTAATATATTTGTAAGGAAATAATTTCTATAAATATATCTATAAATATCACTAGGCAAATATAACTCATTCAATACATCATAATAAGTCAATAAGAAAGCTCTACAAAGCATTGCAATACTGTGTAAGCAGAAATAACAAAATAATTGGATTTTTTGGTTTGGGTTTTTTTCTTTATTTTTTTAGTGTTATTTTATTTAATTTCACTGTAAAGCAATAACATTGGGATTGGGGCTTTTTAAGTATTATTTTAATAACCATACTTTGTTTCCTCATTTCCTCAGGCACATATTTCTCACTCCAATAGCAACCTCACGTCTGTGTGAGCTGAAAGCCTCAAAGTCAAAGTTCGAGTTTTTCCTTATATCGCAGGGAGGAAGAGGCAGCAACCAGTTGGCAAAGGAGGAACCAATTCTCCCTGTGCTTTTGTTTTAAATGTCAAAAATATTCATAAACTGATAAGCAAATGTAATCTTATGATTGTATTTGAACTAACTATATTTAGGCAGTCTTCTGGCAGTGTACTCTTCAACGAGCCAGTCTGAAGATTTCGCTCTGTAATGCTTTTTAAAATGTTTATTGATTTTTCTGCTCTCCTCTCAGTGTTTCGAGAGTTTATCCTGATGCTCATTTTTTCCTTTCCAATGAACTAGTCAAGAAAATGATGTACTAGCTCTGTCTTTCATTGTGTTAAATGTATAGGGTAAACAGTTTTAAAAAAAGAAGGAAACATTTTCATTTTCTTTCCTGCAGGTTTATTTTGAGTATAGCAATTAGTCACTTCATAACAATGTGTACCATACTTCCAGACAAAAATTACTGTCTAGGTAACAAGGTAACAATATCACCTCAAGAATACATCTTGAGCTTCATCTTTCTACAAATATTGGAAGAAAAATTGCTATTCACTTTAGTGAACTCTTCATATTCATGAAGCTGATCATCCATCTCCGGAAGTCCACTTCATATCAGCCTGAGCTTTTTTTCCATTACAATTCTTGAAGATGACTGATTTCATTCACACTATTAGGAGGAGTTTGTATATATTACTATATATTTGTATGGAAAGATATAAAAAAACTTCAATCTATAGCCTTCTTAGGAAAATAAGAACAATTCCTAGTGTTTCTGCTTGCCACATTCTAGCCTGATGTTTAATATCCCTTTTATCTACATTAGGGAATATGACATTTTTGTCTGTTTCCTGCATTAAACTGTCGAATCATTTTTCTATGCCTGGTTAAAAAACTACCATATTCTGTTAAGCTAAGAGGTGCAATAAATTGGTCTAATAAAGTGACTTTTAGGGCCTGAATTTATAAAGGGATGTATGAGTATGTGCCCCCATAGCTGTTAAAAAATATTGTTGGGGTTTAGGCTTGTAAATGTTGGTGAATTCAAGCCTACATTACATGGTCCCAGATGCTCAGATTAGAGGAAGCTATAGAATTTCCAAGTACAGCTTATTATTACCACTGTTGAACTGCTAACAATAGAGGGACTCTAGACAAAAGGAGCAGCACTGGAGCTGCAAAAATTTGCCAGTTCTTAGGTCTCTCGTTTGGTTCCTACCTGCAGGAGCATTTCATTGTTGTGAGGAATGGTAGTTTTTCTGTAGGTAACTTCTTTTGTGTTATACTGTTCAAAGATTTCTTAAATATAATATCCGCTGGATTAGAAACTAATCTCAACACTTGCTCCCTCCTGAAAATCTGTAGCAGTTAAAAGCATATGCTAGGAGAATCAGGCTCCCGGAGGCAGACATAAATACACACAAGAGATACAATCAGGTAGTAACTGGAACCTTTGAGAATGAGGTTTGTTGACTCTGTTTCTTGGTTTTCCCCTGCGTGATTAGATCAGCTCTTAACTGAGAGCCTATGTAGCCATATCCTGTGTTTTCGTTTATAATAAATCAGATAACACCTTCCAGCTCAGGATGTCTGTCCCTGCACAAATATTCTTAGTATTCTCTGAGGCAGAAAAGGGTTAGAATCCCCATTTTATACAGAATAAAGTACAGAATGCAGACAAGCACAGATGAAGCATTTTACCCAAAGTTATAAAGGAAATATCTGTCCAGTCAAGGAATGTAACCCAGATATTCTCTTTTTCTTATGGTTGAACTACAGAACCATCTTTCCTTCCTACTTGGAATGCTCTCAGTGTTTATAAATGCTGCAATTATCCCTTGACTGCTTTCTATTTAAAGATAGGGATATGTACTCAGCACTTCTCTAGAAGGCACACCAGCAGCATATATTTGTTATAAACAGATTATTTAGGTTTCTTAAACCTATTGAAGAAAGAAGTCTTTATTATCCTTCTAATGCCAATATGCAATTTAAAAGTCAGAAAACTCTCTTATTATCAGTATAAGAAAAAATAGTGAACTAGTTTCAGATATATATTCCAGCTAATTTAGAAATAATAGCTTTTCTCATGAAGATTGGAATTCACTGGATTATGATTACAGCTATCACTATTGCTTTATGAGGGAGAGAGTGTAATAACAGTGGCATAATCTTTGTGTAAGTCTTCTAATAGTCTTGTTTAACAATATCTTTCTCCAAAATGAGTTGCTGGTAATCTGAAGAAATGAAATTTTCCCTTAGTTTCTGATTTCTTACAGAACTGCATGGCAAGGATTATTGTACTGCCTTATAGAGACACTAAGAGACAACTAAATATGTGATCAAATAAGCAAACAAATCAGAATCCAGTCCAGGAAACTGTGGAGGTTCATTTCATTTGCCAGTCGCTTCCTCTGCTGGACAGAAACACAAGAGAAACCAGACAAAGCTGTTTATCAAACAGTTAAGATAGAAAACATCACAGTCCGCTTCACTGAATAGAGAAGGAATTTCAACAACAGATGTTACATGAGCTAATACTTAAAAAATCAGTGTTAGCTGAAAATCCTAAATTTTCCTGACTTGTCTAATATAATGTGAGGTGTCTAAATTCAGTTTTGGGCACTTAGGATTCTAGGTGCCTAGTTATAGTTGCGTTAAGAGAAAAGTAGTCATGTTTATGACAATGTGACAACACCAGTGCATTTATCTAGCTCATACTCATTACCTGTGTTGCACTGGTGTTGACTCTAAAAGGTTAGGTGAGTAGGAGAAAATACACTATAGGCCAGGTAGTGCTGTTTACTTGGGATTGCAGCATTGCTCACATGTGAGCCCTACATGTTGCCTACTTCTACATGGAAGGCAGGGCATAGGGAGGAGGCTACTGGGTGCCCAGGGCTCGTTGCAGAATGGTGTTGGGGAAATTTGGAGGCTTGTCAGAAGTGACTCTGTGTGTTGTGTTGTATGTCAATGTAGTTATAATTCCAGATGACAGACTCCGCATATCTTCATGTAAAATTAATATAATAAGGGAACTATCTATGTTAATAAGTATTGGCTCAGCTAATATATTGTGTGCATCTGGTAATCGTAAATTTTCTCTCATTTTCATCCCCTATTCCATTTTAAGTATGAATTAATCATTGTTTGGAAATGGGCAAAGTTGTCCAGAAAAAGCTAGTATTTTTAGAACTACAGCTTTCAGCTGGAAATGATGGAAAGAGCAAATAATCAGCAAACTCTGAATTTCTCATGTCTAAACCCAAGTTGGCCTTGTATAATGTAATTTAATAAAAAAAATGAGGTAATATGTCTGCATGGTAAGAACAAATAGACTGTTGGGAGACATGGCTCCTGGTGAGCTCACTAGATTATATTTCTACCCGTGCTATCTTCAGAAGATGCAGCTGAACAACTGCAACCTGAGAACACAAGAGTACCAGAGCAGAAATGGGACAAGGAAAACAAATGCTGAGACACGACATTTGGTAAAACAAGCACAAGGATCTGAATATAATATTCTCTGCTGTGGAGAGCACAACAACACTAAAGCAAGTCAGAGCTCAAGTTTGATCGCACAGAGACTTTTTGTCTGTCTGACATGGCAACTTATTGGTAAGCTGTGTTACAAACCTCCTGCTGCTGCTAGTCAGCATGAAACAGTAACATTGGTAATGTTAATATTAGTTTTGTTATAAGGACGATGTCAGAAGAACACGAAAGCAGGTTTATTTGGAATGTCCAGTTGAAGTTAACTGGCCAGCGCGTCGATCTTTTGGGTCTGCAAAAGACCTACATGCAAAATGTCAGAGCTCTTCGTAAAAACCAGCGTTTGAAATTCATCCACATGCACGGCGCCGACGGCAGGTGTCACTGCAGAGGGCACAGAAAACGTAGCGCTGTTCCAAAGCCGCGCTCCCCCGGCCGCCCTGTGTGCGTCCCGCCGGGCTCCTCTGCGACAGCAGGGGCACTGGCTCGGTGGGTCTGCCCTGCGGCGGCCGTCATCAGCTACCCTGTCAGCCAACTGAAGTGATAATTGCAGATCAGCAGCGACGAAGACAAGAGCACGCACCCCCCAGTTAATAAAGGGCCTGTATGATACTCTTTTTTGATGCAGACTGCAGCTCTTACTTGGAGAAGAGGGCTGCTCGGTTATGCCGCGCTGTCCCAGGATGCATTAACTGTTCGCCACATATTCGTGGTTCCTGCCCGCTGTCTGAGACTGCTGCTGTTTGTGTACACTCTAGAGACAGTTCAGACATGTCCAGACACCAAACTAACTTCCCTACGCACACCCCAGAGCATGGGCTCCTCACAGAGCTTTTCCGCTTCTGCTCAGACAGAAGCCACAGCAGCAGTTCAGCTCTGCAGACTCACACGTAATCAATCTCAGCTGTTGAAAATACCAATGTGTGGTGCAGCAGATATATGCCTTTCTTTCCTTTCTACTACTGTTCATCTAAGGGACAAATACATGTAATCCTCTCGAGACTGGCCCAGAAGCTAAGTCCCTTTCTTTTTTTTTCAGCAAGTGAAGCTAGACAGAGCAGACCGAGGTCCAGGAAAAGCTCTGTTTACAGTGAGACTGCTTTGAAGGTTGGAGAAGAGTATTTTGGAAAGGGAACAGGTCTTCTATCTGTACGGTTTGCATAGGGTTCTGCATTACCCAGTTACACCAGCCAAATCACTGCTTTTAAGGCAAAAGACAGATTTTGTGATGATCACTAAACAACACAACACCACCCGGGGACAAGGGATATATGAACATAATAAAGCACGTCATTATACAAAGTGTGTTATTTTTGGTGTCTCTGCAAATGCGTGCATAGATCACACTGAAGTACAGCTTCTAAGATTCAGTATAGCCACGATCTAGTTTTTGTACTGTGGGTGCCCATCCACAGTATCACCTCCCAGAACTTGAGAAACAGGAGAGCTGATGGTATCCCTTTTCACTTGCCTTCTCTTCCAAATCTTCCCCAGCATTCTCAGCAAAATCTCTGATTAACAAAATATCAGATTGAATGCTTCATAAATTCATAAGACAATAGTGAGCTTTCTTGCACCAGAAGAGTCATTCTTGGGGCACTAGCTTTCCACATTTCTGAGGGTTTACCTTGACAAACTGCTGTTGGACCACACATGTGCTCTGCACGCCCTTGTGTTGTTCTTCTCCCTGAAGGCATTAAATATGGAGCAGCTCCATCTGCCATTCCATTCTTTTGCCACATATAATCCAGAATAACAGGACTCAGTAGCAGTGAGGGAGGAGAGCAGGTTGTGAAAAGAGAACAAACATGAAAATAAATTATGTGGGATTAAAATTTGTTCAGAATCAAACAAATTATCAGTGCTGTTTCAGCAGGTATCTGAGATTTCAGCTTATGATATCTGTGCTGGTCAGGAGACACAATAACATTCAGAATTTAAATATCAAGAGGATGTTTAGTTTCAGACGCTAAAAAAGGGATTGCAGAAGTTAGATATAACTATAGAAAACACAAAACTGTATACCTACATCTCTTTGCTTTCATGCCTGATAAAATGACGTGCTGCTTAGACTGGGTTGATCCATTGAGTCTATCAGCGCATCTTGTCCTAGTCCTTTAGAGAGCTGCAGAGGAGCTACAGATAATTGATTTTTTTTTTTTTCCTAGATAAAATCGACAAGTGCATGAGAGGCCATGATGCTGTGAAGCATGCCAAAGGAACTATGTCGAATCAAAAAGGCACAATGTCACACTAGGGAGAACAAGACGAGGTGTGCAGGACACCTGCTTTCACTGCTGTGCTGCACGAGAGCCTGAGGTTGAGACTATGACCTTTGGGACACCCTGCAAGATTCAGCTGCTTACCCAACCCTTTTCTGCAGGTGTGAGGAAGGGTCGTATGATTTATTGCATATGTTTTGTTGAAGTTAGTAATTTTCTGGAGTGTGTAGTTCACCCACTGGATGAAATGGATCTATGAAAAGTCAAAGATTATCATCGTTTTCAGATTCAAGTTCAGATTTACAAGTTCTATCTTGTAATTTATAGCTTCTATTTTTTCACTAAAGATAGAAACCACAACTGCATTTTATAACCTTTGGGCTATTATACAAAAATTTCTTTCTGTCTTATATCTTTTTGTACATACTTCTTAGAAACATGAATACACTTGTGGAAAAATCTCGATAATATATTGGAATATAATTGGTAGGATCATACTTAATATATTCATATTTTTACTAATAATAGAAGTGATTTTGAATAAAAAGTAGAGAATTCAGTTGGCTGCTGTTACTTACACTAATATCTATTAAAAATGCTCATAATTCTAGAAAAATCATAAAGCTTAAGACAAGGAAATTAATACAAATATCTAATATAAAAATGCATTATTTATGATACACTATATTTTTCCTATTTTGGAAGTATATCATCCATTCAGGAGGCAAAGTACATAGCTTAGATGATTAGTAACATATGCAAGCGAATTCATATCAAGATATAGAGTAAAAGAATATTCATATACTAAACATGAATACTAAAGAAAGTCTTTTGATATTACAGCAAGATGATCAGGAGCTTCCAGAGATCATTACAGGAATGCACTAAGAAACAGCTTCATTAACTCTACAATATAAAAAATTAACATTCATTTTGGATAGATATTTTTCACCATTATTCAACTCAACCAGATCATACATTTTTGAAGACACAAGCATATTTAACTCGAACATTTCACATAGAATTAAATGTGCATGTCACTTAAAGAGTCCTTAAAACATCTAATGTCAGTATAACGAGATCCATTTTAGGCACAGCTGTCAGCTAAACAAAGCAATCAAAATTATTGACAATTTACTTTGTAGGTCATGCAAGTTCATTTTCCGTTGACTTTGTTGCCATCTGTGCATGGTTGCTGCTTTTTTTTTCCAGAATAGGTTTGTTCTGTTCCAATGTCTTCCGTGCTGTAAGATGCCATCGTAGAGCTTCGGTGTTCATTCCAGTAAACAGATTCCTCTGGCTCAATAACACTTTTCTCTTAGTTTGTTTGATGAGGCCGAGGTCAGGAAACAAAAGGATTTTGTTCTCCCGATACTGGATATTGCATTGCTAGAGTTGCTTTCAGCAGTCTATCCAGTTCTCCTATTTCAAACTTAGATGAAATAAAAACACTCCCACTGTCATTCGCAGTCATGTTGTCCTCTCTGGTATTCTACAGCATTTTTCCACACAAAATACGTTCTTCCCTGGTATTAATTTCCAAAAGTTCAGTAGGAGTTTTAATAATAAATGAAATAGGATCTGTCTGGCCTGTACCAGAGTGGAAACAAAGGTTGTGCAGAACTTCAGAACTCGTTTGGTTTTTGGTTGCTTCCTCCCTTTTGTCTAGTGACACATATTTCACAAAGGAATACAGACACCTCAGACACCTTCTCCACCTTCAGCCCATGAAATTTTAAAGGCACTTTTAGGCTCTTTACCTCCTCTTATCATGGAAAGAGAAGCTCTCAGGAAAGAAGTAGAACAGACAGAACAGAAACTATTTCTCTATCTTTCCATAATGTGCCCACATTCAGTGGTATCTGAACTCAGAGCTCCAGAGTGGGCACATGCTTCCGATACAGCCCAGACCATACCACAGCCCCAGTCTGTACTCATTCTGTAGCTCTCTGTGATGTCTGGTTTGCCAAGCACTTTTTTTAAAATTATGTATTCGGAAGCAGTTATTTTTATACCAGGAATCTTTACCAAAAAACTGCCTAATAGGATAGAAAAACCCCAGACTTTCACCAGTGATGCACAAAATTAAATCTATAATAATTTTAAACAAAATTTTAATGATATTTCCTATACTTAAAAGACATAGCTTAATGCTAACTGAAAACAAAACAAAACCAGTCAAAGGCAACACCATCAACCACAGCATTTGTACTTTCCTTTAATTTTTCAAACATTTGACAATAAAGAGCCATCACGATGTAATACTTAGTTTCTCTTGACAAATACCATCTTTTTTTCCCATTACAGTTTGACAATGGATTACTGTGCTCTCTGCTGCAAGTAATCATTTACTATATTCTTCTATCAGGTGATTGCAAGCAAACCCTTCCTTAAAATTCATGCCAGGAATTCTGGCCAGAAAAGCGTCTGTAGCAATGCTGCCAGGTTTAGCTCTGTGCTAGGAGAACTGTGCAAGGCAGAGAATGCATTGCATGCATTGAGGAACAGCTACATGCACCTCAGTGGAGTTCACAGACGCGTGTAGGTGGTCTGTATCTAGACAGCACAGGCATTATCACAGGGACCTTCAGTAGCCACACTCCCCCTTCCCACAGGCTAAGCACCGGTCACATCCCAAACTGCTGACACAGTTGAGGCCTCCTGACAGCAAACTTCCTTTACATTCAGTGAGCCTGCTGTACATCCGGACAATCTGCCGTGTGTATGTTTCTGCTGCAACATCTGTTGTTCATGATGCAATCAGGACAAAACAAATTTAAATTAATATTTAAAATAATCCATTACCTTTATTTTCAAAAATTTTAGCAAAACATGTATTTTTGTTTAAGCTTTTAATGACAAAAGAGATTCATAATCTTATGTTCCCCTGCAGGCAAAGACTTACTGGCTAAAAAGCATCCCTGGCTTCCAATTGGAGAAGTAGGCAGGAAAGAGAGGAACATTTTAATTCCCTTTTGTAAAATACTGTGTCCTTGTGTTAGTCTTGAGATCTGCAAAGTAGTTGAATATGTCCTTTAAGACCATCACCTTCTCTATCACAAGATTCATTGTCTCTCTCCTTAATCTCTACAGTTGAGGTAGTGTTAAACTTTTATGTTCATCAGTATATAAAAATGTCGGTTGATTAATAATAATTTAATTTCTCAGAAACCAAAAAGCACAACAGAAGCCTTTTTTCTTTCCAAAACCTTTCTTTTGACATGCATTCTAACCCATAGCATAAAAGTCTCAGCATCCAACATCACTAGAAATGTACTTCTTTTCACATGAATTTTCAGACTGTTGTGCTGAATAACGTAGGTGAAATGTTATTTTAAGATCTGAAAATTTAATGTTCTGAACAGTAGTTGTGTGCATGCATGAGAAAAAGCAAAAAAGTTGACCTATAAAAATACCATTACAGATAAAAGCTCAGGAAGACATTCTTTTGTCAGATTCTCCCTGTAAAAATCAGAATACAGTTTTCTGAATATGTATTATTTTATTATTTTAATTATTTGTATATACTTGATTTGTTTCACTAATAGGAAAAGTAGGCAAGAATATGGACAAAGAATTAAAAGACCTTTAATTAGAGGTCATGGACCAGTTTTGATGACTCAAACGCAAGATGAGGAAGTTTATTTACTTTTAGGGAGAGTTTCTCATTCACATATTTGACAGCCATCTTTATAAAATCCTTGGCCATTTTCCTAGGAATGTACAACTGCTGCCACAAAGACTCTAGGTACATATCACACAAGTTGATTTTAACTTTTTATGGCACTGAGACTCTACCTCATGTTGTTTCACCATCTTCATTCGATCCTAAATCAACTCCATGTACTTCAGCATAGGTTTTATCCCTTATGCAAATGAAGGATAGGGGTCATTTTGTTTGATTAGAGTTCTGCTGTAACCTACTCCTCCTGTAAGGAGTACCACTGAAGATATATAAGTGTCATGGAGTCTCCACTTCCATTCCTGTCCTTACAGATGTTTGTGGCCCTTGGTGCTCCCTGACAGTACTGATTAGGCTTTGGTAGAACAGCACCACAGTTACTCCAAGGACAGTGAGAATGCTTGCAAAACTGATTCTGAATTATATGCTTGCATTTGCTGGGAATTCTTTAGAAAACAAACTTGGAGCAGACAGAAAGACATCCCCATCACCCCAGCTTTATGAAAACAACAACACACAATATCAACCACATAGATATTGTATTTCTGGGATTCCTAAAAAGTGCTTGGCTGGTAAACTACAGTCATGCTTTTGTCTTGTCAGAGCTAAGACAAAACTAGGAGAAGTATCATTAGGCTCTAATTGAAAATTAAAAGTGTTTTGAGTAAATTGAAGCATTGCTTTGGATAGGCTTTAACTGTCATGATGTGGCTATGGTAGAAATGTTGTAAAGGTTTTTTTTCATCATTGTGATGAAGGCTGACAGTACTAATGGGGTAGGCTGTGAGAAGAAAGGACTTAAAAGTCCTTTAGCCCATTCCAGTAAATCTGCCTCTGACAGATGATGAACAATCTCTGACTTAAAGAATTAATAAAGCATGCTGTAAAAATGCTTGTGTATTTATGACATGCCTATTTGCATCTGCAAACTGAGTAAAGTCAAATAAGTACTCAAACTGCCAAGAGAAGAACATTTGCTTAAGTCTCATTTTGAAATATATCTGAAAACAGTCAGTACCAGTTAGGATTTCTTAACTGCCAGGGGTGACAGGTACCTATTATTGATGGAGAAGATGAACTGTGGCAGAACCATCTCTTAATATGGAAACACTGATCCAAATTCCATTCATTTAGAATGAGAATTGCTCATACAAAATGAAAATGTCCTGTTCCAGCTGCTTCAGGTCTGAAACTAATAAGAAAGATTCTGCATTAAATTAATTTTGAACATCTTCCTATGACTATTATGACAGTATTTTGGAAGAACATATATCTATTTGATATATTTTGGAAGACAACATACTAAATCCTCTTCTGAAATAAGTATTCCTTTCTGTCTTGGCCCCACGCACACGTGCACACACACACAGACACACAACTCTGAGGCAGTTACATTACTCAGAAATACTTACCTCAGTCTAAAAATACACAGGACAAAATCTATCAGTGAGAATAACTGTATTTTATTATTAGAATCTAGAGAAAAATGTAATGCATATTACATAGTTTTTCTGCATGATAATCTGGCAGAAATTTTAGTTTTCTGTCCTAAAATGAAAACTAACAATTCTTAAATTTGGAATATTTTAATATTGTAATGCATCAAGGTTAACTTAGCTTAACATTGGTACAATTACACTTTCTGAATGACCTTATTTAAGATCACTGTAAATGTGGTGAAACAAGTTGTCAGCTCAGCACAGATGTCTCGTAAGACAAGGTGAAAATTCCCCACAGGACCATGTTGTTCTTTTCCACTAAAGGAAAATTTCTGTCACGGGAGTAAGTCCCTGCAGGAGTTTCCCCAGGTAAAATACTTTATACCCTTTTCTGATGGAATAGCAGTACTGCAGGTTCTAGCTCAGTTTCCACAGGAGTTTGTGGAGCCCCACAGAGATCCTGCACTTTTATAAGAGCTGTATGCCTTCTTGTTGCTCTTCTACTCCTTCCTACCTAGAAACACATTTAAAAGTACCAGCTATCCACTATAGGTATCTGCATAAATGCATGCCTTTAAAAAATTCCCAGTGTGGAAAAGATATCAGAGGAAAAAAATACAGCATATGGTAATTTTACACATCGTTCTCCACTGTGTAGTGGGAAAAAGGTAAAACACATTCTATTTCTCCTCTAAAATTATATTATAATGATAAAATGTTTTGCAAAATAAAGATCAATTCAAGGAGTTAATTTAGACTTTGAAAAACTGCATTTAGTCACTTATGCAATTCTTGTCCAGTTAGTCCTTCATAATGTCTTGAGATTCAGTTATTTATATTGGATCTAATTGTCAACAGATGAGTAGCAAAGCAGCCATATTTCAAAGAAGAAAATCTACAAATTCAATATACAGGATTATTTTATAGTCCTACCGTTCCATGTCAGCAAATTGAAAGCATGTCACTGAATTTATTGAACTGAAATGAGGATGGCCATAACTATGGCAATTGTTGTGCTTAAAAGTTCTAACAAAGAGGGGGTACCCCTTCTGGCCCTGTTGCCTTAGAAAATCTACATTTCTTCCAAAGGGCTTCTGATCCTGCAAAGTGCTATCTGAGTGCTCAAATTATGTTAATTGGATTTATTCATGTACTAAACAGAGAAATGTGTAAGAAGGGAAAAAAGAACCATATTATGTGAATAAAAAATTAATATCAAGATTAGTGGTGGCTTTCATTAGTAGCATGTGTTAAATTATTTTAAGCAGAGCTATGTCTTGAACACTTAATTTAATTCCTCCTCTACATTACATTTATGGTTTCCTAATTACCTTCATACAAAGGCATTGCAAAGGTCAGTTGAGATGCTTCTGTGATATGATGTGTATAGAAGAGGTATGCTATTATAATTCTAGCATAATTTGTATTCCAATTAAATCAAGATTTCAATCACTTAAACAATGTGTAGATGTGGCACTTAGGGACATGGTTTAGTGTGAACTTGGCTGTGCTGGGTTAACAGTTGGACTTGATGAACTTAAGGGTCTTCCAGCCTCAATGATTCTATGATTCTATGACTTGATTACAGCAAGTAGCATTCCAGGGTAGTACAGTTTTACCTCTAGGAGTTACAAGGATTTACAGTAATTTTCTTGGATTGTGCTACTGTTTAAGCTGACCAAGATTGGAAGAGTTTCTTGGTGCAAAGGAATAAAAGCTGCCCTGGGATGTCATGAAGGTATGCTAGCTTGCAGCATAAATAGAATGCCTTAAATCAGGGAATAACTCGAAGCTGTTTGAGCTTTTATGTATGTGACATACAAATGTCTAGATCATAAATCTGTATGATTGTATGCAGCTCAGTGGTATAGAACATATATCTGTATGATACACAGGAAAACAAAGTTCATATTAGGAAAATATAAATTGCTAACATGGCAAATATCAGCTAAAACGTCAGGCAATACATTGACATTTAGCAAAATTAAAATAGAAGATTAAAAAATTCTCCTTAAAATACAGTTAAAGCAGAGCAAATATTTGAAAGTCTGTTCTATATAGTAGTCTCCTTTAAAGACATAATTGGTTATTCATATGAATCACAAGTGAAAATGAGTACTCAGTTAAAATGCATGCTCAAATTGTCACTTGTCATTGCATCATGATATAAAATGAACTAGCAGGCTCCATTAGTTTCACTGTTTTGGCATAGTGTAAGACGCCAGGCTCGCCTCACGAGCTCATTGGAGGGGTTTTATGCCAAAAAAGATGTAAGGCTCCAAAAATCTGTCTGATGGATTTATTAAGGGAGCCTTTGGTTCTTTTATACCTTCAGGCCACACACAGGAAAAATGCTACGATGCCTCTCAGGGGGTCAAAATAACACACATTTACTGGCAAACTTTGGAAAATAAGGGAACTTGGCAAAAGTTTAAAGCACACATCCAATCAACATAAAGAACTTCACAAAGCATTGACTTAGCAAATTCCAACCCATCCAGGTTTAAGTTTTCCAAATATCAAGAAAAGCGAATTATGAGAAGAAGTAAAAAAGAAGAGAGTGAGAGCAAGAGAAAGAGAGACTTATAGCTCCTACCTTAGATCCAGTGTAGAACCAACTACCACAAATCCAAGGACAATGGAGCCTTGACCATCTGGAGGCCTTTTGCTGCTGGTTTTATTTGCTCTGGACTCCTGTGGCCACTCCCTGCCCAGGTGGGGCTTCCAGTCTGCCAGCCATTTGAGATCTGGAACAGGGGCTCCAGGGATGTCATGTGGGGTTTCAGGGGTGCCAATGGCTAATAGCCATTTGGGCTCTGGGTTAGGGGCTCCAGAGGGTGGGCTGTGGGGCAGTGCTCTCAGTGTGCCAGTGACTGACAGCTGCACTAAAGGCTCTCAAGGAGGTGGGGTTATGAGGGCAGAGCACCATTCCACCTTGGCAGAACTCTATTTGCCCCCTTCCCCACACACAGAGTTGTTTCCAGCCAGTAATATCTTTTTTCCAGACTCTCACACATAGCTTTCATAATTCCTAGATTTTTTTAACTGCCACAGATGTCTATAGAATATTATTCATGCTAGGCAGCTGCATACAGCTGTAGTGGACAGAATAAAAAACTTGTAAAATTATTAATTATTTTTGTTGCATTTGCCATTGTGTTGGATTTCAAGTGTCTTCAATGAGTATGGCCAGTTTTAAAAAATAAATCCAATAGAAAAAAAATTGTCTAATGGATGAGAAATTCAATATTTTTATCTTCTTAAAAACAATACTTCAAATAATCATGCTACATGTTCTCAAAAACCCCACCACTCTCATGAATGTCATTTTATATTTGATAGTACAAGACTGAACTGGCTTTAATGAATAAATATATTTTATATTAGATACAAGACTAATTGCACATTACATAACAATAGATGTGATTATTTCCTACTCTATTACATATTTTTAATACAATAATTTTCAAATATTAGGAAAATAATCTTATCCATCTGAAATATGGTTGGTCTCAGCCTTTACAATAACCCAGATTACGCATGCCTATAGCAACAATATAAATGTTCTCCCTATTAAAAAATCCACAATTTATAAAGATGATAAAATCAAGATGCCTTGGACCAAGACTCTTTGGCAATACCTCTTGTGCATATTATAGAGCTTCTATCACATGAAACTGATTTTAAATCCAATCTCCAGTGATCTAAATATCTACTGACTTTTGAAGTAAATAGAAAAATCAGTGCTGACAGGATGAAGTTACTTTGAAAATGGATTTAACCTATACTTACCCTGCAGCTTTATACCCCTTTGGCATTTAGCTTCTTCTGAGGCAATGCCAGGAATGCAAATATGATAGATTTGGTCTTCTAATATCAGCCAGGCAAGCAACCCAGGAAAGAATAGTTTTTTACATATTCTATATATACATTTCTTCCATAACTGAAGACAGGGAACTCCATGTTCCTAGTGCTTACTGAAGATGGTATTATTTCTCCTGTACCAAAATCAGAAATCCATTAGACTTGATTGTGAGAGCAGGGATGCATTTATGTAAAGGTGCAGGAGTCAAAAAAAAAGGACATTATAAGAGGTTTAAAAGCAATAGTTTTCACTCTCAGTAGTTAGGCCATCAATATATCATTACATGTATTCTGATCCAAGAAAGTTGACCTAAAAAGCCCTGAAACTGACAAAGATTAAATGTGTTGCACAGAGGATGCTGAGACAGGTTCACATACCCAAAGTGTTATTGTCAGGGGCAATTATTCACAGCTGGTGGCTTACAGTACCTCTCATATTGAATGTTACTTTTTGGGATGGGGAGAGTGGAGGAGAGAGAGAAAAATAGCTCTTAGTGGACAGCTGAGAAAAGGAGGGATGGCAGATCCTCTGATGAGCATCCTGCCCTGGACAGCTGGTGCCACCCACCATCCTGCCTTCCCTGCAGTGATGCCCGGGGTGACCTCAGGACCTGCCCCAGGCCCTGTCATGTTTGTTGTTTCTGTGCATGCCAGCGTTGATAAGGGCGTGCATGCAGTGCTGTGTGCTGACCAGTTGGAAGGCTTTGTGCAGTCCATCATGGGTCTCCTCGGGTCAGCCAGACCCTACAGCCGAGGGGTGGGAGACAGCAGCGTGAGGGGGTCAGTCTTGGCCAATGCTGGTCACTCCCCAGGAGAACCTACCACCACCACAGCAGCTGGTTTGCTGGGGTGAGGCCACGGGAATAACAGCATGAGAACAACCATGTGGGGGCACCAAGGGAAAAGGCCTGAGGCTATGGGGCAGCTTGGGGGCAGGAGTGCCCAGCTGGTAGGGAAAAGCAGGGTCCAGAAGGGCCAACAGGAGATCTTTGGCAATAGAAGGGGGAAGGCACCTGAGGTACTGTGCAACACTGGGGAACACAGATTATGTAAAATCATGATCTATCTGCACATTGCTGCACATTCTAAGGTGATGAACATTAAAACTTTTTTTACATCTGCCTTATGTAATATATACAAACTAAACTTCACAAACCACCTGGGTCATCCTTGACTGCACTGAATTCACATGTTCTGTTCACAGTCATCTTTCCATGCCCATTCCAGCCTAAGCCAGAGGCATGCAGTCTTTCTGTGTACATGTGCTACAACCAGCATAGAACATGTTGCATTTTTTTTTCTAGAATGAGCAAATTTAGCACCTTTACTCAGAGGCACAAGGTGCATATAACATTGCTCTGTCTCTTCATTTGTGACATGTCAGTGGTCCTTAATAAAATGGCAGAATTCAAAATAATTCCTGATTCAATTAAAATGGAGGTAATGAGTTAACAGCCAGTTCAAATTTATTTCTAAATCTCATAGAAGTGTTTTAAAGTACTTCAGAAAAATAAAAAATATTCACGAGCCACCTCACCATGGATTATCTAGGTGTCAAAACATTAGCCTAAGATTTGAGATGCTACAGTTTGTTTATATTCTGCCACAAAGACTTCCTATATAACCTGTAATAATTCATGTGGAGACAATATCCCAAAGGAGTTCAGGGCCTGACTCCCATGGGATCCGATCTGAGTCACTCTGTTTATATCTGTATTATCCCATAGGACAGAGGGTGGGGTAATAGCCAGAATATTTCCTGACAGAGTTTTGTTCCTTTATCTGCCTCGCTTAGTATAGTCCATGAACACCTTGTTCAAAGGATGAGGCTGCTTGAGCTCTGGCTACCTACAGACACCAGCTGTCTGTGCCACATGTGGTATAGGGCCACTGCAACTTCCACACTAGTCACGAACTCGTTGGCTGACATGTCTGTTCTCCATCAGCCACAGGACACACCAAGAAGGGCTGTTGCTGAATATTGTGACAGACTCAGCCAGGATACAGAGATACCAGTATATCCAACTGCACTTGAGGTTGCCTAGTTCTACTTTCTCCCAAAGTGGGTGTCTACATACATGTCTGCATAGAGACAGGTGTCTACAGGGAAACACATCTGGTCAACTGAAGCCTCCTTGAGCTCCCTGCCTACCCTGATTAGCTCTTCACTGGTTATAGTAGGAGTTCAGACACTGTTCAGGTGAAGATTCTTACAGTGCAGACACTGTCAAATTGCACTTCTAGATTTCATGCCATGGTGTACACTTGCATTTGGAAAGACTGAGCTAAAATCAAGGCTTAGAACTTCTAACATATGAAATGCACCATAGATGTTTGTTCTTGGTTTCCTTTGGCAAGTGAGGAGAAAAGTACTTCTGCCTCACAGTGGTGTTCTAAGACAAAAAACATTCCAGGCAATGGTTGGTACCCACATAGTAAAATAGTTCTTTCTCATGCTCAGGTGAATCTTCCTGTGTTCCAAGTTCTGCCCATTGCCTCTTCTATTGCTTGGCACCACCAAGAAGAGCATAGCTCCATCCTCTTGGCATCCTCCCTTCAGACACTTATGAGGTCCCCTCTCAGTCATCTGTTCTCAAGGCTGAACAGTTCTGGTGGTCTTTTTGACACTGCTAGGAGAGACAAAGCTAAGCAGCCTATCAAATTTCAATGCATTCTTGAAAGTATTTTTAGTATAATATTCTGTGTTAGTGCTGGTTAAACCCTTATTTAGGCCCTTTAGCTCATGCTCTTGTAACAAGATACTGAAGAGAAAGCACTTTTCGTCTACTGCTTTCTTGTCCAATGCCAAGCGGAAGACACCAAGGATTAGCACCCAAGGATTTAAGATTTAATGTTTTAAGGTCTAACTCTATTAGAAATTTAGTGCTGTTTCACTCCTGAAACTGTTCTACTTGTAAATCCAAAATATGAGACTATGATACAAGTGGTTTGTTCCAGACAAGGTTTATTTAAAGACTGAAAATCTTGTTAATTTAGAGGAAATGGATCCTTGTGGGTCCCTTCCAACTCGGTGTATTCTGTGATTCTGTGGTACCTACTCTGAGCTCTGTAACAACTGAGGAGGTGGTTAAAAATTTGGATACTCTATAACACAAAAATATTTATCTTACTTCCTTGGGTCTTTCTCTTGATGGGCTATCAATTTTTAAAAACAGTCTTTTAGGCAACTTTCAGAGTTATTATTCAATTCCCTAGGACACCTAGTATCAAGCAAAAGAAAGAGTCTATGGCCTGTGGTATTCAAAGACTCTCATATCCCAGTCCTTTATACTCTGAATAATTTTGAAGATGGATTGTGAGAGACCTCATCACCATATCAAAGATTTCAATCAAAGATTCTTCAGAATTTTACTAATGGAATGTTGACTAAGAAATTTCATTTGGGTGAGGAAAAAGGTTTCTGGATTTTTTTTATCACTATGTCGTTTGCAGTTTTGCCTATGTCTCTACTCAGGGTCCTCTCTGCCCTTCTACAAGCTCTAGACAAATTTCCCAATTTCCCTTCAATAAATTCAAAGGTTTTGGAGCCCCTTTGATCTTGCCTGCACCTAGCTAAGCATAAGAGTGAATATTTTAGATCCTAATTTGCATGTCAGGTATTCTGGCTTGACATATCAGGCAGTATCAAACTCATTCTGCCTTTGAAGCAACAGTGTTTGATTTTCTTTCATAGTTAACTAGATATGAACTGATAGACTAAACTTAGTCACAGAAGTGCAACGGTTAAGATGTAAATGTATTAGACCTCTTCTTCTTTGTGGAGTGTCTGGTCTGATTTAAGAATTCCTTCCTGTGGGGTCTTACTTCAATTAGGGTGCAGAGGTGTGTCTGATTTCCTTCTGTATTATGCTAGAACTTTACTGTGAATAGCAGTTCCTGATCCTGCTTGTTCAGACAATCATTTACAGAATTACTCTTTTCTGAATTGTCTGTAAGGGAAGTAAGGGAACAAAGCTCAAGAAAAGGAGAGACTCTAGCTCTCACAAATAGTAGTTTAGTTACAACTCTGACCTCTCTTCATTACCTGTAGCCTTTGCTGGCTACAGTCCATGATCTTCCCTCTCTCTGTCGTTGCTTCAGGCTGCTGTGTTCCATGCTCAATCCCAGTGACTTCAGCCCCTCTAATACATATCTCATTCCTCCAATGCCCTTTTCTTTGGAAGATAACACAGCAGTCCACATCATCTGTAGCATTTATAAGTAATGGTGGGCAAAGAATTATGTAAGATTTCAAACTAATGAAGATTTTCAACTAATTTTAAACTGATTTTACACTAATGAAGATTTTGCACAGGTCATAGGTATTTTCCCACATGGTGATCCTTCTGGTCTACATATTTTCTACATCTTTCAGACGCTCCTCCTGCTCTGTCTGGGCAGCATAATCAGCTTTCTTAGCACATAAACCAATTATCTCCCTTTCAATGTAGACCAACAGGGCACTGGAAAAGCATTAACCACAAAAAAAGTTAGTAATTGCATTAGTAGTATTCTTGTTTTTCTTTATTAAAACCAGGAATATTTAGTTATGATAAAGAATACTTGTTAAATTTTTACTTGTTTAAGCCAAAGTGCAAAGAGATACAAATCTGATGAAATTCCAGGCAAGGATTGTTACACTGACTTTCTTGAATAGTCTCTGTCCTGTATGACATCAATAGAAACCTGGTAAACTATAAAATCATACCCAACTGAGAGAGGATTGACGTGGAAAAGTGACAAAAGTTTAAATTACAGAAAAAAAAAAAAAAGAAAAAAAAGGAAAGAAAAAAAAGAAGCGAAAAAGCTCAGTAGTATGCAGAGCAGTGACGATACTCTGATTTTGCTGGCACTACCAGCGTATTTTTAAATCACTTTCACTAAACTGTAGTTTGGGTGAACAAGCAGAAATTTCTGAACTGTATTCAATGATCTAATTTTAGTCAAATATAGCTGAAGCGATATACATGAAACACAACCAAAATTTATGGGTTTGGTACATCTGGTCTCGTGGACTCAACATGAAACACTACAAAATAAGTTACCTTGAACAAAATGGTCCCCTAATAATCATAGAATCATAGAGTTGTTTAGGTTGGAATATGTTTTTAAGATCATTGAGTCCAACCATTAACCCAGCACTGCCAACTTCACCACTAAACCATGTCCCCAGGTGCCACATCTACATGTCTTTAAACACCTCTGGGGCTGGTGACTTAACGACTACCACGGACAGCCTGTTCCAATGCTTGACCGCCATTTCAGTGAAGAAATTTTTCCTAATATCCAATCTAAACCTCCCCTGGCGCAACTAGAGACAATGTCCTCTTGTCCTGTCACTTGTTACTTGGGAGAAGAGACCAACACCCACCCGGTTACAACCTCCTTTCAGGTAGTTGTAGAGAACAGTAAGGTCCACCCTGAGAATCCTCTTCTCCAGCTCCTTCAGTTGCTCCTCATAAGACTTGTGCTCCAGATTCTTCACCAGTTCTGCTGCCTTTCTCTGGATATGCTCCAGCACATCAGTGTCTTTGTTGTGAGGGGCGCAAAACTGAACACACGATCTCAGGTGTGGCCTCACCAGTGCTGAGTACAAGGGGACAATCACTGCCTTGGTCCTGCTGGCCACACTATTGCTGAAACAGACCAGGATTCCATTGGCCTTCTTGGCCACCTGGGCACACTGCTGGCTCATGTTCAGCTTCTGTCAACCAGCACCTCCAACAGGCAGATTTCCAAGTGCTCTTCCCTAAGCTGTAGCACTGCATGGGGTTGTTGGGACCCAAGTGTAGGACCTGGATCTTCTATTTATTGAACCTCTACCACTGGCCTTGACCCATGGATCCAGACTGTCCTGATCCCTGTGCAGAGCCTTCCTGCCCTCCAGCAGGTCCACAACCCCGTCCAGTTTGGTACCATCTGCAAACTGACTGAGGAGCTGCTCAATCCCTTCATTCAGGTTGTCGGTGCAGATGCTACACAGAACTGACCCCAAAACTGAGCCCTGGGAAACACCACTTGTGTCTCTCAACCAGCTGGATGTAACTCCATTTGCCACCGCTCTTTAGGCCTTGCCATCCAGCCAGTTTTTAACCAAGGTTTTAATCCTTTCTTGAACCGAAGTACCCATTAAAGACTACAGAATATGGGAAAGTTGCAGCTATGTACTTACTCTGAAATCTGCAGAAACAGTAGGAGCAAAACCAGATGCAAATATATCTAGATGCAATGTAATCACCGACAGACAAACTAACATGAGCAAAAATAAACATTTTCTGCACAGAAGTTTCAAAGAAAGGAAAAGATCTGTCTTTCACATTTATACATTTATACATTTGTTATGTTCTTCTAGAGCAACTACATTTTATTTCTTCTGGAAAATAATTGGGTTTATGATTATCTTCTCTAATATCTAAAATCTTCCCTGAACCAGACATTTTTATAAAGGACAGGACCTCAAGTACAACAGCAGACAAAGCCTCATCATAATGAGAGTTTAGAGGTTGAAAAAACATGTATAATCCTATTCTTCCTGTCTTCTTCAGGAAGACTGATCACCTTCACTCTTCAGAGAACTCTTCTTTTCAGCTGTTTGTACCTCTAGCTCCAGTCACTGGCAAAACCTTGGTAGCATCAGATACGGAAGCAAGGTAAAAGCTTGTAAAAGTAATGAAATTTTATTTGTCTCTTAACTGTATGCTATAATATTCTTATCTGACAGCCATTTTGCTATATAACCGATTATCATTATATCTATCTCTTCTAAACAGGAGTAGTGTATTCATTCTGGACAAAGCACAGTAGCATTTTCTAGTGATCTTTCTGCACTGGCAACACCATGCAAGATTAATAAAATTCCACCTGTATTCCTAGAATATTATTATAGAACTGACTCTTTCCCTTTTTATTGGTCCCAATATATAGATTCATTTGGGCCTTTTCCTGTCACACGAGACTCTTCACAACTTTAGTATCAGATTTTCGAGCACAATCAATCCTGATGGCATCCTATAAATCATGTTAACAAAAAAGAATGATTTTTCCAGGGACTGGAGTGCCTACCAGATGCCAGGAGACTGTTCTTCCCTTCTTACTGTTTCTTTCTGTCAGAGTTACATTTGGTAAGCTATTCTGTAAATCTGGCCAAAAGTTTCACTGAGCTTGTATTTCTGGCTCTGTAATGCTTCTCAGGGCTGTGATCTCAAACTAAGAGCATCCCAGCAAGTCACTCCATTCTTCTGTCTGCTGTGGAGAAAATCTTTTTTTATAATCCTTTTTCACAAATAGGACCAAAATGGTCTTTTGAAGCATTTCTGGGGTCTCCTTTCTTGCTACCTAACATTTCAGATTATTTTGCTGATACAAAAGATGACTTTTACTGGACAGATTTAGGGAAGTCAAGCCATTTTGACATGTCTGATTGCCCCTACTTCCCCTTCCCTTTCAGTTCACCAGTGTAGTTTAGGAATGTCTAAGAATTTCTTCACCTGTTGAATAGAAGCTAAAAAATAATTAGCATGGTATTTAATATTTTCTGCAGCTCCTACATCTGGAGTACCCTGCCTCCCATTTGACAGGTTGGTACTGAATCTTACCCTGAAATGGATCATAACAAAAGTAATCTGAATGTGACAGACATCGTCTTATGATATTGTTGACACCTCTCTATCAGAAAGAATACATCTTCAGAGTTCTAAATATGACATATAAGTGAAAGGAATGTATGCTGCTTTACAGATATTTGCCCCTTACCACTAAATCCATGCTAAATAACTGAAGTCTGCAGGGATACACCTCCTGTTTGCAATGAAGTGCTGTGCAGTTCCAGGCTGCTTTGATTTTTAAGATATAAATGTCAAGGACACAAAAACTCAAGCATGATAAATCGCTTGCCTCATATGTGCCTGCATCAGATGTATTAACAATCCACTCAGATCTGACAGGAAACCATGCCAAAATTTCTAGCTGTTAATAAAAAAGCCTTGGCAGCCTATCAGCATAGGAAGAGTAATGTGTAAGCTTACTGCAAAAGGAAAGGATATTTTGTCAGAAAGCACTTTTTTGACCTTAGTCATGGAGGAAAATTCATTGTCTTCACCTTTTCCAGACAAACATAACAGGCTACATAAAAAAGAGATAAGTTAGGTTTTGTCAGTAGTGGCTGGAACACCTGGAAATGTGTACAGTGCAGGGAGTTATGCAGAACCATATCACTATATTACAGAAGGAAAATTGCTGGGCAAAAAGGAAGCACAGTTATGTTCTCAGCAAAAATAATAAGTAAAAGCAGCAATAAGTAGTATCTATTTCAAGTAATAATGTTTGTGTATTTAGAATAAGAGCATCCTTAAAGGTGTAATGAAAGTAGGGTGGTCTCCCTATCTGCTCTTTGCTATTTGTCCAGCCATTAGTATAAAATAAAAATCCGGGCTTCCAGACTAGGTTTCTAGTGCATTTCTATAATATTATATGCATATATAGCACCTCAAGAGTTCTTTAGACCTTTGAACATGACTATAGTTTTATTATTAAATGTTCTTTTCTTGCTTTATTCAGTAAAGTTATTTTTATTGTATTTTGTTTATGTGATGAATACAAAATTAAACCAACTCAATATTCCTGTTTCAAGCAGTTTCCAATTTCATGCAGTAAAAATGTCCAACCATGCTTTCACTATAAAATATTTCTTTAAAAAATCCCATCAGAGTACTTCACTGTCTTGTTGCAGTTTACTTTCTGTATAAACACAGCTAAATATATCCTGATACCAGCAGATGCAGAATCGTGAGATAAAAATTTGTTTGTTTGCTTTTAAAATTTTTCTGAATGTAACATAGTATTCCCACAGCCTTCTTTTGCTTGCTGAGTATGAGACTAAATAGAAAGTCTATGACTTAACAAATGCTTTTATTATCCAGGGTTTCAGTGCCATTAAGAGCTTGTCTAAAAACTGCAGAGCTGTAATGGGGCCATCCAAATTCTCTTTAGGCTCACTACCATAAAGGATACTGGCAGCAGTCTACTCATGGAACTCAGACAACATATGCCGCTTCTTGACTAAAATTAGCTTTTATGTCCCATAACTGTAACCCTTAAGGGATATGTAATACACTGTAGTAATACAGTTTCAGCTACTGTATTCCATTTTTTTTTAGCAGCAAGTTTATCTTTACAAAAACTGTAATTCATATATATATATACATTGCATCATTCTGTATATATGCTATATATACATCTATGTAATGCATCAGCCACTGGGTTATGCATTATTAGAAAAGTGCCTTGATTTCATATGTGTCTATATCTGTATATACAGTGACTAGTACTAAAGGGCCTCACTGTAATCAAAATGTTAAACAGAAGAAAGGAGTTTGTATGCATGTGGCTGTGTACACATTTATAAATAATTATAAATTAATTGATAAGAGCTACCAAATACCCATCCCACCTTCGTTCTGTCTATTCCCTTCCCCTCACCTCTCTTCTCTCTGGCTAGCAGTTGCCCAAGACTTGGTCAGATTTTTTCATAAGATTTTGTTTCTGTCTTCACAGTTACCACCCTGCACCCTTGAAGCAGCTCTGCAGAAATCCAAGAAGCCATTCAGATTCATAATGTGTGAGGATCATTAGGAGTAATTCAGTTACCCACATGCCAGTCCACCAACGTCAATGGGACTACACAGAAGCAGGCAAAGATGGGAATGCAGCCTAAGGGCTAAGTATTTCAAGGAAGGAATCCCTGACTCATGACCTTAAAGCATGGAAGCCTTCATAAATCACTTCTCCCACTACTGGATTCTTTCCTTAATATCTTACCTTTGATGATTAACCTGAGCCACTCTTTCCAAAGGCAGAAGAAGGGCACAGCAGGGAAGAGTGGAAAAAGCTGACATTTCCCTCACTTCCTTCTCTAAGCAATATGGAAAACTAAGGCAAAAATTTGAAATTCCTCTTTGTTCATATACTTCTCAGTACAGAGGAGGCAAAGTGGTTGCTAATTGACAGAACTCAATTTCAACCGCTCTATGACAACATGAACAAACTCTCCCACATCCAGCCATAAATCAATACCCATTACAGGAGTCATTCTGCCAGGATGATTAGTTCTAGAAATGTCACACATGCACATACACTCCCCAGTTCAGATGCATCAGGGCAGGCCTGTGCAACTCAGGACAGCGCTCCTACTTCATGTGGCTCTCAATCCCAGCTGCATCTCCATGTGTAGGAAAATTCAGCTACATTCATCTTTCTGCAGTAGCACTGAAGATGATTTGTAATGGTGGCCTAATTTTAGGCACTAAACTGCCAGTAAACAATTATTTTAGAAAGTAAAAGAAAGAAGCATATTCAAGAAGTAAGATAGGTTGCATTCTCTCCTTTCACCTGGGAATGTTAGAGCACTAGTTGTGGAGGATACAAATCATACACCTTGGCCCTTCCTTTCCAGCACCAGCCAGGTTTGTAGAAGCAGTAGCATCAAAATGGGGCAAAGCGACAGTAACCTTAACTGTCTTAAAATCAGTCAACACCGAATGGCTGCTGTGGGACTGCCCTGGTAAACGTGTCCATTTATAGGGCACCAAATAGTGTTGGTGGCACTTAATCATAGGATTTAGCTTACTACCAGATACATTTCTCTTTAATGGTTTCTAGTAGTATTATTGACCTCCACTGTAAGTTCACTACTATTGAGCATCAGTTCCCCATGAAATTCTCAGCTAAAAATATTTTTTTCCATCCCACGATTTCTGGACACTAGGTCAAATCTCCTCTGCCTGGGTACAGCAGAGACTTTCACCTGCTGATAGGATGGTCACTGATGTCCCTTGCCAGGACAGCCTACTCCAGCAAACAGATGTCTCAGGTTAGAATCAGCATAAACACAAAATCAGGAAAAGCTTTGGTTTGCCTAACCAGAACTTAAGCCCAGTTACAAGGAAACATGAGCCTTCTCAGAGCAATTGACCTTAGTCAGCACAAACTTAACATCTCAGAAGAAACTGCTGCTTTGCAAAACTACAGCCTTTTGATAAAATCTCTCCCTCACCAGGCTCTTCACCCTGTGTAGATGTTGTTGACCAGCTCTCCTTCCTACTCAGCTATTAAGTCAGACAGGTTCCCTTCAGAACTGACAGCTTTGGGAAGTATCACGACAAGGCATGGATGCCATCACTACCATTTATTAATCCTTTTCTATTTAGCCTGTCATCCATATGCCCATTACATGAAATAAAGACACAGAAAAAAACCAAACTTCCAGTACAGCGAAAGCACACATAGTGTCTGGAAGCAAGCTACTTCATAGTCACACATATCTACCTCCACACTCTCAGCAAGCTACACAAATTTTCTTATGAAATTTGTGGAGACCAGAACTAGATTTGCCCATAAATACTTCTGTCCACAGAGAATACTAGCCTCTATACTAGTCTGGGTCTTCTTCCTGCTCCCCTCTAGAGGATTTAAATGAGTGGAATGTTATAGGAGAATACAGAATTCAAACTTCTCTGATTATATATAATATAGAGATATTTGGCATGACAACAGGCTGTGCTCTGGAAAGATAAGACAATGAAAATGCTATTATTTTTATTTTTGTCTTTTTATGCAATTCTAATTTTTATCTTTATAAGCCCTTTTGTAAAGATGCAAAGGTTTGTGATAATACATCTCTGTCAGGAGGAAACCTTCCTAGAATTATTGCCTACTTAACTAAAGCAGTTTGTCATAATATACAAATGACAATTGGAACAAACTTGTAACAGCAACTTTAATGAAAATACACGCAAACTCCTGCAGGAAAAAAAAAAAGCAATGACTGTGGCCATTACACATTTCACAGCAAGTGACATGATGGAATTGAATGTTGTCATGGTTGAAAGCTTCAGGGATCTCACACACTTCATTGAATCCATCTACAAAATGCTAAGTCTCACCATGTTCCCTCACAGCAAGATTCCCAGTCCACACAATGCTCATCTTGCCAAGCCTCATCTTCTCAAGAAGATGAGCCAGACATAGCAGCACTAAGGGAAAATACAGCAGGGTCTTAAAGAACTACTTCTCAATCGAATAAACTGTGGCCATAAAAGCAGGTTTTGATACTTACTACATGCAGATGAGAAAGCCATGTATAGAGCATTACTACTGAAAACATGGCCAAAAATTATTTTGAAAATATGTACTGAAATACTGGTAGTTTTGTTAATCTGAGAGAAAATGCTGATGCCTTTTGGACAGTGGAAATGAAAGAGGTGCAGTCTGTGTCACTGTCACCTGGGATCTAGCTACAGGAAAAAAAAAAGGACCATATCCATCCTACTTCCATCCTACTGCCTGTGGGGGTCATCAGGAGGTGTGAAGGGGTGAAGAAAGGACCATCTTTCAGACACCCTCTGCCACCATCACTCCACTGCTGTGTCCACTCCCAGCCCGTGAGCACACAGCTTCCAAGAATAACAAAGAGGGAAGAGAGAACGATGCAAAGGTACATGGGCAGTTCTCTGCAGAACAAGTCAGATTGCCCAAGACTGCAGTGCTGTGTCCCTTTATTAGGAATTTGTCCTCCAGCTGGCTTTAACTTTCAAACTGGAAAATCTGATGACTGTATCACTGCATCACTTTTATCTAAGCAAATGGTTCAGTTTTGTAGTGCTTAATATTTCTGGTACTTACGTATTGATTTGAAGCTTCTCATGCTTCCTAAATAAACAGTTATAAAACAAATTGAACATAATCAGGAGAAAAAGCAGATATTCTTGAGAAACCTGAACCACAGCTTTTTTGAAGCCTAGAATGCTGATACTGCTATATTTAGTGCCTTATTTGGTGGGAAAGAACAAACCACTAAAAGATTTCTTCCAGCTTCGATTGAATGCTACATCAGAACAAAAGTAATTTAACACATGACATTAAAGTAGCCAGAAAGTGATATCCTTATTATTTACTATCCTTTTGGAGGATCAGCTCCTTGCTTTTATTGCTAGAAAATATTGTCAAAAAGTACTTCCTAACCTGGAAGTGTGTTATGGTGAATAGTAGCTGGACTAACTAGTCCATCTGGTTATTATCATGAAATATGACAGGAATTTTCATACGCTTTTTTAAAAGTAATCTCTTTTTTCTTGATACTTGGGGGGAAAAAAAGCAGCCTGAACATCTGAAATTTATTTGGAATTTGACAGTTTCACAGTGTAGAATGATTACACAGTTAGACAGTCTATTCAGAAAAATGTAACAGCTGAAAAAAATGTATGTAAATCTGAAAACCAGACCTGTGAAGTGCTATCAAAAATAAAATTAAATAGCAAAATAATGTTCTTGTCCCTTTAAAATACCAAAAATAAACCACAATACTTTCCCCATCTAGATCCTGATGCTGCACTCAGCTCTACAGTCACAGGAGTCTGACTGTGGGGAGTTCACTGCTGGATCGAGGCACTGAGGTGTAAAATAGAGACATAAGGCAAGACTAACATTAATGCAAATCCAAAGCAAAGAGAACACAAAGTTCACAAAGCAGCAAGGACAGAATATTATTCACAATACCCATAGATTCCAGCACTTTCCTTTCTTCTGTTTATTTGCTGCTCATTTGTATCTTTTTTCTCTGTGATTGTGAATGGCTGCCACTAATGAGGTTTGTCACTATTCCAACAACAAATCTCTCTGAAGGTACTTGTGTGTGGTGCTTGAATGAGAGAGCAGGTGAGTGAACAAGGAAGTAAATGGAAAATCACATTAGTAACCATAGCAGCCAACAGCATTTCATCCCAGGAGAACCTTCTGGTGGAGGCTGGGCTTCCTCTTAGTGAGTTTCACAGTGATGGGGCAAGTCTTCCAAACAGTTCAGGTGACTGTTCTATCTCAGTAGTAAGACCTTCCTGATGAACAGGACTACTCTGCAGCAGCCAGGGACTGGATCTCTTGCATCAGGTAAAGCAGATGAACAAATCTTGGTTGTAATTGCAGTTAACTGCCTGACCTGGCAGAAGATTGCAGCCAAATTGTTTTAACTGACGTGCATTTGTTTGATTGTGTTGGATATTTAGAAGCCAAATTCTGTTCTTTTAGAGGATTTTGTTAAGAAACTATATAACAAAGGTCACCTTTGGTAGCAAGGATGTGGGAATTACATTTCGTCATAATGACAGTGCATTTAGCTTTTGAGTATAACAGAAGTTATGCATTATTGCCAGAGGTTAGAAACAAAGAGGTCAGAGTCAAAAATGTCTCATTTTCACAAGAGTGATCTTCGGTCTCCAGTGCTCAATCCTGTGTCCTTTGGGCCACTCTACTTCTACTAAAACCATCAGCAGAGCAGTTTAATGCTGGCCATTTTACTTGCTTCATCTTCACCTTCAGTTTGCTATCTGTCCTGGGCAGGTAAGTTCTCAGAGTACCCCAGTAACTGTTAATTATGTTCTTCTTCAAATTAAGTACATCTGTCACAAACACCAGGCCGTGAAATGTTTTTAACATAAAGCAAAGACTTAAAAATTATTGTTGGTATCTCTTTTCACAAACAATATTCAGAAGGATCTGAGAAAATACTATTTCAGTAGATCAAAGCACAAACATCTGTTCCACTGAGGGAATAATTAGCTTTTCAGAAATATAATAGAGGGAGAGACACAAATTAAGAAGTGATATATTTGTAGAGGAAAAGCCAGGAACACTGCAGGATAAGCAATTGCACTCAAAGCACACACCAATTTCTCAAGCAGATGAGCTGCATACAATTAATGGCTTTTCAATCTCTGCCATTTCCCATCCCTCACACTATTCTCACCTATGCCCAAGTCAACTCTTACCACCTACATACAGTTTTTTCAAGAAGTATTTAGTCACTTTAGCCAGAACTACTAGAGGTACATAGTCACTAACATAATAGGAAGCAGGAACATAAACAGATGTTAAACATCCTAAAATCCAGAACAAAAATCCTCTGATGTCTACCATGTTATCTATGTGTACTATATCACCATTGTGCCTGTGCTAACTGTGGAACTTTATTGGGGCCCAGCTTTAAATCCTGCCTTCCCACTTTCCAAAGTCAAGGTAGACTAAACTGCAGGGTATCTATCACTGCCTCAAGAAGAGACTCCAGCATGAAGTGAACTGCTGCCCTTGGATCAGTCTCTCAACATCACTGCAATTATGAAACAGGGTAACTCAGTAAGAATTGCAAAGTAACAGAAAATACATCTGTACGTAAGAAGAGTAAATCTTTTGTACACTAACATATTCACCTTCATTTCTAATGCTATTTAAACAATGAGGGGGATCTTTCAAGCAGAACTGTACTGACACAGTAAGTAAATCAGAAGCAGTGTGAGATTCTGTGGTAAGTAGTAAGATCTAGAGCATTTGGTGATTCAGCTGGGCAGGTAGGAGGAGGCTGAGAGGCCAGTAATGGATCACAAGGAATCATTCAGTAAGAACAGGAAGGAGAAATGGAGAGCAATAGAACAGGAAATCTAATCTGCAGTCAGAGACGAAGAAAGAAATTTAGAAAAGACAGCTAGGTCACACAAGATAGAGACAGCATACGGGTAATTTTAGGAGTTTATTTTTAAAATGAGAAAGGAGTGAAATAAATGTGATGGTATATTCAAAGACAATTAGTTTAATAAATTGCTTAAAAGTGAAACATTGCATAATAGGCAGAACAGATCCACGACCAGTACGATCAAGGCTCCTCTTCTGGCTCGACTGCTAAGTCACAACGTGACCTTTAGCAGGTCGCTTAAGGACAGATCCAATAAAGGACGCAGGCACCTTAAGCCTGACTTAGGCAGATTTGAGGTACCTAAGTCTAGAAGTATGACCTAAACACCCTACTCAGTTGCACACTACCCCCGGAGAAGCTTTTAACTCCAAAAAGTCAGATATATCTGCTGTTCAGTCCTCCCTGCACAAACATGGCTCAGTTGGCAAGGGTGTGCTGTGTTAACTTTCGGTGTCCTACTGGTGGGTGCTCTCTTCTGGGCTGCACATTTAGGTGTCATTTTTGGGGAAGTGTGGGCACAAGAGACAGCTAACGCAGGCTGGCATTTCACCTCAGTATGTGCCCAGAATCCAGCTGTGCTCCTTTTCTCTCTTTTTCTTGGCAGCATAGGGAAGGGTAGAAAAATGGCTCAGCTTTGCTTGAGCAGTAGCCGGGAAATGGCTGTATCCAAGCGTGTGTGTGTCACCTGCCCTTGACTGAAAGAGACAGTAAGAACAGGAGCCTTGGTCCCCTTTTCACCTAAGGGAATACAGCCAACCTTTGCAGAACCTAAAGCCACAAGTGGGTCCAGGCTCTGGATGCAAGGAAAATGTTTCTTGCAGGCCCATTTTGGTTACTAAAGCTGAGGAGACAACAAGGAACTTAGAAATATCCCCATGATGATCACGCTCAGCACTGAGCTCTTGATAACTGTTCCCAGCTCATCAGGCGAACTTCCTTCTCTTCAGAGATGCTCCAAGAAGTGCACCAAGTAGGGTGTGCATCGCACACAAGACACTTCATGAAGTGGAAAAATATATTGAGGCATTTGGATGAAAGAAACTACCAAAAGTATTAAAAGAAAGAAAACTTCAAAAAAAACATTCTGCATATTTTGAAAATCCACTTTCATTCCAGATCCTGTTAAGAAGTAATGTCATTGAAAACACTGGATTGATTAAATGGCACAGCTTAAATAAAAGTGGAATAACTTTTAAAAATATTACAAAATATGAATATTACACAGATTCTTTGAAAATGGAATGGCTAGACAGAGAAGTATCCTAAAAACCAATCCAAAGAATTTCCTGTTTCAGCTTTGCGAACTGAATATTTTGAATATTATGCTCATGAATTAAGTTCTTCTGTGGTTTTTTTGGTAATAAACTAGTTTCCTGAAGACTAATGATACGCACACATAATATTACTGTAATATGTAATTGTTCATGTAAATAAACAGATAACAGTTCTGTGTTAACTCATGCAGAATTGCTACTTTTGAGAAAAATCCCTGTTGTTTCATAGGTCTAATTATTTTCCTGTTTCAGCTTCAGTGATGATTTCTTGAAAGTGAAATGCAAGTACAGAAACCTATGTTACAAACCATTTGGTCTGTAAACAGGAGCATGAAAAGGGGAGTTGCTACAAAATGCATACAAATTATTAGTCATAACCAAGATGAAGAAAATTGGGGTTTAGACCAACATCACTTTAGACTTTGAATAGCAGCGTTACCTTGACCACAGTGCACTTAGTGTGCATTAAATTATATGTTTTGCAATCTAACCAGCAATAAATGCCAAATGTACATAATGCATCTATATTAAAGGTGACCTGTAAAGAAGCAATTATATGTCCTTTCTCGTAGTATTTACGTAATGATCTCAAAAAGTGTAATTTCTATTTTTTCCACATGTTAGTTGTATTAGAAATTCAGGTACTCTTTGGGTTAGCAGCTTTTATGGTGTCCAGAGAACTTTTTAATTGAGACAACACAAAAACTAAAGAAGCAAAAATTGCCTAGTTCTGGCCATAAGCTAGGCAATAAAGGACAGCTTATGTGGTTGCTGCTAAAGAAGAGAATGGATTTTCATAAGCATAAAATGCTCGTCAAAACTAATAATTTCAGTAAATGATTGAATTTTACAAAATTGATAAGTTCCAAATTATTTTTGAGAAAGTATTTGGTGTAGAGGCTTAATTTTACATTAAGTTGTATAGAGTAATACAGAAGTCATCTGAGACTGCTTATAAGAATCTTGCAAACTTGAGCTAGTCTTCGGTATGAATGGCATGAAAACCCAACAGTTGAGTAAAATAAAGGCCTTTAGAGGTGTTCTTTCAAGTATTTAAAGAAAAAATAGAATACTGATATGCTCCTACTTCTGAGTTCTGCTTATACCTTCACCTAACACCAAGTCATTTCTATCGTTTGTGGCCTTATCAGGACAGTAATATTTGGGCTTTAGTCACTGCACAGAACTTTCTTTATCCGTTCCTGCCGCGTTTTACACGCGGGAAGGTCCCACCTGTCCGGCCGGGCTCCCGCCGCGCTGCGCCCCAGCGCTGCCGCTGCTCGGCCGCCGGGACGGGCGGAGCGGGGTTTGCCTTCAGCACAATTCGGACCCGCCGCGCGGCACCGGCAGCACTTATCGAAATCTTTTTCACGGTCCAACGAGAGGCAGGCCAGGCTCCGGCGGAGCAGCACGGCGGAGCCAGCGCCACCGCCACCCCGGGCACACCCGGGCACGCACCTCCCGCCCTGGCGGGGCAGCGGCGCCGTCCCGCCGCCCGCACCTCCGCCCCGGAAGGGCGCGGCGGCTGCTCCCTCCTGTTCTGCGCCTCACCTTCCCCCTTCCCCTCGCTCCGGGCAGGGCGGGAGCGCGGGGGCAGGGAAAGGCGGGGCGGAGGGAGTATGCAGTATCACTTCCTATCTCCCCCAGTGCTCCCAGTTCCCTCCCAGTGCTCCAAGTACGATTCTCTGGCTCACTCCAGTGCTCCCAGTATCATCCACTGTCTCCCCCTCATTGCTCCCAGTTCCCTTCCAGTGTCACTCCCTGGCTCGCCCCAGTGCTCTCAGTTCCCTCCAGGTGCTCCCGGTATGACCCCCTGGCTCCCCACGGTCCCGCCCCCATCTCCCCCCCATGCTCCCATGCCATCTCAGTATTCCCAGGCTCACTATCTGGCTCCCACTCCGTGCTCTCATTCCATCCAAGCTCTTCCAGTATTGCTTCCTGTCTCCTACCAGCGTTCCCACTTCTCCCCTACCGAACCCAGTGTCACTCCCTGGCTTTCCCCCCCACCGTGCTCCCAGTTCCCTCCCAGTGCACCCAACATCACTCTCTGGCTTGTCCCTACGCTTTCCGTTCCCTCCCAGTATCACTCCATGTCTCCCTTCAGCTCTCCCAAACCCGCTCGCGCGCGACCCCCGCGCGCAGCCGTTACCGGTCGCCCCTCGCGCGCGGGACAGGAGGGGGAGGGGGACAGGGTGCGGGCACGGGCGCGAGCGCCGGCGCGCGCATGCCCGCGCGCCCGCCCCGCGTGACGTGCGCGCGGCCGAGAGCGCCCGGCAAGATCGGAGCAGCGCGAGCCGGGCCGGTACCGGGCGGGCGCGCGCGCGAGGAGGTGCGGGGGGAGCGGCGGGGGCGGCCTCGGCCCCGCCCGCCGGATAAAGCCCCGGAGCGGGCGGGGGGTGGGAGAGCTGATCCGGGCAGCGGCTGGCGGCGGCTTCTCTCCGCCTCCTCTCCGCGAAAGTGTAGTGGCGGCGGCAGCGGCAGCGGCAGCGGCAGCAGCGGCAACAGCAGCAGCGGGGGGTATGCGGGGCCCCGGGGCGCCGCGCCGCAGTGGCGGCGGCGAACACATGGCATAGCCGGGACTGGCGGCGAGCGCCGGGCCGGCGTCACAGCGGGTCCGGCGGGGCGAGCGCGGCTCCCTGCATGTGGGAAGGGAGGAGGCGAGCCAGGGAGCCCGGCGGCACCGGCGAGCACCCGGCGGCGCGGTCCTGAGCCGCCCGCCCGCCATGGATTGCAGCCTCCTGCGGACCCTCGTGAGCCGATACGTGAGTACCGCCCGTGCCCCTCGCACCCCAGCGGGGCGGGGAGCGCCCGCCGTGGCCCCGCGCTCTCGGGAAGGGCTCGGTCGGGAGCTGGGCGGTCCCGTGACCGGCTCGGCAGCCGGGGGAGCCCCGGGGGCTGCCACACGTGATGCCCGGTGTCAGCGGGGGATGCAGCGGCGGGTGTCGATGCGCTCCCTGCAGCCCGCCCGCCCCACGGGACTGTCCTTCGCTGAACCAGAGCGGCTTGACCTGAGTTCAGAGCACTGTAGTTTACAGTGTGCTGCGATACGTAGTTATTAGGGCAGAGAAAATGTCCAGTGGTTGTGGGGGGTTTTTTGTTTGGTTGGTTTTGTTTAGTTTTTTTTTTCCCTTTTCTTCTTGTTACATTGTCTCAGTCAAGCGGCGCTTTTGTGGAATTGTCCAATTTAAATACACTGGCGAATGGTCGGAATAGTCCCAAGTTTTTGTATCTGTGCGTAGTAATATTCAAACACGCCAGACTTGAGAGTACAGCGGTGAGAGAGAGGTCCTCGCGTGTAAAAGCCCACCCGTACCCCCTGAAAGAACAACTCGGTAGCGCGTTAGGGTGCATCCAAGTGTACGCTGAAGTGCGTCAGTTGGATGCGAGTCTGGTTCCACTGAACCCCAAACAAATGCTCAGGATAATGATTTAAGTAGATTGGTAGAATGCCTGTAAGTGTGGGGCTGTGCAATAAAAGGGATGGGGACAACCAATACCAGGAAACTGCAAATTTCTGCTTTTGGGTGTAGAAGAAATTTTTAAAAGGCAGGGAGAGAGAATTTGGGTTTTCAAATATATATGACTTTTTGCCCTATGCAAAAATTCCTGTAATTAAGGAAACTTTGGTGCTCTGACCAAACAAAAATAAATACACTTAGATTGGTGTGTGTCAAGAGCTGTCTCCACGTAGTACAGGCTGAAGTCTGTCTTTTTGAAGCATAAATGAAGAAAAACAGCAGAGGTGAAAAATGGTTGGATTTTTTTCTCCTGTTTGCAATAGGAGAATGGAGAGGTGAATACTGAAAGCAACTGTGCGTATGGATCCTTAGAAAGCGGCCCTGAGGGAGAATACTCAAACTAATATTCGTATTAATAATGAGGTATAAGAGAAGCAATAGTCTCTATGGATATATAAAGCTCAGGTGAGCTGTGCTGAGGTCTGAAGCAGGTGGGATCACTTGGGGTATAGAGATCTGTCAGTGCTGATCTAACTTTGGATTTAGTTTAAGATTTCTTTTTTTATATGTGCTCACATCTGGAACCTGTACAAAAGGTGCATTCATTGTGCACAGAGCAAGCATACTGTTAAATGTCGTCTGCGCAACATTGTTACTAACCTCTTTCTAACTAGGCTTAAGCATCAGATATAAAGGAAACAGAGTAGCTAAACTAGGTGTAAATGAGAAGACAGTATGTTGAAAATAACGCACTTGAGCTTTTAAGTTGTGGACTGTCACCACTCTCCTGCACTGCTGACGAGGCTAATTCAGCATTCTAAAAGATAAATGAAACATTATTAAATCCCATGTGAGGAAGGGTTCTTATTTCCTGGGTTACACTACTTTCTGTATTGTATATATGCCAATAGGCTATGGCTAGGTAATGGCCCAGCTGTTCCAGGCTACCTTGTATATTTTCACCTGTTGCTTCTTGTTCTTCTGCATGCCTCCAGTGCCTTAATTTAGAATTCTTTCTTCCAAGGAAAGGTAATTTTGAAAAAAGCTGCTGTAAGTAAATTTTTGCTCGTCATTTCATTAAGACCATTAATATCTGGCAAGCTGATGCCAGATATTGCACGTTTTCTTTTTATATCTCCACGGTTCAACACTTTTGTACATCTACAGCAGTGAAAATGAAACGTAGTAGTTTGAGTGCTGGGCCTGAAACTGGCTGCAGTGCATGAGTAGCAGATGTACACGTCAGCAGGATCACTCCGTAATTTTTCACCAAAGCTCTGTGCACACCAGCCAAACCACACAGATGTGCTTGCCACTTTCCAAACTGCTTTTTAATTAGGCAGTGACTCTTCTGTGGGGAGAGTTGGAGTGGATAGTTACATCTTGTGTTTCTTTCAAAGTAAGCTCAAACTTTGGTTTAGTTAAAATCTGTAAGGAAACTTTTCAATGATCAAGGACCTAGAGGTACAAATCTGTGTCCTGCAAGTTGTGTCCTGGTCATGATCAGCTGCAGGTCCTCCCTAGAGCAGGCTGGTCTCAGGAGTATCCTGAGAACCTTGGCTGATGCAAACTGGAGATGTTGTTCGGGTAGCCGGGAGCTCTCATGGTACGATCTTGGGATAACAAACAGTTGCTATGTGATGTACTAATGGAGACTTCTATTAGAATGGTTTCTGACATTTCTAATGTCACTTCTTGTGTGTCATTTCTTTTCTTTCCTGGTGCTGGACATAAAGACATAAGTTAAATACAAGGGTTCTTGTTATTGTGAAGATCCTCCCCATTCCCCTTTCCCTTACTGTGCAGTTGCTGTCCTGAAGCAGTGCAAAATCGTACATGTTTCCAAGGCCCTGTGGAAGAATAGCAATGACTGGGTGCTGCAAGTTTCCTGGTTAGCATTTTCAAATATGTCTGTTGTGTTACCTGCATTGAGTATCATGTTTATGTCTTCCAGGCATTGAACACTTTAGCCATGTGGGCTGAATAAAATAGATGTTCATCATGCTTGTCATACAGGAGTTCATATCTCTTCACCAAGAGATGGTGTAGTCTCTTAGACAGACAGAGGGAATTATGTCTTTATCTTACTAAATTTTTAAATTTACATCCTTGTTCTGCCTCTTTAAATCCTCCAGACTTTGCGGTTTTTCACTTCAGCTCTTGCTTCCTGTTACCATTACTGCAGCCATACACAATTTACAGGACTGATGGGGAAGAATCACTTTCTCTAGAAAAGGTACTTGCTTCACTGCAGTACAGCTGATATGAAGTTCCTTATAGTTTTCTAAATCCTTTGTGATTCCTCTAACTGATATACAGCAATGTAACTTTTCTTAATTGTGTCTAATGAGGTTATTCTGTATATTTTGCTGCTTTAAAATGTGTGTGAGCTATAGTAAAGGCATCTTTAAGTCACAAAACAGAAACATCTTTATATATAGCTTTTCCACTTTGTGGAACCATAGGAACTAAATAAGCTTTCTACAGTAAGATAAATAGGATAAATTTTTACAACTGTATTGTTTAATTTACTTTCCCAAATAATGGAAGTAATGGTTTTATGGGGGTAGTGTGAAAATTGTCTTGGGGGGGGCTACACTTTTTGTCACATACTCTATAAAAATATTACCTCTTTTTCTGAATGTTGCTTTTGCATCAGACAATATGTTCCTCTGTCTTCTCCTTGGATTGTTTGTGTATTCCCTAGAGGATGTGGGATACCCCAAGGATGGCAGCCTCACAGCCAGAGAATACAGAATTAGCATGTGCTATCCTGTAAATGTCATGGAGAACCTGCTATGTGCTCAGTAGTACACTATTTAGGGTAAAAACAAGCAGACAATGGCAATTGAAACTGTCTCCATACAAGATTAGCTTTTGTTTTATAGTTAGATTATTTGGGACACTGTGTGGATATCATTAAGTGATGTGTTCTGCCTGTATAACTGCAGCTGCATTAGTTTTCTCTGGTGACTTATTTCTTGCTGATCTTAGGACTGCTGAAGTCCCTCCTCTTCACAATCAAAGGATGGCTAATAATATTTAAAACAAGTCTTGGTGACTTCTTATCTTTCATAAAATGAACACTTTTCTTAATAAAACCTGTGCACGTGTCTTTTGTGTATTCATGGTAGCTGTTTATGGCTGAATGTGGATTTGAATATCTCTGGGCAATCTGGGAAGATGCTACTCTTTAGCATATGTGTGTTTGGACACTAAATGATTGCTAAATGTCTTGCAGCCTATGGTGGCAGTCTGTTCTGTATTTGTAAGACAGCTGGCCCTCATCACTAAAAATTCCTGTCCACGTATGACTTTGGGCTGTATAGTAAATGCTACTGGGTCAAAGGTCTGTATTACTGAACAGTTTTGCCAGTATTATGTAGTATATTTAGATATCTTGGTACTTTACTGCTTCTCCTCTTTCAGATTCTGCTGTTACTTCAGGATATTAAGTATTTGTTGCCTGTGTAAATATGTCCAAATGCGCATAGTAGGAGGTAAGATTTATTTCCAGAAGGAACAGGGATTTACTACAACTCTGGACCCTGGGAAGCTGCTGGCCTATTAATTGTGCTTAATTTCAGGTATTTCTGAAAAAATCTTTTTTTTGGGAGATTGGAATAAATGAGCTTACAAACTGATGCTCTATTTTTCCCTATTGTAGAAGTGGGTCAACTTTAATCAGTCTGAGAAGATTGACTAGTCTAACCAGGAAGTTATGTTAGGGGTTTCTAGCCCCTAAAACTAAGTTTCATGGCAGCTTGTGGCTTTTGGTCATGGTTTAGATGATTTTTCCTAAGTATTTTGCTTGTTTTTGTAGTCTTAGTAGACATAAATCAATATTGAGCTTCAGTTTATTCATATATCTAGCTTTGATACAGCAAAGGTTAATAACTACTTTGACTTGAAATTTGGCAAAATTATAAGTGTTGGTGCTCAGTATTTGTCTTAAAGGACAATCCATGTTTCAGATAAGTTCAGTTAATACATTTGAGGTATTAACTGTGGTCAGTTCTTGCTTTTGCTTGTATTTAGTCAGCTCTCTCTGCACCCTGGCAGATGAGTGTTACCTAGACAGCAGTAGTTTGTTTCTTATTCAGGGTGCCTGCTAACATAAGCACAGTTTTCTTCCTAGCTATCCCTTAAAATAAGTCAAAAGGTTTGTGTTGGGTTTGGTGTTTAATTCCAGGGATATGACTTGACAAAATCTTAAGCTGTTTTAAATGTCATAAGTGTGTTTGTACACAGATTCTTCATGTACTAACTGTCCTAATGGTATGAAAGATGTTCCCTGTAGGAGCCATGTGTGTATTCATGGGTCAGGAATTAGTAACTTGTAGCTCTTAAGTGTCTGTCCCAGGTATGCAATGCATTTTTGTTATCTCTTGAACAAGTCTGTGTGTCACAATGTTTTCTTGAAACCTGAGATGCTTCCCATCTCATAGCTTTGCTTCACTGCAGGGACCAGTTCTTCCTGCTGTGGAAGGCATGATGAGTGGGTTAAACATCATGAGTAAGTTCTGAATTCCTGTTTCCCCAAGCACCATTGCTTTGTTATTCTCCTAGTTGCCTTTTTCTTTTATTTTTTTGGGAGAGTGGGTGTCTGTATGGAGTGCTGCCTGCATACTTTCCAGGAATTTATTTAAAAAAAGCAAAGTTTGAAAGTTATAATTACTTGTAAGTTAATTCAGTTGAACGTTCACTGTGACTGACAGGATTTGGCACTTCTGCAAATCTAACTAGCACTTCATACTGGTAGTGACTCCTATGTTCATTCTGGTTTGTAATGTACTCTTTAAGGTATTTCAGTATTATCTGAGGCTCAAAAAACCCCACAGACAATCTCCCTTCCCACATCAATTATTTACTGCTGAAGGGCAATAAACATGAAGAATTGCATGGGCTTTGTTTTTTCCCTTTCCCCTACCCCATCAATTAACTAATTTATACAAAAAAACCATAATTTCCTTTTTCTTTTGAGAATAAACAAATGAAAATAGAACATTGCATATGTAAAACATTTCACTTACAGGAAGTCAGTGTACAAGCTGGTTGCTATTGACTACAAAATATTGCTCATCTGCACTCATCAGATGCTCTCTGACAGTAGAAAACATTGCTTTTGGAGCATCTAAACTGTAGAAATAAAATCAAGAAAATAAATCAAGAACTTTTAATCTTGCCTTTGTTTAGCATCAAAATACTTGTCTCTTCAGAGGTGAGAACTGCACAGTTGCTTTTGTCAATTGATAACATGTTGATTGATTAAAAAGAGTTTAATGTTGTTCTGCTTTGCCTTTTCTCAAGCACCACGGAGTATCAATTCTGCAAGCAGGAAGCCTTTTCAAAATTATTTTTGGGAATGAAAGAGGACAAAGTACGACATAGCACATTTATAGCTTCACATCTCTGATAACCATTTCTTGTTGATTCTTTTCTCCTGTCATACAGTAGTAGTTGAAACAAGAAAAGTGTCAAGATGGAATGGGATTTTCTAGTGAGTCTGCTTTCTAAACTCCAAACACTTAGAAAATAGTAACTGGGCTGCCAAGTAAAGCGTTCCACAAATACCATAGCTGGCTGCTCTTTGTGGTGTTGATAAAAACTGTCCCATGGAACTAGGTTTAAGTGTGACTAGAAAACCATTGTGGTTTCTGAGGAGCTCCCGCGTGATTGACAGTGAGCTGCTTGCTGCGTGTCATGTGCAGGTGTGTCAGGGAGCAGAAACCAAGAGAAAACTGTGTCACAGAAGACTGAGCAGATGTTTTAGCACCTGTTATGCAACTGGATTCAACTTTACTGTGGTGGGTTTTTTTTGTTTGGTTGGTTGGTTTTGTTTTTTTTTTTTTTAAGCAAAATAACCTGCTTCTCCTCATGTAAGTCTTTTAGGCTGATTGTATTTTTTCCAGAATAATACTGCTTATTCTAGTGGCTTACCATTACATAGGATAATGTAATATTTCTATTTGTATAATTGTTGAGGGATATTTCAGTTAAAGTTCATCCTGAGCTATGAAGCAGAATGACACTGGAATGCTATTATCTTCTCTGCTGTAATTGCCATGGCAACAGTTGCAGGTAGACAAGGCAAGTTGAGGATTCTTTTTCTATATCATATGTACGCCAGCTATTTTTCTTCCTTCTCAGTAATGACACTGAGAAGCCTGTGGCACAAACACAGAGTCATCATGAAAAGTGTTTTGTTTTGTTTGTTTGTTTTTTTTTTCAATTTAACTTTGATTTTAATTTTCTAAGTACTGAGTATTTGTGGTACTGTATTAAAAATGCACTCTTTTTAGGAAGAAACTGGAAGCCTAGCCTGGATCATTCTAGGAGACTGAGATGAGCCAGTGGCTGGGGAGTTTGTTTGGAACATCACAGAAGACCACAGGCTGATAAATCACCTAAATATCTTTGTAGATCTGGATGTTAATTTCTTTGTGCATCTATCTTTTCTTAGGCAAGGGATGAGAGTATTGCCCATCTTTTCCATAGAGAGAAGTTGTAAGGGTACTTAAATGCTTCCAGGTAACAAAATTAGCATGTTCCAGGAAGACAACTGAGTGTGAACATAAGCCTGTAATGACTTTGTCTTAGGGTTGGGGTTTTTTGTTACTTAAATGTTCCACACTGTTTCTCCTGCAAACTCTGATTTCCCTCTTGATTCCTCCATCTGCATGCATTCGCGTGCAGAGGAATGAACACGTGCTTCCTTAAATTGGGAGCTGTTCCTTTGGTAGTGTCAAGAATTATGCCAAGGTTTACCAGAGATCCAGATGTGTATTGGTATTAAAAAAAAAAAAAGGTCCTTCATATGAGCTCTTGTGTCTGATTACTGAAGTATACCGTGAAAGTGTGTTCTGGGGTGCTTCTTCCTTAGATCATTGTGGTCATTACTACAAGCATGAAAGCTTAAGAATTTGGAGATTTCATAGAGACATTTTTCCATTTATTTTGCTCTATAGTCTAATTTCCCTTTTGGAAATAGGAAAACGTATTTCCTTCATTAATTATTAAACTCATCTAGATACAGGGCAGAGTGAGGGGGAAATACTGTTTCTTTTTCCTAGTGACACTGACTAATCTCTTTGCTTCAGTCAAAAGAGGATTTCATCTAACCTATTTTGAATAGAGGATTAAGGACAATTAGGCTCTTCCTCTACTTCACCATTAAGATAGGATGTTGTGAAATCCTCTGAAAAGAACATCTGCTGATGTGCCATTAAAGTTTTGCAAAACTAATGTTAATAATCAAAATAGTTATATGCAGAAAAAGAAGCTTTGTGTATGAAGTATTTGCCTGGAGATAACTGTATGAATGAATTGGGGAGAGGGAAGGAATACTGATCTCTTTGCTCAGTAGTTTTTGTCTCTAATGCTTCTAAATTACGTTGTGGATTGGATATGTAGATGAACTGAAATGGATTTTGTGTGACCCAAATTACATTAGTAACTTGCGGTTCATGCTTAGCGTTATACATAGTCTTTCACTTCTTTTCAAAGTACTATTAATGAGTTGTTAGCACAAATTATAATAATGAAGTACAAACACTGTCCATAATCTGTGCTTGTATAACTATTTTATGTCACTTATATTCATTATAAATGGCATCTCTTGAGATGAATCTGAATCAGCAGTGACATTAGATAGCTAACATGAAACTGCTGTACTTGTCAGGAGGTCATTACAAAATAAAACTGAAAAATACCACTATTATTGGAAGATACATGATGTGCATAAGACAGTATAATGATTAATGGGAAGGAAAAATGTCTATGTGTATTTTGGAGAAGGTTTGACTATTGAATCCACCCCATAAATGATAGAACTGACTGCCTTCCTTGAAGAACGGGTAGTAGTACGCTGTGGAGCTTCAGAAAAGATAGTTGAATGACACTTGCCTCTGAGAAATTGCTCTTGTGGTCTTAATTTCAATACTAGCAGTTGTAAGTAGGCTACTGAAACTCATGGCTTCTTTAGCTTTGTTTCCTGCAGAACACTAGTCTAGAGAGCTCAATCTAATCTTATTTTTTGGATGATAATATGCCTGAAGAAGGGTTGTCCAGAAAAAGATGAAGTCTATTTATTTCGTCTTATTCTTGAGGCAACTTGGAGTCACATAAACTGTATTTTCTCAGACTGGCATTAACCACAGTTCCAGAACGAGTGGAATGTGTGGCTCTGGGATCCCAAAGCTGACTTCAAGGAGAGTTGCAGTCTTCTGTTAAAATGTATCTGGTCTTTGCCTTCTGCTTGGGTTTGAGGCTATGGTGAGTAACAAACAGCATACCAATCACTGCATGAGTTTTGGGTAGAGTATAACAAATGTGGAGGAAATATTGTTGGAGAATTTGACATCCTGCTTATTCAGTGATTTATTTATTTTTTTTTTTTTTTTAGAGGGAGAAGACATTATTTAAAATTTACCTGCATGAAAGTTCTTAAAAACCAGGCCACTCTTTAATTGTGCTATAAAATGTGCCTGTGTAGAAATACAGTCTTTCATTATGTGAAATACAATATATATGACAGAGGGTACTATAAATGTAGGCTTAAAACTGTGTATTATTTTAGCTATGACTTGGTCAATAAACTGATGCTGAAGTATAATGTAATTAAGTTCAGGCTAGACATTTGGCTTTGGTCAAAAAGGGTCCTTACACTATAAGCAGATTTTCATAGATTAATGTTAGTCCTTTAGTTTAATACTCAGCACTTTCTCTGTAAACACGGAATGTACTGAAATGTTGTTATTCATTGCTGTATTGTGTGTTACAGAATGGCTGTAACTCCTTTCTAGTAAATTATGTGTAGTTCCTTTTTCTTTGATTTTTCAGTGGAATTACATTAACAATAAGTGTGATGTTAAGAGCTACTCTCATCTTTCACATTCTAGTCTCCTAACAGTATGATTTTTGGAAAATTTAACTCTAATAAGAACCTTCTGTTCATTTAGGCTAAAAAAAAAAATAAAGATCTCTCAGGTAACATCAAGTATTATAAACATTGTCAAGTTAATTTAATGTTTAAAATCTAATATATAGGTTTTATAATGTCTTCTGCTGTCTGATTTTTAAAAATGTTTAGTATTTTTATCCTTTTGTACCAGGTTTTCAATTCCTGACTACCATCCCATTTCTTCTTGACTTGAAGCTCTTTGTATATCCTCTCTATAACAGTATGTAGCCAGTTAAATATATGTTGCTGGTTGTTAACATCATAGGAGGGAGGATGGAGGCAGGTGGGTTAAAGCTAAGCTAAGAATTTTGTTTAATGACTACTGTTGAGCACAACTACAAAATTCTTTTACCTTCTAAGATGGAAACCCACCTTCCCCCCAAAAAAACTAACCCACAAGATTATTGTAACTTCACCTGAAAATATTGTAGTTTTGTTAATCTCTTAAACAGTGTTAACTGACTGCTTGCTCTTTACAGTTATCAAGTGACCAGATGGCCTAATCTGGTAGGAGGTGCCTGTGTATTGGCACTAGGAGGGAAGAAGTGAAGGGAAAAGGGAAAAAAGCTCTTTCCTCAGTCCAGAACTGCATGATTGCTTTGAGATGATTCGTGGATATGTTGACTTCTTGATTCTGTAAGCTTTTGTCTGACATAAGGAGGTTGTTTCCATACTTGGTGGCTGTAATGACACAGAAGCAATAGGAAAGCTTCACATACTTTCGTGAAGCAGTGCATAGTGCACATGAGCAGGTATAAAAACAGGTTTATAAAGGACAACTGAATGTGATTTTGCATCTCCTATCTCCTTCAGCCCAGGAAGTCTCAAATTTGAAAGGCTTGTCTTTTTTCTTAAAAGAAAGTTCTTAAGCTTTCTGACTTCCTTCCTAAGAAGTGAAGAGTTTGAGTGTTTTTACCCTGTTAATGGTATTTGCTGTAACTTGTTCAAAGAGCTTTTATGTCAGCATATATATAAAGTAAGGTTTTTGAAAAATACACTAAAAAAATGACTTGAGCCTAGATTTCTGCTGGGCATGTAGAATTAAAATATCAGTATTCCTTTACTATTTTCTTGCAAATTATAAGGTATTTTAAACTGAAAATAATAATGCTTTTACATGTGCATTTGCTTTCTGGCATGTTAAAAATGGTGACAAAACCCAAACAAAGTTTGCTTGAGTTGTGGTTATAGTTGAGTCATCGAGTGAGACTGCTGCAAATACTTGCAGACAGTAAGCTAGTAAGACAGTAGTATTGGCTTTTCTTGCTTTCTCCTGCTGCCTGCAGTCAGACCAATTAATTCTTCTTGTAATGACTACTTCTTGCTGCAGAATAGCAGCTGCTTGGTTATGTGGCTTTTAGCTGATCTTTGAGAGTATTTTGATAAAGGGGAAAAGTGTTATGGCACTGTCAAATTCTTATCTAAGTCTTGAAGATGTGAAGGGGAAAAGGAGAAATGTGGTCTTTACAGCCCTGTGGACTCGAGCATAGGGAGCTTCCCACCTGGCACTGGGCAGTTAAATCAGCATAGGAGTGGAAAAACATCTTTGTGGTTCTGCTGCTGACTGGAGGCAGCTGCATCTTGTGCTTCCTTAAACTGATGAAAGGTGTGATCTGGACTTCTCGTTGTTTTCTTGTAGTATGTAGAGAAGACCAAAGCAGAAGTGTTAAGCGGGCTGATGCAGTGGCATGTAGCTCCTGTAGTCTTGTAAGAGCTGTTAGAAGGGACTCTGGCTGTACAGAGGTTTGTGCTTTCTTTTGTCTTCTGTTTGGGATGTGCTGTTGGACTATTGATAGAGACATGTTTCACTGTGCTGTCTGAGTGACAAAACAATTGGGTAGTGGCTTTATGTGGGTACCTTCCTAGAGAGGCAGCTGTTGCTCTGCGTTTGAAGCTGAAATGGATAATGCAGTGGCAAGTTTCATTGTGAGGGAGAAGAATGCTGCCAAGTGCCAGAGTTCTAGACTGTGCTTCTGACTGGGATGAAGTGACATCCAGAGTGATAACTGATAGGTCAGGGACTGACTTGACAAGTTGGTGACATCCACGGAACACTGTCTTGTTTTGTGAGTAGTATCTGGCATCAGAAAAGTAGTTGGGAGAGGGATGGGAGTTAACACTATGTGTAAATGTCGAGAAGCTTTACGATTTATGAAATGAAGGGTAGTATTTGGGGGACAATATACTGGAAGGAATGTTACTTAAAAATAAACCAACCAGGAAATAACTCCAGCTTTTCCTCCCTGAACTAACTCTGATGTGCATGCTCTTGTAGTACTTGTCATATGGCTTGACCTTCCTTTTAGTTGCAATCAAAGCATAATGATGGCGGGGGGGGGGAGGAATGGAACAACCATTATATGCTTAAGATTTCCTCCTGTGTTTTTTATAACATGTTTTATTGAAATAAGGATGGTAGCCAGCACAGGAATACCTTAAGATTGTGAAAGTCTGTAGCACCTTTAACCCTTTCACAGGCAACTGTGGGAGATTGGTATTTTTGGTTTAGCATGAAGGCCAGTGTCAAATGCTTAAAAATCAAGGTTTTCATTGCATGAAGACAAGGTGTACATGATCTGATTCACTAGTGATATTTGGAATGAGTTAATTCTGAAAATAATTATTTAAACTCAGTATTTCTAAAGCAAAAAAAATATTTGTTAATATCAGATTGGTCTAAAAAAGCTTCATGCTTTTTAACACTGTTTCCATGAAAACTAACTAGATGATCTGGAGAGATGCCTTCTAACCTTCATTGTTCTGATTCTAAAGTAAGAACCACTGACTTCTGCTTAATGTTAACTTAAAGGAGAAAATACTCTTGCCTCTTTTGCAGCCATCTTGGTTTTCATCTCTGGGGAGATGGTAGTAATAAGACATCCTAGTTTAAAACAGTCTCTGTGGATAAAGCTCTGTGGATATCACATCTTTAAGTGATAACCCATGGACTCCACGGATTGTTATTGTGAGCAGTAATTATACCACTTGGTGTGTTTGTTCATTCATGCTTTAGGATTGCCATAACAGAGGTTCACAACAACTTCCCTGTGTTCATCACTCAGTAAAAACTACTGTAGGTGTAACTGAGGCTTTAACCTGGTCAGGTCCACATCAATTAAAGTATGTCTCCTGGTTCATATTCCAGTTAAAGAAAAATTATTGCAGTCAGCCTATACATGGTTATTGTCATCATTCCCTACTCGCTTTACCTGCTCATGTGGCTATTCCAAACATTTTTCCATCAAAAAATGTATTTTTCTCAAACTACTGAATAATTTGTTAAGCTGTTTGATTCATGTTCCTTCATTCAGATGTTCATAGTATCTAAGGAAGTCCTAGCCTGAAAGTGGATGGTAGTGAGTAGCTAGGTGGGGGAGGAGCTGTGGATGGGAATCTCTTTGGGATCCTGAAGAAGCTACATGCCTAGAACTTAATTTGGAAGCTGCTGTTGTGTCGGTGTGATCTGAGAGGCTGGAAGAGAAAAGCTACTAGACTTTAATTAGTAACAAATAGTGTGAAAATGCTTGTACCCTTGAGACTTAAGCTGGCCCATCTCAGCTTTCATGACAAGATTGTTGTGTCACCATGGAGCACTGACTGGGTGCAAGTGCTATGAGGAGTTGTTCTGGAGTTGCATTTAGGTGCTGAAACTACATGTGTGTTTAGTTTGGGGAATATGGGAATAGTAGAAAGAAGATAGCAAATAGCAACAACTCTAGACATCAGTATAAACAGAATTACTGTTAAATGCCATTACCATGAAAATAATACTGGATCGCAGTAACAGGCTTTAAGCTGTTCTTGAAAGACTTCTTACTGGGTTAAGAGCTGATGAGAGTTTTGAAAAGGGTTTGCAGGCCCTAAGTTGAATAAAAGGTGAAGATGATTTGACTGTGAGGAAGGAAAATACAAAAGGAAAACCTCCCTGATCTCAGTGTACTTATCTTAATATAGTTTGGGGTATATTAATGCAATGGGTTTCTATGTCTGTTTTAAAATGTCAAAGAGAGAAGGATGTGAAAGAATACTCAGTGGAAGAGAAGGAGTCCTTGACTGAAAGAGAAGCTTGAGTGTTTGATATCATGCGCTTGAAGTCATGTGTTGTAATGAGTCCTTCTGTGGTTTCGGAGCTGGTGGCTGAGGGAGGGGAAGCTATAAACACTTCTCTGTTCTCTACTTGTGTGGTCAGTTGAAGCTTGGTGGAACTTTGTTATTTAGAACTTGACCACTAAATGGGCGAATTAAGCTGGCTTTCCTCCTTCTGATTTCAGTTTGCTCTTAAAAAAAAAAAGGCAAAGTGAATCTACCTGCTTAAGTGGTTTAAATTGGGATGCACTCTTAAGAGATGTGTTCTAAAAGAGGATCTGGAAGCTTTGACAGAATTCTCCAGGAAGAAGATTTTTTTTCATCTCTTTGAAGTAGACATCTGAAGAATTAATGATACCCCTTCTATACTAGGCTCAACCTTTCCATCCATTTACATAAAACAATCTTTGCTAAAAATTTTTATTTTCATTAGAAAATGTGTTAAAACATCTGGTCTTTGCACTGTTCACAGGTGTGTACTCTGTTTCCAGCAGCCTTCAAAACACCAGAGACATTCTTGAAAAGGCTTAATTTGTGAGTTTGAGATCTAGGTATAATAGATACCAGAAATTATATAACCCCTTACTCTGGATGGCATCTAACAGCCTCACATGACTTGCTAAAGCACTGTTTGTCCGGCTTTGCTTCCTCTGTGGGTGGTTCAGGATGCTCCATTTTTCCATGCCTTATCTCAGAATATTATACTGGTCTTTAAGCCCAGTGCCTCAATTTCTCTTTAGTGCCACCTCAGCTAATCTTACTATGGATCCTGTTTCTTCTGAAAAGTCTTTCTTTAAGGTCTTTTTCTGCTCATGTCTCCTGGTTCACTGTTTCACAGTTACCTTCCTTTAGCCTGTATTCTTACATCAGTAGAGTGCCTCTGCAGTTCTTTGCCCTAACTTGCCTAACTTTTTGTATGCACCCCTTTTGAGAAGTTACAGGGAACAGTGTAGTGAACTCCAGATGAGTTCTCCCAACTGAGACATTGCCTCCCTTCTTCCCACAGTCTGATCTATGTCATCTGGTCCCCAGCTGACCAGATCAGCTGTTGCTGCTATGTGGTGGCCTTATACAGGAAGGATAAATTGACCCTTGCTTCCTTTGGAGATTCCACAGCCTTGGGTGTTTGGAAAACTACAACCAACAAAACATGCTTTTGTTATCTCCCTCAAACTGAGATGAAGTGTGTGACTGAAAGGATTATGCTACACTAGGTTACTAAATATATTTTTGCATGACATTCTTATACTAAAAAGAAAAACACAATGATAGTCATTTCCCGTAATGAAGAGAGTACCTTCTCTTGGTGGACATCAGTGCCAGAACTTTATTTTAGTACCTTCTGAGTCGTTTGTATAGAAAACAGAGCAGCTGTCTTGGCAGGCTGTGCTAGAAAGAAGTGCAGTTCCTAATTTAGTATGTATCTGATTGATGCATTTGAAAGTGGCAGTTCAGACTGGCAGCAAAAGAGGATTGAAAGCTGCTGCTGAGCACAGTAGTGTTTAACTTATGATAGTTCATTCTGTACAAGGGGGAAATGTTAGTGTGTTCACCTTCTGCCCTCAGAAAAACGGATTGCAGAATGGTCAGTGTTGTAGCCTGGCTGCTTGTTACTAGAAGGGAGTTGGAAAATAAAAGTTTCTTTTGAAATAGGTGCCTTGCTGCCTTGAGGCTGAAGGCCTTGAAACTGGCCTACTAGCTATAAACCAAGTTTTGTACCTGGGAGAGCCACCTGAAAATATTCCCAACCAGCATTATTTTGGTCTGTCCTGATCTGTTTCAGATTTTTCTTTATTTAAAAAATAATCTGATGCTCAGGCTGGGAACTTTTTATGAGGCCATTGGTTGCTACTGGGTCACTTCAAATAAAACTTAAAATTTGGAAGCTTGTTCTTACAGGCACAGAGTTTGCAGGAGACTGTAGTATGTAATACTATCTTGTAGCAGTTTTATAGAGAGAGCAAGAGGCTGAGGGAAGCATGTTCCTTTGGCCTTGTACTAGAGACTTATTGGAAAAAATGCAGTGTGTGCTGAGGCCTGCCACAAACCAGCAATTGTGGTGGTTATTGCTGCCGTGCAAGTGTATCTCATTGATTGGGATAAGCAGTTGTACTTTTAAATCTGAAAGTTGCAGCGGGATTGCTGAGTCTCATCATTGTTCTGTGTGCCTGTTGCCTTGAGATATGGTTATATGAGTACTGCCAGGGCAATTATCTAAAAAGCTTGGTGAAAAAATTGATGTAATGTAAGACTGAAACTTTCCTTTGGTGACAGGGGATGGGCTATTGAAGACTGTTATGTTAAGGCTCCTGCATTTTTCATCTTACGGCTGGTTTTGTAGGTGTTACACTCCTAGTTAGATTCCTTAAGCTTGCTGTTTTGAAGGTAGAAGTGTTGCTGGCAGAGGGGGATAGATATAATTTCATTGCATACATGAAATTGGTAAATACTTATGACCTTTCTAGGTTTGTAATATACGCTGATGGAAAGCTTGGAAACAAATTGGTTGTCTTTTTGCTTCATTAAAATGTTTTCCTAAAATTTTTTTCAGGTAGTGACAAATGTCCTTTTTATGGAAAACTCTTTGACGCATATTGACCTTAAAGAAAAAGGTTAAGCTGTCTCATGTGGCTGATTTTTGTCCTGGAAAGAATTAGCAGTGAAAGTTAGGCTGTCAGCTTTGTTTGCATTTCACAGCTATTGTGCACTTGCCAGCATCTTTTAAATGTTTTAAATGTAGCTTTTGTATTTTTCTAATGCATAACATTTGTATGCAGTGTTTCTTGTGAGGATGCCAGAACAGCCATATAGTAAATATTTAATAAGAGTAGTAAAGATTTCTTGTTCTGAACCGGCTCAGTCCTGATCTAAAGGAAGTGAAATAGCCATTTTTAATTATTTATGAAATGCTGCGCATAAGGAGACTGGGTTTGTTTGCTTTATGATATACAGATGGCAAGAGTAAAGGTCTCGGTTTAGTTAAGACATAAATAATGTAGGTGGGTTTTAAGCATGATAAAAATCTAAGTAATCCCACTTTTATGGCTGAAGAATCCAAGATGGTGGCTGTAGTACAGGCTGGATGATGGAAATTCTCCTGTTGCTCCATACTTCAGCTGACTCAGTTTTAGGAGAGCTCACTTTGTTATCCTTTATCTGAAAAGCATGAACTGTTTGCTTGAAAGTCTTAACAAGAGGACTTGTCTTAAAAAATTATTTTTTAAGATGGTAGACATGGCTATCAACTTTCATGGGAACATGAATTTCTCTTGTGATATACCAGTATTTAAGAGACAGTGATTATTGGTATATTTATAACTTCAGTGTAAGGGGGAAGAAAGTGAAGCAGGTGTGATTGATGCTTTGAGCATCTAACTAAATGTGCAAAAAGTACTCTTCCCTCTTTGTTCAAATCCAAAAGAGACTAGGGAAGGGGTGTACAGAAGTAGTGAGGTGTGGAAGGCAAAGGAGACGAAAGAAAAAAACCAACAGTGTGGGTATCCCCCTGTCCTGAAATATAAAACTTAAAGCACAAACTCTTGAATGTTTAGTCAGTTGAGATGCCCTGTGCCTGCCCCCTCTGCCTTTCCTCACTATTAATGTTTAATTTCTGTTGTGTGGAATGAAGAGTGTTAAAATAGAGGGGAAATGTGAAAACTTCTGAAAAAGGTAAGTGCTTATCTACTTTTCACAGCAAGGACCAAGTATTCAAGGAGTTAGCTCTCTGCTGAGAATGGGCTTCTTTTCAGCATTACCATTTTCGTAAGTGTTCGGGATTTTTGTGTGTGTTGGGTTGTTGGGCTCTCTTTTTTTTGTTTTGTTTTTTTCGTTTTTCCCCTAGAGATCACAGCTCTCTTCAGGGATAATAAATATTTATTTCAAAACTGAATCTGTGCTAGTGATGGGAGACGTGTACTGAGATTGCCTTTACCCAGTTCACTGTAGACCTTTACATGTAATTCTGGTCTGGTAAGAAGCCACTATAGTTTCTAGAGCATGAAAAAAGAGAATGAGCAAGATTGCCTGGCAAACAAATAAGGGCTGTGCATGAGAGGAATAATCCTTTTTTTTTTTTTTTTTTTTTAAGTAAAAAGCTCAAACATGCTTTCTTTCATGCCTCAATTCTGTTGTTTACTTTGATGTTTGGATTTATTTTACTTACTAGTATTAATTTCTTTCTTATTATCCTCCAAACGAGAAAATAAATTGCCTTTCATAAGTTAGAGTGTATCTGGAGTGAAAACATATTGTTATATTTAAAAATACATGAATGTGTCCAGCAACTTTTAACTTCAGTTATCCAAATTCACTTCTTTGCAAATCAGGAAAGACAGATTCAAAGTAGCACCCATGGAAGTTAAGCTCCATAAAAAAATCAACTTCTTGCTTTTACGCTGTATCTCGGTGGGATTGTAGTTCTCTCTTCATTTATTTTCCTTTAAAATAAACCCATTCTGAAAACATTAACTATGCTTATATCTGACTGTTTTGCATTTCTGTAGAAGGTGAGCTTTCAAAGCAGTAGTTCAATGCCACCTCTGAAAATGCTGATAGTTACTCTGTTTTATGAGCCTGTTATAATTTAGTTTGGGCAAGACAGAAGATGAAATCCTTGTTATTGAGATTGTTTTGGTTTGGTTTTTTTTTACATTGTAGAGTATAAGCTGGTCTTAATAAATACATATGAATATTATCCAGTACTTTACTGCAACATTAAAAAGATTTTAATGATTTGTGGTTTTTTAATAGAACATTAGGTTTGACCTAAATCTACTCTGGTTTGTTTCAGAATGTGGTGGTGTGTATTGAAGTGATGGATATATTAAATGCAAGAAATATGATGAAATTGAACTCACCTTTTTCACAGTGATAATCCTTCAGTATAAGAGGCATGAAAGGAGCTTTTGCCAGTGGTATAAAAAATCTTTCTGCCAACTCTTGATTTCTCTTGAGGGACTGAAGTAGAGCCTGCATGTTAACTTTCTAACAGTTGTGCATGCTGTATTGTTATTGAAAGACATGATAGCAGAAGCATGCATGTTAATATAGCTGGATCTGGAAAGAGTTACAGGACTTCTTTTTGTGTTCTGAATCATTCCATGGAATAGACTTGACTATTTTAAGCCATTTCTTTTTGGGACAACAAAGATATAACTGCTTACTGTGAACTTATGTATATGTATACAAACATATGTGTAAAAACCTCTTTTTGTGGAAACAAATCATGTGTTGTAGGTACCAGGGATATAGACGCCAATAGGAGAAATGTGACTGGGTGAGCCAGATAACTAAATGTGTTTAGTTTTGTTTTGATTAATTTTTTTAATGCTGTCTCCCATGTTTCCTGCAGAAAAGCAAGTGGCTTAACAAAACAAACAGCCAATTTCTGACTCACGTCTGGCTGAATCGTCTTTTGGGTTTTTCTGCCTCTGTGTGAAGCTTCTGAGAAACCTGTTTCTTGCCTGTGTCATGCTCAAGAGCCTTTTATAACCAAGTGTTTGCAGTTCTCTGCTGTCCTTTCCTGTCTGCATTTTGGGACCTCTTCATAGAGGGTTAACTCCATGAAATAAGTGGAGGGGGAAAATAGTAGCTTAGATAGCTTTCTGATTAAAAAAGTGACCTAGAGAAATGGTGATAAAGTAGATTCTTCCAAAATAGTTAATGATCAGCAAGCTATGCTTTCAACAGAAAAATAAGCTATAAACACATTGTCTGTTTAGCAAATGCTTTTCTTGTGGAAGGTCTTAATACTCTTGAATATTTTTGGTTGACTAGTTGCAGGTGCATGCAGACTTCTGTGTTGTCTTTGAGCTCTCTCCATGCTTTTCATGTTCTAATGTGACTGTGGGTCATGCACTTTACCAATTCTGATATAATAAAAACAATTCTCATGGAAAAGTGGTAAGCAAGTGAAGAGCTGCAATTTGGTGTGGAGGAGAAGCAGGGAGGGAGTGAAGCTTTAAAAGTGATAGCATATCGTGTTGTGGACTGGGACTTTAACTTCATACTTCAACTATTTTAAATATTTAAAGAATGAAACACTTGTCAGTGTAAATCAGCTTAAGTATAAACCCAAGAGAATGCTTAGACCCAGTTCCACAGGTTGTTTGTTAGGACACTTCCTGAGAGGTGCTGCTCCCTGCATGAAGAGAGCTCTTTCTGAAGCATAGGAATCTGCAGGGTATCAGGGAGTCAAAGTGTGAGAAACTAAGAGAAGTATTGTTTTTCTGGTTGTTTCTGCAGAAGTCCCTGAAGGCTTCTGTTGCAGTTCATTTAGTTTGAAGGATGCCTCCCTGATGAATACACTGTAAAGTATGTTTTGTTCTCTTGATTAGCAATATTGCTGGGAACTGCAGTGCTAACATTAGACTCATCTACTACTACAACGATATATGATAAAAGCCTAATCAGTAGAAGCAACTGCTCAGACAGTAATGACTCTTTCCTTCAGTGCCATATTTATAACATTGATGACCTAGAGTAATGTGACTCTTGAACTGATATTGCTGCAGTAGAGATGGAAGTAAATGGGGAAGGAAGATGGTGTTGCTTGCATAAAGAATTGGAAAATATTTTCTAAAATCAATACAAGGTTTCTATCTCTTTGTAGTTTTTTAATCTGGTGACATTTTATACTACTATGTCATTTAGTAAAAGGTAAAGTCACTGAATTATGGTTAAGTAAATTCTTTGAACTCAGAATAAAGCTTTGTTAATTTTCTTGGCAGTTACTGCCCTTTATTGCACTCGCAAAAAACCCTGTGCTTTAATCTTAGAGGATAAATCCCTCACAGTGTGTTGTGATGGTACATATAGATGTTACCCTACTTCTATGTATTAAAGAAAAAAAATCCCTTTTTACTGTAGAGATATTTTAGGATGTACCTCTAATGTACTGTCTGTTCCTTGTGTCTGCACGTTTAAAGCTTTTACAATGTAATGCATCCTGTATACTGCTGTTATGCATTGTGGATAAGTAACTTCATTCTCTCCATTACTGGCACAGCTTTCTAATATCTTGTAGAATGGCCTTCCCTTTCTATGTTCTCCAGCATTGATACTGTCTGTGAAGCATCCTTCCTTTTAACTAGTATTATACGATATGAGTCTGCTTCAAGGGAAAAGTGTTGCTCTCATTTTTCCTGTCATCAGACCTGTTACTGAGAAAGTGGAGCTTGACAAATATCTCCCAGTGGCAAGTAAACATGTGAAATTTTTTGGTTTGTATCAGAATTGTTCTTGAATTTTATTTTATTTTTTGCTAAGACAAGTGTAAGGCACCAAAAATGAGTGAAGGACACCCTGGGGTCTGGCATGCAATTTAGACTTCTCAAGAATGAAATGATACCGGTTGAAGCCTTAGAAGTAAATGGCAAAAGCAAAGCTTGAGCTATCACATCAAGTCATCTGAGAGTCTTAAAGCTGAAAATGGCATGTGACTGATAGTTCTACATTGCCAAGAAAACCTAGTGAACAAAATGGCTAAAGGAATAAATCATTAGACATTTAGATAGCAATTCCAAAGCAAGTAATTTTGTTGTAAACCAAGATTATTAATCTTCAGTTTACTGTTCTGTGTCAGTGTGTAGACTGAGTTGTAAGATGGCAGCTATTAGGCTATTCATGTGCCCAGTTCTTAGGAGGATAAGCCATCTGATACAGTTGGTATCAGATGAATTAAAGCTTTTTAGAAACAGATGTATGTTGCCCCCCTCCCCCCCTCCCCCCCGGTCCAAAATGTAAATCATTTAATACCTTAAAGAATTCTTGTAATTTTGACCTTGGGAGATTAGTTAGACCAGTACTGGGCACACTTGAAGGCTTAGCAAGGAAGTAAGTGCTAGTGAATTGCTGTCTCTGTGTCCAGATCTGGGTGAGCTGGATAAGTTTATTTTATATGCAGTGCAAACACTAGGTCCTAAACAGAATAAGGAACTTAGTCAGGGTCCCTCAAACCTAGTGGCAGTAGTGAAAACTAGAATTTCCCTAGTGAATGCTCTTTATAGGCTGGGCTTTTTGATAAAACTGATAAACTAAAATGAAGGTTTTAATCTTTCAGCACCATCTGTTGTGCAGGGCAGCAGCAGGTGGTCTGCCCATGGACAGGACTGGCAGAAGTGGCTGGTTGTGCTGCAGAGTGGGTGGGGCAGTGATGTTAGTGGAGCTGTTTGCCCGCTGTCACTTTCACCCTACCTGATTTCCAGTTAACCATTATCCAGGCCTTAATACTGAGAAGTCTGTACTTCAAAGACAAGTTAAGAAAAAACACATATCTGCCTGATTGTTTTAAAGTGACTTAAAGTGTGTTCAGGCTGAGATTTCACATTAGCTACAAGTATCTTAATTTCTCACGTTCACCATTATCACTTACTTTAAAAGTCAGACAAGTAACACAGCTCAAGCTTAGGATGACTAGATTTGAATTGCAAAGTTTGCAAAGATTTCTAATTGCCTATTGCACTTGCATTGATGTATCAAAACTACTACACCGTTCTAATCTCACACATGATTTGTCTGTCTACTTAAACTGTACCTGGATACTTACATGTGATACCTGTTGTGCTTGGTGGTGTGGTAATGCACAGAGCAAAGTCTCATCAGCTCAACTGTAGCTTTATGCAGAAGAAGAAACTGGAAAAAGCAGAGAATGCTTGTATGGAAAATAACTTAAGTTTTCCCTTCTCTAAAATCAAGTAGCTGGTTTAACTAAACAAATTAAAGCACATTCAAGCTGGTTTGGTTTTTTTTTTAGCTGTTTTTATATGGGGGAGTGGGCATATCTTTCAGTTTATGGGTTTCCTAAGAGACCTCCAAGCAGGGTAAGTGCCTGAGAGTCATCTAATTTGTTATTCTCATTGTACTGCGTACAATAAAGGAGCCTGTGGTGGATGGGAGAATAGTCTTTTCCTTCCTCTGTGCAGTCACTGTGCAGAGTTGGTGAGCAGTCTCCAGCTTTACTCTACTGCTGGGTAGTGCTTTTCAACTTCACCTTTTTTCTTGTGACTGTTCATGATTTCACTGGCTCAGGTGCAGGTGTTATATGTTGGGGCATGCTGAAATGTGTATATCACTATCTATGCTTGCAGAGGTGTTTTCTTCCGTAGAGAGGGGGGAAAGACAGTGCTTTGAGCAAAGAAGAAACTAGCAGAATTGAGCTGTGTCACAAAAACATTTAAACTCTTCTGATTTTGAAGTTGAGGGTTCTGTTTGATTGCTTCCTAAACCTTTTAATACTCAAGTATCACTTCTAGTCACAATAGAAAGTTGAAATAGAACAAGAATGAAAAATTGTGATTAAAAAATTGAGTTCTGTTGAACAGCATATTTGTGAGAGGTAGTTTGCTACTCATGATAGTGTTTAGAAAAACAAAACCAACAAGCCTCCAAACTCTTAGAAAAAATGATCATGCTTGAAAATCTAGACAAAGGCTCTATTTCCTCTATTTCTCTGTCCTTCTAGAAGCAATGACTATATAATCTGACAGAAAGTGAGCATACTGTAATCTGTCAGTTTTGGTGTAATAAGAAAGCTATTCCATGCTCTACTTGCTTTCATGCTATTAATAAAAGGCTGCCACATTATATTACTTTGTTCCTGAGCTGTGACTTAAATTTTTCACGCTTCAAGCAGGCCAAATTCAGTGATCTGATGCCCACTACATTTATTTCATGTACAAAGTCAGATGAAGTGACAGAGTAGCTGCAGGTTATGAAACTTTGACATTTCAATAGGATGCAACAAAAGGCATCAAGAGACTGACAGCTAGTGAACTACATCAGAAATGCCTAACAGAATTGAAATGCTGCACTGTAGTTCAACTTGATGTGTTGATAAATGGAATGCCAGTAATTTTGCTGTATGCTAACATTTTTTATGGAAACATGTATCTAAATATGTAGAAAGCATATCCCACCCAGAGAACATCTGAGCTGAAATTAGTTTGAGGCCATAAGTGAGGATTGTCATCTTCCATATTCTTGGTGAACCCTGGGGATTTGTTAACACCTGCTGTAAGTGTAGGCAGCTTTGTCTGCTGTTTTGTTTTAACCAAGTCTCATTTTCACTGGACTGTTATGCTTAGACATAAGGTTGGAAAAGATCATTAACCTAACATTGCCAAGTCCACTGCTAAACTGTAGTAGGGCTTTTTGGGCATTCCCAAGAACAGTTTAATAGTACTGGAGAAGAATGTAGAGTGCTTCAGTATACTGAACTGGTGGAGACACTGAAATGGTTCATGAAAAAATGTCTCTGAAGCTGTCATAAGGCAGTATTTGAGAAGCAGAATTGCTGAATGAAGGTGGTTACACATTCCAGAAACTGGCAAAGGAGCTAAACAGTTTTTCAATGAAGAGCTATTGGAAAGTGTAGGAATGAGCAGTGAATGGGCAGGTGAATAAAAATGTAAGGATTCCTTTTTAGTCCTGGGGATTGGAGGTATGCTCTGTCTGGTGTCAAAATCTGCTGTAATTAAATTTAAAAGAATATTAGCTTTATTGTAATAATTTTTTCAATATTCCTTAAACTGGAAGATGTAGAAGAGAAGGTTTTCTTGGATAGTATTTCACTGAGTGATGGAAGGCCAAGGAAAGCACTTCTATCCCTTTTTTCCTTGTTGCCTCTTTCCTGAATTTTAATTTATCACCACATTAAGTCCTCTTAAATGGTGCATATAAAAATAGACAAGCTGATTAAGTGTGGAGTCTTGTATGCCTTTACCAAAATGCTGTGTACCTTTTGAAATAACTTAAAATGAGCATACAAGCATTTTGAGAAACTTGGTGGAAGACAGATAATCAATGAGACTGCAGTATCTGGGTGCAAATATGTAGGAATTGCATTACAGATGAGTTCCTTTAGTAGGAAGGTGCTATATGATTAAGGAATATGGGATAGAGGAATATGTGTTAATTTATGTGGATTGAAATATGCCTTAAAAGGAGATGAAGGATTTTAATATTGTAGCTGTTCTGTTGGCTGTTTCATAGTGTAGCTGATGATCACATAATCAGAATAGTGATAATTCTGTAAAATACCTGAAGACATGAAAAGGGAAAGTTTTGGTAAAAGCACTTCAGATCATTTACTCTCAAGAGGGAGGAGGAGGGTCAAATCTGACTACTGAATGTGCTGAAGAGACATTTATTTCAACTGTCAAGGATATTCTTTAATCATCTGCCTCTGTGCAAATAGGAAATTTTAATCTTAAGCAACGCAGGAAGTCTGGTTCAAGACGTTGCTTGGCAATCAGCTTGTAAGCATTACCTATGTTTGTATTGTTATATGACATTCCTGTATGAAGAAAAAAATCCCCAGAATTATTAATAAGACTTATTCTTCTCCTTTCCAAAAACCGAAATTGAGCCTCATAGACTCAGTGAAGCCAACTAAGAAGCAATGAAGAGGTGAAGCTGTGACGGTGAGTCTTGCATGTGTCAAGACTGCAGATTGGACACTTGGAAGTAACACGTGTCAAAAAAACTTTAAAAGCCACAGAACTGTTTGAAGAGTGACAGATTTAAAATTAAAACCCTAAGATAATTACTGATGTATCACTGACAGTGGGAAGCATGTGAGGAATGCTGTAGTTCATTAAGTGACCAAAATATTAGGGAATTCTTCTGGAAGGTGCTGTTACAGCAGACAAGCCACGGGAGTTTTTTGCAGAAGTGTTCACTGTGGAGGACTGCAGATGAATTCTCAGAATTTCTTACATGTGTGGACAAGAGGATCTGTCTTTTAATTGAATGTGTTGAGAGTAAATCAGTATAAAAGGAGGACATCATGCAAACCAGCTAAAATGTGCTCAAGTTGTAAAATACCTCAAATATGGAAATGTCAGATTTTTTTGTCAGACATGTGTAATCCATCCCTTACATTAGGCTGTGTGTACTGGAGGAGTGGAAGATGCAAGTGCGATACCATAGTGACCTAGGAGAGAAGTAGAACTGGGCATTTCAAGGAAGTGAAGTACCATAGAAATTCTTTAAATGCCCAAATAAAGTAAAAAAAAAAAAAAAAGTCATTTATAGCTAGAAGTCATGCTTTGCAAACCAGTTAGAATCCTTGGAGAGGGCAGGGGGTAGAGGAATAAGTATATGGCTGGTGTAATGCACTTCGATTTATAAAAAGCATTTGACAAGACCTCCTGCCAAAGGCTTTTAAAGGAAATCAGCTGCTGTGGATTAAGAGGAACTGCCTCCTGTTGTATTAATAACTGGCCAGAAGATGAGAAAATGGTAAGACTAAATGATGAATTTCCACAGAGGTCTTTCCAGTGTGATCTTCAAGGATATGTGGCCTCAGCAAATTCATGCATATTCTAGACAAAGGAACAAAGTGTGCTGACATTCAACTAGGAATACAAAATCACACAACTCAAAATTAATTGTGAGAAATTCAAGAAGAATTTCAAATAGACTGAAACTGGACAATAAACTGGGATTCAGCATTTGCTAATTGTAATGCTTACTGTGGGAGGAGGATGAAAACAAGTCTGATTTTGTCTGCTTTGACAGAGTCCTAGTTAATTGTGATCATTTGACAGAAATTTTGTTGTTATTGTGGGTAATTCTTTGAAGGTATCATCTTTGTGCTGAGTAGTTATAAAAAAAAAAAGAAAACAAAGGCAAAAGTGTTTTGTAAAGGAATAGAAGGTGGAAGAGAAAACATCCTTTTTATTCCTTGGTGTACTGTATGCTGTATCCATCTTGGTCACTGCCTCAGACTATGAGTAAAACTAGTAATGGTGACTGGGATAATCATTATGGCACAGCTCCCAGTTGAGAGAAGGCTAAACAGGATTGAGTGGTGAGAGGGAAGTTTGTGGATTACTCTTAAGTAGGAGGTTCTTCTGGAAAAGGGACCCAAAGGGTGAGCCTCTGTTTTTCTTTTCCCCCTCCCCCTGTCCCCCCAGCAAGTCCCACCACTTTATTGCAAGGTACTTTCCATTACATAGATTACTGTATGAGTACTGAAAGATACTTTGAAGAGGGGATTTCATGGAGAGGGTCACAGATATTAGAGTCCTGATTGGTTTAAGAATTAATGCTAAATAAAGCACTGCAAATATAGATAAATTTTCAAGGCTTTGATGTAGAATATCGGTAATTATTCTGTCTGTTTTGTCCTGTGTAAGACTTTGAAAATTTTGGGTTCCATTATCTACATATAGGAATAGAAATGTGGACTAACTTGGGCATGTGAACTTTGAAACCTGAAAAACAGCATTCTTAATAGAGGTATTAATCACCTTACAGCCCTGATTACGTACATCAGGAGAAGCTGTAGTGAAAACTCTTCAAACCTAGAGCTGCTTTAATATAGTCACCTTCCTTCAGGCCTGAAGTGACAACTTTGGCCACAACTCTCACCTTCACAAAGGGGAGGATTGTGTTTCCTCTTCAGAGACATTGGTGAGTGTTCTGAGTCAGGTTAATGGCTAAAGCACTGCTGCTTTTGTGAAGAGGAATACAGGTGTTACAACTTCAGTTATGAAAATATCCGTGTGTCATCTTGAATGACTCACTGAATGGATGAGCAGAATAGTCTCCTCCCTGTAAATTGTGGTGGTTGATGACCACCTACTGTAGACTGCTGTCAGATATTATGGGTAGTAGAAGAAAAAGCTGATCATCCAATGTAAACTGCCAAGAACTAATTTCTATTTTAAATTTGATGTAAAGAAGTGAGATTATTAACCCTTCTTTTCCTTTCCACAAATTGCTAACAGATTTCTGAACAGTTTTTAGTGAAATGAAAGGAGATAAAATGGGGATCACTTTCAAATGTGTGTGTGTGTGTGAAACAGCTCTAAACTGAGTTTGATATAAGCAGGGATAGTCTGCTTAAAACATTATGCAGCTTTTGCATATAGGTTTGTTTGCTTGTTTGTTTTTTTTTCAATAAAACTTTATGCTGAGACATACTACAAACTCAGAAAGGGAAATTGATACAAATTGAGGATTTTTTTTATTTACTGCATTATAAATAGTATCATAAGAGAACTGCTTTTGAAATATTGTGGTTTCTTCTCAAATTAAAATCTATGGGAAAAAAATTATACTTGAGAGACTTCTGGTATGCTTGAATCTATTAGAACTGAGGATCATCTGCAATTCTATGAAATACTAGCTTTTTTCCATATGGAGTAAATTACTTAGCAATAAAATGTAATTATTCAAACTGGATTTTTGATTTTGCGTTTTTTAAAATCTTAGTATAATTTCCTGATCTAACTTTGTTAAATTGGGTATCTGTTTAACATTATAAACTTTTTTTTTTACTGAAATTGTTAACTGAGACAGTAGTCAGTTTTTGCATATGGAGATGAGAATTGACCACCCTCCCCTTTTAACAACGGATGTACTGGACGCTATATCTTAATAGTGAAAGTCACCTAAATATTAAGCAAGCTAAATACAGATTTCTAAGTTAAAATTTTTGTGAACTCTAGTGAAGATTATTTTATTTTTATCTATATAAAGAAAATTCACCTTTTACAAAAGCCTATCATATGTTTCCTTTATTAGTAGTCTTTGCTGGACTTGCAATTTCAAGAACAGGACTGCCCCAGCACTGCTCTTAAATGTATAGAATTTCTTCAAGGCTTTCTGTAGAGAAGAATTAAACTCCGGCTTAAAACAGTATAATCTGCACCAGATCCGGATTTTTTTGAATAAAAATGAAGTTTTGCAATCTTTGTCTTGTGTTTACTGCAGAAGTGATTTACAAACTTTTCTGAGTGTAAGTTCAAATATTCATTGCTATTCTGCAGTTACAACTTGAAAAATCATTCTTACATGAAGATTTTGTTAGTTTGTGTAAGAATTTGTGTGGAAATAAGCTATGATAGTAGGACTAAAATTGCAGAGGGCAGGAGCAGATTTACCTTTAGGGACTATGACTGTTGGAGCTAATTTATTTAAAGGTAAAAATGTTTGGCTTCGTTTGCCGTTTGTGTGCACCGGTCTAGTCTTTAGGCAAAGTGCTTCATGAAATCAACCCCTGACAATCTGATAATTCTTCATTTGTTTGAAATGTCAAAATGTCTGTTCAAATACTTAGAATTCCTGTTGTTTTGTTTGCAAAGTCTGACAATATACTGAAACATGACCTCTAAATTGCTTCTATTTATTTTGTCTGGTTGTTTGTTTTTTTGGTTTTTTTTTTGTGGTTTGCCATATGCATAGTAAACTACTTAAGCCCTTTTCTTACTTAAGTGTTGTTAGATCAGCTAATACTGTGTAATGTGGGTCACTGGCTACAGTGATGTATCCAACTTAATTAGCTGAACAGAAGGATATGAAGAGGGGAAGATTGATATACTTTCTGAAAAGTAGATTTTCGACAGTTTTTGCTTTCTTAATGCTTGGGATTTTTTTCCTTACCTGAAGGCATTGCATACATTGAGCAGTTGAGTTTTTAAACTCAAAATACCTTCCTATAGAGAGAGGAGTCAGACTGTTTTGGTTTGCTTTGGTTTTTTTTGCTTGTGGGTTGTTTTTCTTCGGTGATTCTGTCAGTTTAGGTGGTGTATTATTATTGGAGGAAGTAGGTCTGCATGGCTTTCTGGTCATGCCAGTGCAGAAATCTGGGAAATTGTGGAGAATCATGTGGTTCACAGGAGGATTAGTATTTCACAGATAATATCCTCTCAAAGCTGAAGTCACTATTCTCTAATATGTGGAAAGAATGTGGTTTCATATTATTTTGAGATAACTTCTAGAGCCCATTTTTAAATCAAGATACAGAAACATCAGTGCAAGTGGATTGCAGTATTTGTATCAGTGCTTATAAAAGAAAAATCTCTTCAGTTGTGGTAGAAATGTTATATGTTTACTGCTACAAAGCAGAAAATGCCCTTGGAAAATGACAGATAATGTTAGAGATGCTTATGGAGTATGAAGTAAATACCTTATCTGTGTATTGTTTGAGTGTCAGTGCCACTCAGCAGTTTGCTAGTAGAGCACATGTTTTTTTAAATGAATTTCCATCTGGAATAAAATAGATTCTCTATTAGTGTTGTGTGTAGCTCCCTTTTTAATGTGGCATCATATTTACCTCATTTCAGTAACATCCACATATGCCAGATTAATATCAGAAGAAACATCACTTTTTTCAAAGGACTTCTATCTATTTGCCGAGTTTGTTTTCATGACTTCTCTTTTCCATTAGTAATTTTTTTTTCCTCTTCATTCCAGCCTCTTGCTTCTGGTTTTCAGTAATATGTTGCTGTCTCACAGGTACTACTGTTGCCTGAAAGGCTCATGAGTTGCATGGAAAATGAGAATATAGGGCTCACTGATCTTCATATGTTCAGGGCACACATCACCTCTTGAGATTATTTCCTTCCTTGACATTAATTCCTTTGTCTCATTCTACGCATGATGTATGTTTGTTCCTGTGCCCATACTGACATATTGTCTTTGGTCAGAATGTATTTTGTGGAAGTCAGATTTGAATGTCACATCTGTTTCTTTACTTTGCAGAGAGACTGTGCAGTCAGCCTCATGTTAGGTAATCCTTTGGGGTAAAATCACATTCCTTAGTCTTCTGACCATTTTGTCCACTCATTTTTTTATGAGCGAGAGTTGTCTGCCTTTCAGAATTGAACATAATTCAGTTTTGGTGGCATGTGGCTCATTATACCCAGAAAGTCATCAAGGATGCCTGGCTGGGATACTGTTAGTATCATGCTTGGTAATTGTTAAAGTTTAGGAGTCACTAAAACTTCAGCTAATGTTACCTGCAGCCATGAGATAACTGGCATTTGGTGACCTGTGAGTGAAATACTGTTAGAAGCCAACAAATGACTGGACGTGGCACTTTGTGCTATGATGTAGTTGGCAAGGTGGTGATCAGTCAAAGGTTGGACTTGATGATCTTGGAGGTCCTTTCCAACCTTAATGATTCTGTTATTCAAAGCCAACTATAAATATTTCAAGCACACTGGCTATATCTCTCACGGGGTAGGCCATTATTATAGTGGAGACTTTTGTGGGAGGTTGAGTGTGTTAATAAGACAACCCTCAAAACCTTATTTATGGGTCTTTCAAAGGCTGAAGTAGGTGCCTTTCCATTAGCCATACCTTAGCAAGTTTAGACAGGTTTTTTTGCTGTGGTTTCCTTCACTAGAATAACCTGTTATACCTAGAAAATTCAGTGACTATAGCACACACAGTGTCTCCTCCAAAAGGCACCATCACCTTTTGAGACAGAAGATACTTCTGTGGAATTTCCCTTGGCCTTATCTGTATTTTGGGGCAGTAGCTATGTAGTCAGGAGCAAGAACACTTTGTCTGTACTGACACCATGACAGTGTTGATTTGATGATACAGAAGTGAGAACAGAAGTTGCTTCATTTATGTGTTGCAGGCTATGAATGCTCTTAACAGGGAACTGGGAGGGAAGAACAGGTTGCCTTACAGATAGTGATGACTGTTCAGAGGTTGCCTCTAATTCGCCACCCTCTTGGCCCTGAAAATATTTTGCAGAAATCCTATTGCAAAACTAAGGTAATTACAATGTAAGTATAATTACAGGAAGATGTTTGAGACTTCTGACATCATACATCATCCCCATACGATACTGTGGGGATACTCCCAGTCTCAGGCACTGTTTTCTTGTGCAGGAGTCCACTTGTACCTCTTGGACAGGTTTTTGTTTAAACAAAGGCCATGCCACTTGGACTTGGTTTTTAACTCTAGGCTTTGTTGTTCAGTTGAATACTGCCACTGACCCAGAAACTTAAAAATAATTACTGTGAAAAGGTTAAATGTAGCTATGGTGGCCCTTATCCCAATGTAGTATCCTCAAAGATAGCTATTGATATTTTAATAACTACAGATATTGTTCTGCAGCTTGAAGACTTGAAAATTTTAGGATTGTAATACTAATGTATTTTGCTGGTTTTATTGGTTCCAAACCTATTCCATAGCAATTAGAAAAGGCTGCGCTACTTCGGTTGTGTTGAGATGTTTTTGATAATGTAAGTGTACTAATCTTCATCTTTGAGGCCACAGGCTGCAAGGCTTAGATAATTGAAATAAGCAAAGTCTGAGCTTGTTCCATTTGTTTGACAAGTGCATTAGTTTTAAATTCTTTTTTATTGCCAGCTCTGACTGCACAATACATATATCCAATAAATACAGATGTATAGATGTAATCATCTGTCTAGTCATGTTTGTCAGCAAAAAGTCTTCTGGGATGGAAGAACATTTTAAGTATAGACTAGATAAGCAATTAGAGGTGTTATGATTGGTAGGAACTTTCTCGTGAAGTACATGTCAGATGACTTTTTTTTTTTCCCCCTAAGCCTTTTTCTGAAATTTCATAGAATCTCATTTCATAAAATAGTGCTATATTATTTCAAGTGAATATGTTTCTGTAATGAAAAATATCTTAGGAGCTTAACATTTTTCTAGTGGAAGAAATATGCAGGTTGGTGATGACTTAAAATTCTCAGTGAGAGGTCATGTGTCTGTGAGTGAATGATTAGCAGTACCTTTTGGCTTTTATTCTTTAATATAGAGTTGCATATTTCAGGCAGCCACCATTTGTGTCATCAACTTACCAAGTTCAGGGGCTGCTAGAACTTTTTTCCCCTGTTGGAAAGAGTTTTTTATTATGTCTGTTCCAAAAAAACCGTACAAACAACCAAAACTTTGCTTCTTAGTTTGGAAACTTTATTTTAATTTTCAGTCAAACTTTACAGACAATTAATGTATGTCTGTTCGTAAACCAAGTCGTTACTTAGTATGGAGTCCTTTTTATTCTTTTATATTTTAGAGGACAACCACACTTTTTTCTACACTTAAATTTCATAGATTACTATATTTTCCTAGATAGGTTTGTTTCTTTTCATCAAAAAGGCTCTCTGATTATTGATACAGCCCTACTATATGCTTGCTTTAATTTGAGATGGTCTTTTTTTGAGTAAGGAAGACCAGAATCATGCATTTTTTTAGATACCACCCCTGCCTTGTATAATACTCTCAGTACTGTACTTTCTCTATAGGCAGCATCCCACCATCTGGCCCTCTCCCAGCTAATGAACTGCCAGTTTATAGCCACAGCTTTTGCTATTAGTCCTTAGAAGTCCTTCAGCTTATACTCTGTACAATTAAATTTTGCTGCTTTCTTTTACTAAAGTTTTCTAACATCCCAGTCCTCTTTTGGTGCCTAACTTTGTGTTGTCATCAAAATTTACCACTGTTCTGTAAAACATTTCCACAGTTATTTGTGTATGATGATCCTCATTTCACCCAGGTCCCAGTCCTGTTTAGTCCACTACTGTAGATGTACTTTGTTTTGCTGGCCAGCCTGCATGGCTGCTGTGCTGAGTGTCAACCTGGCTTTCATTATCTGCCAGTTTTTCCCAAAAGACTGGATTTGTTGTTCTACTCTGAATTTCATTTGGTTCCCTGTACTAAAACACAGGAAAAGAGAATCAGAAAACCGTTTAAGTTGAAAAAGACCTCTAAGATCAACTGTTAACCCAGCACTGCATAACAGACTGTATTTCTTCTGTTCTGGTTCAGAAGAAAAGATAAGACTTGAGATTCTCTATTTGTGGAATATGAAACACCCCCCCATGGACACAAACAAAACAATAGTTACTGTAACACTATCATTTTTGGGAGACTGATACAGAAATAACACATCATGCTGCAGTGCAGTGTGTGGTCCTGCTGCTCGGTTGATCTTGGTTCATGGTTCTGTTACTCTTTACTAAAGAGCAGCCTAAAAGCCCCTTTTTTGTGTTGACTTGCTTTGATCTCTAGTGGGAAGGTTCTCAAGGTAAGGTGTGCTTATGATCAGATGTTTTTTTGTCTTTTGTTAGAATTACCTGTCAGCAAAGAATAGGATGAGCCAGCTTTGTTGCAAGAACAGTGTGAAACTTTTCGATAAAAGCCTTTTGTCAGTATGAATGCAGAAAAATGCTTTCACAAGAGGAAGACAATAGAAAGAAACTTTTACCAGCTGAAATGTTGATACGTTTTAGGGAAAAAGTGTTCTTATGCATGGCAGCCTTGAGAGAAGAAAAACGTAGAGATAGAACTACAGTTTGTGTTTAGAGATCTTTTCATGTCTTACAAAAGAAGACATGAACCTTTCTGTTCATGTTTTGGTATTTGCTTTATTTCCCTTTCCCAGTATCTATGTTGTGGCAACTTAAACTATAATAGATTGAGCAAGGGATGCATTGCATAAGAGAATGCTTCTTGTTGCATTATGTTGCATTATGTCTGAGTGACTTGACAGCTTATGCTTTGGCTTCCTTTTCCTTTGTGGAAGAGGAACCATTTTTATTAATAAGAGCTTTTTCATCTACAATAATCCTGAATCATTCCCACAATAGCTGTTTAGATCATGTTATTTTGAATACAATTAGTAGTGAAACTGTATAGGAAACTCGAAACCCTTGTTTTTAATTCGACACTGTGTGCCACTATATTTAATGTGATCTAATTCAAGACTTTTCCTTTCTGATGCCTAGAATAAAATCTGCAGTGTTTGCAATTTGTTTTTGCAGATAAATAGATTGTTTTTTCTCCTTTTGCAAATGTTTTCTAAGGATTTATGCTTTAATATGAGTAGAAATTTTGTTTGTTCCAACAACTAAGTCTTATTTTCTGTAACAGTTGGTGCATTGTTAACTTTTAATCTCTTATTATACTAGTATTAAAAGAGCACAGAAACTGAAGCTTGAAATTCTAAGTACTTTGCTTTCCCAAGAAGAAAAAAGCCAGCATAGTCCTGTAACAAAGCATTTTTATTTTGTTTGTATTAACATAGAGGGAAGGGGTAGAAATCTTATATTAGATTTCTAAATAAAACATTATTTAGGAAATTAGTCTATACATAACAAAATAACACTGATGTATCTTGAAACAGAGAGGACACGATTGTGCCTTTTTTACTATAAGGGAAGCAACTACAGTGTCATATGGACAAGTCTTATGAGTGAAGGATGGTATTGTATGGAATGGTAACAAAGCTTGTCAGAAAAAGAGCATTGCTTTTTCTGTAGCATCATCATATATCTATGAAAATCAGTTACTACACTGTAAAAAACTTTGTTATGGACTGTATCTTCTTTACTGTTTCAGAGTTAATAGTAGTTTAACTGTTAAAGGAAAGAAGGCATTTATTCATGTATACAACGAGTTAAAATCAGAAATCTGAGATGCAGATTACTTTCCATTGTTACAGGTAAGGTTAGGCACACTGAGTGAGTGTCTTTTATTTTGGGGTTTTTTTTGCTAGTTCATGCCATGTTTAAGTGATGATTGTTACAGTTAGGAGTGATCATGTGTTCTGTAGAGAGAACCAGTGATGGGGGAGTGAAGTCGAAGGTTTTTTTTTATTCTGTATAAACAAATTGAGATGTGTAAGATTTCTGAAGGCCTTGAATACCTGACTTTGAGAATGAAGTGTTTTTGCTGATTATATGTGTCTTACATGGAAGGAGGGTTTTGGTGATGATAAAGCATTTGTGAAGTCACTGCTTATCCTAAAATTATTTGATTTCTCTTTAGCTTATCAACTTAGATATGATATGGAAAACACATCAAGTTACATGGCTTGTTTTATGCCTTCAGTGATGTGCAGTGGAAAGTTTTTTTTATGCAGATTTGATTTGCGGAAATGATGCTGCATAGGTAAGTTGTTCTGATGACCTCTGGTCCAGGAATGAGCATCAATATTGTGTCATTGACTGACTTTACAGTAACTTCAGGTGAAGAATGGTATCAGATTTAATTTTGTCTAGTTGTATACAGATCCCTAGTAGAAGTGATGCTGATAAGTGGAAGGACCTTCATAAGACTGAAGTGCTTCATCGGTGCTTGAGGCTATTTGCATTTTAGACTTTGCTGTTGTTTTTTTCTGAGCTTATGGGAACATAACAAATCCAAGGACTTCATGGAAACATGAACTAACATGTCCTTCCATCTGTGTATGGTAGGTCTTTGTTCTTGATGTATAATGTAGAAGAAGTTATCCACATTTTGTCAACTTTAAATATGTTTGCTATGCCTAACATAGCAAACCAAGAAAAAAAAGGTCAGAACCTTCAAAACTTTACATCAAAATAGACACACTGAGCAGACAGGATTTACCTGACAGCATAGTACACATCGTTTGGCAAAGTCCGTCAACCTTCTGAATTTATAAGGTTAGCAGTGTTTTTCTAAAAATCTGTGGCCAAACAACCTTTCCCCCTTTGACATTTTCTGATGAACTTCTGTTTGTGCTTGAGAGTTGGATATTGAAGGTTCTCTGACCTTGGAAATTGATCCACGTGAATTCCCTAGAGCATGAGCTAGGGAACCTTTGGATCCTGCTCTGAGGTTTACTTGCTTAGCTTGTATAGTTCTTTTCCTATTCTTCTGATTTTTCATTTATCTTAATTGGCTGTTTGGTTTTATATTGTATGTAGCTAAGAAAACACATGTAATTGGCTGAGCTGAACATTTATTTTGTTTTAAATGCCAGAAACTGGACATGCAGTGTTGGTTCTTGGCTATGTCTGGTAGTGGGAGAAACACAGGAAAGTATATGTAGCTAGATGTAAATGATGATGAAATTGTTGAGTTTTTTCCTAGGGTAAAAAAAGGTATCATGTGTTTGCCCTTCTCATGGTAATTATTAGAGCTCAGAAATAATATTGGTGTTTAAATGATCTGTAGGAAACACCTGTAAAGAATTACCTTGTGTATTGGTGTAATTCTAAGCAAACTAAAGTACCTTTTAGTGCCTTTTTCTTTTTCCTGTTCCATTCCTTTGAAGGGAAGAAGCACCAACATGTTGTGTGTGGAAGCACCTTCATGTTATCTTATTTGGGCCTACAAGACACTGCTGACCTTTAATCCTGGTGTATTGGTATTGAATGTCCATCTAGGTATGTTTGAAAAGGAAGCTTGAACAGTTTTAGAGGGCTTGAACAGGGAAAGGAAAGTGTCTGGAGGGTGTGTGAGTTTTAAAATGCTGTAAAATGGACATCTGCTAATCAATTTTTCAATTCCAGGTCTTGGAAAACTACTAATGATCTCTTCAAACCATCCTTGCATAACTTTGGTCTGATCTTATTTGCATCACTAAAAGTGATTGTTGCAATTAGAGCTAACTTGCAAAAGCTGTTATCTGTTCTCTTATTTCAGTACAGAGGAATGGGAAAAAAATAAAGTAATAGTTTTGATGTGTATTGATTTGTTACTTGCTGTAACTTGAAGGAAAGTGTTTTATATGGGCCTTCTCATTTATTTATTAATTTCAAGGAGTTGCCAAGGTGATTTCTTTTCTTAGCTTAGCCTTGTTCTATAACCTAGAGAATTTTTGAACTAAAGCGGTGGGACAATCCAATAAATTTCATCATTTGACTGAATTTAATGTGAGCTCCCTGGAGTGGAACTTCTCAAATCAATAGGCTTTAGAGCCACTCATTTTTGAAGGAAATAACACCAACCAATAATGACAAGCTAGCAATAAAAGAGGAATAGCCTTTTTGGAGAGATTTCAAAAGAATAACAATGTTCTTAGATCTTTTGTCATGTGATCATTTCAGAGACACAGGAACTACGTAACTAATGTCGAAGAGACCAAACCAGAAAGCTGGCTAATGTTGGCTCTGCATGAAATAGCAGAGATGTTGAGAATTTTGAAAGATGGTTAAAGATGCTGTCCACAGTTAGATGCATAATGTTTTAAAGTAAAATACAGTTTCAGAGCAGTACTCAGTGGCCACTGCTGTACAGTGTCAATACACTTTGTCTGTCTGAGTTCCAGAAGCATTTGGACAATGCTTTCAGGCACATGGTGTGATTCTTGGGGTAACCTGTGCATGGCTGGGAGCTGAACTATGATTCTGTGATGGGTCCCTTCCAACTCACCATATTCTGTAATTCTGTATGGAGACCCTTAAAATAGTCAGCACCATATAATTTAAAATTCCTTGCTTAAGCATTGATCAGATGGCATGGGTTAGACAATACGAGTTTTCCAGCAAAAGCTGCTTCATGGTACCTTGTCCCTTCCACCTCCATTGTGTAGACCACTTGCCTTTTCATGCACACATGAAGAGAACACTCTTTCAAAAAAGTTCATCTTATTTCAGGTCCCTGACCAAATGCTGATTTCTCTGAGTGATACTGTTGAGGGTTTTCTGCAGTGAGACAAAATAACAAATATAATTGTAAACTCTGTGGACTTTCAGTAGATCTGAAACAAGAAGCTTCATCAAATAACACAAATAACACAAATTTGGGTACAAATAACAACACTGTTGTAGAGACATGATATTTCTATTGTTTGTTGGTCTTGAGTGAAAAACTAGTTATTTCTCAAGTACTCAAAATTGAGATGTTTTCCAAATCAGTTGATTTTGATACTGAATTTATAGACTTGTAGCAAAAAATAATTACTACTATGGAAATTAAGCAACTTTCAAAGAAAAACACTGCAGTTCTTACAGGGCCAACAGGTAACTTTTAGATTTGGGACTTAGCAAGTCTTCCTTTTCACAATATCTCCAAGTCTTTCAACAGTGACACTATGGAATAAGTGAAAACATGTGCAGTTTATTTTTTGTCTTTCCTCCCTATTCACAGTTCAGTGGAAGCATTGCTCCTTAGAAAGACATACCTTTGCTTTTATCTAGAGCTAAGGCATCATTTTATAGCCTTTTTATAGAGTATATGGGAGGGATGACATAGGTCCTAATATAAATGATTTGACATGTGTAATTTACTGAGGTTTTGTAGTATTTGCTTTGTTTTCACTCAAGGTTTTGCCTAATTATGTACAAATGAAATTGTGTGTGCTCTTCAGCAGTTAGTGTGTAGCTCTATTTCAAAGGTACAATGAGTCAAGAGAGGATGCTGTGTATGGTGTGTATGTATGTGCAAATGAAATCTGTACTGGACTTGTCTGCAGGAAGTATTGTCATAGCATTTTAAGATTATTTGGAGGTATAGTCCTCTGGTAGGACTTTTTCTAGGACTTGAACACTTTTTATTTGAAAGGATTTATGTTAAATGCAAATACATTTTGACATAGCTTCTATACTTTCCAATTACTCTTTGTGTAAATGTAAAAAATTACCCTGCAAATGAACCCATTAGTTGTTTAATAACCTTCTGTCAGTGTCCTTGCAAAAACATCTGGAGGTCTTGTTTCTGGAAGTTTGCAGCTGAATTCAATTTTCTTCCTTCTGTGATGTTACATCTTCACTGAAAAAACAAACCACCAAAATACAAACCAAACAACAAAACCCCCACTCAAAACCCAGTTTTCTTGACTATTTGAATATTGTCCATAATATATATCCTTAAGAGTTATAAACTTTCTTGTATTCAAAACAATGGAAAATTTAACTCACTTGTGATAGAACATGCCACAAAATCTCCTTACTTCTTATATGTGCCAGAACTTTGCAAACTGGTGTGAGCATTACTTTCCTTCTAATGGTAGGTCCACTGCCATTTCCACCTCTCAGTGCCTTAGTGACTGGAGGCAGTGGCTCAGCTGAAGTAAAACGTTCCAGCTGCCACTGGATAGCCTCTTGCATAAGCACATAATCAACTTACATTAAGAAACAAAGTAAGTAATTATCTCTTACTATCAGAATACTTACTACGTTGGAATTCAACTTACAAAGTATAATTGATCCTTTAGGAGCCACGTGTATAGAAGAAAATATTAACAAGATAACTGGTAGATTCCCAGTCCTACTCTGCATTAAAGCAACAGTAGCTATTTGCTTCCAGAGACATGGTTGTTGAGAATGGTAGCTGATATAGCTTCAGATGCAGTTATATTCTAAAAAGTAATGTAAGTGTGAAAATATTTTCTGCTTTCCTTGGCTTTAGGCATAGTTGCTTATTTATAAGATGAAATTGTGAGTTTCCTTTTTTGTTTGTACTGTGTCTCCTTAGACAATTCAGGTCAGGATCTGTCCCTGATATTCCCTCTATCTTTTAGTTGTATTTTATTTCTAAGGAATTGTCCAATAAAATGCCTCCTAAAACCAAGAAAGAGCATTTGTTTCTACAAGGTAAAAGCAAGTTACTTTCCCCTCCTGAAATTCTCTCTTACTTATGGATTAAATCTTCTTAGATTTAGAGGAGGGGAAAAAAAAAGTATTAGGAAGTAGACAGAAATAACTCCTGTAAGACACTGTGCTACCAACCAGAGCACTGCTAAGGATTACTTATCTCATTTGTAGTAATACTCCTTGAACTATCACCTGAAGTTTTATTTTTGGTGCTATCATTTTGTTATCTTTCCCCACTTTCTTTGCCTACAGGACAGATGATCCTGCCAGCAGGATACATATCCTCAAGTGTGCAGCATGTCATCGAAACCATTTGAAAACATGCGGATTTTACAAACACAATAATATGCTCTTCTGTGAGAATCAAACATACCTCATTCATTAGGAGTGTGTATTTGTGTGTATGGGTGAAGTAGAATCTTATGTTACTGCATTTTTGGGTGAACAAAGAAGTGAGTCTAGAACAATGATTTCTGATTTGACTTAGTCATTGCCTTTGGCTTTTAATGTTATTAAAGATTTAAGGTAAAGGATTACCTAATAAAATAAATGTCTTACATGCACAGACTTTTGTTTACAAACACAGTTGTGCTGAAATTGGCCTGGTGGTCAATAAACTCATGTTAACTGGTTTTAGAGAGGGCATAAAATTGCCTCTCCTAAAATCATTTACATGTGGAAGTTGTTTGGTCCAAGCCTCTGCTCAGAATATGGACAGTTTTACAGTTCATTGAACTTTGAAGTCAATCGTATTGCTCAATAAGTCTGATTCACGCTTCCTTATTCACAGATATTATTAAATGATTACAAAGTACAGAATTGTTGTGTATTTTTGAAATAAGCATTATTTGGAATATATGTTAGAGTATAACAAGAGTATTGGATATTGGGTTTTAGACTTAATTTTCATTTATTCCGTGCGAAAAGAAATGTAAACCAATATAGCATAACAAGCTAGTTAAAAATTCCTCATTGCTTCTCCTCACCCAATTTTCCAGCAACTGAGGACTTGAAGTTTTGGATTTTTTTGCTTGTACTGATTCCAGGAATTCCTAGTTCAACAGGAAGAGACAGATTGGAGGGCACACTGTTTTCTGGGAATGTTTTTGAATTGATCGTAAAAACTAATAGTTTTAAAAGAAAGCATGTCTATTGGACTGCTTTCAAAAACATTTTTTTCACTGTTGTAATAATTCAATTTCTTGCATAAGTGTATTTGTTTTAAACAGCAAAATGTTACCAAATGTGCTTTTTATGACTACCTAGCTGTTTGTTTGTAGGTGCTTCAGCCTGTCATGCACAGTGCATTAAGATAGATAATCCTGATGATTCTGGTTCAAAGGTGTTTTTGATACTTGTTCAGTTCAAGTAATATCTTTCAGGTACCATTCTTCTATTTAAAGATTAATTGTTTGGTTTTTTCTTTTCTAAGATAATCTGTCATAGAGGCTATCCAAAAGCCTGGTATACTCAACTTGGTTCAGAAGGATCTGTTGGGCCTGTGATGTCCTTAGGTACATACACGTTTTTTTCAAATTTGCTAAATAGAGGTGTTTCCTGCCAGCACATACTGGGAGTTTACTTACGGTAGAATTTCTCAAAATGTAGGGTGTAGGAGACTGTCAACTTTCTGTAAGCTGCTCTTAGCTTATGTTGGTTTCCTTTCTGGTCTTCTATTGAGGAGAAAATGTAGTTTGGGGTCTTTTTCCCCTTGTTTTTTTCTTTACTTGTCATTGACGAAGGACAGGGCTGGCAGATCAGCCATTGAAGTTTGAGAAGCATTTCTTTAGGGAGACTTTTAAAGATGTGAGCTTTTAAAGATGTGAGTTGACGTTGTGGAGTGTATTTGCCTAGGGAAAAAATGGTGGTGGTTTGTTGTTGTTGTTGTTTTGGTTTTGTAGATTCTAGAGTCCTGAGAGAGCTTTATGGCAAAAAGAGACTATCCCATCACAAGTTGTTTTTAGAGGTTGATGTATTGTAACTACTTGCCTCCATTCCTCCCCATATCAAAGAATTCACAGCAGTATATCAAAGCCTAGAAGTAGATGGCTTCTCTTGTGTTCTTATGTATGCTTTTACTGCTGAATAGAAACCTGCAGCATCAAAAGGTTGTCAGACCTCTTCTCTGTATCACTGAATGGCAGACATGTGGAGGTTGAGATTACACTTATCATCTCATCCCAGACAAACCTGCATAACCTCCTTTCCCTTTATTATCAAAATCATTGCAGCTCAGAATATATTAATCTCAGTGTACAGTACAGTTCTAGACTTGATAGAAAAGTCTTTCTTTAAAAATATCTTTGCTATTCTACGTGAAGGACACAGAACAGTTTTGATATATTGAGGTGCAATGTGGACATTTCTTCTTCCACATATCAATAAAAGAAGGTACATGAATCATTGAAAGCTTTCAAAAACATGTCCCCAGTATTGTATAATTACACTGATACAAGTCTTATAGCATTATTTTGGACCTTACTTGTTCAACTATAGATAAATGCTGGAGTGTGTGATTTACATTTTAAAGTGGGAAGTAGCTACAGTTTTTGCTAAAATAAAATAATTTGAACCTTCTCTGCTTTGATCAAGAGATGGTCTTTCACACTGTACTTAGTGTACTGGAGCTTGACTTCAGATGTGTTGGGTATACTGTGTTGATCTTACTATGAATTCCATGGTTGTCATTAATACTTTTGTTAGTATTTTATTAGTATTTTAAAAGTAGGAAGTGTTTACTCACGGTAGTCAGTCATTGTGGATCAACTTGTAGTACCTTACAGGCCACTGACTATATGTTAAAAAAAGTGTTTTATTTGAGTGTTCCTCACCTTTGCTATATCAGAAGTTCTCTCTGTATTATTAATGTTATTTTGGTTTAAACTTCACCCAGTCTTCACTGAACTATTTAGGATGGTGAAAACTAAAAGTCTGTCCTTGATTTCCAATGTCCTGCTTGTTCAGGGATTAGTTAAGTATTGGAGTTTCTCTGACCTTAGTTACTGAAGAGTTTAGTTACCAAACTTCATTTTCACAGTTTTAAATACTAAGCATTGGCTATTTTGATTTCTCAAGTTTGTGATTTAATTCTTGTAAAGTAGATGTTCTGGACTTTCTAGATTTTTTTTTTTTTAATAGCAACTGGTGCAAGCTTCTAACTGAGCAGTCACATTTTATATTTTATATCGTGACTAATTTTTTTGAAATGCTACTTATATTTTTCTGTATGTGACTATATATGACAAAGGAAATAGCTCTAATATAAAATAATGGGTTTGTATGAATATCTAAAAATACAACTAATAGCAAATGCTGATAGTTTACTTTTTATAAATATTTGATTGGTTACTCTAGAAGTTCTTGAAATAATTCTTTTGATGTTTGTGAAAGTACTAAGTTGTGAAATATTTATTGTACTTCATATTGTTCAGTTGTAAATCCTTGAATGTGTTTTTGAGAGTAAAAGTAAATATTAAAAAACTGACTGCATCAAAGGAATTGTCAAGTAATATTTAATCTTCATGGAATTCACATTCTTCAAGCACAGTGAAAACAAAAAGGATTCTAAAATCTTGTGGCTATTGGTGTCATAAAGCTTTTTATGCGTCATGAGTAGGTTTACTCATACCCCTGACTTGAACACTTAAAGGTAGCGAATGTCCTTCATGCCATTTCATAAGTTTAAAACTCTTGTCTTTCATCAGTGTAGATTTTATCTGAAGTCACATTTATGATCCTGATGCCTGCTAGTTTTGGAAAATTCTTCACTATTATGCATGAGGAGTGAATGTGGCATTTCATTAGTAACACTGTGTGACAGTAGGTAAAACTGTAAAATTTTTGTTTGTGGACTCTTACCTGAATCAGCACATGACTTTTTCCCCTTCAAATACTTGAATATATAGCATCGCTTTGCGGTACTGGAAGATATAATAGCTTAAAATGTTTTATTCCTTTAATGTTGCAGAACTGTAGTGGAGTACTATTGAATAATTATTGAAGAATTTGAAGTATGTTGAAAGTTTTTCCAATATCTCCAAATATTTCATCAACTTTCTGACCATCTGTAATTATGGTCCTTCCTTGTATCAAAGTGTGTCTATCTGTGTGTTCACCAAGCTGAATTTGCATAATGTGAGATCTGGTCCTGATGTGCAGTAAAAAGCATGGAGATGAAGGAAAATTCTGGGGAGCTTCTAGTGCTATAGACCTTATTATTCCAAACAGCCAAGTTATTTTTGAACTATAAATTCAAGATTTCTTCAAGATAAATTATAGGGATGCTGGGGTTATGTTTTTTTAAATAGCACTCAAAACCAGTTACCTATAGAAGAGAGAGATAATTTGCAGGTTACACTGCAGGGAGTATGGCAAAATATAATTATTCATATTAGAAATTTGGCTATTAATATTGTCATTTTGACTAATGCCAGGAGTTCCAGGCTGTTGATAAATTTACCAGTAATGCAGGGAAAGCTTGTCGCTTTTACTGTACCTTTTTTACTTCTTTGGGTAGTTCTGTAGATCAATAGAGTCTGGCCTTAGTCTCAGGGAGTAAGTGCAGGACCGGACTACATGAGCAAAACCTTAATTTGAAAAATTGTCAAAACATGACACCTGCTAATTTTGCTGAGGAATTAGGTTTCTCCTTATAGGTGTGGAAAACTAACAGATATTAATGGCATGAGTTGAACAGCTTTCAGGAACACTCGTGGTAGTTTTTCCTCATTTTTTTCCTTGGGTTAATTCCTTCTGATAAGATTGCAGCCTGATCTCCAGTATGTATAGTGGCATAGGTACAGACATACACTGGAAGGCTAATTTTTTTAAGTAGTCTTTGTGTAGCAAAAAAACCCCAAAAAAGTGTTACATAGTAAGTTACTGCTCATTGAGAAACTGTAGTTCAGTATCAGGTAAGTATAAATAGTTAAATATGTATAGACATAGAGATATAAATGAGCTTACAACAAATATTTTGGTGACTCTCCACTACAAATATGTAACATAAGATCTGGATTAATATGGACAGAACAGTTTATGTAACACTGTTTGGACGCTCTTTGGTCATTGACTCAGTGATCTGCAAGACCAGCATTTTACAAATTGTTAGATTTGTTGTATTATATGATGATACTGCCAAGTTGTACCACCTTCTGTCTGCTGGAATCATAGCTTCACTAGCTCTGTATTCACTTAGGAATGAAAATCCTTTTGAAGTCTAACAAGAGCTGATGGTCAGGACAGTGAGTAGTTGTTACTACTTGCAGTGAACTCGTGTTACAGATTTCAGCATGATGACGAAGGTTAACAATGAAGTGTTTTCTTTTCAGCAACACTGCATTATATTTCTCTAGTGAAAGTAGGAACAGAGGTCTGCTCAGCCGTGTGTTGGTAGACTGTGTTGGAGAGTGCAATAGTTAACTACTCATTTTTTTCAGTCATAACTTACTTTAACAATTTAGAAACTGGCAAACATGTAGATGAGGTATTTTGACAGCCCTTGTACTAAGTATAAAGAAGCATATGGAAGCCCATATCTTTTAATTGCCTTTGCGGAATCCAGGCTGGAAATTTTGATTCTTCACTTTTTGTTTGCTAAAGTCCTTGTAGGTGTTGTCAGTGTGACAAGTTCTGATCATGTTTACTTGAAGCCTGATGGTAGAGCAATTTACTGTTCTAAATTTAAGGCATATTTTTAGAATATGTTCCCTTTTGAATAACCTGAAACTCCTATAAGAACACCACTTAGGAATTAACTTAGTTGCATCTGATCTTGTCAGTCTTGCCAGCGCCTGTTGTCTCCATATGCATTAATTTATTCTTTTGAAAAGATTCACAGTAGTTTTTTTTTTTCTTAATCATTTAGTATCTTCATTAGAAAGAAAACAAATAGTATGGTGTATCTGTTTTTATTACTTTTTCTGAATGAATGAAAATAACCTGCAGCTTGCCTCCCTCCATCCTCATGTTTCTTTAGAATCTGTAAAAACAATATTTTTTTAAAATTTCAATTAATTTTAACCTGAAAATTTTAATCTCTTTAGATTGTTTGTTTATTAATGAATTACTGCAAATACAAGTATTTCCTGGCAACTAAGAGAGTAAAACAATCCCTGCAGGTTCTGAAGTATCTGTACAACTTTCTCTTTAGAAGTGTCTTTACAGATACTCTGAGTTTGACTGGCACTGCATGCAAATCTTAATGGCATTTCGTTGGCTTGCTAGAAATAAAATTGCTCTTGTTGTTTATCGGCTTTTGTTAGCGCCTAAGGAAGCTGTAAATTTTCTCCACAAACCTTAAAAAATTTCAGCTGTTGATCTGGAGCTGCTTAGATATAAAGTTGATTTTTAATTAATTAAAGTGCTAAGGCTGTCAAATATCATGTGTCTTATGTGACACTTTCCCTTACAGTTTCTCTTATCGCTTCCATTTGCAGTATAGTTTGTTTCTCATTTGCCTTTGTAATTGCAAGTGAGACACTCTTGAAGGGATTTCCATGTAGTGGAGGTTCTTCACTGGGACTGGGAAGACATACAAGGAGGAAAACTGTGTCCCTGTCTCACTGGCAGCAAGGAGCAAAATGTGTCAGAACCAGTACAGTGAGAGGAAGGAAAAGGAATGAAGCAAAAGCATTTTTTCAACTATCCAGAAATTCACATATTTCACAGATGAACCTTTTTGCTGTCATTCCAGTGATTCCTTGAAATTGGCTGAAGATTGTGTATGTGAATGGAATAGGAGACTTTAATTTGTATCACTTTTATTACTACTTTTCATTGAAATAAACAGGGAAAGTGAACAAGACTCTTTCACCTGAAGAGAATGCACAAGCATCACAAATAGCTATTTGGACCAGTATGTCAGCAATATCTGGAATTTAAATTGACCACTTAGAAAAGATCATAATCCCACTCAAATAACTGGGGTTAGTTTTTAGGTATGTGAAACAAAGAATTACTGTAACTCTTTAAGAGGAACACAGATGACTGGCCTTGTCATTCAGGAAATCAAATGATTCAGCCATTCAAAGTATAGAGTACATGAAATTCAGTTAAAGATGACATTCCAAACTGGAAATCAGGAAGGAGAATTTAACTGTCTACAAAGTACTATACTGCAATGTCCTGTGCCAGCTCATGTGACATGACTGGAACATTGCTGTGTTAGGATGGCTTCAGAAACCTTTTATTCTAAGTACAGTGCTCAAGGAGGCATAAAGTGGAAGGCAGAGATAAAGTTTATATTAAGCACACATACAGAAGTTTTAGGTGTTTTACAGAAACTGGAATATTTGCTGTTGTGACAGAATGCTTGTTCTGAGAGTTGTGAATTACAGTACTTTACATCTTTTCATTGTCATATTTCTGTGTTTCCTCTTCACAAATTCAAGCAATTTCACATAATGTTATTGCAACCTATTGCTATGAATCCATTTCCCCTTCTGCCTGCATGCACAGACCCTTACAGGAGGTGGAAAGAAAGATCAGAAAACCAGGATCCACCAAATAGGATAGATATGACTTGGTTGGAAAATCTATTTGTGGGCCTAGCACCATTTTCTGTAGTTAAAATAAGCCCACTTTTGCTTCTAATCACATGCTTTTCCTGAGAGTCATAAATTAAATACCCTATTTGTAGTCAAAGACTGTTTATCTACTCTTTCTTAATCCTCTGCATATACTTACGTACAACATTGTGTCATATGCAGGCAATTGATTTGGGAGAGTTTTGATTATAAATGTTTTTTGTAATGAAAGTCATCATCCAAGGATTTGATTCATTTACTGAAAAGAAATGCAGTAGTAAATATTCTGTGACAACAGATCCTACTGTGGGTGACATATATCATAGGAAATGTGTTAATTAGTTGTAGGAGTTTCTGGGAGAGGGTTGTTCTGGATTTTTTTTGTGGTTGCCTCTGAAGTGTTGCATTTTGGTATTCCATTAAATTATAGATGTAATGGCATATGTCCATATGACTTATAGGTGCCTGAAGTAATTTGTTTACAGAGCATCATATTGAGGTAGCCCTTTTTCTAATTATAAAACCTGATAGGGAATTTGTCTGATGATTATGGGAATTATTTTTTGTGCCATTCTATATTCATATGAATTTCATATTCATATGAAATATAAGAACAATTTTAACAGCTTTTAAAGTTTTACTTACACTTCATTCTGAGCTTGGCCCATTCATATGGAGGGTTGATGTAATGCTTTGAACAAAATGTAACTCTTAAGTGCTCCCTGTATAGGCCTGAGTTTTCCTAGCATTTTAAATCTTACTGAGATCCTTTAAGTGGATGAGAATTTTACTCTTTACCTTCACAAAGAAATACATGTAAATTAATGAGAATTTTTTTCAAAGTGGATTATTTAAATTCTTAATCTATTTTACTAGCAATTATAGAAAACAGATTTTTTAAAAATTGTCATTTCTTTAGAGGGATTCTACTTTTTGTGATTTATAGATCAGATTTATCTTTGAAGGGACTGTGGATTTGATGGAATTTTTAAAGGTTACATAAAAGTTTGCACACACTGCCATTGTTTGCATAGGGAGAGGGCTGCAAATTGACCTGCAGAATGGCATCAAGTGTAAAAGAAGAGGTACTCAGTATGTTTGACAAATGAAGACGGAGATGAGACTATATGATCTCATGGTATAAAGTAAAAACAGTTGATTTTTTTTTTTTAATTACAGCTTTCTGAGATATTGAAGATTTTACTCTTCACTGAATAAAATATTAAAAACTAAGGGCATTTAGTGCAGAGCTGTTGCAACATATCCCAACAGATACCAGCAAAACATTTTACCTGTGAAGGTTTTTTCCACACTGCACCATTAGCTCTTCCTGCAGCTTCTAAGTGATAATGGCTTATCTCTGTCATCCTAAAACTTTGGAGTGATTGTTTTAACAATGGTGCTAATTGCTTAACTGACATCAAATAGCATTTCAAGCCTCCCTCTATGGGTGTAAAGAATTTGTGTGAAAGAACTGGAGTTACAGCCTGGGTGAACACAGCAGTAGCTCATGACAAGAATTTGTTGCTGTCGAATCTGTGTTTAGAATGTACTAAATGTTTTAATGAGAAAGTATTTAGCAAAAAAGTGGGAGAGAATATTGTTCAATGAAGTGTATTTACAGCCTAGCCAGAGCAGATTGTAGCTTGGTTTTCAGCTGTATTTAATGCATGCTAACTTAACTGAGTAATGTTTGTGTTTACATTATTTGGAGAGAAAATATAATTTTGAGCCAAAGATTGTTGCTGCTAATTATGCCCAAATTATTAGTTCAAGTGGAGAGTCAGGAAAATAAATTGTTTCCCTTGATTTCAAACTGTAAGTCAAATCTGATTACTGTAAAATACCTGGAAAGGCTTTGAATCTTTCAAAGTCAGTTATTTTTCCAGCAGCTACCATTAGTACCTTCCTATCATCCTTTTGCTGTCGCCCATTGAATACCAACCCCCTTGTCTCTTCAGGTAATATATTTTTGTTTAAATTTAAATTTAGATAAAAATTAACAGAGTAGCATGAAGGTGAATCTCAAGCTAGTTTCAGTTTGATTTTTTTTTTAAATCAGGAAAAAAGATGCATTAATATTTTAAATCTTAAGGTACAATCCTATTAACTGTCTCTTATTTAGTGTTACATAAAGATGCCTTAGTCTTTTGCTGATCTTTGCTTTCAGTATTGCTGACCCTGCTTGAAAGAGTAAAAGCTAAGTAACATTTCTTCATTGATGTGCCCATGAAATTAGGTCTCGGTACATTGAACTTTACAGTATAAATAGCAGGTAATGCTAAAGTTAATTTATGGTTTCTTGGACATATCCTTAATGGGCTAAAGTAATAGAACTTAAAAAAAGAAGTGAATATAGTTCATTGTTCTGACAGCAGTATCAGATTGCTGTTTTCAGTTACTCTGTGTCATTCTGTGAGTCATCTCTCATGTACAGTACCTGAGCATTAAAAGAATCATTGGATCAGCATGGTTGTCTTTGTAGCTTGGCATTACCAGACATTCAGCTGGTGTGCTTTGATTTCTCTAAGTGACCTGTGTCCTGACTTAGTGCTGCTTTTCTAAAAGCATCTTTTTCTTCACACAAGTGAGTTTCCTGGTGGTCATAGTGCATAATGCATGCTACTTTATGCACTGAGCTTGTACCTCACTGGAAAACAGAGCCTTACTCTTTCCTGCTAAATTTTTACACTTGAATTGTGAGTGATTTGGAGGCTTGAAGTTCTTGACTTAGGTTAGTAAAGTGCATTTATTTTGTACCTTCCATTAACATATTGAAAAGTATAAAATTTTTATGCTAGCAGATAGTTTAAATTAAATTAGATCTGGTTTTGTACATTTGTGGTGAATTTATCAATTTGTGATAAAACCAGATCCAATTAAGCTAATAGAAGAGATTGTCTTGGTTTTATATGCATGCTTAAAGTAATTTTTGTAGAGCCTTTTTTCCAGGGATATAAATTCCAGGGTACAACATTAAATTGATTTACTTAGTGTTGACACAGTACTCCAGGGCCATCAGACCTGTAAAAACTCGTGGTGATGCTAGGAAAATGCTGTTTATAGCTCTGTCTTCTGTACTACGCAGCTTCATGGGTAATTTCAGAGGCCCATTTTAACTGAGTTGTGATAAAGATTCAATTTATACAGTGAAATTTTAAAAAAATGCTTTTCTGAACTAACAGCCTTGTCAAGCTGTCTTGGACTGGTTCGTAATAAATACAAGAGATAAATTGTCGGGCTGAGCCTGTGTAGGGGGAAGGAGAAGCTGAGGGCTTTCTTCTTGATGTTCAAAGTTTCATGTGTGAAATTCCCATTAGCCCTTTACATAGTCATCTCTGAACTCAGGCACTTATCAGGAGTAATCTCTGTGTTACTTTTATGTCTGTAATGTCTATCCTTACAAAAAATTTAAACATGTTGTACAGTTTAATGTCTTATACAGGAATATCTCACGTTCCCTTGCATTTCTAGGAGTATTACTTGGCAAGAGTGTTAATAGAGAATTTGTGTGCATTTTACATTCAGTGCACTGACAAGATGAAAAAATATTGTGTATAAAATGGTAAAAGAGAGCATTTTTTTTTTTCATTTCGTAGAAGTCATGTGGAATATATAAACATTTTCATTGTTTTACTTCCTTCCAAATTATTTTCGTTTGCTCAAAGAATCCTACCTGGTCTTCAGAAGTGGTGCTTTACTTTGGGTTGTGAGAATTCTAATCAGTGATATGGAAAGAGCTGTCTAGCTGGAAAACACAGTGTGATTTTTAAACTAACCCACATCCTGATTTCAAGTCATGCTACACCTAGCACGTGAGGAATGTTGTATGTGTACTCCCACTGAGTCAGGGACAGTTAGAATTTAGCATAAGCTCTAACTAACCCTGTCTTATGAATGGCTGTCACCCTTACTTCCTTTATGAGCAGCTTGTCTTCATGTAATATGTTAAGTGACTCTTTCAAATTCTTGAAAATTGAATAATACATTAAAATGACCAAGGAGAACTTTGGATTTAGTTTTTGGGTTTAGTTTTATACTTAGTCTTGTAATTTTGCCCTTTGGTATCTTCTGAACATAATGCCTTCATTTTTGTCATGTGCAAGAAATAGTAATAATTTAGGGTCCTTTGTATCTACTTCTGGTATAAATGTCTGGGATAGCAGAAGTTGCTTTTCGTTAAGCCGCCTACTTCACTTTACATTTTACTTGATGACTACTCAGCTATTCTTTGGTTAATAGTCTGAGTCCAATAGGTTTTCTTTTTATGTTTCTTCCCTCCCCCCCAAGAAAGTCGTGCATCACATAGATAATTGGTTTTTAGCTTAACTGCTCCAGATTTGCAGAGTATTGCAGGATTTCATGTGTATGTTTTAACAATAAATTATGTTGAAAGTTTGATCTTTGCCTGTGTTGCACTTAAGGCAGTGGAAAAATCGTATAGCAACGAATTAATGAAGGAAATGTTAGGATGAATGTTTAAGTTTGAGAACTAAATTTTATTTTAAACTTATTAGTTAAGTGTGTACTAGTCAAGTAAATGGACCCGTTACTGTTGACAGCAAGACTAACTAGAGAAGAGGGTACCACGTCTATATGATTAAACTCTTATTGTCAAGAACTGCTGACCTACATCCAGCTGCTTTGGGGAATGATGCTTTGGCTGCATTAACTACCAAACTCATGCTCTGTGTCTGGGGTTAGTTTGCTTAGTAGCAGTCTGACAGTTCACCCATAGAGACAGACAACCAAGCACCAGTGCCCGGGAGCACTTTCAGGACATATTTAACATACTAAATAAATGTAGCTGTTGAAGATGCAGAAAAAATCTTGCCTCTAACGTGCTTAACAAAAGAATATGTAAATGCATCGTTACAACACAAATCAGAGGGTTTGAGTTTAATATTATGGCTATTTAAATATTTAAATTGACCATATGATGATGTTGAAATTGCTGGTACCTGGGCTTCTGTAAGTGTTAGGAGTATGTTCTGTATACCTCAGCACTAGTGGCTGTGTAAGTGTTAATGATCAAGCACATGATTAGTTAATTCAGTGTGTGACTCATCTTACTGCAGAAATACTGAATGAACTGACACAATAACTTTTTCCCCCAATAGTGTGCTGGAGAAGAGAATTGGGTGGACAGTCGGACTATTTATGTTGGGCATCGTGAACCACCTCCAGGCACTGAAGCCTACATTCCACAGAGATTTCCAGATAACCGAATAGTCTCATCAAAGGTAGTAATATTTTCTTTCATTCACGTACATAAATGAGCTGAAGTTATTCTGTATGTGTTCATTTATCTCTTTCAAGATTTTCTTCCTATACTTCCTGCATATTTTTTCTTTCCACTGACCGACAGAGGTAGAATGAAGGTATCTTATTCCTTCTACGGAAACTAATAGCCAAATCGCCTCCAATATGAATAGAAATAAAATGACTTCTCCATTGTTTACTGTAGTATATAATATAGTACAGCTTTGAGTAATGTGCTTTTCCACAAAGGAAAAGTAAGAAAGAAAGTAAGAAAGCACTTTTCATTTGGGGCAATCCTGGAGTAAAGACTCCAAGTAAAGACTGCATCCTTTGTAATCCTAAGCAATACCTCAAAGTACTAGAAATAGCTTCATTTGTGGAGCACTAAAATTCATCATGCTATCTCCAACACAAGTGTCATTCCCTTCAAAAGCTCGTATTGACAAAACCCCATAGAAATAATAATTTTTGTTATACACATGCAAGTGTAAAGTCTTGGTATTGTGATACATTTGTGCCCTTAAGAAACCTTCGAGTTGTTCCCCACTTCAGCTAGTAAGCTTTAACTTCCATAAGTTTCAGCAGCTTTCTGTGAAAGTTGGGATATTGTTACTCTCCAACTGGCTTGGTTTAGCCAAAAGTTTGTGTTGCAGTGGCATGGAAAAATGGACATTTGCAGCTGACAACTCAAGAAGTCCAAGTTATTAGTGTGTTTGGTTTTTAATCTTTGTGAGCACACACCTCCAGTCAACGAATTCAAAAGAACAGCTGCTTTACTGAGAGAATTTCTTTTTGAACAGTGTGTCAAATCCACAGACACTTTAAGAACCTTAGTAGCATTGTGATCTCAAGGAACTGAGTGCTTACTCTTGTGGATCCAAACACTTGCCATCCATTAACATAATGGCAAAGCTGTAATGAAACCCACGCTTTTCACAAACGGTGTCATGCGAGATTTTGCATTTTAGTACCTTCTTTCACTGCTGTTTTTAGTACCTTCTCTCCATACTTCATTCAAAAACAGTATAATGACAAGCAGCATAGTATCTAAGCATCTTTAGATTGTTCAAAAGGTAATGCAGTGAATAATCCAGATGAAGTACAGTCAAACTGATACAGTAGTAAATCCTGTGTTCTACATGTTGATTTGTATTGGCTTTTGAATTATGGAAGAGTAAACACATTTTATGCAAATTTTGGTACTCCTGTGACAATCTTCTTGTTTTTCATCTCATACATTTCATCTGGGATTTATATAAATAAAGTCATTGAAGTTATGGCTGATACTTTTTGAAATAAAACTGTCCTGCTCAACTCTGCAAGGTGTTTTGACACTTTTTTGTGAATATTAAATTAGTGGAAGTTTCAAGTTACTGTTACAGAGTGAGATTTTTAAGTATGACTTAGACCTGGATTGAGTTGAGGAATCCCTGGCAGCAATTAGTAAATATGTATGACTTCAACAAGTTCAGAAAGGAGACTTCACTGTATTTTTATTTGGATATAAAGTATATTTAGTTGAATGTTTTTAATGTGAAACTCTAGTTGTGAGCTGTGTCTGTAAATATTTTTTCATAAACAACAGGTATTAGTGAAAATATATATATTTTATATATATACACAATGTTTCTCAGTTTTTCTGTTTATTGATTAAATTTCTCTCACTTAAAAAATAAAATATAGGTTGTTTTTGTGAAAGTAAATACAGTGGTAATATTTCAGGAGGGGACAGAGTTCACGTAAATGTTTTATAATATTGAACAGTTCTTTAGACTGCTGAAAGCTGTTTTATTGACAGTTGCCTGTATATGAGAAGTTTCTGTGCTGTCCCTTTCAAGAAAACTCTTATTTATATGCTCTATCCCAAACAGCCTGAATAAAGAGCATCATTGTGATTTGACTTGCGTTCATTCTGGTTCTGTAAGCTAACTAATCTTAACTTTTCACCCTGTCCTTGTCCCTTACTTGCTTTGGGGGCATCTGTTACAATGTAGGAAACACAGACCTTTTCACCCTGTCCTTGTCCCTTACTTGCTTTGGGGGCATCTGTTACAATGTAGGAAACACAGACATAAGCGTCCTGAAAAATTATCACATATACCACATAAAGGTGGCAAATCCATAATTGTCAGAATAGAATAAAGATACATGCAAGCAAACTGTGTAATGTTACTTGAGCCGTGAAGGATACTTACTTCATCTTTCATCGGCGAGACAGACTTTCAGCTGTGCTTTTATAGGTCTTAAGTGCTTATGTAAGAAGGTGTATGATTGCTCTTCAAGGATGAGGAACTCTGGACTTTCAAGTACATATTTTACCAATTTAAGACACATTGAATTTCTGAAAAGGGTAGCTTAAAACCATGAAGAAACCTCATCAATTAGTCTGTCTGTGTGCTGCTGTACTAACAAATGTCATGTCATAATGCCCTGAAAAAGACAGCAGCTGGCAATAATATGAACCTTAAACTTTCCTAGTCTTGCCAAAGGTATACTTCACTGTGCTTCAGCAGAGGCTTCCTGGTGTCAGCAAGATAGTTATTTTATCTGAGTACAGAGTGATATTTCTTGTATATTGCAAAGTCACAGTGGAACGTGATTAATACTCTGTCTACTTAATGACACATTCCTGGTCATGAAAATTTATAGAGACAGACCTGGGCAAGACATAAGTGTCCTATTTGTTTGATGTGTTAGTTCAATTATGATTTTAAGAGTGTATTGCAGAAGGGCTGTGTTGAAACAATAGAGGCAAAAAACTTATGTCTTTTGGATTGTGCAAGCAGTTTGTTTATGTTCTACAGATAGTGACCTTTGTAATGTGGATCCTTATGTTGATCTGACTTCTAGCTACTTCAGCTGCCTAGGGTGTTAGCCTTTAAAGTGGTTGTTATGTACCCTTGATTGAATTTATCACATGACAGTGATGCAGCATGGCAAAATGTCAGCTGGTAGAAAAACCTAATGTTTCAAATGAGAAGAAAGAAAGCAATTGAATTGGCAGGGAGGTGGCTTGCTTTTATTCTTTAACAAATTATACATATTTTGAAATTTACTTTTTAGTAGAACTGCTAGGTCAAAAGGAAACCAAGTTAAACCATGTACCAGTTAGCAAAACTGGGTAGGAAACAACCTTGTTCCTTCTTCTGATGCAGGATAACAGAAGGGTCTTATTTTTTTTAAAGACTGATAAATCATGAAATATCTTTTTAATACAAAACTTCCTTAAGGTCCAAGCTTTTTGTGCTGGGAGTACTCCAGTCAGTATGCTAAACAGAGTATCTGTACATGTGTAGTAGTACAGAGATGTGCCTGATGAGCTAAGAATTGCCCAAGATCCTTCTGTCACAGTACACTGTCACCAGCAGTAGATCCTTAGGGGAGTACATATAGAAGAAGTACTACAAGAAGAAGTACATAGAGTGATACTTCCTCAGAATACTCTCTGGGTGTTGGTGCTCAGTGACTTAGCCATTTGTGAGCCAAAAGGTATGATTTTGTTTTTAATAGTCTTTAATTCAATACCTTTTAAGCCCATGTAAATTCTAAGAATACATGGTTCAGGCCCAGTTAAACTGTAGAAATGTTTGCCAAAAGAAACTATGAACCTTCATTTTATAACTGTGTTAATTTGAGTTCATATTCAAAGTCTTTGAATCTGAAAATTACTGTTATCCCTTGTTTGATTCCATTGATTTTCCACTATATTCCTTTCCAGGCAGAATATCCTTAACCTGTTCAATAATTGTTTGTGTGGAAGCTAGTTCATACCTTTGCTCAGACTTGGTCTTACCTTTTCTCACACCAGCTGTAGAGTTTTTGAGGCATGTGCAGATCATTCAATACACAACAAACTATGGATTAATATAGTGGCATGATGATGTTTTTAGTTTGTTTTTAATTTGTTAATATTTTTCACCATCTGAATTATCTTTTCCTGAAATTGGTCTGATATCTTTATAGAACTGCTATGCTTCCAAGATCTCATTTTGTAGACAAAGTAGGGATTTGCATCTCCTATTCTAGCTGAATCAATGAACTGAAGACTAACTGAATATGTACATTTGTCTCTTGAACAGAGACAAAAATTGTACCAAAAATAAAATCTTCTTTTGAGACAACAATATGGAGTTCAGTAGAAACATGTTTAATTACAGCTGCTTATGGCTTTTGACAGACAACCTAAAGAATGAAGCACAAGAAAGAACCAAAAATTTCAGAAATGCCTGGATAGGAATAGCCTGTTGAATAATAGGTCAGAGACTTCCCTGTGTGTCAGAGACAGCTGACAAACTTAGAAAACCCAGAAACTTCAGATAGGAGATCTAATTGTTTTTTTCCATACTACCCATAGAGAAAGCTGGGCTAGAGAGACGTAGAAAGTCTTTTATTTTTCCTTTCAGTCTGGGAGTAATCAGTACATAGTATTTTGTGGTGGTGCTCCTGTCTAGCTGTGAACTTGTCCTGTCGTAGTTTCACAAAGAGAAATTTTTACAGCTACAGAACCCACTTGTGCCTAGGTCACCAACATAACTGGAGGCAGCAGGTCCTAAACTCCCAGAAGATGATATTGAGGAGTATTGGGATATGACTCTTCAATGAAATGCAAGGTTGAATCTACAGTGGATGCAGACCTGTTACTTGAAGAATTTGCCTAAAGAGATGTCACTGAAGTTAAATTATAATTTGAAATCACAAAATGATCTCTTGTGCTGTAGCTTTATTTCCTGTTCTTCATATAAAGAAGCAATAAGGTGAACTCAGATGGGGAAACAGTAGTATTATTAACTCCTGCTTTGAAACGCTGTATACTATATTAGTGGACCTGAAGTGATCCTGGTTTTGTTTCACAAATACTGCAGTGTTCTGTTGTCTGCCTGTTTCCTTGGGACTTCTCAACAAATACTGATCCACTGATTTCTATGACAGTGGCCTAAAACAGTAATTCTGCATTTTGAGTACTATATATACAAGAGAAACTTTAGCTACCTTCAGTGCTAATCTGATTAATTGTGAGTCATCTTAATCGCAGTGACTAATAGTTAAATAAAGTTAAATAATTCTGACATGTTTCAGCAGATGTTGAAATATTCCTTTCTTTCAGCAGAAATTCATGCCCTTGTGCTGTACCTTTTCTGTGCAGCACTCGTTTATAGTACCACTATAAAACCACAAAGACCGAGTGTGCTCTGATTTCTCATTTTGTTGCCACATTTAGAAGAAATGTTAATACTGAAGCTTAAGGAAATATTAAAATACCTCTGCCAGGATGAGCCACTTGGAACCCAGAAGAGACCTAGGCTGTCCTGCACTTCTCCAAAGTGATGCTTCGTAACGGGGAAGATTTGTCTGGCCTCTCTACGGCCATGAGATAGCAGTTTCAAGATGAGGAGTTCAAACACAGCCCTGAGCAGTAACATCTAAAAGTCAAAAAAGCATCCAAAGCCCACAGTGGGAATAGGCCTTGTCATGTGAAGCTGATAAATAATTATGTAGAATACTCTCTGTGGGCAGAGAGGGTGATTGTACACCAATGTGTATAGGACAGGGACCGATGCAGGGAGTGTTGTGTGAGCCTTCTAGTGTGAACATACTGCTCTGCTTTAAAGCAGCTGTAACACAGAATTCCCACCTTGAGCTCAGGTAATCCACTGACTGACTCACAGCCACACTGGCTGAAGCAGGAGGCCAGATCCCATGCTGCAGGGGTTGAAGAGTCAGATGTGCCCAACTGTGCCAGAGTGTGAGTGGGGCACGAGCCGTTGTTGGCAGTCAAGCTTAAATACTTTTTAATCGATTGGACTCCCTAAGGTGCCAGCTCAGGGATAACGATACCTGAGATGGGATGTGAGTCCATGGTTGTGCACTGCTCCTTCCAGGCACAATAATACAATTTCCTTTTGTGGATAACTGCCAGTGCCTAGAGAGCAAGGAAGAGCTCCTGTTTGCTTTTGATGATGGATCCCTGGATGGGATTTCCAGGGCAAAAGCTCTCTGCAACTTCCTTTGTGTTCCCAGGAGAAGCCATCTACCCTTCCCATGACTTGGTCCACGGTTATTAGCAATATTTTATACTCTGCTGGTACTATCCCTAACAGAGCCTTTAATTTAAGTTTTTTATGTCAGTATGGAGTCTGCATGTAGCAAGAGAGAAGCAGAAGAAGGAAGCAAAACAAGCAGATCCAAACCTAACACCAGGGATGGCAGGTGTAATTTTTCTCATTTCACATATAAGAAAGTGAAGTTTGCTTACTCTCACACACTTTCTCTTCTGTTTTCCTAACATTCTCTGTGACTTCTGTCTTCAGTCAGTCATCTGTGCTGTAAGATTTATTTTTATTTTTTTAAAATTATAATTAGATAATTACAGATGCTGAGGAGTGTCCTTGTCAGAGGAGTTCCTGGAATTAATAGCTTGTATTTTATAAGATTGAGAGTTGCTAAACAAGGATGACTAAAGATAGGCTTCTTTGTTTTAATAGAATTCCTGTTTTATTAGCAACAGTTTTTAAGAAACTCTATGCCAAAATATGTATGCTTGTTCCTTAAATGTGTAGGCACCATTTGATCTAACTTCCCAGAACCAGTTTTATTTTTGCACTTTCTCTGAATGTACTGGTGGCTCTAATTCACTTGTAAAAGCCCTACATGTAGCAGAGCTTCCCCAGGGATCCCTGTGCTGTGAACAACCTTGTGATGTGGAGAAACAGGGGTCCCTCCCTCAGTGGGGTGATAAACATTGTGCAGATGCCACGTATGTTAATACTGTCGTTAACAATATTGTTAATTGTCCTTCTACAGTCGTTCCAAATTGCCTTAAATATTGCAAAGTATTTTCCAAAATAGTCCAATTTTATTGAGTATCATATAAACACAGAAGTCTGAAGTTTTCTGCCTCAAGTTAAAGACTTGATACTGAGTTAATACATTAAAGAATATAGATCAGTTCTTCTACAGACTTCCTATATGTTTATAAGCAAGTCACTTGAGTTAGACAAGCCATGCTCTCAACTCAGATCTTATGATTTCAGAAGATTATTGACTTCCTATACTTTCATACTCTTTGCTACAGTTCGATTTGCTAGTTCTGTGATAGAGTTAGACAAAGTGTGTTTGAAAAAAGTAATAATTTTATAAATAAAACTAATTTAAAGGAAATTGTCAAACTTTCGATCAGACCTTTTTCAACTATTCTGTTGAAGGGGGATGATTATATCTATGTAATATATTAAACGCTTATGTTGTTTTAACAGCGTAATACTATGTAAGGTGGTATTATATAGAGAGTGTTGTGTCCAGTACCTAAAAGAGGCCTGCAAGAAAGATGAAGAGGGACTTTCTACAGGGCATTTAATGATAAAACAAGGGGGAATGGGCTTTAAACTGAAAGACGGTTGGTTTAGGTTGAATATTAGGAAGAAATTCTTTACTGTGAATGTGGTGAGGCACTGGAAGAGGTGGCCCAGAGAGGCTGTGGATAATACATCTGTGAAAGCATTCAAGGCCAGATTGGATGCAGCTTGGAGCAACTTGGTCTAGTGGAACGTGTGCCTGCCCCTGGCAGGCAGGTTGGAAGTCTTTTGAAGATCCCTTTCCACCCAAACCATTCTATGATAGACACATATGCCTGCAATCTAGTTTTTAAACTGTAGCTTTAAGAATGCAGTGTTTCTTGGTAACTGATAGATACTATAAAAATCCATGTATTAAAAATACTGAAGTCACTATGGACACAAGTGACTGCAAAATTATTGTTCAGCTTTTCTCTATACTTCCCTGAATTTACTATCTTCAGGATGGATTCTGTTTTGCAGAAGGGATGAGAATCAGCTTAGCAAGATATATGTAAACTAGGGTGAAGCAACATAGTAGATGTTTTTGTCATAATAGTTTTAAGGGTTTACATGAAATAGTCAAAAAGATTGAGGGGAAGTGAGTGAAATCAGAATGGGTTGGAAGAGAGGTGTTGACTAAAACAAATAACGTGAAACTGAGGTGTTGACAGAACTCAGTAGTGCAGTATGGAGTGGTTTATCTTACTGCTCCAGCTTTTGATGTCAAGTGATTACTTAAGAAACTCTCCATTTACTTAAGGAAATACCTCTTACTATGGAAAGAGAAGCTTGAAATATGAGCCAGAATTCTGGCATGTAGATATCAAATGAACAGGTCAAAATACAGTGTTTTAAAAAAATCAAACCATTGTCAAGAAAACTATTTTGTATCTTTGAATTCATGTGACTGGCTCTAATAAGGAGGTGTTGGAGCTGAAAGCAACATGGCATCAGTAGTTGGTGCATTGGTGAGATGAAACCAGGGGCCTAAGCTGGAATACTGTTAAGGTGTGCATGAGTAGTTCAAGCATATGATTACAGAAGTACACCAGCACTGCAGGTGCTACGGCAATTATAGATGGGAAGAAACTCTACCTGAATGATGCTGATTTGACGCCAGACAGACTGATTTTACAATTTCTTGCACAGTGCTTCAGATGCATCTGTTCGCACAGTGTGTTCATCTCTTGGATGAATGTGTAAATGCTACTTCTTGCTGTTTGAGGTATTAAGTCCCGCATGCAAAAAAGCATATATGTGCTGTGGCCTCTATTGTAGCAATTAAAGAAGATCAATGAAGCCTTCCCTAACTTAAAAACTTATTCAAATAGTGTGTAACTGTTTGGATAACCTTATATCCTTCAAGTGAATTACAGTGAAAAAAGACAGTTAAATATACATAGGCTGCTTTTCAGATTTTACAAAGAACGTGACTAGTATCTGAAGATGAGAGATGGTATTAACTCTGGACACAGTAATCTGATGCATTTAATATCATCATTTTTATTGTCTTTCCTTTACAGATTTTTATTTTATTCCTGCCTAACGAGGGTAGAGAAACTGCCTTGAATGCAATCATGACATAAATATTGTTCTGAGTAGCAGCCACTCTGTTGCTTCTCTGGGGAATGATTATGGTCGTTAAACATTAATTACCCATTTGTAGATACCACTCTGAGCTACTGATGGCTGGGGTAGGGGTGAGTCTGCTAGACATCTTATTAGTGGTCTTTCTTTCTTGACTAAACTTCAAATATTCCTTTGAAGAAAAATGGGTGGAATAAAGACATACTTTGTATGTCTGAAACCCAGTGTAATAAAGTGCTAAAAGTCTGGCAGGTTGTTTGAAAATAAAGTTTTAAGAAGTCTTCCATGTTAAAGGAGCATTCATTTTAGGAATTGCTTCTCAGACTACAAAAATAATCTGTTCCCACATTATTCACTTTTATTCAGCTAAGAGAGTTGCTGACCAAAGGTGGAGCTGTGGGAAAGACCACAGCTTGACAGAGAAAGCAGTGAACTGAGGTTAGAATATGAGGAGGATCAGATACGAAGTTAGGTAAAGGTGAACATTCAACCTTGTTATAGATTGTCGTTTTAGTTGATTTACTCGACTTCTTCAATCACATTTTTTAAATATCTAGTCTGACAATAATATGCTGTTACCACACATTTAGTCAAATAACCCTTTAGGATATTTAAAGAGGAAGCCACTGCATAAGAGATTACGGGTTTTTTTAATGAAGGTAATTTGGGGAGCTTGTATAAAACATCAAACTTTTAACAGTCAAAAAACCTCTTTACCATGGAAAAAACACTACTTCTATCAAAAGAGCTAAACAGAAGGATGTTAACAAAATTTTTTTTTTCACTGAAACCTCTATTTGTTTTTCTTTCTCAGCAGATGGAGATTCTTGAAAAATAAAGGGATAAAATTAGAAAACAAAGATAATTTACCTGATAAAGTTAATGATGAAAATATACAATTATTGTTGTAGAATAGAATCTATATTTTCATCTATCACAACAGCAGTTTTGAATGACCAGGATTGTTATGCAAGGAATTATAATCAAGTCTAACTGGTTTTTCTTGAAAATTCCAAGATAAATAGCCAGGTAGTGGGCAGTGCAAGCTGCATTCCTTTTGATGAAAAGTGTTCTGATTGCAAAACTAGAGCATTTGATCTTTCTAGGTGTTGCATGTCTGCCTGCCTGAGTTTTGGCTTGCTCACATATGACTTTACCACTTATCCAGGATAAGTGGTAACTTAAGGCATATTTAGAATAGATACTGATTTTTGGCACATGATAGAAAAAGAACATTTCATTCCTATGTCTTACACTTGTCCAGGCTTTAACTCCCAAGAAGTAAAAAGATTATTCTATATAGTAGGGCTTCATGTACTGTTAAGGGATACTTCTCAAGGATCCTTTTTGTCTGCAGATGTAATAGAAGTACTTGCTTCTGGAGTTCTGTCTGTCTTTGCCTTCAGGGCCAAATTCAAAAGATGTCTAGCTCATGGAATAATTTGGTTATCAGCAAGTATAAGTGCAATCTGCCATGAGGAGACAAGGCACATTTGTAGCAGAGCAAATAAATTAGGATAAGCTTCTTAACCCATCTCCTTTGAAATGAAAGTTTTATTGGAGTTGTCATTTTATTATGTGTCAAAGGATAATTTAGATAATAAGACTATGCAGTGTTAGTTTTCTCAAGCCATTCTTTAGACCTTTTCACACAGTTTTAGCTGACATTTTTACGTGTGTTCCAATAAGCGATCCTTGCAAGGATTTTCTGGAGCTACAGAGTGAGCTGTGTGAAAAGAGTGTAGTTGAAACTGCTGCAGGGCAGGGGAAGGGAACTAGGTTGTGTAAGCTCCTTTCTCTCTCACTTTTATATGATTTTTTTTTCCTTTGAAATTTTAGCATTTTCTGTTTGCAGTTTTATATACTGTTTCTTATGTCATTTTACAAAACTTTTGATAATTGGTAAGATCAGTAGGGAAATATGCAGGCATTTACTCTTATCCACCACTATAGTTTTATCTTAAGGAGTACGTTTGTGCCCTAGCCAAGGAACAGAAGAGGGGCTGACAACTTTTATTTGATTGTTTTGCTATGACTGTATAGTTAACTCTCAGAGTGCCACCTATCACCTCAAGTAATGCAAACAACATATGAGTGAATTAAAAGTGTTCTTCGAAGTGACTAAGATGCTTTTAAAATCCATTGATGGCTTTAAATAATCTGTTCCACAACTAAATCTCCCTATGGGCATTGTTGCTAGTTAGAAATGATTACAGTCCCTAGTAGAAAGATTATCACAGTTCAGAAAATCGATATGATTCTGAGAATACATGATTGTCAATTTAAGATTCAATTTCACTAAATTATTAAACTAACAAAAATACTTCTTTTTTTTAATTTAATCCTGAAATGTGAATTATGAAGGTTTTGATTTTTTTTTTTTTTTTTTTACATAGAATGTAAACAAAATTTTCTTACAAAGACTCATAATCTGTGCATTTGTTTTCAGTACACATTTTGGAACTTCATACCAAAAAATTTGTTTGAGCAATTCAGAAGAATAGCTAACTTCTATTTTCTCATCATTTTCCTTGTTCAGGTAAGCTAGCTCCATCTTTCAGTAAGTTCCTGGACTCTTTCTGAAAAAGAGAGGAGTTGAAAAAGATTTAAAAATTTTATGGTTTTGATGACTAAGGAGGTAAATGGTTGAGCCTGGACAGCCTTTTACACTGATAATGTGACAAAAAGAGTCTTATTTAATTTCCAGGTTGTTAAATGTTAATCTAATCTAATTAGCGTTTGATACCATCACTGTTTTGATGGGAAGATGTCTTGATAAAATTTAAAAGAATGAGTATCATTTTTATTTTGTACTAAACATCCAGATCAGTAAAATTAGTATTATAAATTATGTTGATGATAAAATTTTGTTAGTTTTGCAAAACATGATATTTTATAAAAATAATTCCTTGGCATCAGTTTTCCAGTTGTAGTGTCATCAGAGTCTGTAGAGAAATACTGGTATGATGTTTACTTAGGTGGGGTACATAAATACTTGTTTTTGTAATTAGTACCATGAATAACTAGTGTGTTGCTTTCTAGATGTCTTCATTCTGAACCTTTTGCAACCACTTAAATGTGCGAAACAGTAAAAATCTTGCTAAGTGAAACCTGTATTACTTTGCATACCACATTCTGTAGAAAGAAAAGTGATGTGGATTCCCATGACAATTTAGATTTTGTCATTTGCACTCCCTCTCTGAATTCTACCTCTTTGTTTATGTTTGCAGAAGCCGCAGCTCAGTTTTTCAGGATTTACTTTTTGCATGCATAAGAACAACTGTATTGTATAACATGTAAAGCCAGTGCTGTGCTAATTTCTAACAGTGCTCCATAATTTTGCCTCCAAAGCTGCAACTTTCCAGTCTAATACTTTCTTTAACTCTTGCAAGCTAATATTTTTGTGAGACATTAACGTCTGAATGTTAATGTGATCTAACTACAGTGTTGTATCATTTTATACCATCTAACTTTTAATTTTTGTCGCTATAGTATATATTCTTAAAGTTGTATCAAAGTGCTGTTCTTCTTAATTCAAGTTCCTTGCTACCTTGTAAGATAGTAGTGAAATGATTGCTTGAAAGATCTTACTTGAAAGATTGACTGCTTACATTCACAAAAATATAACCAGAAAATATTTGTTCCTTTTGTTGCAGTTAATTATTGATACACCTACTAGTCCAGTTACAAGTGGACTTCCACTTTTATTTGTCATCACTGTAACAGCTATTAAACAGGTGAGTAATTTAGTTAGCAAAAGTAAAATTAAAGAGTCAGGTCAGTTTGGATTTGTCTAGGCAATGCCCCCTCCCAGCCTCTTACCCACCCCCAGCCTGCTGGTCTGCTGCGGGGGAAAGTTTAAGAGGAAGCCTTCATCTTGTGCAGGCACTGTTCAGCAGTAGGCAAAACACTGGGGTGGAACCAACACTGGTTTAGCCCCAAGTACAAAAAACAGCAGCATATGGACTGCTGTGAACATCCACTCTAGGCAGACCCAAAACAGAGGATAATTTTGACTGTTCCTTAGTAGATAACCAATTATCTTTGCAATCTTAATGCCAAATGCAGACTTTTCCTTCATGAGTTTTCAAAGAAGCTGTGGCAAGTTGTGATTCTGTTTCTTTACAGTGCTAACTATACATAATTGAGTATATTCTATGGTTGAATTCAGCTCTTCTTGTTGAGCACAAGTTGTGATACATGCAAGAACTACTATTTTAGTGTGGCTTTCCAACTATTAAGATTTGAAATGTTAAATTTTAAAGTCTTACTGTTAGTAATGACCTACCAAAGCCCAGGTTATGACATGCTGTGCCACTACTACAGTTCTGTCTATCTCCTTGGGTCTTTCTCCCAGTGACTGGTGTAGATTTTGGGACCTGTTTGAGGAGCTGTTCCAACCCCTGGGAGTATAATACACTAAAGTTTAAAGTCTCTTATGAGTTCCCAGATTATCTCTGGGAGTATTTAAGGAAGTGATACTTTTGTTCTACGTTGAATTTTCAAATGTGCTCAAGTGAATTAGATGTAAAAATGCTATGGACAAGTGGTATTTTCCATCTCTTAACCACTGGTGACTGTCAGTCCTAATCTTTATCATATGGCAGCACCTTTTCAATGGAAAGTTCCAGATTCCCTGTCCTTTATTTAGTTTGTCTGTTTGTATGAAACACAAATTCATAGGATAATTGAACAATAAAAATAGGTTTCGCTGCACAGTCTTTTGAAAAATTCTTCCCAACTGTATACTGTATATAAGGTTAAAAGGTTTGGCTTAATTGTATGACAGTTGGGAAGTATGACCACCTCTAGTCAGGTCATCTCTTTATCATCTTGCAGGATGAAGTCCCAGTCTTTCCAGATCTATTTTGTACACTTCTATCTTCTTGGCAACTGCTTTTATAAGTACTTTGCACTTACTCAAGGGACAACAGAGCATGAGCAAGAGATGATCACTTAAATACCAGAAACTGTTCTGCACATTGGAAACATCCCTATTCATCAAAATGTCTTCATTAAAATACATAATGTTGTTGACCAGTGGTAATTGTGAATGCTGTTTTTCACAGATGTCTAGCATGACTGTAGTACTGATATGTATCACAATTCCATTTGTTCTAGTGAGAATATTTTTTTCCTTTTCTTGATCAAGGATAATTTTTAAAATTTTGCTTGCAAGCTAGAGCTATTCTGTGTCTTTGTAGCCAAATGTACATCACTGCATCATTCCATTTCACTCTTTTCTAGGGTTATGAAGATTGGCTGCGACATAAAGCTGACAATGCAATAAATCAATACCCTGTTCATTTCATTCAACATGGTAAACTGGTTAGAAAGCAAAGCCGAAAATTAAGAGTAAGTAACTATGATCTAACAGGTTTTGGGAGTCAGGCTTTACACACTTTACATGTAAAGTAAATTATAGAGAAATATAGTATGATGATATAGCATTTATTGCGTTTTATGGAGATTAGGCCTACAATATATTAATTTTAATTTAGTGCCTTTGAATAAAGTATTTTTATAAACTAGTTAAGTTTCTACTTTCTTTGCCTAGTTAAACTCCTTTGATAAATGTTCCTATAATTTTCTAGTTTTTAACTTGAAATTAATCTCACGATTTATCTTTATTCTATTTCTGTCATCTGTGATTATCATTGAATTATAGAATGGCTTGGGTTGGAAGGGACTTTAAAGATCATCCAGTTCCAATCCTTCTACCATGAGCAGGGACACCTTGCACTAAACCAGGTTGTTCGGAGCCTCATCCAAACTGATCTTGAACACTCCCAGGGATGAGGCATAATTACTATCATGCACATTAATAAGTTATTAATTATGATTGTGACAGTCAATGCTATATATACAGATATATGCATACATATGTACACAACACATTCTGAATCCTTTCTTCATTACCCAGCAAACCACAGTCTCTTCATTGACCTTCTGAGTGTTGCTACATTCCCTTCTTGAGATTTTGAGGGTTATTTTCAGAAATTAATTTTTGCTGCCTTTTTTTCCCCTCTTTTCATGAGCAGATTAACTTTTTATCATCATTTTCTTTAGAACTCAGAAAATTTGATAGATATGTGCTTGGAATTTTCTTATTTTTAATATGTTTTTTTGGGGTATCTTTTTCTGCTCTGCTGCGTTTGGGCATAAAGGCGTCAACAGTGTTCACAGCCTCTCTGCTGTGACCTTCCCTTTGAGTGTAATAGCTTCTGTCTAGGGCTTCCCAGATTAAGATGTCACATGCTGAGAATTCTGTGTGTGTAACTAACCTGTTAAATATTCCAAACAAAAAAAATACTGCATTAACTGAAGTTTGAATTCAATTAGTTAATCTGTTGCCTATGTTTTCTTAATTTCTCCTCTATTCCTTGCTTTTCAGAGATTGTGTATTGAGCAAGTAAATGATAGGAGAGACAGACATAGGAAATATTTGCTTGGAAAGAGATATCTGTATATATGGATAAATATGGGTAAAATTCTCTGATCTGTATAACATGAGAAAGCAAACTAGATTGTATAAAAGTAGACCTTTCTGCACCTAAACCCTTTAGATATTCGATTAAAGAAAGGAAAAAAAATTGCTAAAAGAGGAGGTTTCTTTTTCACAGCAACAGAGAACGGTTGAGGTTGGCAGGTGTCTCTGGAGGTTGTCTGATCAAACACCCCAGCTCAAGCAGGGCCACCAAGAGCTGTTTGCTCAGGACCATGTACTAGACAGGTTTTAAATATCTCCAAGGAGGGAGACTCCAACACCTCCTTAGGCAGCCTATTCCAGTGCACAGTGAAAAAGAGATGGATTCCTCCCATGTTTCATTTTGTACCCATTGCCTCTGGTCCTGTGACTGGCACCACTGAGAAGAACCTGTCTCTGCTCTCTTTGCATCTTTAGCTGACATAGTGACAAATGTTGCTGGAACACCTTTTGTATTTTATTAAGAAGTTGCTATGTGCTAGTACTTTTATTTGTTTTGGGTTAAGGAAAAAGAGAATTTCATACCTGATAGTTGCAAGTATGCTTAATAGCTTGTGTTCTCCCCTGCCAGGTGTACAATCTGCAACTTTTCATTGCTATTGGTTAAGAAAAGAAAAGCCTTTTGCATATCTACAAATAGATAAATCTAATTTATTATCATAATTCAAAAATTTTATTTTAAGATGTTAATGTTGCTGATTTTTGTCAGGCTATTTTGCTTAACTAGAATTAACTGACTCCTGCCAGCTGCTGAGGGTATTGGAATTTAGCTTTATAAGCACATGACAAGAACAATGATTAAGCTGAGTCTTATTATAATGAATTATGACATAAAAGTATATTGAACAGATGTTGACCTACATGAAACATTGCAAGAATTACATATTTTTGATGGTATTTTTATTGAAACTTTGATGTTCTTAAGATGTGGAGTATGTCTTTGCAACTTGTTAATTTGTTTATAATTATTTGTAAAAGGTAACCTCCAAAAATGTAGCAAATGCCTTTTTTCTCAAATGAATGATTTGCAGGAATATTTTGAATTTGTAGTTGGTTGGCTGTTCTGTGATACTTTAACATGCTGCAAAATACTGCCTATGCGTGCGTGAATAAAAATTCATTTGCTCATCTGTAAACATGAATAAAAACAGGACGGACACCTAGTCACAAATTCTAAAAATGTATCCTGTTTTCATTGGCAGACTTGGAATTCTTAGCTTTTTCTACCTCTTACTGTAATATGTGGAACTAGATGCTTATCCTCAAGAGCCAACGAGAGTAGCTCACATCTCCAGCTGGTTTTGAAACACTGTTTTGTTGTATTCAGTCTTGAAGCAGGGATAATGTCTTCCATCTCTCAAACAGTGTTGCAAAACTTAATAAGACAGTACTTGCAAAATGGTTAATCCTGAGAGGACAGGTAGACCTCAGTCATTCCACAAGGTATAATTCTGTTTTTCAGAGATTTTTCTATAGTTCTTCGCTCTCTGGCAAAATCCTAGTGTAAATGAAAATTGGTGAATTTTCAAAATATTTGTGTGAATCTAGGTTTTAGTTTTGAAATCTTAAATTTGGGCTGCGATATAAATGCATTTTATTTTCTTGTGGTTTTTTTCCTTAGGTTGGAGATATTGTAATGGTAAAAGAAGATGAAACATTCCCATGTGATTTAATATTTCTATCAAGTAGTAGAGGAGATGGAACATGTTTTGTTACAACAACTAGTTTGGATGGTGAATCCAGTCATAAAGTAATTAAATGTTCTACATTTTCTTTTTAAGGCAAAGTTTGCTTTTAATTTTTTACATAGATCACAATATGACTTCGTGCTTATATGTGTGAGCAGATACACTAGTTTCCGTAATCTGTGTTTCTACCAGTTGATCTCATTTCTCTAAAAGTAACATTATTGTATGAAAAGTTTTAAAACATATTTATTTGTGATTTTGTCTGTGTCCGATCTGGGAATGCAGGTTGCAGAGATAGTGCACTAAGTTTTTTGTACTTAAATGCTTTCACCGTGACTTGATTTGTGAGTACACTGCAAGGTACTGGCACATAATCATAGAATCATTAAGCTTGGAAAAGACCATATAAGATGATGCCCAAGTAGGAGCATTTAACGCTGCATCTTATTTGAACTATGAGCTCTTATGTAAAAGTGAGTAAATGTATTTCATGCCAATCTGAAGTACACATGCAAATTACTGCCTTCTATATCTGTCCTTTTTTATTTTATTTACACCATTTTATTCACTCCAGACTTACTACGCTGTTCAAGATACAAAGGCATTTCACAATGAACAAGAAATCGATGCACTACATGCTACCATTGAATGTGAACAACCTCAGCCTGACCTTTATAAGTAAGAAAATAATTTTTACCTGTTTCATTTAAGGTACCCTAGCAATAAATTATGAAAAATATCATAATGAAAAGATGCTGTCTGCATCTGTCGGGTTGGAGGGAACCCCAGAGTGAGCTGGAAGTCAGGTTAGTCTTTCATCCATACTCCTTTTCTGCAGGTCATTCACCCTCAGGTGTGCTGACAGGTAGTGGTCTCCAGAGATCGCACAAAGCAATCCACTGGGGAGTGTGACGAAAATTTTAGAATATCAATTCCTTTTTAATCTGAAAATAGAAAAGAAATTAAGCTTTACTAACACTTAATGCATTTCTTGATGTTGGCACCCTTACTCAGTCTGTATGTGAGAGAGCCCTATGCCACAGGCAGTTCTCAAGGAACCTCCAGGGAAAGAGGGGGTGTTCTACAATGCGGAGAGGCTGCTTATGGCACCATCACTCATTCCTTTGCTTTCAGCATATTGCAAAGTATTGTAGTTTATGTGTGCCCAGTTAAGTGGATTTACAGATTATATTATCTAGTTTTAACTAAAGTAACACTAACAAAATGCTTAAGTGGCTTAAAAAGATTCTTGTAAAGAAACTACAGAATGAAAATAATAACATTTGAGCACAAATGAATAACAAGAAAATGGCAAACAGTTCTACTCCTGATATGAAAACTTTACCTTGTAATGTGACTGATTAAGCTACTGTTAATTTAATCAAATTTGACAAGAAGTTGGGCAGAAAAAATTTAAATTGTCAAGACTCTTTGGAATACAGATTTACATCTGAGCACATCTGCTCAGAACATGTGCTTTGAGATATTAGCTAATTATATTAACTAATTATAGCATGAAGCCATCATGATTAGCAGGACATTTAAAAACTAAACATGCAGCACATGAAGAAAAACCTCTGCAGTTGTTTAAAGTCATGCAATACAAAATATTTTACAAAAGTAGTGTACAAAATTTCACTAAACCTACTGATAAATATTTAGAAGCCTCTTTTCAGGTTTCTTCCTTAATAGTGAAAGACAAAAAGCCCATACTGTTGGGAAAACACTTGGTTTTTCTGCCACAGTAAAAATAGCTGAAATAATACACAGAAAGCAATATGGCGACAAACAAAAATGTACTCTTTTGACAAATGTTGTTGGAAGATGCAGAGAAAACATTTCTTGTTTCTGAGGTGTGAAGGTACCTCTTTTCCCCAATCTCAGTGACCAAGAAACTGGTCTAAAAATCTGCATGGTAACAGATTCTTTAGAAAATCAAGTCCATCAAAGGCTTAGTCCTTTTTTAAATACCTGGCTCACAAAGCAAATCATTGAAAGTTGAAGCTTACGCTATCTTAGATGGTGGAATTTGTTGCAACAGCTGTTGACAGATGAATAATGAAAATGCTTGTTGGTAGAAAGCTTGAATCTCTGCTGATTTTTACTTGGCACTTTTTCTCTCCACAAATCACAGTGGTGAATCTTTGTTTCCAAAGGCACATAGTATGATGTGTCATAACAGACGTACATTGTCTTTAGATGTGGCCCTAATGTGTTTTATGTTCTCTGAGCAGACAGGTTACCGATCCAGCGAACCTCAGAGGTTCCCTTTCAGGGTAACAGGTCCACCAGCTCCCCACAGTTTTCTTCTACCAATCGTAACACTAATGTCGGTCTTAATCCCCTTTGATTTGAGATACAGTGCAAGTACTGTGTACTGAATCTGGCTAGAATGGCGTCAGTTTTCTTTGTATCAGTTTTTCTAAATAAAACAGTGTTAATAGCACACCAGGGTATTAGCTATTGCTGACAAATTCCTGCAGAATGTCAAACTTTTTGTTCCTGGCTTTGCCTCTCCAGCAAATAGGCTGGGTGTGGGCAAGAGGCTGGGGATGGATGGCTGACCTCAGTTTACCAGAGGGATATTCTGTGGCAAGAAAACTGGGGTGGGATAGTCTCCAAAGTAGCTGTTGTTGGAGACTGGCTGAAAATGGGCATGCTGATGGGAGGTGGTGAGTGGTTGCCCTTGTATCACTTGGTTTTTTCCCTTTGTTTAATAAACTGTTATGGTCTTCCTTTTGCTCTTCCGATTCTCTTCCCTATCCTGCTGGAGAGGGAATGAACAAGAGGCTAATGGGTGCTTAGCAGCTATCCAGTGTCAACCCACCACATACAGATAAGATGTACTTAGAGATATTCAGAGGGAAAATTACTTACTGGCTCTATGCTTTGGTTTGCTTTGGTTTTAATTCAGCTGTAGGCTTTAGATGTTGTAAAGGATAGTAATTACACTGACTTATCTCAGGCAGTTTAGGGAATAAGTCTTCTTGCTATTTCTTGCTCCTGGGTCTACTTAGAAGATTTATCCCTAATTTTATAATCTGGTATATTTTTTTATATGCAAAATTTACACTGACTTCCCCTTCTGTATATTTTTGTACTTACATGTTTTAAGTGTGTATCAATATATATGTCTATGTTCTTGTTCATGTTCTGGATAACTTGAGCTTGTTCAATTGGAAAATGCTCACTGTGATAAATACTTTCTAGAAAATATTTCTCAAATAATCTATTAGCAGTGCTGTTAAACTACTTGTATGTTTCCCTTTCAGATTTGTTGGTCGAATAAATGTTTACCATGATAGGAATGAGCCTACTGCAAGGTAGGGAAATCCAGAGTTTCTACATATTTAAACATTTTCACGGTTGAATAAATATCAATAATGAGAATTATCTTTGGTTCACCAGCATGGTGCTACCTTGTCTTAATGATAGAATATTTTTCCTTAAAAAATTCCAGACTGTTATTTCATAAATCATAAATATTTCATTTTCCAATCATATTTTTCTGCTTTTATATTTTTGTTTTTATTCATTTCAATTTTATTTGAAATGTATTGAGTTTGTAAATAGTTGTAAATAAATAGTAAATAATTTTTAGGATCTTGATAACACTTGTACAATAATACCTCATTAGCATGAGATCTTGGTAGTGCACTAAACAGTACGAATAGTATCACTTGTTTATTTCTCTCATTTTTCTTCTTAGATATTGAAGAGTTGGAACACGTCAAATAATCATGTTTAATTTTACTAAGGGTCTAAATGCCCATAGTGCTGTGTGTGCAAGGAAGGCAACATCCAGTTTGCTGTACCTGATTTTGTTTGGGTCCTTGCCACATAGAGGCAAAGCAATAGGATGGAAAGCTGTTTGCTCGGGTGATACCCTAGATCCCAGCATATGGGGAGTTACTCAGTTCTGTCTCAGTGCCTTCCTAACCTCTTCAGATACCTTGTTTTCTGTCACAATCTGCTATAAAAAATGTCGATTGATCTGTGTCACTAATGTAACATCACTCCACTAGTTTCCTGGAACTAGTTTCAGGTTTTACATCAGAGTTATGGCTCTGAAGTTCCTGTTTGTTTAGAATTTGTGATTTTGGGTTAGTTTTATACCACAAGAAAACTTTGAATAACATTCAAAAACACTGGACTTACTTCTTGTGGTTTTTTTCGTTGCTGTATGGATAGAATCTGATAATTCTTCATGCAATCTTTCTATAAAGTAGTCCTTGGTTTTGAACACCTATGGTGATTTATTTATTACATATCATGCTCCAAAATATTATTTAAACTGCGTGGGTATCCTTACATTAATTCCCTTATGCCTCAATAAGTTATTTTACCTATATTCATTGACATGCTTTGAAATGTTTCCAAGAAGTGTCTAAAGATATCTTACATGCCATTTATACTTAAAGTGGAAGAGTGTATTTTCCTTAATAAATAATTCTAACATACATAACACTATAGTTTATATAAGCCTAAAACAGACTTGAATCAGTATTTTTAAAAGTAAGAACTGTGCAAATAGGATGATGAGTCTTTATTTATGTGCCTACACATATGGGTTTCAGGTACATTGGTTCAAGATTCGCCTTGTGAAATTATGAGCTTAATTTTAAGCATCTGATTGTTTATTTTTAATTTTCAAATATTACATATTCCTAGTAAGTTTTTTAAACAAAATAAAAGTATTTGAATAAGACTAATTTCCTGGTTTACATGACTTTCACCAAGGTCTGATGTTTTTCTCTAAATGTTTATTTTCTAATACTTATGTTTTGCAGGCCACTAGGATCTGAAAATCTGCTCCTTAGAGGAGCCACTTTAAAGAACACAGAAAGAATCTTTGGTAAATATTTGTATTGACTATTTGAATGGACACCAAATTAATAAGCAAACATGAAAAAAACTGTACAGTTACTACTGGGTATATGATTTCTTTTAAATCACTTGATTTACAACTTCTTAATAAGGGGTACTGATGCTGCATAGGAACACTTTAGCAGTTGAAAACTGTTACTGGAATGGGATTTAAATGCTGCTTAAAACTTCCCTCTAAGAACCAAGATATTAAAGCCATTTCTAGTTTTGGGGTATCATCCAAATGTTTGTTCTTTTTCTTCAGACTAAAGAAAATCAAAGAAATGACAGAGTATAATAATCTAGTGAATTGTACTCTTATAAAGTTATTGTACTGTACAGCCTTTAGTAAACAAGTTGTCTAATTTCAGGTGTTGCTATCTACACTGGCATGGAAACTAAGATGGCATTAAATTACCAGGCAAAATCACAGAAGCGATCTGCTGTAGAAAAGTAAAATTTCTATTATTTATTTTGGGGGTTGAAAACTGCATGCTTGAATGGTGAAAATGGGATTTATTTTTTTTTCTAACAGTGTATGTTTCATTGATTTAAATTAAAAAAAAAGAGGTAGGAGTTATGATTTTGCTTCTTTCTGAATATTTTTTAGTTATAATACCAGTCATATAAGGCCATATAAGTAAAGTTTCTCAAGACTGAATTATTATTAATGTTAAATGTTTAACAAATTTTAATTTAATGCCTAGGTTTTTAAGATATGACATTTTACTGTACCAGAAGACTTTTCTTTCACTGGTTGGAGTACACCTACTGACAGTTTTCCAAGGCTGTGTGTTTTATTTCCAGATCTTTGTTTGTGAAGACTAGCCATGAAGTGTTTTATTATGCTAACATTCAATGCTTTTCATTGCAATTAAGTCTTGAATTCAGTAAAAATAACCTTTTTAATGCACTTCACTTTTGGTGAGCTGCAGTAACACAGTGCTTGTCTGTGGTGTGTTTTCCATGGTTTAGCTAAAATTAACAAGTTCCATATAGGCATGTGTAATGGGAAAGTATGACACTACTATCCTTAAGGAATGAGCTGACAGTGGTCACTTACTGTTTTTACATTAGATTATTTTCTAGTCCTACTCTGCTATCTGAACTCATCAGCTCTGAGTAAGGGGTCCAACGTTGTAAAAAACGAGATGTCATTTACTGAGGCAAGCTGTACTGACCAGCTGACAGCCCTTTTCTTATGCAGTGACTAAGCAATGACAATGTGTCTCTTTCTATTGTTATTAATGTGAACGTGACTTTTAGGTTGGACCCATCATTAATAAAAATATAATTTTAAATGCAAAATGTTCTTGTTCTTTTTTTAGATCTGTCTATTAAAACATTACAGCTACAAAGCAAAATGTTCTTGATGGTTTTATATTTCTATAAAAGTACTTATGTGAGTGAGTTTATATTGATTCAGAGAAATGGCATAAAAAGGTCTGCAGAGGCAAGCCCAGTTATTCTGTTATGACTCTATCTATGCTATTGTTTTCACTAATATGCTAGTTTTGGTAATGTGTCACGCATTTTAGAAACAATTATAGCAGTTAACATTTTAAATAGAAAATAGTCCTCGATGTTTTTCTTCATTGGAAAAAGACCATAGAAAAGTTATATACTATCTTGGTATTGTTAAACTTGCAACAAAGATTAGGCTGAAGCACAAGTACATTTTTTAATGAACTCTATAGCTTATATGCTAATGGAATTCTTATTTTGCCCTTTTTTTTTTTTTAGATCAATGAATGTATTTCTTATTGTATACCTCTGTATTCTCATCAGTAAAGCACTAATAAATACTGTTCTGAAGTATGTCTGGCAGAGTGAACCATTTCGTGATGAGCCATGGTATAATCAGAAAACAGAACCAGAAAGGAAAAGAAATTTGGTATGGAAGTAAATTAAAATACAAAAAAAGTTTCTCTAAACCCTTAATTTATAAGTATTTACTGAAAAGTATATACAGCTTGCTTACTTACCAGTCATAAATTTTTGCTTTTTTTGCTAACAATGCTGATAGTGTATTTGTAGAAAGCTTGTATATTAAATTTTTGCCCTTTAGTTGTATGTGTGAATTTAACTGATGAGAAAATGTCTGGCTTAGTATAGAAAGCTTCATGGAAGTGTTTTGGATGTGCCTGTCATTTATGGAAATTACTAAAGGACTAACCTCTTGCAGAGAAATACAAGACTGGAAGGAGTCCCACAGCTATTGGCAATCCTGTAACAGACATGTTTAAAAGAATCTACTGTGGGAATCTCTACAAAAATATCCCTCAAAAACTTGGTTTCATATAGCTGTCTCATGAGAACTAGAGGCCAGCATCAAGAGTTACCAGTGTCTGATGTTCTTACAGAAACAAGGTTGTTGTCCAGAATGGATACTCAGATGATCCAAAGTAATGAACTGAACCCTGAGCTACAGAAAGCACAGTGTTATTTCACTAAATCCTCCCAATCAAACTAGGGGAAAATTTGCTTCCCTACCCTAAATGCATGATGAGCACATGCTAGCCAGGCATTTTCTAGGTTTCTCATTGCCACCAGTAGCACTACTTCAACACGCTCAGCAGGTTGACTATAGCTCCACCACTGAAAAAACTGAGCTAGGGTGTCTGCACATGTTCTACTTGTTCTGAGAGAGGGAAAGGAATCCCTTTGTTTATTAATTAAATGCTGCCTGAAAGTTACTTAGTTTGGTAATCCTTGGAAGAGTTGCTATAGTTCTACAGTATTTTTCTGGTAATCTGTGAACATACATGTTATTTTCTCCCTTGTTCTCAAATACATCTTCACCACTCTCATTAGTTGCTCTAGAACTTTGCCACAATGCTATGCATTCTACACCCATATGTCTAAAGAAAAATGCAAATTTAAAATAAAAATTTTTATTTCATGCCAAATTAGTTGTGATGTTATAAACCATGAAGATCTACATCCTATGCTGAACTGGAGCTGTGAAGGGCACTGCTTACTCTTTTAAAGTTATTTGAAAAAAAAAAAAAGTAAATATATGTAGTAATTTTTCAGTTTTTGATGGTACATGAAAAATCAATATTTTCATCTTGTTTCTTTGGCAGTTTCTTCGAGCTTTTACAGACTTCCTTGCATTCATGGTTCTTTTCAACTACATTATTCCTGTATCCATGTATGTCACTGTGGAAATGCAGAAATTTCTTGGTTCTTATTTCCTTACATGGGATGAGGAAATGTTTGATGAGGACACGGGTCTAGGACCACTGGTGAATACTTCTGACCTCAATGAAGAATTGGGACAGGTAAATTTCATTGAATGGTAATTTTTTTTTCCAACTGTCTCTAGTGCAGTTTATTTTAAAGTTGTTACTTAAAGGTGGGGGTTTTTTAGGGATTTCAATATTGAGGCAAAATGAGTGTTTCCAGAGTGGTAACGTTGCCCATATGTATAACTGCATGTGTCCAGAATCCTCATTTAAGCTAACATAATTGTAGCATGGAATTCTGATGCTACCCTAAAGACTGTTCTGACAGTAACTGATGCAAATCCAGGCATGTGCATTAAATACTAATCCCTGGGAAATTAAATTTGTGTGCATTTTGTTTCCATTTCTGTGAAGATAACTGCCAAAAGAAATGGTCGTCTTCCTTTTCTGAAAAAGCCTGCCTAGGGATCTTTAAAGAAAGATGTAATCCAGTAATAAACTCAGTTTTGTTAAGAGATGATGGAAAATCTCTGGTTGTATTCCTGCTGGTTTTAATTTGTGCTCATTTGCAGATTGAGTATGTCTTCACAGATAAAACAGGAACATTAACTGAGAACAACATGGAATTCATAGAATGTTGTATTGAAGGGCACGTTTATGTACCACATGTTATCTGCAATGGCCAAATTCTCCATGATTGTACAGGCATTGATATGATCGATTCATCTCCGGGAGGAAGTGGAAAGGTATGATAACTCTTTCTGTGCTGTCGTTTTTTCACAATGAAACATAAAAATTGAACTGTACTGATGAAGGGAATATTAGAAATACAACATTCTTTAATTTCACTAATCAAAGTAGATAACTTCATAGACATTTTTCCTTTTCTAGTTTAGAGTAAGATGTAAAGGCTTAATAAGAAGTTTCTCATCTTACTGCAAATGTAAGACTGAATTAAAACCCCAAAATACAGAACTTCCTCTGGTTAATAACTAAAGAAATGTAATAACTGGTTTCTGTTTAACATTAGCTACAGAGGGGAAAGCAAGGCAGGAAACTCCTCCAAGGGGAAGAGTGCTCAGTGCAAGCACTTACTTAGTCATCACTGAATGAAGATGTGACCAAAGAATGGTTTATGATCAAATTAAATTACTTTAAAATGTCATTTAATATAACCACATCTGAAGTGTGCTGCACATAGCATGTATATACTATGGCTCTTTTGCTGTGTAAATAAAAGTAAGTTGAAAGTTAAGGAGTCTTCACATGTCAACAGGTGAGCAGTGTGTAAATGGGCAGGATAATCATAGCCAAAGGAAAATATATTTTTATATAGATCAGTACAGTATCATATAATACTTTGGCCATACCCTTCACCCATAGCCCTCAGAATGTGGTACAAAGTATGCTGTGTTTTTATCTTGGAATTACAGTGACAGTACACAAGGATAGGTTTCAGATACGCAAATAAGGGTACAACACAGCCAGGTATCCATGAAATAGAAATACCTTTCTGATGCAAGAAGCTGTCATTACCAAATAATGTGAAATTTTTTAGAAAGCATTTGGCTCCAGCTGCCAAAATGTGTGCACTCAGGTAATTTATGTAGCTCCGAGAGGTGTTCAAGCTGCTTAAGAGACTGAAATCTGTACTCCCTGTTAAGACTTGTGCTCCAGGTGCTGCATCCTTCTGTGTGGACTCAGGACTCCTAAATTGTACCTTGACTAGTATTTAATTAATATAAGTTGTTAAAGTTTAAGCAAAAGAAAAACACTTTGAGCCGCATGGTGGTGCTCAGAGGAGGCAGAAGTTGCCCACTATCTTCTTTTGGGCAGCAGAAACTTGACTCGCAGGGCAACACTAGTGGTGGAAGCAGCTGTGAAGCAGTTGTGTGGTTGCCATTGGGAAAGACTTGGCTCCCCTTAAAGGGAAGGTGACCTGTGACACTGCCTTTGTCTGATAAGGAACAGCAGTAATGAGTTCACCTTCCAAAAGAAAAGTTTTCAAAGCAATACTTAAAAATGATAACACATAATGACAACTATTCTTTTTATTTTTTAGGAGAGAGAGGAACTATTTTTCCGAGCTCTTTGTCTTTGCCACACTGTTCAAGTAAAAGATGATGACAGTGTCGATGGACTGAAGAAAAACCAGCTCTCAAAAAGACCTTGTATATACATATCATCATCACCTGATGAAGTTGCTTTAGTTGAAGGAATACAGAGGTATGCGTGTAATTAGGTATTATGCTTTTTTAATCTATGGATCTAATCACTGAAGTTCAAAATTGTTTTGAGCACAAAAATTGTAATACAAAGCACCAAGTAATCTACAGTTGATAATTTTCTTAATGTGCAGTCATAATTATTCATATTCTAAAATCAACTAAAAGCAGTTTGGGATTTTGGTGTTGGTTTGTTATGGGGTTTTTTTTCAGAATATAAGCTTGTTCTTAAAACCTTATGACATGCTTAAACTGGATAATTATATATTTGTTGTATTCATTCTCTAGATGTGTGTTTCATTTTACAGACTTGGGTACACTTATCTAAGGCTGAAGGACAATTTTATGGAGATATTAAATCGGGAAAATAACATAGAAAAGTAAGTGGTTAAAAATATAACAGAATAGACTGATGAAGAGTTTTTGTTGATGTGTTTAATAAATCATTATTTCCTTATACATTAATTTTTAATCAGGAAAGTCAGAAACCTTACCTTTTTGTAGAAAAATAAAATATTGATAATTTTAATAAACCCCGGAGTTCTATATTTTACTTCGTCTAGTAGTGTGACATTGTATGCAGTACAAAATATTGATATGACAACAAAGATGTGGTGTGAGGTTTATGAGCTAATCTCATAGTTCCTAACAGTTTTAGAAACTGTGGGTATTTTTCCTTTTTTATATGGTAAATAATATTTTCTTAAAAGAAAATGGTGTTTACCCAATTTGTTGTTCACAAATAATCTGTAGAATTTATAGGAGAGTAATATCTGTAAAATAAATTTTTATAGCTGGTTCAAAGAAATTTAAAACAGGTACTTTTTTTTGTTGTTGCTTTCCTTTGACATGTAGAATAAATTTTGTAGACCATAATATGAGTGAAATTTTCAATAACATTTAAGTAGTACAGCTGTTCCATGAGATGTACATACTTTTGAAAACGTTACATTACGCTTCTATAGATGTCTCAGCTGGTTAGGTCTGTTGTATATCTGGGTCTTGGATACTCTGCCAACTATGCAGGGAGTCTTGGGGACCTCCCCTATTTATTATTTGTAACCTGCTGTTTCATTCTGTACTAGTTTCATATTCCATAGTACTCAACATAATTTTCCATGTTAGAAGTCATGTTTTAATGCTTGAAGTCATAATAATCAGGAAAAACATTGTTTAAAAAATAATTCCGTTTCTGTTTCAGGTTTGAATTATTGGAGGTTTTGAGTTTTGATTCTGTGAGACGGCGAATGAGTGTAATTGTTAAATCTTCAACAGGTAGGACTGTCACATTCTGTTTCTTCTTAAATTTTTTGTTTCAGTTGAATTTGTTTCAGGTTTATAAAAGAGTTAGACATTAATCACAGTGTGTGTGCCTTTCTTTATAAAATAGGAGACCAGGCACTAGCATGGGTGCAAATGTTAATAAAAAGTTGAAAGAAAACATTTTGAAAATGTGTTAATTTGGATGTTTTTTGAAGAAAGTATATTTGGTCATTCTGAATTCCATATGCTGTCTCTTTCAGGTGATATATTTCTGTTCTCTAAGGGAGCAGATTCCTCCATATTTCCTAGGGTTAAAGAAGGCAAAATTGAACAAGTACGATCTCGAGTAGAACGCAATGCAGTGGTAAGATTGCATTTTATTGATCTGTTCACGTGATATCCGTATCAAAAAGAAATTAAGTGTTCTTACCTCCTGCTTTATCTGCTAAGAGATTTGTCTTCCCAGGCACCAAGGTTATTCTATGCCAAAGTTCACTCATGCTGTGTGGGTAGCAGTCTGTGTTACTCCCTTATTTGCATCTGTCCGCCATCTTATCTTCCAAATGGTAGTTGTGGTACAATATGAATGCATTAGATATGTACAACTCTATATTAAACCAGAGGTCATCAATTAGCTTTTTAGTATGGCACTTTCATAATTGTGGTAGTTTGAATGAACTTTTGAATAAAAGAAAAGTAAAAAACTGTAAATCTCATTGCTAGTTTCAGTCCTCAGCCTTAGCAACTGTGATTTGCTGCCTTTGATTGCTTTACAAGCTCTGGGGAAACAGTGCAGTGATCATTCATATCTTACACTTTTGCATGCTACAAATCTGCTGTGAACTGGCTGATCACCTTTAAAAGAAATTCAGAACTTGGTTTTATCTAATAGGTAATTGTGAAATACTGAATTTTTCTGTGTCCAAAAATATGTAGAACTCATTGCAATGCAATATGACTGCTGGTCTTAAAAATAGCATAACATTTGCTGGCATCCAGTACTCAAACTGAAAAAAAAGTATTGTTACAAGTATGTGAAAAAAAACCCTACAGTGTCACCTGCTTTTGTTTTGAAGGAAAACTTCAAAACTCTCAAAGTGCTTTGTTTTAGTATATGAAACAGCTGAATGATAATCACAAGTGAAGAAGGCCAATGAAATTGAAAGAAGTGTTTACGTATCCTATCCATCCAATGTCTGTCAAGAAAGAAAGTCAGACCAACAGCTATTGTTTCATTATGGATAATTGGAAACAGGGCTGGCTTCTACATACTTAAGCCTCTGAAAGAAAATGCACCTGCCACCTGCCCTTATCAATAACAAGAAGCAGGGAGCTATTTTAATAATTCTCCGTCTTGATTTGGTAATAAGTAACTATAGAAATACCTTCTCGATTAAGTTTAAGAAGATAAAGTGCCAGTTAAATGGTGTTGTGAGAGGCAATGTATATTTGAAGTGGCAAAACTTTTCTGTGTTATAGCAGCTTTTCCCCACCTCACACAGTCTATTATACTCCCTTTCTAATGCATCACACAGTCCAGAAGTCTGATGCAGTCTGAAACACCTGCAGCTAAATTCTAGTTTTCACTTGACTGAAATGATAGTTGGATTTTCACTTTCAATGCTGTCTGTGACGTTTTGTCCCTGTTCATGCCTCTGCTGCAACACAGCATCAAAATCAGACTCTGCAGAGCTACTATTTATATTATTGTTATTTATTCTGACTCATCCTGCCTAATTATACACATAGAGAAGGAAACCTTTATCTTGACTCTCCCTTCCCTGGTAATCTAATACATCCAGTTGTGTCACTGAGCTCTGTTTCTCTTCTGGAGGATTGAGATTTGTCCCTCAGGTTGTAACTGCTTCCAGGGCAGCAGAGAATGAAGCTGAACCATGTTCTGTAGCAGTCACTTCATTATAAATGTGACTAGTGGGACTCTTCGTGTTAGTAGTAAAATGATTTTTGTTTTTCAAATATTCCATCATAAACAACGAGAAATCTAAGAAGAACTTTATAATATACATTTTGTTTCTTTTGATTACATTCTTTAGGAGGGATTGCGAACATTGTGCGTTGCATATAAAAAGCTCACAGCAGAAGAATATAGCCAAGTACAGAAGCTGCTTCAGAATGCAAAGCTGGCCCTCCAGGATCGGGACAAGAAATTGGCAGAAGTGTATGAGAAGATAGAAAGAGATTTAATTTTACTTGGTGCTACAGCTGTTGAAGATCGGTTAGTATGTTTCTTATGTTTAGTGATGTTATCAAAGTAATTGAAGAGTCTTTTTCTGCATTAGAGACTTATTTGAAAAACCCTTTATTTGAATCAATTCCACACCCTTAGCTTGCAGAAGTTACACATGGTAACTTTATAATTTAGTAAGCTAGTAACAGTAGTTAGGTGTACAAAAATCAGTGTATTCGAGCCATTTGCAAGCAGTTCATGTAATACTTCACTAATCAAATTATAAGGAAAAGGTTTGGAAGAAAGAACTACAGTATGGGCATTGAGGAAATAAAGGAAGAATACAATCATTAGATCTTCAAAAGTTTCGAAAACATGTACTAGTCCCCAGACATTTTCAGAGTCACACGTTGGGGAAAGTTCTTTTATCTGATAACTTCTATTAAAATTTTTTATTTAGAATCTTTCAGTAAGAACCTCTGAATTTCTCATTTCCAAGCAATCTATCAATATGTGTTGTCAATTGACTTTACAGACTACAAGAAAAAGCTGCTGATACTATTGAAGCACTCCAGAAAGCGGGAATTAAAGTGTGGGTTTTAACAGGAGACAAAATGGAGACTGCTGCAGCTACTTGCTATGCTTGCAAACTCTTCCGAAGAAATACTCAAATACTTGAGCTAACCACAAAGAAAATTGAGGAACAGAGTTTACACGATGTGCTTTTTGACCTAAGCAAAACTGTCCTAAGACAAAGTGGCAGCTTAACCAGGGATACTTTCTCAGGGTAAGGAAAAAGTTGGATTTTCAAGCCAGGAATGTGGTGCTGTGCATTTCTTAAACAATGAAATGATGACCAATTACGTTAAGAACATAGTATGTTTCAGTTTCTGTTGCTAAAGTGTGAATTATTGTATGACAATTAAGTATGTTTGTTCTACATAAATTTAAATTTTCAGTCATGGTTCTTTATCTTACTTATGTTACTGCTTTAACTATTTAAAGAAAAATCACAACTGGTATTGCAATTACTTATTTTTCCACTGCAAAACTGTTTATTCTTGGGAAAAAAAAAAGAGGTTATAAAGCAAAATACTGTTTCTGACTTCTACAAAGGAAGGAGATATGATATATTCGTGTCATCAGAGTTAGTATATGATATAACTTTCTTGATAAGACCAAGGCCACAGAGAGCAGCAATATATGGCTCTTTCTAGGGAAGATTATGCTACATTTACAGAACAGAAGAGGACCAAATCTTCTGGTCTACATAAAAATACTTCAAGTGACCTAAATAGTAAAGAAATCATTGACTTCTGTGTATTTTGAATTTTTATAGAAGTATAGGTATCATGTATATAGAAGTGAAACATAACATGAAATAAGATAAAAAGTAGCATTAAAAAGAAAAAAGTACATATACTGTAGTTAAATCTCATACAGGCAGTAAATGAGGCTGCTTGTTTGAAGGTTTATAGCTGGTACACATTGCTTGCTTTCCCTGCCCCCCCCCCCTAAAAACAAGAATTGAATTTTAAAGCACTTTTATCATCTTAAGATGTTAGGAGTTTACTGGGCTTCCAGACATAATGGTGCATATTTTATTTGCTTTTCTTTTTAATATGGAACCAGCTAGCAAGCACATTGTATATGCATTTGTAATCAGTTTGTAGTAAAGGAGCAACAAGCTAGCAAGCATTTGTGATATTATTTTAGCAGAGAGTTTCTATAACTCTTAGCCTTACAGCTTGAATCTCTGGGCCAGAGCATTTTTCTTAGCTCTCCTTACACTTCAAACCCCATTGGTCTAATGAAGAACATTTGTATGTTCAGCTAAATAAATATTTCTCTGTCATCTGTACCACATTTAGCTGAAATTCCATAGGCCTTATGAGGTATGATTAAACATCTTTGTTTAACTTTTTATGCAATGCCAGTTTTCTAGATGTTAAAACTCTTTAGGATTTTTTTACCTTTGGCCCCAGAGTTGGAGAATGTGCTAAGATAGTAATAACAGGATTCTGCCTGTATATTCAAATTCAGGCTGAAAATATTTCACAATAACATGCCAAACATTCAGTACACTGCCTGAACTTGGTAACTTTTTAGTTATCATTAACTTTTTGGTATCATTGTACACTAATGGCATTGATCTATATATTATATTGATCTTTATATTATTTGCCAAAAATAGCTTGTGTTCTAGCAGTGAAGATGGAGACACCTAAAATACATTGCTGTTAATAAATATGGTGTTTTCCTCACAAGCACTGGTCCTGGTGAAACCATGTTTGTTGAAACCTCATGCACAGTCATATAACCTTGTAGCACTGAAAAGTGAGTAAAAATAAACCTCAGTGTATGTTTATACAATCTTCACTGTTGAGCTGAAGCCTGAGGCTGCTATGTAGTGCAGGCAAAGGCAAGGGTGCTCTGAAATAACTTGTTCAGATCCCTCAGAAAACGGCTCTTGTAATGTGGACCATCTTCCTGCATTGTTCAGCATATGTTATTGGGATAAACTGCTTCATGCAACCATGCTTGCACTTCTAGCAGGTATACTGGTAATACATTTTTATATATATAATACTATATTGTAATATTATAGGTAACATATATAGTTATTGTATTTTAAGATTAAAATTAAGTTATACCTGTATGAGACTTAGCCACCACACTGAATGCAAAGTATCCATACTGTGAATGTAGCCTTATCTATCCAGGCCAACAGGTCTCTCTGGCATTTTCTTCAAAGCATGGTTTACTTCTTTAATGTAGACCCTTAGGAAAAGAAAAATATTGTTTTCCTCATCAGAGTAGATTTCAGAGTATAATGGCCTTTCCCTCTAACTTTTTTTCTCTGTGTTACGGAATGTCCACAAAATTAACTTTATTCCTGCAACTTGGTTTACCTCACTGCAGTTCTTGGAGCCCTTTCAAACCAAACTGAAAGGTCACTAATTATACACTCATACTTACTGGGGAAGTCAATGAGGTGTTAGATTTCTGTATTTGAACTGGTAAAGCACTGAATATTTTCAACATAATCTAGAATTTTCAAATGTCATAAATATCGGTCTTAGACATTTCCTTTACAGGTATATTAATTTTGCTGTATTGAATACTCATTATTTTTTCATTAATTAATTTTCACATAAGAACTGTTGCCAGATTTGAAACATGTCTGAGAATTCTACAGTGACTCTTAGTTTATATTTTATCCCTGAACAGACTTTCAACTGATATGCAAGATTATGGTTTAATTATTGATGGAGCAGCATTATCATTAATAATGAAACCAAGACAAGATGGGAGCTCTGGTAACTACAGAGAGCTCTTTCTTGAAATTTGCAGGAATTGCAGTGCAGTGTTATGCTGTCGAATGGCACCTCTGCAAAAAGCACAGGTTTGTGTTTAATTTCATAATTGCTTATTAGCTGTGCACATACATAATTATTGAAGGTTAATACTCTGTATACTTATCATAATAACTTAAGATGTTACCATTCACTTTTGTGTCTTCTAAAATGGAGAAGGCAAAGAAAAGGAGAGGGGTGAATTTCTACTGGCAAGCAGTTTAGATAATGATATGCTAAAATGGCACCCAGCTGTGCACCTGAATTTGATTTATGTACATATTGTGCAAATTTTATGGTTGGTACATGCTGATAAATGAACATATTTAATAAATGAACTAACTGCTCTCTTTTTAACCTAACAAGCTTTGAATATTCTACTATCTGTTGATACTACAAGAACCTGCATTATTTATTACTGTAGAGTGATATTTTTTCTCTATTTTTCACATAAGTGGAAAGCCACTAAAGAAGAATCCAGACAAAAAAATGTGTGCATTATAATTTTTAAGTACTTCCTGACTGTTGCATTTGTTGTTTATATCAAGTAAAAACATACTCTTCCATTACTGAAACGTCTCAAGATGTTTAAAGAGTTTCATCTCTTTAAATGAAGAACATTTAAAGGAAACAAACATTGGAATATGCACTTCTTTTTTTCTTGAAATGGTCGTGTGTTTACAGTGCTCAGGTACAACATATGTAGCCCTAAATCACATAACAAGTGTATTTAGCCAGTACTTGAACTATCTGGAAGTTTGTAGAAGTTTTTTAGTTGCGGCTGACTCGGTACCAGGTTTACAGAGGTGACCATTTGTAATGGAAAGATCTGAAGTAAAATATTAGAACAGTTTTTATGTCAATAGTGTTTAGATATATAGAAAGTCCTATTATATTTTCTTAAATAGTAAGAAAAAAATTCAGCACAGTTAAGAAAGCAGAATTTTTCAGTCTTTAATTTCAGGATTTCTTTGAAATTGAACACTGTCTCTGGAACCCTCTTAATTTATTAATGCACTTACACAGTGTTAAGCCGTCTCAACAACATCTTTTATTCTGCTCTTCCTTCCTCCTGTCCTATCTCTCTCAAAGTAGTTTGGAAGTATTTGAAAAATGTTTGGAACAAATACTTTGTAATATGAAGAAACTGTGATCTTTATGCATAGTAGTTTCATTGGGTAACGTTGGTTTTGTCTCCCTTCAGGGGATTTCTTATATAACCCTCTTGGTAATTTGTATTTAATTGTACACTCATGCAAAATAAGCAAACCATTACAGATAAGAGTTTTAACACTATTTTTTTTCCAGATTGTGAAATTGATTAAGTTATCAAAGGAGCATCCTATCACATTAGCAATTGGTGATGGAGCAAACGATGTCAGTATGATTCTAGAAGCACATGTTGGTATAGGTAAGCACACTTTTTAGAATATTAATTCAGTGAAATGACAAAACCCATTTATTTCTTAAAAGCAGGCAGTTTTGAAGAATCAGGTTATACGTTTTATAGACAATTTCCAATGCATTTATCCCACAAATTGTATGAAATACAGTGGTGGTCATCCATTAGATCAATGTTATAGCATTATTATATAATTTTTCAAATAATTGTATTTTTAATAGTCCTTTAGTTATTAAATAGCTTAATCTTTTTTTTTTTTAAGGAATCATTGGCAAAGAAGGTCGTCAAGCAGCAAGAAACAGTGACTATGCAATACCTAAATTTAAACATTTGAAAAAGATGTTGCTTGTTCATGGGCATTTTTATTATGTTAGGATATCTGAACTTGTGCAATACTTCTTTTATAAGGTAGGAGAATGCTTATTATAATTACATAAATCTCAAAAACTTACATGGTAATACCTAACTATATACTGTTTTCCCAGCCAATAGTACAAAACAGCAATAATTCCATAAAGAGATTTTGTTGAGTGCCAGATACAATGCTGAAATGGGATTATTGTTTCTATCCTGAAGATGAAGTGAAATAGCTTTTACATAGATACATTCTGTAATCTATGTTATGTTTAAACCCAAAATTTGCCTTGTCTTACTTTTTCATCTCCTACAGATTTCATCTCAGACTGTTCTGTTATTTCCAATACCTTGTGGGTTGTCTCTACAGTGACCTTTTAAGTCACATTGGAAATAGTATTTGAGAACTTAGAAACTAATGTAAATTAAGTTATGTTAAATTCATTAGGATAGTGTAGGTGGAGGAAGGTTATAATGAGCATCCCCCTCTTCAGACAGTTTTGTTATTTCTAAATGTTGGGATCCAGTTGAAGTTCTTTCAGTAAGCAATGCATGATTATAGAAAGGAACTGCCAGAGGATAATCCAAGGTTTTAGTGTTTGACTATATGTCTAATTAGGAGAGGATGATGTTTGCAGTCACAGCTAGAAACATCTTTCAGTTGCTTTGCTGGAAACCATGCCTGCGCTTGCTTATCATGGTTTGTGTCCTCCTGTGAATTGTCCCTTATTTGCCTTGGCTGAATGAACTGTGCTCCTGGATCACAAATTTCATTGCCCTTGAATTTTGAAACTGTAGCCTTATAAGTTGGCTTTCAAAATATTTAAGTGTTTTTCTTAGTGGTAGTAATGCAAGATGTGACTGTTGATGTTTAATATATGCAGCTTTTTCTAATGTTCTGCAATGTCCACCATTACTAGTGTTATAAAACTATGGTATACGTAGCTATAGCATTGTACAGCATATAAATTAGTGCTTGCATTTCAGTTGACGACTGTCACTTTGTCTTTCAGAATGTCTGCTTCATTTTTCCTCAGTTTTTATATCAGTTCTTCTGTGGGTTTTCACAACAGGTTAGTTTTTATTTTTCCATCAACGTCATGTTTTCTCTTGCTTTTTTTAAAAAAACAGATCCTCCTGAGAAAACTTTTGTATTAGTTTACACATTTTAAAAAGAACATCACTTTTGGTTCAAATGGTTTTCAGTGGCAATTGCAGTTAAGTTACAGAAATCAGTTTTATGAATTATCATAAAAGCAATGTTATTCTCAAAGTCAAGGAATACAGGAACACAAAATTTAGAAATGGCAATGCAAAGTGAAGTGTCTATGGAAATGTAGAGTCAGTTGGGTTTAAGCTTATTGGACATGGGCAGAGGAAATCCTGAAAGATGAATAATTGAACTAGTTGTTCATTTTTAGAATCCAGAATGAAAATGGAAGAATAAACTCATTTTCTTTGGTGTATATGAGTATAAATTACAAATTTCAGACAAATAGCAGCATTCAATTAGTTGAAAAGAAACAATAAAAACAGAAAAATAGAGGAAAAGTGAACTGCTCCTGACCAGAAAAGTACCATCATTCAGGACAGGATCCAGTATCCTCCTTCTTAAATTTTTGTTCATTTTCTCTTCTCCTTGCTCTCATCTAATTTGTGCAGAAAAGATCTACCTCTTCTTTTTTCTGAGTGAGGGACCAAAAAACAAAGGAATGAATGACCAAATATAGGAAAAAAAAGGTTTATATTTTCAGGATTAAAGGGCGAGAGTAGGATTTAATTGGGAGAAATAGTACTTTACTCTATCTCAACTACTATCTCAAAAAAAAAGCTCCAGGAGGAGTAAAAATGACAGAACTATTTTTTGTCTGTTTTGGTTTTAATTTTAAATGACGGCTGAAAACTTTGTAGGTTTTTTTCAAGCATCATTAGGATTTAGATATGAAGGCATATGCTGATGAAATTTTAGATTGATTTTATTCTTTTAAGTGCTAAATATAATTTTGAATCAAAAAGGGGGTTTTGACAGCAATTTTTCCAGCATAAATGATCGCCAGATAGGTTTTGGGAAGTAAACAACTCTTTTTATGAGGTGATGTAGTGGGTTTGAGGGCTAGTTACAGTGACATATGTGAAAAAGTAGTTCAGTGAGAAGACTCAAAGGCACATTGTGATGTTTCTTTGTATAGCTCATTGCAGTCACCCACAGTTGAAGAACCTTTGGAGTACTTCTCCTGTCTCCATGTTATATAGAGGAGATAAAAGGGAAGGGGTGTGTGTGGATGCACCAGAGAGGAATTTCTTCCTCTACAAGAATCAGCTGTTTTTCAGTTTGGGTAGTTCGGAGTTGGTCTTACAGCTGAAACAAGAGGAGGGGGCCAGTATGTGAATCAGACTATTAAATGGATCTTTTAGCTTAGCTGTTGTCCTCCAGATGAACAGGATACAAGTGCAGAGTTGTCTTATATCAGTTAGCAACTGTTCAGGGATATTTGCCTCCATTCTGAAGGAATATGATTTTCTTTTCCAGAAAAAGTGACTCATTAATTTTAAATCAAGTGTCATGCAGAGGATTTAATTTTAAATGAAGATTTAATTTTAAATTAAAATACCTGATTTACTTATTTTTCATCTACAGACTTTATACGATACTGCGTATCTAACACTGTACAATATCAGCTTCACTTCCCTTCCTATCCTCTTCTATGGTCTAATGGAACAACATGTCAGCGCAGACACACTCAAGAGAGAGCCTTCCCTGTACAGGTAAAATTAATACACTGTGCCCCAAAATTTGACTGCTCAGTTGTGGGATCTATCTCTGTTACAACAGAAGTCCTCAGGATTTCTGTACTACCAGGCTATGGTAGAACATCAGATACACCACGATAGAAAAGCTGAAGACCGCATGCATAGTCTACAAAGTACAGTAGTGTAGTTTTACATGTATATTTAGAAACCACACCACTCATTTGCTCTATGAGTGAGAGCAAAATAGAAATTACTGTTCTACAAATAAAATTATGATTTTTTTTTTAGTACTCTTTATTTCCTCAAACCATGGGGAAAAGAAGTATTTTTTAAAAAGAAAACATACTGGTTTTTTCCTATATACATGTTTTATTCTGAAAGAAAAGAGGACTGAGTGGTAAAGTGTTGTATCAGAGGATGTATTTTGTGTGGTGTCCAACATTGTCCTCTGCATATTGTTGATTCACTTCTGAGGATTGGAATTGTGACTTGTTTAGGTTCTTAGCCACTTGAAATACAGTTCTTGCCAATTAATTGCATTTGGCCATCTAAATTAGGGACATTGCCCAGATTTGATCCTTGTAGCTGCAAACACAGTACATTTCAGGGAGAGTTAACAGTAGGTAATCAAAGGAAAAACATTTTTTGAAAGAAGTAATAGTAGATGCCCAAAGGTTAATCAGTGCACTAATATGTTTTTACCAATGAAACTGCAGAGGAATACAAGAGAATACGGGTTGAAACTCAATCCCTATATTTTTATTTTCTCTTTTATATTTTAAATGTTTTTAGTTTAGAAATGGTAAATCAGAAGACTTTTTTCGGTTTTTGAAAGCTAGCAGAGGTTATTTGTCAGCAATTTTTGGGTTTTGATACCTAACAGAGCCTATTGCTAAACTGTTTTGGGCAATTGTACAGTTGTTCTAGGCCAGATAGGCTATTGTTTGCCATGTATGACTTTGCAATCTGTATTGTTAATCTGCAGGGAGAAGTTACTTCATGTGGTCATCAGACAGTCTTTAAAGTTCATATGGTGAAAGTATTGGTTGGTAGCAAATGTTTCTGTAATTCAGGGTCTTCATTTAACTGTGTTCTGATTTACTCTGATGTGTTTTATGCTGTATGTCAAGTTGATACCTACCCATTCTGTGAACAAGAGCTAAAGCTGTAACATGTAAATTTTTTTGTTATAAGAAAATACATGCTAGTGAAGAGTTATGCTGTTGACCAATTCCTGTATTTTTTATGGGAAAATGTTGAAGAAGTACTGTTTGACCTGAAACTTCAAGTCAACTGCAAACCACTCTTTTTGCATGTTCCACATAAAATTAATGTTTTGGTTTGTTGTAATAGTCTGTATATAAGTCCCCAATAGGAAATAACGCAAAGTCTCCAGAGACCTCTAGTGTTCTAATTTCATATCTACAGTGGATCATCACGTGCACAGCAAATACTGGAAAAGAGATACCTTCTGTAAAAAGATTGAAAAGTAAATAGGTGCAGCACAGGGGAGTGTACCATACGGTTGAAATCAGCAGAATTATAGGCAGCAATTGAAACAGTTTAGTAAAAAAGAAATGAAAATAAATGAAGAGGACATTTTCAGGAAAAATTTACTGGTGAAGTTGTCATGTGGGAAGGGGGTGCTTTTACATGCAGTATCTCAATTGTTTTTTCTTCAAAAAACAATATGAATGTCATCATTTGTCTGGGATTTTCAAACCTGCTGATAATGAATACATGTATCTTATTTTACACAGAGATGTTGCTAAGAATGCTTTGCTGCGCTGGCGTGCATTTATTTATTGGACATTCCTAGGAGTGTTTGATGCTGCGGTATTTTTCTTTGGTGCCTATTTATTGTTTGACAACACAGCTGTGACCAGCAATGGACAGGTTAGTGTTGGATTTGATCAGTCAGTCAATGATAATTTTTTTTAATGTCAATTGTGAAATGAACATAGTTTTAATTGCTTTCTTCAATATTTCATGCAAGATGATAACTGTTTTATGAGTTGCAGTGAGATAGATGGGTTATCTCTTTAGTGAAGTCTGAACTATGCAGTGGGACACACTGTGTATCAGTAAGCAGAGACATAGGACTAGATACAACTTAGGAGAAATAAGTATCATAAATTCCAAGTATTCATTCTGAATTTACATAGTGACTTTTCCGTTTCATGCTTAACATAAATCTGACGAATATCTGTTTAACATGTCAAGACTCCAGGTAGAGTAGTTATGAATGGTCATAAAAGATCTGAAATATAACAAGCTTTTTAATAGTTTAATTATTTTTGACATATGGCAGCTTAAAATAACGTATCTCTGCTTGCTTTGCAGTCACATGAATGCAAATCTTAAGAACTTTTGCATTTTATTTATTTTATCCATTGATATTTTGGTCTATTTTATTTGTGTGCTTTTTTTCTTTTTGCTACTTGCTTCTCTTCCTATCCTCAGCTAATGACAACCAGCACTCACATGGTAAGACTATTGTGGATTTGTCATGATATCCATTTCATCTTTCACTGTTCTTTAATTAAACTGGTAAAGAGCAATAAAATATCACTTAAACCTGTAGTTAGAATTGTTCTTTATAGCTACTTTAGAAGTACTTATAATAAAAGGAACTTTATATTAAACATATTGATGTATATGAGATATGATAAAGAGCCATGAACTTTAAAAAGGCTTTTTGCTTCCTTGCATTTTGTTATTTTGTTGTGTGCTTTTCTGTAACCTACGTTTTGTTGCTGACTATCTCTGCTATGGAAATTTTTGTTACAGTTGATGCTATAATGTGCTCAAATGGCTTTAGAAAAGACCCTCAAAGTGAGAGAGAAAATAAACTGTACACAGTTTTGTTGCTTACAGGCAGCATAAATATTTGCTAGAAATGCAATATTCAGATATTAAAAACCATCTTTGTGACATCTGTTAGGGAAATTAACTTATACCGTGTGAGAGAATTCTTGTTTAAAGGAACTTTTCTAAGGGCAGAATGTATTTCCATTAGACAGAACTGTACACTGCAGTATATCTTTTCTTGGTACCACTGTGCTCTCTTTTAGATGTTCAAAATTCTGCATTAGCTTATATCTTTGGTCCTGAAAATTAGAGTTATCATACCTGTACAAATTTTGCAAACAGTTTATATTACAAATATTCTGAACTGTGTTCCTTTTTGAAATTTTAGTCGTCTTCTCTTGCACACGTTCAATCAAATTCTAAGGCTCTGAAGCGAGACTAATGCCTAATTTTCAAATTTTGAATGTTTATATCTACAAGTAGATACCCATGTTAATATTTGATGATAAAATATGTTGCTTGAGGAGGCATTCTGAGTCCTGAGTGTCCGGAGTGTGTTAGAAAATTCATCATTACTCAGCATGGATACCTGTGTTTATTATAAGACTTACAGATATTGTGCTGCAATTTTAAATTGAAAGGTTAAGCGTTCAGAAATAGTGGTACTTATGTGAGTTCATACATACATGAATGCTAATAGGTGTTGATGGTTATTTCTCAGTATTTAAATTATGCTTACATCTGGAAAAAGTCAATGAAGGTTTTGAAGATTTGAAGGATTTACTCCTGCAACAGCATGTTATTATGGAACAGGTAGAAAGCAGGAAAGGAGATAAAAAAGCTGATGGTAATACTAATGCAATAAATGCTATAAAATGATTCAAGTTAGGTTCCATATTGTTAAAATGGGTGCTGGAGATTTATTTACTATTAATTGTTATTAATTTTTGGTGTTTCTTTGTGTGTATGGTGTTCCACTCTGGATATGACATCCTGGTTGGTGTTGTATCAGAAAGTAAGAGGAAAGGAAGGCACCGTAGAAGTCATTGCAGAGTGTCAAATGTCATCTTAGTTTAACCATATAATAAAATGTATTTCCTGTTTGATTTTTTTTTTTAAATTTTAACATTTGATATGGAGTACATTAAGTAGAATTGTTAAACTAGGTTGAGAGAGACTTAAAAGGAGTAACAGAATGGCAAATACAATACAACAGGAAGGAAAGTAGGTGAGTAGAATGCTGAATTAGAACATGGAAGAGCAGCAAATATAGTCGCAGAAGGAGGAGGGGAAGTCTTAGATAGGCTGGGAGTAGGACATAGAAAAAACTTGTTAATAAACTAGATTGTAACAAACAGACTTAAAGGCATGAGTACTATCTTGAGATATTCAGTGCTGAAAAGCCATTGTGAGCTTTTGAAACTTACACCTTCCCATACTGTTCCATTTACCTTTCTCTGTGCCAAATCAGCAGCTTTATGGAGTCTCGTGTCTCTGTGCTATGACCTCACTTTCTGAGCCAGTAAGATGGGGAGGTAAAGGGTTTGGTTGCAGCCCAATGCTGTCTATCTAACCTAATGAACACAGAGAAAGGTTGTTTCAACTCTTTTATTTCATCTAACAGCTTATATTGAAAATGTGGACAAAACTGTTCAAAATGCAGGAACTTAGACTGACAGTAGGCTCTCTGAGAGATACCATATATGACATGAGCATATTGTAAAATTTAACTGAAAGAAGAAAGTCGATAAATGGCATAATTGGAAGCTCCTGATCCAGATTCCTGACCAGTTTTAACTGCACAGATTTTTTTTAGGGCACAGGAAGTATTACAGTAATGGCATGAGCCTATAGAATTATTATATTACATATCTATGTAAAAGGTCAAAATGCTGAAAGTTTTCTGAATTTCATTTTGTGTCTTTACGCTTGGTCTCACGTAGAATAATTTTAAAATAGTGAAATGGTTACTGAGAAAAATAATTTTTCAGCCAGTCATTTCTTTACTTTTAAATTTATTTTCTGTTCCCAGTTCATCACATTCTCAGCCTAGTTTCCTACAGATTTCTCTCTTATTGCTGGCTGTGGTCTCCATTCAGAATTTGTCACACAGCAGCACATTTGTGTGATCACTTGCCTGTATAGATCCCCTGTGATGTAATACTGGGCAAGCTCATACAGAAAAATTTAGATGGGGTGTGATCCAGTTCAAATCCCTGCTTTGTGCAGGCCTGATTAAGATCAAGTTGCTGAATGCTTTGCCTAGTCTTTTTCAAGCTTTGGATATCCCCGAGCATAGAAAAACCTATTCCAGTGTGTTTCTGCCTTCATGGTGGAAGAAGTTTCTCACAGTATCCAAGCAGAATATTGCTTGTTGCTGAAGAGATGTCTGTTCCAGTTCTTCAGCTCTGTAGTTCTTCAGATATTTGTGGACAGCTGCTAGGTTGTTCCTTAACCTTCTTTCCACCAGACTAAATAAGTCCTTCAACCTCTATTTGCAGAAGAACCATAGGCTGCTAACTACCTTGGTTGCCTGCCATTTGATCGTTTCCATTTTTTTTTACATTGCTCCTGAACTGAGGGGCCCAAAACTGAGTATGGTGTTCCAGGTTCAATCTCACTGTAGCTGAGTACATGAGAATAATAACCTTTCTTCAGTGGCCATGTTCCTCCCAGTGCAGCTCCATTTGCAGTTTCCCTTATGTATAGAACAAGCTTGTATTCAACCTGGAGTCCATGTAACCCCACTGCAACTTCCTTTTCTGCAGGGCCATTACTCAACCAGTCAGTTCTAATATATGGCACTACTCCTCCTTAGATGTGAATCTCTGTACTTTTCCTTATTTAATTTCATAAGATATCTGTTGGCATGATTCTCAAATCAGCAGAGGTCCCTCTGAATTGAAACTCTGTCATTCATTATGTCAGCTGCTCTATATTTTTGTATCACCTGGTAGTTTGCTCATGATGTTCTCTGTGTCACCATCCAGGCCGTTGACAGGGATGTTCCACAATATCTGCCCCAGTAGCTGTTTCTAGTGGGGTTCACTGATTACCAGCAGCCAATCAAACATCAAGGACTCTTGAGTCAGTGGTTCAGCCAATTTTCAACTCTAGTAGTAGTCCATTTACCCCACCCCTGCTTCCTTATTGTCCAAGTGTCAAATGCCTTGCTAAATTCAAGATATGTTGCATTCACTGTTTTCTCTCCTTAACAACTCCTTAACCTGTTGCTCCCACACTGTTGGCTGCTTCTTTCTTTCCCAAACTTTGCTGTTAAATGCAAGAAGCAGGTTTTGGTTGTGAAAACTGCTATCCAGAGTATTGCATATTTCAGCATTTTCTGTTACGCTTTCCACTAGGTTGTCTTACCACTCCACTTTCATTTTCCCTTTGAAACAAGGATATCTATAAATATCATTTTTGTCACTTTTGACACCCCTTACTAATCCTAGTCAGAACTGACCTTTGTCTGCGATTTTTTTCCCTCTATACCCGGGTAATGCTTTTATGCTATCTGTTTACTTCCTGCCCATATTGTCATCTCTTGTATGCTCCCATTTTGCCTTTTTGTTCATTGAGAAACATCCTACTTGGCCAACTGGATATTCTGCTGAAATCCATGTCTTCCTGCAGAAGGGAATTCATGAGATGTCAGCAGTTCTCTTTCAAAATAATTCAGGTCTCTTGGGTACTCTTTCATGGGTGCAGTACTCTGAATCAAACAAAGTCTCTTCTAAAAGAGAGTGCCCTAACTGTTGCTTACTTTCCCAACATTTCTCTGGATCCTGAACCTGGTCATCCAATAGCCACTATAGTCCAAGCAATCCTCTGTGCCCAGTTCTTCTCTCCATCAGCATTGATGATCATTTCTGCCCACCTGAAAAGCTGAAGTGTTCTTATTTTGTTATGCAGGTGGGGAAAAAATCAAACACAATTTAAAAGTGTTTTATCTTTAAATGTATGTAGACATTTATGTACTTAGATGGTTATCACATTCTTTTTGTATACTGTTACTCATCTGCTTAATATGCTGTTCAACCTACGAGAAATTATTGGATGCCAAGGACAGCAGAGAAGGGAGATCAGAGAAAAGATGACGTCCAAGAAGACTGATGCTGTTCATTTGTCAATCTCAGTGATTTAACTGTGCTACACTTAATTTTTATTAAGAAACATACCTGTGAACTTCAGGTTGAGAGGACTGGTTGTGATCTTTTTCTGTCTGTATGAAATCTGAGGTGTGTACACACAAGAGCAAGAAACCAAAACACTTTGCACTGGATAGGTCATGTTTTTGCTTAGGTGTCAGTTCATGATACAAAGCAATACATAGTTTTAAGATATTTATTCTGGACAATTCACAAAGTAGGGGACAATATTGCCTATAACTGCTTTGGACCATTTTTTATAGATGTTTGGAAATTGGACCTTTGGAACAGTGGTGTTTACTGTGCTTGTATTCACGGTTACATTGAAGGTAAGGGGTGCTGTGTTTTATCCACTGAAACTTTATTAGAGCTTGTTTTCTAATTGCCGCTTACTTATATCTGTTTCTCTCTATGGCCATGCCTTGTTTTATTAGTTTAAATATAGATTTTTCTATCTGTGCCTTCTTAACTGTGCTCAAAACTGAAAAATGTTTTTGGCTAATTCTGTGTAGAATTCATCCCTATTTTCAAAGAGTACAGTTCTATTTTATCTCCTGCTGAGTATTCTGTTGCTCTTAGATAGTGATAACACCATATGATCTCTTTTTTTTTCTTTTTTTTTAAGCTTGCACTAGATACACACTATTGGACATGGATAAATCACTTCGTGATCTGGGGATCACTCGTATTCTACATTATCTTTTCTCTGCTCTGGGGAGGAATTATTTGGTATGAACCCTAATCAAAATTGCGTTGCAAATGTTATTTCAGAAACATAAAGCTGTTATATTTCACCTTTTTGTCCGAAACAGAGTTAAATTTAGCCTTTATCCATTGCAGAACTCCATTTTAATCACATCATTAGTGCTAATTGGAGAGTTCTCAGCTCTTCATTCACTGAATATCTGCTAAAATCTTCTTAAAGGAGAATACAAGAAGAATATCAGAGCTCAGACTACCAGTGGGTCTATCTCAGTAGTGTCAGTAAAAAGCAATCCAAGGGTTGGTCCAAGGGGCCAAGGCTGCCTCTCTGAGACAAAATGTCACAAGAACAGGTCATGTCTATGCAGCCAGTCTTGGAAGGAACTAGCTGGAGCAGTCAAAACTGGAGTGAGGAGTGAAACTCACATGGAAGTGATGTGGGTGGCCCAGTGTCCTGTGTTTGAGCTCATTATTTGCCTCCTGCTTATCAAAGTAGATTTGCTGTAGGTGTCTGAGCACCTGCTTATTCCTGTTGGTAAGAAGCTCTCTAGGAATTAATATAACTCCTGTACATAGCTGATTTAAAGTGTTGGGGGTTTTTTCCTATTAAAAATTCTATGTACTTGAAACTGAAAGTTTTTGTGAAGGAAATCAAGTTGAAACAAGTTCAATTCCTTACTGTGCCTGATTGCTGTCAGGAACTTGAAATGGCACTTCGCAGCTGTAGAGGACCCATCTTTTATAATGTGTCTGCTGGAGCTGTTCTACTTTTTATACATAAGTATAACATTTTGAGGGACTAGAGAGAAGGCAGAGGGTAACTATTGCATGGTGATTAAGATGCCATTTAATTTGGAGAAAGGATTTGTATTTCAGTGTGTCTTTTGCAAATGAGTGTCTTTTGCAACTGCTTCTCAACTCATTGGATATCCAGCAGCCTCTTTTTATTTCCTGGTAAGATCAGGTCTTAATTTCTTCAGCAGCAAGAGGAAAACAATTTGCAGAAGCAACGTTTTCCCTGCTACGTTTTTCAGCCAGCTTTAGCCTTGCTGCATATTAGAGTGTACTATTTACATGCAACAATGTATTTTAGCTTGGTTACCTTTTATGTCGGCAAATACTATCAAATTTTGGAAACTATCAGGAAACTGCCCCAGTGGTAGGAGCTGTGTTACTGCAAACTGTCCCTTGATTTTTGCTCCCAGTAATCATGGCCCCTGGTTCCCAGTACTATGTAGTGGTGGCATATTAATAACCATCCAACTGCCATGGTATACAGGGAGGTATGCAAATGAAAGTATTGAAAGTGTGATTAGATAACAATGTGGTGACTAGGTTAGGGATCATAACATGAAACCATGAGAGATGCGTAGGGGAGCCTGAGAGGTATGAAAATAGGTATGGTTAATGAGCCTTACTCTAAAGACACATACAGACAAGTGTGCCTTAGGAAAGAGGGAAGTGGTGGATGGGATACTGAGAAGAAAGGTGGAAAATACCTGGGGCAAGATAAGGGTATATGGAAGAGCATAAACAGAATAAGAATGTAACTTAGTTTATCTTTGCAAGGGAGAGACAATATGGCAGGGGAGGAGAGCATGGTATTTCCTGCAGCCTGGAAGACAAGAGGAAGGTAGTTGTTTCCAGTATGTTTAGCTCTCCTTTTGAGAAAACTGGGATGGATAAAATCCCACAAACTGGGAAGCTGAACCTGAACAATTTCAGCACTGTCATAATTTTTATATTTAACATTGTCAGTCTTTCTTTTGTGTATTGAAGTGTAATTTTTATTTATTCTTTTTTCCTGCCAGGCCTTTTCTCAATTATCAGAGGATGTATTATGTGTTCATGCAAATGCTGTCTAGTGGTCCTGCATGGCTGGGTATAATTCTGCTCATAACTGTCAGCCTTCTTCCAGATGTTTTGAAGAAGGTCTTATACAGAGAGTTGTGGCCTACAGCAACAGAAAGAATCCAGGTAAGAAATATTTTTCATTGTGAAGTTAGTTTTTTGTATCATAAGTCTCTAGTAATTAGTCCTCTTTCAAAGTCAGAGACAAGATTAGAACAGGTGTTCCCCACCTGTGGTGTCTGAGCAGTATGATGAAAGACACTGCCAGTTATTTACTTGGTGGTATTAACCTGAATCCTGGGGCAACCCTGGTGCCTCCATAGGAACAACCATAGGAAAATCAGCTGATGAGGATGGTGGGAGACAGGCTCAACATGATTTCTGATTAGAGGAGATAAGGGCAAGGGGATTGGGATCTCTGTGAGGGTAGATAGAAGGCACTTATATCCAATAATATACTGATTGATGCCTTTTACAAAAACACATGCATTAGAACTTATCCTATTAACAATTTGTTCCTCTTTTATATTTCAACTTACATTTTGCCTGTTCTGATCCATTATTTCTACATAAATGTACCTTGCTCTGCCAGTGGGAAGAGGATTTTAAAGTCTGTTTTCTCCTTTCATCTGATCAACCAAAAAAGAGGAACCACTGTGTAAATACAGGCCTGCTTGTTGAGGCTGGAGGGGAAGCCAGGTTCTGTCAGAAGCATGGTGCTATGCTGGGGACATTAAACCAGCCTCAATAGAAAATGTTACCTCTATTTTAACCCCAGTAAGCTTTTATATATCTATACATTAGAATGTAAAGGACACTAGAGGTGTTGAACCTTAATGTTACTGCCCTTGCCCTTTTCAGTCCATCAGCTGCCATTGGTAGGTTAAAATAATGAGTTACTGGCAACTGTAGGGATTAGGTAGCATTTTGATGTTTGAGGAGGTGCTTTGCATTAAGAGGAAAGGAATAGAGGAGCTTTACTGCTAAGAAAAATAAAATTTCCCTTTGGTAAAGGTAAAACCCCTTGCCATTGTTTTGTATTCCTAGAATGTACAGGTGTAATAATGCCTCACTTCAGGAGGGCAGGAATGAATAAAGAATAGCAGAAAAGCATTCTCAGGCGGATCAGTATGTAGTGGTTTTTCATTTTGAGATCTTTGATACATCATCTTTGCCCTATGTGCTACTTCTGGAAGAAGTTAATCTCAGTATAGGCTCTGCATGCTTAATTTAAAAGAAGACTAAAGAGAGAGAATGAGCATGGGTTAAGGCAAAGAAACAGGCTATTGAATAAAAGCCTCTAACAAAGGTATTGCAGTGTTTCTTAGAGACACTGTGTATTAGTGCTGGAAAATGAATCAATTATAAAGCAGACTTTGGGCTCAACACTTGCAATATTCACTTTTTAATATTTAGTAGAAAATCTGTGACTTTTAACCAGTTATATCCCTTGTGTTTCTTCTTCCTTCTCTTTCTTTCTTCCTGTCTTCCAATCCGCTTTGTCTAAATAACTGCTACCTTGCTTTAAACGTAAATGATGTGCACGGTTGCTTCCTACATCTGGGGAAATCAGACTAAACATCAGTGCCTTTCTGTTGAGCAGTCCACCATCTTTATGCTTTCTCAGACTTCAAGCAGTCTAAGTTTCTAATGGAACAAAAGGTGACTTTTTTCTGCCTTTCTGCATGCTTGGCCATTTCATTCAAAGGACAGTAAAATGTTTATCATCAGAAGTTATTTACCTTACTCATTATCTCCATTTGTGACTCATCTCAGCTGTATTTTGAAGACTACTTTTTGGTACAGTTTTTTCCTTCTGTTTATCTCAAAGATTTTATGAATTGTTGTCACAGTCCATCTCTGTCATTATCATTTTTGTCACTGTTGTTACTGCATTTTACAGAACCTTTCTGCCTCAAGAATCCAGGATTTTTATATTCCCATTTTAATCATTGGTCTGTCTGTAGGTGAATGCATGTAATGTTTCCATTGTACCTGAATAAATGGAATAGTTGCCACACAAAGAAGTGATAATTCGGATTAGGCTGATATTACTACCATCATACAAAAAATGGGGTACTGAAAACCATTTAAGCAATCTTTGGGATATATTAATGTATCTTCTCCACTGTGATAAAGGAAAATGCAACTTTTTTAGTAATAAGTTTTTTCCTAGCATGCATTTTGAAACTGAATTTTTCTTATGTTCCCTTTTATAAAATTCTGTGCTCTTTCTATAAAGAAAACAGCTCAAGACCTGTATGTGACATTATTTAATATAACATAAAAGTAGAAGAAATGCAAGTAAATCTTGTTTACCCTATAGTCTCCAAGAAAACTTGGCTAAGATAAACATATTTCCTGTTTTTCCCCCTTCAAAAATATATAGTCAATAAAATGTACTGTAATTATGTAAGTCACAGAGAAAATACACACCATTTTTTCACTATTGAAAATTCTGGCTAAAATTGGCTTTTAAGTGCCTTAAGATTGGTTTGAACTGAGCTTATGAACAATTGTTTTTAAATTTATTGCACTCCTATAAGTTATATTGCTTTCTTTGTAAAAAAAAAAAAGGTTGAAAACCTTTAATTAACATAGGACTAGCAACCACCTCCCAGGCTAGTAAATTAGTTCTCCTCAGGCAATAAGAATGCTTAAAGCCTTTGGAGCAATTCTTATGCTTCAAAATTTTTCATGTATTTGAGAGTCGTTCTGGTGTGTGGTGAGCAATTGTTTACTGTCATTGACATTCAGATATTTTTAAACAGTACAGATACGGTTCTGGTTTTTTGTTTGTTTGTTTGTTTGTTTTGAGAGAGAGCTTTTCAGTGATACATGGATATATACATATACACCTACAGACATATATGTATATGTATAAACATACATACATGTAGATACAAGTGTATGTATATATATGTGCATGCATATTAATATTGATATATATATATACATACACACATATGAACTGTTGTCTTTCCTGGGCTAAAACATTAATTTTGCAAAAGCTTTGGAGGAATCTGTTGCCTTTTGGTAATTTCAGTCAAATTCTGCTTATTTCTCATATATATAGTCTCTGCAACTCTCTGGCTCAATGAAACAAGCTGAATTTTGTGCTTTAACTGGTACTGTGCATCTGTGAGGCTTCTTTCAGCCTTTACTTTTGAAAAGTAGTAAGGTATTTTTTTAATATATCCAGTCTATATTGATTATATTTTTCTTTTCTTTTTTCTTCTATCATTAATAGCAGAAGCTCAACCTCTCTGTTAGGGAAAATATAAATTCACTTTAAATTATCCTATTTCCATTTTTATCATTGTCACTTCAATTAACAGTGTTTCAGCAATCACAAGTATTTTGTAGCTGAAATACCAGCTGTTTAGTTCCTGAGCCATAAATGACTTCTGTGCTCCCATCCCTTTTTAAGAAATACTTTTTTTCTCTTTGTTTTTGACTGATGATTTTTTGATGATTTTTTACTTTGCTTTCACTGAATCACAAGCTTGGCCCATCAGCTACATTATGAGATCTCTACCTCTTGCTGCGCTTGGGAAAACCCGAAGTGGTACTTTTGCCTGGGGAAGCCTTTCTGGGGACTCATCATTCTTCTGTTCCTCAATGGGCTTAGCTGCTGTTGAACAGCTGCACAGGGAGCTTATAAAACTGGTCACGAGAAAACTGCTGCCTTTGTCAGGCTCCTCCTCTACGGAAAACAAAGCAATGGATCTCGCTGTTGCAATATTTGAATCCTGTGCAAGAAGTTTCCTTGGCAACTCCCCAAGGCCCTCTCTTCCCTCAGTGTAATGACTAAGCTGTAAGTCAGCCTTCATTAGCACCAGCCCCATCACCTTGGTGTGTGGCACTCCCTTCAGCAAGCCAGTTGTTCTGGGGAGTAGTGAGGCGGGATGTCCGCTCCTTAATTTGGAATTGATTTGGCCTCACTGTGTCACGGGGACCTCTCCTGTTTTAGTACAAGTTATTGTCAGAAGGGCAGGACACACAGCCCATAGTACTTAGTCAGTTTAGTGCTTTAGAGAGTAATTATTTTTAACAGAGTTTGAAATGGAATAAAAACATCCTCAGGGTGGCTCAAAGGATTAACCTCAGGATCCAGAAGTACAAACCTTGTTTTACACTGGATAGCCTTTCGATTTTAAATCTATCAGAAAATCCATCATTTTTCCAGTTTGCTATAACAGTTACGTACAAATGGTACAATTCATTCACATTTCCCTCTTGTATTCAGCAAGAGTTTCACTGTTTTTCCTCATCCTTGCAGAAGAGTGTGAGACATAAAACAGCCCTAAATGCACTGACGAACAACGATGGGCCACTTCTTGAAGGAAATATTTCAGCTTCCGAGCCATAATTAGATCAAAGCTAGGTAACAGTACTGTACGTGTTGCCAATTTGGATTAATTTCTATTGGTGAACTGTGCTATTTACAAATCAGCTGTTTCCTCCAGAGTTTTTGATGTACTTGATCAATATTGATACAAAATCAGTATGTTTTACTTGGAGAGCCTAGTTTTTGCAAGAGATGTTCCATGCCACAGGTAAGATCTTTTTGTCTTGGAAACTTAATCGTGTAAGGCAAAATAATAAATCAATTTACCCATACTCCAGTCCTGTAAATACACTGTGTTATGTATAGGTATTGTGGGACATTTCTTCTGTAAGAACTACAGTCATTATTGCAGCGTGTACTCACACATATGAACTGTTGTCTTTCTTGGGATAAAAGAATAGTGTTGAATACATAAAGTCAGAGGTAATTCTCACCCAGTTTATCCATCATCTCTCATGCTCTTGAATACATATATAGACCAAATGCAGACAGTAACACATGAAGCTTATCTCAGTGAGTTACTGGTGGAAAGGACCTTGGGTCAGAAGGCTGGGGCTGTACCTCCGACAGTGTCTACCATAGTACTGTGTTCTGTATGGACCAGGGCATTGCTGCATCACTGCCTCAAATCAAGAGAGTTTTGCCAAATATATGAGACAGCAGCATGAGTGGTGAGCTTCTAAATTCCCCAAACATTAGGCCATTCATTAGCAGAATGAAGTTCTCAGTTTTACATCATCTCCTTGCCATGCCACTTTTTACTCAAATACATTCCCATCTGGATGCCATGTCTATTCCTTTCCCTTCATTCTCTCCTGACCCTGAAAGCAGCACATGAGGAATTTAGTGAGGATGCAAAGTATCAGTATATGAAGAGGGCAAATGTCATGTGCTCTGTGGGCTGTAGAACTTCAAGGTAGCTGATGGGTGCTTTTTGATTTGTTTTAATGACTGTTAGACAAGTAATAGTAGAAAACCCCAGCTTTCTTGAGTAGCTTCAGACATGGTAGAGGTGCTTGCCTTGGGGCCATGTGTAGAAAAAAACCACATTTTCTTTTTAGAACCATGTAGGGTAACTAAAATGCTTCACTTCCCAGCTGAAAGAATAGGAAAGATAGTAACCAAGCAGTATATGACTACTCCCTCTGACATTTCCAAACCAAAATCTGCTAATCTGATTTTTCTGTATTAATGCTGATATTTGGTCTATATATGTGTTTAAAAGAACCCAGGCCTCACTGTTGGTGAGCAGTTCATTTTAATTTTGTGACTTTTCCGAGAGTGTCTGTTGTAAGAAAGCTTTCTGATTGCTCTTGGTTATGCAATGGTGTTTCAAGCTTGTGGTTGGCATTGAAGTGTAATGTGAAATCTCAGCCAAAGTTCTAAAAACTACATCATTAATATTTATTTTGTGATTTTGTCCCTTTTGCTACTATGCTCCAGTTAACAGGGAAGAAGGAAGGGGATAATTGACAATAGAGGATTAACTGGTTTATATAGAGTTCATGGAGAGAGTGATTGATAACATTGACTTGAATTGTGCTTATAATGCATTTATATCTTAGATACCATCACATAACCTCTATACCTGGAAATTTTATGTGCATTTAGTGAGAAGAATTTTATCAACTCATTGGGCAAAAGGCTGTGCTAATTTTCTTTCTGCTCGTACACATGTTCCAGGCTCTTGTCATGCAGCCATGGTGTTACTGTAGTCTTGAGCATTTCCTGAGGGGAAGTGGCAATTCTGCCAGATGTGGAGTGATTATGTGATACAGATAAATTTTAATGGACAATTAGACTGTGTAGTATAAATTGCCTGTATAGATGCTACGTGTAACCTAAGCAAGTCTAAAATTCAATACTGCTTAGAAGTACAAAGCAAGTGCATTAAACCTCTGGAACTTTTGTCTGTTAGCACAAACTGTCTGTAAAGAATTCCCTCTCTTTGGAAGTACAGGCAAAGTACTTGAATCTGTTCTGTCTTAAAATTCCTCATAAAAAGTCCTGACTAAAGAAGTTCAGAGATAAAAAGATGTACCAGGAGAGATTGCAAAATGAAATATAAACTTCATTTAAAACACTTTGATATGAAAGCAGTCCTCTGTGTCTTCATCTCTTCTCCAAAGAGCCCATTATCAGGTTTAGAGGTTAAGTGTAAAATTATGCCTGGTTCTGTAGGTCTGAATATAAAACTGATGACATTAAAAGTGGTTGATGGCAAAACAACACGAGAGGTTATACTTTCACATGAAACAAATAGCCAGAGTGGTGTTCTAGTGAAAGCCATTATTGTACCTAGGGCACAATGGCCATATGAAAGAACACAGTTATATACTTTTGGTTCCAAGATTGTCTATTTACTGTGCATTTGTTTCTTTTTGTCCCTTTAACAGAATGCATCGAGGCACTGTCAGGAGCACATCTCAGAATTCACACCTCTTGCTTGTCTGAAAAGCCCAAGATACAGGAGCAGTGACTGCAGCAATTCCCCAGCAAGAAGGTCTAATTCTCATTCTAAAAAAATGATGTTTACGCACTGGAGAGGCGTTGATTATTCAGTACTTCCATCTGTCTTTGGCTATTCCAATAAGCATTGCCATTCCAGTGCAGGCTACCACTACAGTGGGTCAGGTTTGGAAACGTCTATATGACAGAACACCAAGTCAAGCCTTTAAAAACTGTATTTTTGTTTATTTCTTTTTTCAGAAACAAACATGTCACAGAAATATATTAAATTATACGTGGCTTCTGCTGTCTGAGGTAGTGTTCAGACAAACAGGATCAAGAGCTAGAAGTATGAACCCTTCCAGGCCAATAGGCCTCTTTTTATGTTTTGAACTACTGGAGCAATGAACAATCTGCACAGTCTGGTACTGTGAGACTGGTAGCACTGAAAATTGTCTTCATCCTGTGTCAAGACTTCCATGCATTTACTGCTTCTGTCACCTTTAGTAATTTTCTTTGTTACTTGAAGTGCATAGTTTCAGTCAGTGACCTACATTTTGAGATCAACAGTTTTAATTTTCAGCCAGAAGCAATGACCTCAGTTATCTCAAATGAAAGTCTCTTAAAGCGTATTTAACAAGTGCTGTTTCTGATTTTCCTCTGTCCTTTTTTTCTTTCTTTGCTCTTTCTGTAGAACAAACTGGTGTTTCCTCTGTGCAAATCTGCTTTCAAGAAACACTCTCTAATGTTCACTTTCTTGTAAGTGGCCAAATCAGGGCTATGTTTGGTTTTCAGTTAGTTTTCCCCTGTAGAAATATAGGCAAGACAATCCTTGTATAGAGTATGCACACACTATATGAAGTCAAGTTGGCTGTTCAGTTGGTAAATATCATCAGTGTTGGTATCTACTTAAAAACTGAATGTAAGCATTTTGCCTAAAAGGTCTTTGAATTTGTCAAAGATGCAGACTACCTGGTGTTCCCACTTCCTCTCCCTGTAATTGTAAAATATACTTAGCAGAAAGTATTAAGCTTTTTTTTTGACACAGTTTGTTGGGTTTTTTTTCTTAAAAGAAAAAAAGTTGTTTTTCCAAATGAGCATCTTTTACTATCTGGATTCATCCTCTTAATTTTGATTTTTTTTGTGTGTTTGTATGGTTAAATACTGGCTAAATGGCTTGGTAGATGTATTACAAAGCACGCAGCTGTTAGCTTTTGCAAACAAACCACAAGGTGGCACACGGCCGTTGACTAACAGTTGAATCGTAGTTGGGATATAGAAACCAGTTTGACTGCAAGGATTCTGTTTTAATTACTTTAAGAATGACAGCCAACTTGCACTTCTGTTTTCTCTGCTACGTTTATTTTACCTTGTACTAATTCAACTATTAGCAGTGTCCTTGTCTTGTTTCTTTAGTCCAGTGTTTTATTTTGGGGTGCAGAAATATCTGAAGGAGTAATCAGATTTCAGTCAGTTTCAGCCTGATGGTTAGAACTGGTTAATAACCATCCTCATTCAATACCTCTGTGAGGACATTAGCTAAAAATTTATTTCAGTGTGAAAACAAAATATTTGGAATCAGACCTGCAGCCTTTATTGGAAGACCTGGCCAAGACATTTTTAGTTGTCTTTAAAATGGACTAGGGTGGCAGAGAAAAATTTTTTTCCCTTTTTGTGTTTAAGCAAAAAAACCAGACAAAATAAGTTTACTTCACAATTTAATTTTTAATAAAAGAAAAACCAACTTACTAGGAAATTTTCCTCACAGTATTCCAAGTGATTTTCACATTAAATGAACAGGGAATTATTATTAAAATGCCCTGGGTCAAGCAGAGATTGTCAAGTGATTTGTGAAATCTTCAGTATACCAAAGATAACAGAATTTTACAAAGTCTAATGGTGAGCACCACAGACAAATGTTTTGTATCATATAACATATAGCACTTTTAAGTTTCAAAGAATGTCCTTATAGCAGTAGCATTTTGAAATACATACACATGTGTGGGTGTGTGTACATATACTTGCCATTGCAGACTTGAATGTTGGTCAGTTAGAACCGTCCCCTACATAAAACACTGGTGTATATATTTTTAAAAAGTTAATATGGGTATAAATTTTATACCAGTAGCAGTGACAAATTTCTTGTGTGTAGTTAACAAATTATTTGTAATGTATTTTTTAGAAATCTTAAAATTGCCTTTGCACTGAAATATTTTTCATACTGTAGCTATTTATAAATCTGTTTTACGCATACATTTGTTAACACACCATTTCTATTTTTTTTAAGTATATGTTTTGAAGGCTTTTTTTATACCTATGAGTTTTGGCCACTTAAATTCAGCCTAGAGTGGAGTTGTGGCTGAATGTTAAAATTCTAATGAATGTCAAATTAAAAGTACAAGTCTGTTGCTCTGTCAGTTTCATCCAAATTATTGATGTTTTGTTGAGATTTGTGGTAGCTGTGATTAGAGCGCTGTACTTGCAGTGCTATTCTATTATAGTGAGCTTTTTTACTCTATAAAGCCTCCTGCTTTTTTACTTTGTGAGTTCTATCTTTTAGCCTTAATTAAGGATATTTTTGCTTGATGTTTTTGAAATGCTGCATTCCTGTTCTGCCTAGTAACAAAGCAGTTCATTGCAAACTTCATGTAGCCCTGAGCTTCGAAATTATTGACAACATTGTTCAGGCTTAAACACCAATATACATGCTTAAGAAATTTTAGTTAAAGATGACATTTTTTTGGAGGAGAAAGAATGCTTTGATTTAGCAATACTTTTCCCTTTAAAGGTTGGTGCTGTTTGTTAAAATAGACCATTTAATGGAAAAAACATAAAACATCAACTCAGCTTCACTTGATGTGTTTTTGCTTCAGTTCCTGTTACTATTGCCATTCAAACTTAGTCCACTACAGCAGGTGTAAACTTGGAGTTTCACTGTAAATGGATCAGATGATACAAAGATGAAAAAGTAGAAGTTAGAACAAAATGCGTTATAGTGTTTATTATGGATGGGACACTGAAAGGAGACAAATTTTTATGTATCAAGAAAAAAAGAATTAAAGAGGAAAAGTCTAAAAATCTATATAACTTTCTAACTTGCCTTGTTTAAATTGTTGCAGCTTTAACAGCATAATGTCTCCATAACTGCTTCTATAAATGTCTTGAAACTGGTAAGCGCTAACCAAATGTATGTGAAGACTTTGAAAGTATTTGAGCTTTTCGGCCACTGAAGTTCATATATACCTGCAGTGGCACGTGGCAAAAGATCTTTTTCATTTTACCATGTACAATAATTGTTTGTTCAGCCACTTAATGTAAAAGCTTACAGTTTACTTTCTTGCTTGCATTAGCCTGTTTGTCTTTACCCAACTGGCTTGCAAAAATAAAAGGAAAAAATTGTTTAATTGAGGAACTGCACTACTTTTCTTTTGGAAGCCAGTGGGGTCATTGTGCTCATGCTACTGTCTCTGCTAAAAAAGCTTTAATGGAAATTTGTGAAAGTATTACAGAAGTGAAAACGTATGTGATTCTACTTTGCAGAATAATCAAAAATCAGTTTATATAGCTTTAATTTTTTACCTTATGAAGATTCACAGGATTTCAACTTGTGTTGTCTTGGACATATTCTTTGCATTTTAGATGTCCTTTCATGATTTAATGTAAAGTAGAATCTGCGGAAGTTGCTGTATGGGGGCTGGGGGTAGTTATCTGTGCATTAAACATTAAAGATGTCTGTAGTCATCAGCACCAAATACTGACACTTATTTTTAATTGTACAATTATAGGTGCGTTTATTTGAAAATAAATCAGCCTTCAAATCTAATGTTTAGATTATTCTATACTACTTGATTTATTTTATTTGAAGAGTCAGTGTGTGAATACATTACTGTAAAGTTTCTTTTCAGTGCTATTTTTAACTTTTATTTCTGTAGACAACCAAATATAACTTGTTTATATTCAGTCACAGTTTGGATCCTTATGTAGAATATATAAGCAGGAGACATGAATCTGCTTGCAATAAATATAAACATCCAAGACTGGTTTAAGTTTGCTCACAAATAATTACAATAATTCTAGTATGAATATGAGATGGTTTCATATTAGTCTGTAATAAAATGTAAGTAGATAACAGAAAACGAAATGAGTGTTTGATTCTGTTATTGAATATGCTTGTAGTCACCCTCATTTCTCCTCATACTGGAGAGGGTCCAGCAGAAGCCACAAAGATGATAAAGGGTCTGGAGCATCTCTTTTATGAGGAGAGACTGTGGGAGCTTGGCCAGTTTAGTCTGGAGAAAAGAAGACTGAGAGGGGACCTTAATAATGCATATAAATATCTCAAAGTTGGGTGCCAGACTCTTTTCAGTGGTGCCCAGTGACAGGACAAGGGGCAATGTCCACAAACTAAACCCCAAGAAGTTTCACCTCAGTATGAGGAAGATCTTCTTACTCTGAGGGTGGCAGAGCACTGGAACTGGCTGCCCTGGGATATTGTGGAGTCTCCCTCTTTGAAAACATTCCAAACCCACCTTGATGAGTTTCTATGTCACCTGGTCTAGGTGACCCTGCCTTGGCAGGAGGGTTGGACTAGATGATCTGCAGAGGTCCCTTGCAACGCTAACAATTCTCTGATTCTGTGATTTTCAGAGAGTGTATGTAGTCAGCTAAAAAAGCAGGCTAACAAAATGAAATTCAGAGAAGGCTGGAACATGAGCTGTGTGGGGGATTTGTTGAAAAGCTAGTAGAAATTGGTACCAGTCCAGGAAAGCTTTGTTCCTCCCGCACAGATTGGGTAAGTGCTAAGATTCTTTCCAAAGTAAACTCATAAGCTACACATGAGAAGATCTGTATTTCCTTACCGTTCTGCTGTGCAAGGTATCCAGAGCTATTTCTTTTCTTTTGCAATGTTGTCAATTTACAGAAACTTTACTAAATTAAAAAACAATGTGCTTTGCCATCTGAGTTGGTAGGTTGGTAGCAATGTTCATGGATTCTTACAGAAGAGGCTGAGTGCGCAGAAAGACCAAAATTTTCTTTCATTTGGTGATAGAGTATTTTGGGACTCGCTGTAGTTTCAAAACCGTTACACACATTTTGTTTCTACTGAATGAGCTTCTGGAGAAGGTACTAGGAGGAAATGTATTTTATGGAAGATGTTTTTCCCTGTATTCATGCAAAGAAGAAAAAATGCATGAATTGTAATTAGATAGGACTATCACATTGAAACTGGTTTTGAAAAAAATAATGTGATCATGCATTGATTTCAGGAGGAATGCGGTAGCAAGAAGGACAAATTACCTCATAAGTACATAAATTTTTATTTTGCATACAAAAATACATTTACTTATTTAAACAAAAAAGGATAGAAAGTAATTTAAGTTCTGAACAGTATTCTAAATCCAATACCGTGTGTTTTCCATTAGCTCTTAAGTTATGCTCTTTTTAGTAAAACTTACATTATAGAATTAATTGAAAACTGTTTCTTATATTTTACAGTGAGGCTACACTTTTTTCTGCTATAAATGCAACACTGATGTATAAAATCTTTCCTGAAGGTTATTTTGATATGAAGTGAGATAGGTCGGAGACAGACTGAAGTTCCTTGGTTTTGTTTTCTGATTACTTCGATTTCCTCAGGTGATACTCTACAGGAATTTAAAAACAGTATTTGACCATTCTATTAAAGCTTTGTTGTTGTGTGTTTCCACTGCAAATACTTACAGGTCTATTAATTTTAATTTCATTCAAATGAAAACCCACACCTACATAAAGGCTTCATTTACACTGTGAAGTGATAAGACAGGGATAATATCAAAGAAAGCCATGAACTCATTTCATTATACAGATCAGTTTCTCAGATGCCTAATGTCCCCATCTAGGTTTAGATGTGTTTTTAACAGAAAATTACACTGTGTGATCTATTCTTTTTTTAAATGGCAAGTCTGCAGTAAATGAATAATGGTGACAATCATTTAAGTGTTTATTTTGCATTTAAAGGAGACAAATAGGAGCAGTATTCAATTTTAAACCACTAAAAGGCTTGTTGTTGTTTTCCATTATTCATTTTGATTAAGAAATCTCATGGTGCATTACACTTTTAACAATACATATGATGCAGTGTCCTGCTAGGTTCAGAGGCTGTTTGCATTGTATCAGGGAGAAATGTTAACATCCAGTCTCCTTATTTAATTTGGGAGAAGCTGATGTGCTGCTTCTTCCTAATGATGACACCAATGTTAAAAAGCACATCAACAACTTACCTCAAGATTTCAAACATCTTTTGTAAACATACTTCATGGTGAAGTGTTAACCAAATTTGAAAGCTGGATCTTGCAATCTTATAAACACCGAGTTTTAGAAAAGAAGGAAAACAAATCCTGGTCTAAGGATCAAGATCGTCAGGTGGTATACACTGACTTTAATTTCAGAAAATAATTCCAACCAAGTAGCCAGCCTAGAAGAGCATTCTTCTAGGAAGTCCTGAATAGCTTGCTTCTAGGATGAATATAACTGCATAGCTAGAGAAAGTTGTCAGTATTAGTTAGGTTGAGATTTAATTGCTTATTCCCAGCTATGAAGAGGTACCGTGTATAATTTTATTCTGATAAAATTATAGCCAAGAAAAAATATCTCTCCTCCTGAGGCATTTCAGGTACAAGACCATTTAACATTGATGCAGTGATAGAGCTCGTAACATTTGAGATTTACTTGGCTTTTAAGTGACTCTTCTTAGTTCAAATTATGTATTAGTTTAGCACAAAAGCAATGTCTGTGCATCATTGTGCTGAAAGGTACTGGTCCAGATGGAAAAAAGCTGAAGATTCTTCCACTGTAGATTGTATTGGAACATGAGTCAGGCTTCTCTCTGTCCTCTTGGATACAGCCCGCAGCAGATGATTTGGAAACCAGCTCTCTTGAATTGTTCATCTAAAATTTGACCATGGTTTCAAATTTTAATGCCTGCTCAAGTCTTGTTCTCCCTATAGTTAGGGAATGGGATACATATGTTTACATTTCCCCTTTCTTGCCTCTTATATAGTACCTGACATGCTGTAGTACCTCCCTTTCCCCCAGAATTCTATTTTAGCACACCAAGCTTAATTCTGAAAGGAAAAAAAAACATTTCTTTTACATTTGAGCCAACATAGTCCCATACATGTTAACAAGAGCAATCTCTCTTTTTCATGCTCTCTCAGAGGACCATTCAGCAGACCAACCAGCAGATTGGAAGCAACGTGGTCACCACCACAACAGTTACTGCCTTGGTTGCTTCTATACAAAAAATACTGGAACACGTGCACATAAACACAACAAATCATGCCCCCCACCCTATCTCACATGGGATATAACCTTTCTCTTGCCTTCCTCCTGTTGCTTTTCCCAGGCGTCTTTCTAAGCAAATTAACACTCAAAGTAAGCTCATCTATCCTTTTTTTTACTAAAATTGTGCACATTTTGGAAATTAACCTTCTCCGTAGTGAGTTCATTTCTGCTAGTTGTTATAAAAGGCTACACAGTCTCAGGGGACTTTTTGATATTTTTTTGTTTCCTTATAAAAATTTGTGATTTGAAGGTATTGGGGGGGAAAAAAAGAAATTTTTAACCCATCTAATTTATTGCAAATTACCTGTATCCTGTAATTTTGTCTGAGGGTCTCATGTTTGAGGGTCTCCAGGGAGAATTTATTTAAGAGTGATAGTATTTGTTAGACAAGAGAAAAGGTCCATTTTCATCCATACCCAAACATCTGAATCTAGCATAGAAAGGGAAGGGCTATTTAAATTCTACTGTCACTGCCATCAAGGAAATTCTTACCCATATCTGAAAGATACATTTCCCTCATACTGATCTGGTTCTGTGTCAATCATGATTATATCCTTCAATTAACTTTGGGAAATATGATATTATCCTCAGCCCATGAATCTTTCCATCATATCCTATCTGAATAATATTCATGCACTCAGCTTTGGCATTTTATATTTTCAGATGTAGTTCATGAGAACCATCTGTCAACACTTTATTTCCAAATGTGTATGAACATTGAAATACAGAAAGTTGAGATAAAATCTTAATTTCACTGGCAACTAATCTTCTCATTTGAGAAGTCTCCACCCTTACTCATTGTTTGAGAGCTGTGGCTATTATAGAACAGCAAATAATTGGTTTCTAGAAGGTACTTGTGTTTTCCATAAGGTTAATATCCAACCACACTATTAACTTTTTAACTGTTTCAGTTTATGAAGATTTACATGCCCTTTACGTTTCACAGAGATGCACACTTACAATCCTGGTATAATTAATTTTATATCCAGATATTGAGCCAAGACAGTATGTTTGGAACTACAGTGATTTAGGGAGGAAAGTGGATGTTTTGCAAAGAAGTCAGGCTTCTGCTGCCAGGCACTATAGATCCCACAATACTCCCATCACTGATTTGTCTTCTTATCTGTCTATATGTGGACATTACAGATGTTATATTAAAATATGTCAACTTAGGAGTTAGGAAAGTTAATTAGAGTGGCATAAAAATAAATTTCACTGATCCACAGTAGAGTTCAGGCATCCTCTCACATGGATTGACCTGTGAGAGGTCATTCATTCTGATGAATGTCAGTCATTCATTCTGATGAATGTCAATCATTCATTCTGATGAATGTCCATTTTGTACATTTGCCTGCACCTCACCTTTTACATTACTGTTCACAGACATTTCATCTTACTGCCATGTTACACCACTCTTCTAATAGGCTAGCAAATCCATTTATTCTCTCTACCACAGTAGATGTATTCAAAACTAACATGCTCTAGTAATATTTTTAAAGAAAGTCCATGCGTTTTGTTCAGTCTCAAACAATTTCCTTCCTTTACTATGAATCTTCATAGTTACATTTCAGCTGTTTCATGGTGCACAGCCCAAAACACTGATCTAGTTTGTGCTTCCCACAGAAGAAGACAGCAGCACCTATGACTGAACTCCCCTCCTCATGTACTGCAGATCAAAGCACACCATGTATCTAGTCCCACAAACTTTTCCACTCTCCTCTCCCTTTCTGCCTCTTCTCTGCATAAGCAGAATTAAGTGGGAGCCGTGTATTGGAACAACTCAATCTCAAAATATGATCCAAGATGCCAAGTGTGAGGTTCAGGTTCAGGCACTTACAGCTGTTTGTGTTCAATGCACAGCTGTTCGATGGTCACTGAGAATAAAAACAAATAGTACTTACAACATATTTTTAATCATGACATTCAGCCCAAGTCCTTTACTATGTATTTGTTTGTGTATGTTTGTATTTACTGCCTAATGGTACTGAACATAAGCACAATGAACTCCATTAATTAATTCATTTTTTCAAAAAAACTCTTGGGGAAGTTCTTGCCTAAAAAAAGGCAACTAGAAGGGACAGAAGACATACATGGCAAGTGATGTTTTGCATCCACGACAAAGAAAAAAACCCAAAATATTCTCAGTGACTTCTGTCACTATGGCAACAAAGCCTCAAAATTTGAAACATGAATACCGAAGGTAGAATTTGGGGCTCTCGCACAAGCCATTAGCAGGATGGACTTAGAGCTTCGTCCTCCCACATGATTTTATTCCCTGTGGCCATGTCCCCAATACACAGATTAGGACTAATCTTATTTAGCTGACAAGGTCTGGACCTTGCAGCCTGAAGCTGTGGAATTTTGTAGGACCTAAGCATCTTCAGAATCCCAGGTCTCTAGCAGTGAATCTTCCTCCTTCCCTTTAGATATACTCTACACTTGGGGTTACAGGAAGACCTCCCAGTCCTCCCAAAACCTTTAACAGACTGCTAATGAGAGGCCTGCCCTCACTTATTACCCTGAAAGGAAGGAAGGGAGGAGAGGAAAGAGGATCACATGCTCCACATGTCAGATATGCTTTACGGGCACCGGAAGTGGTGGAAGAGTCTGATTCTGTGCCAATCACCCAGGTAAACAACAGGACAGATTTTTCCATGGACACCTCCAGCACAAATTTGCTAGAAATCTCACATATTTGCTAAATCAAAATATGGGGAGATGCTTTCCCTATAGATTTTCCCATACCTGCAAGAAAACACTTTCTGTCTTGTGACAGGCACATTTGAGATTGCATTGCTATTCCAGGCCCTTTCTGCAAGCTCTGCTACACGAGACAGCTAAGGCACACATCAGCTGCGTGAACTCTGCCTACTTTGTGCTGCTAGTGCTTTCCTCAGTGTTGGTTCAATTAGAATGGAAGAGCATAGAAAAGCACTTTCTGGATTTCAGAAAAGTTTAGAGCTTTTTAACGTGCCTTTTTAACGCTATGTAAATAAAGAGGCTTTTTCCACACTAGCTAGTTTCCCTTAGTCCCTGCTCCCATTGCTACAGGTTTCCTAGAACCTCCCAATAGGAAGGTCCCACTGAAGGATTCCCCTTTATAAGCTGATTCCCTAGAGATAACTTTCATCTTGGTTTATTCATTCCTCTTACAAGACTAAAGTGTATCTTCATGGTTGTTCCAGTCACTAGTTCAGGGAATCACGGCAATAAATGGTAGAAAGTTTACAATGAATGACTTCATCTCCAGAGTCCCGTGTGTCTTCACAGAAGTGGTGACAATGCTTTAAGAAGTCTCCCATTCAACCATCTGTTTTTCAAATCCCAAGTCTGTACACTGTTTTTTGATCAAAATGAGTTCGGAAAGGGCAAAGAGCAGCTGGTGTGCACATTTCTTTTTCCTTGTAGCTAATGAGCTTTCTTCCTATTCACTGCACATATTTGAGTGTCTTATCCATTTGATTCCTGCCCAAGCCAGTTTCTTTCCCATTTGTTATGGCAGCTGCCCTGTGTTTTATCAAGAATCCTGGTGGACACAAAAGGATGATCCAACCCTAACAAGCTGAATCTTCTGCAGCACCCTTTGGATAAAATCTAACTTACTACAGGCTAAAAGGACTACTATGGCCTCTGCTGGTATTTCTAGCACATTCAGCTTGATTTTTCAGCCTTAGAATAACCCTGAAATCAAGAGTCTTTCTATTATTTATGGAGAGAATGGTTATTTTTAGTGCGTTCTTAGGATTTGTACTAAGGTAAATATTTCATACTAGAGGAGGAGAAATTTCTGGAGATACTTTACACCATCAGAAAGCAGAGTATGATTGCATAGCATCCCCTGAGTCTATGAGTCATGTTAGTTAATGTTCACAGTGTAATAAGACAGGCTAGATTTTATGGTAAAATATTTTGCTTGCTTCTTGTAAAAACATGGAATTGTGCAGCCTACCAATGGGATTCACGAAAGTCTGGGCTCTTCCACTTCCCATTTCCATTATATTTGCCACTGATAAATCTTTGAGTCTTAATTTTCTGTGTATTTTTTTCTCAGTACATTACTATGATTTTACAGACAAGATTTTGTACAAGGTGTGGCTTAGACCAGTTAAAATAAAAAAAGTCTCAGATTTTTGATAGACACAATTCATGTAATTTCCCCCTGAAAGCCAACCTGTTGTTATTTTGTAGCCCCTCCAGACTTCATAACTGGCAGAAACAGATACAGCTCACACTAAGGTAATCTCTTCCCATAGTGCCGTAGTTAGTTCTGCTCTCGCCTGAATGCGCGCTCTCGTCTATACATGCACATAGAATTACACCAGAGCACACAATAATGGTTCCCTATTTTTCCTACCTTCGTACACCTCTTCATGAAATTTAATACAAACATGCATTCTACAGTGTTTTTCTGGACAAATTTTGCAAAGGACACCGGGCATAGGATCAGAAGCAGTTAACTCCTGAACTAAAGGCCCTTCCTTCACTGGAAGGATGGTCATCTGCCTTCCCAATCTGACTCCCAAAATACTGCCGTGCCAGCGAACCTCAAACACCTTGCAGAGTTTATCCCTTCATAGTCTTCAATATCTGTGCAATAATTGAGCATGTCCAGCACCTCAGCATTTGTTAGATCTTTCCGGGCTTTCTCATCCCAGCTTTTTTTTGAGCTGAAAAGTAAAAAAAACCCCAAAACACAAATTCAATAAAAACTACCGCCATATTTATTTATAGAATTTTCACGCTGACAGGGCACCAAAAATACTAAGTACATGCCTGTGAAGGAGGTGCTCCATGGCACAATTTTTTCCAGAGCCATAATAGCTTCATTGGTTTACAATTCTGAGGAATCCCACCCTACTACTCATATTTAGGACAGATATCTTAAAATAATTCAATCTCACTCTAATCCACGTTTAACTTCAGCTGCTGTAATGTGCTGAAGCACATTTGCTCTAGTGACTTACTTTCTTTAATAATTTCTTTAGAACTCTGTTCTTGACATTTGCTTGAAACTTAACTGCTTCCCTGCTGAAATCCACTCCAGCTTCTTGGCATTAGTCAGAGAAAAACCAGTATTTTCCGTGGAATATAGAATTTTTTAAAAAGCCAATGCTGTATGAATAAATGTAGTTTATTTAATGTAGAAGAAATAACATATCTGAGGAAACAAAGTCTATTCATAATAAGATACCTTTCTTCCATAAATTCTGATACTACTAGCCAATGCAACTGTACCTTCTTTTGAGCAAAGATTTCTGCAGAAATCCTGCTCGATCAATAAAATGCTCAGATCTTTGGTCTGACTTCTCACTGCTTAACTCCAGCGAGTGCCTAAGGTTCTGGTTTGACACAGAACACAGCAGGGATCACAAAAGTCAAACCCCTCACCTTTCTACTAGCCAGTAAAGCAGGTCAGGAACTGTCCTTTGGCACAGGAACGTACTGGCACGACATGGCCTTGCATACGCACAGCTAAACTCTCTTATCTCCCAAAATAGGTCAGCTGCATACAGACAGTCTGCTGGGAATGGCCCCTGGCCCACACCGACCCATGAGCTGTGCTGGGAGCTGCCTCAGGGACTGCTGGTTTGCTAGACAGAATCACACTGGGGACACCACTGCCCTGGAGACAGTACAGAAGCTGACCAGTACTGTGGTTTAATCCTGGACCCCAGCCCCATTTGATTTACTTCTGTAGGTGTAGCTGTAGGGATAGAGATCAAAAAATGCCTGCAACACAAAACAGAACTGAAATCTAAATTGTATGTTTGATTGCTCCCTCCCTTGTGCTTCAGAGACTTCTTTCGAAGCTATTTTTGACAGTATCTCCAAATTAAGGCATCCTCTGCTCTTTCATGTCATCATTAATTGGCCCTTTTCCCTGGACAGCCAACCAGATCTTTTCAGCCAACACTGAAATGTTCTTGTGAGGTACTGAAAAAAAAAAAAAGAAATGAAAAAACAGTGATATATCTGAATTTGCACTTTCTCTCTGCAGAGTTTTGCAGTGACGTGTTGCAGGCTCACTGTTTCCCATGACACAGTGGAGCATGTGAGAACAGAGCATGGGTGCTGCTAAGGTGACTTGATTACTTACCTACCTCAGGTTCAGTTTGACCCCATTTTGGGTTAAGCTGCCATAAGAAGCTGCTAGATACTGAAACTTGTTTCTGTAAGCCATTTCCTAACACTACTCTGGGTCACTGGGCTTTAAGAGCGAGCATTTCAGGTTATTAAGAAGACAAGTGTACACAGCATATCTTTGTCATCTGAGGTATTTCTAAAAATGAGAAGCCTCTTGCTAAAGAAAGATAGTGCAAGAAATATGTGGTAACCCCTCTTTGTCCTCAGTCCTGGAATACACTTCCTAAAAAATTTCATTTCTGAAACCTGCAGTTCAGTTACCATGAATGTAAACCATCACTGTTGCAAGCACAGGTGTAGCGTAGCATGACAGACTTCTGTCCACCTGAGAAGAGAAGGGATTGGGAAAGCCCATGTGGTCAGTTAGGCACACACCTTGGATGCTTCCCGTGAAGCACATCTTCTCTACAGCACCTGTTTCCACGTGTTTATACATGCAGCACATGAAAGCACAAGCTGCACGCTGTTTTGCTTACAGGTAAAGTTTTTACTGTTTGGGGATATCTGAATGAAAAAGCAAACACCTGTTGTTGGCTGGTTTGCTGCCTTTTTTTCTTTTGTATGATGGGAAAACTAACTTACTTCCAGCTGTGCGATTGTCTGATCAAGCCATAAACACAAAAAAAGCTGTTACCTTCCTCCACGCATTCCAATAGAAGCACGACAAAACCCTGTGAACCAAGCACTGAAACACCAGGAAATGGCAGAACTAAGGCTGCAAAACTCACATGGCACAGAGTGTACCTTTCTGCTATTACAGGATCGTGGAATTGTTTAGGTTGGAAAAGACCTCCAAGATCACCGAGTCCAACCGTTAATCCAGCACTGCCACTAAACCCTGTCCCTAATTGCCACAGTGCCACAAAAGATGATGCGATACTCCTACAGGTAGCAACGGCTTTCCTGGAAATAAACACTTTTCCCTGAAAAAGACATGCGAAGCCCTTAACTCCAACAATCCCTACCTGGTGAGCACCTGCCCTTTGTGAGCGGCTGCGAGGAGGCAGCGGTGCCTCCCGGCCGTTCCAGGTGCTCGAGGGAAGCGCGGCCGGCGCGCCCGGGGCGGGGAGGAGCGCTCAGCTCTGCTCCGCTGCCTCGCCCCGCCACACAAAGGGCCTCTGGCCGCCTCCCCCGGGAGCACGCACGGGGCGAGAGATGCCGGTGCTGGGGCGAGGATCGGAGCCCTGACAAAAGGCAGCCCCTCGCCACCGCCCCCCTGCCCGCGGGCGGGGCCCCGCGACACCTCCCCTCCGCTGCATCCCATCCCGTTCCCTCCCATCCCGCCGGCCCCGGGGGGAGGTGCTGCCCCACTCGCCGGGGCGAGCTGCTGAGCGCCGGCGGCAGCGGTCACCTGGTCCTCCGGGCAGGGCGCCGAGGTGAGTGGGGTCGCCGCATGGCCCGCGGGCAGCCCCGCACCGCCCGCCCGGCCCCGCTCGGCCCCGGGGAGCGCCCCGACCCCGGGCAGAGGCGGGGGAGCCCCGGGCAGGACGGGCCGCGCCGGGTCACGGGCGGACGTGTCGGGGCGGCTGCACCGCCGCTCACCGGGGCTCCTCGGCGGGGGCTTGTCCGTGTTTCTCTTCCTTCCTCTTTATTTAGTCCCCCTCTGTTTCGGTGGCGGTAGATCCGGGCTGGGGGAGGAAGGCAAACAAAGGCAAGTACGGTAACCTGCCTGAGAACGAGCGTACAAATATCACACGGGGCGGTCGCCACGGGATGCCCTCTGCTCCCGGGGGTGTGGGGGCGGCCGGGGCTGCCCCGCCGAGCCTGCCCTGCCCTGCGCTGCGATGGTGCGAGCAGGGCTTGTGCAGCTGGGACTGTGGAAGCAAACTCGACAGCATCCCCGAATTAGTGAAACAAAGCGGTCCCCTGGCGTGAAGAGGTGGTGTTGGCTGGTGTTACCTGCAATGGTTAATCACGCAGACTGTAAAATAGGATGTTTCTGCCTCTAGTAGTGTTTATTTACCTTTTGCATTTTCACTGGGGCTACTGGGACTGGACTGTTAAATTTGCCAGCAGTGTTGTCTGTAGACTTGATCGTTTTGTTTTGGGTTTTTTGTTTGTTTGTTTTGTTTTTTGTTTGGTGGTTTGGTTTTTTTTACTTCTGTTCCTTTTTTATCTACAAAAGGAAGGAGATTTAAGTGTTTGTAATGTAAAAAAACAGAAAGAAAGGTTTGTTTAAAGATATTTTTAGCCGAAACCCTTGAAAAGGACTTTTAAACTTCAATAGCCTTGGCAATGCCTACTGCCTATTTGTTCTTGCAAACCTTTTATTTAATTTTTAAAACCAGTTTGATTTAGTGATTGCAGAATGACTGAGAACGTGAATAATAAAAGGTGAGAAAGCAAATAAAAAGAAACCAGATTTATTTTCTAAAAGATCTCCTGTAGGTTGCCCTTTTATGACAGTTTTCAAGTGCTTTTTGGAGTTTGTTAGTACTCATACGGCTTTTCTGGCTTGGGGAGTGGAACAGTCAAATTAATGTTCAGTAACAGGGTCTGTGTTTATTAATGTACTTATGCTGTGCAAGTTGGGTTAGCATGCTGAAAAATAAAAAACAGTAACATCTTGTCATTTTAGCAGGAGGGGGAAGGGAAAAAATTGATCTGGACACTAATTCAAGGAGGTGCTAAAGCACAGGCCTAATAAAGGCACAGTGGTAGGTAGAGAATTGAGCATTGTTTTTGTACTTGATGCTGCATGTTATTTCTCATTTAGGGCCTGGCTGCTACCACACAACCCTCTTATCCATTCTTTTCCCTTCTGTAGGAAGGTCGGGATTGCATCCATATGATTTTTTTTCTATTGAACTTTGTGATTTTTGTGTTTCAGATGGCTTCCAGAACTGATATGCTTCACTGATTTGGGACTGGACTATACAAAAGTAATTACAGAAATTGCATGGAAAGGCCTTTTTTCTTGAATGACAAATACGTCTGTAAAATCAGTCTTGAAGGCAGCCATCTGTGTGCACTGTTGAGGCTTTTTTGCTGGAGCTTCAGAATAGCTACCAGGTGTAATTGTCTTAAAACTTGAAATTTTGAATGCAATTCTCCTTTCAAGATGAAAGTTGTTGTCAGTTGCTGTTTCTAACAAAATTACTCTGTTGGGTAAATCTATAACAACTTCGTTAGGAAGTAGTCATCATGGTTACTTAACAAGAAATTAAATCTCAGACAGATGGGAGGAGAACTTGTCTCTTCTTTCCTGAAGTATCTCCTTTACCTTGCACTTCTGTGCAACAGATTCTGCAGGCACAGGATACATTGGCAGCAGTGCTCTCCATCTCTGTAGACAGGCAGTTAGGAGAGGTTTCTTTAGCCTTAGGAAACCTCAGCCATGCCTTTTTTCCCCCATGTGTGTGATGGTAAAAGGCTGAATGCTGAAGCTACAGGTCTTGCGGGTTTTTTATGGGATATTACAAAATGCTTTTGATCTGCCACAAGCTGGGGTTAGGAGGGAGGAGGAAGAGAAGGGACATGTGGAGTAGATGGTCTGTGAGCCCTTTGAAACTGGACACCTATTATATGTTTGTCAGCAAGGCAGTAGGATGAAGTGACCCAAGTGATCTCTCGGAGACCTGTGTCCTCTAAGCTGAGCAAAGCACGTACTCCTGTTTTACGGTTGCTGAACAAAGGCGCTGTCCTTGAAGCTTTCTGCAGAGAAAGGTCTTAGGCATTCCAAGTTCTACCTTCAGGAGAAACTGGTAATATTATGATGCTTGTTCCCATGATAAATAAATTAAAATAGAACATACCATGTACTCACCAACCTTTAGAAAGTAGCATATATTTTTCTTTTTTCAGCTGAATTAGTCTAGGAGTTGGAATTTGCATGCTTGGCCACAGGTACCTTTGAGTTAAGCAAATGGTATTTGTGCAGTGTCTTCTGGCTGGTGGGCAGCGTCTTGTGTTCATCACAGCTTTGTGCATCCAGTATAACACATCTGTGAGATGGGAGTTTGGGTTTATCACGAGAACAACTTGAATAAGGGGAGATTTATCAGCCCCTTGAAATAAGGGGTCAAGTACAAAACCACCTCATTCTCCACAGAGTGCTGCATAGCACTATCAGCTTCTGTTGTGTTTCAGGCTTAATCTAAAAATGAAACCTAGTTTGTCATTCTCTGGGGTCTGGGGGAAAATCCCTGAAATGTGTGAAATCTGAGTGGAAACAGATACAGACTGAACAGTTCTAGAGAGGTGTAAGCTGCTCTCCATGCCACTTTAGAGGACGCCATGTTCAGGCCAGTGGGATTGTTTGGTTTCTCATGGTTGGATGGAGAAATGAGTGGGAAAGAAAACTTTGTGTGGGGGCAGTATGAGGGGGCGGGAGGAGAAGTTTAGATACCTAATTTAAAAAGGAATGTAGGTGGTTTGGTGGGAGTTCTGAAGACTAAGAAAATTACGCTTTTGCTAATAATGATCTCCAGGCAACTAGAATTCTATAATATGGTGCTTTTCCCCACATTTACATCAACTCTCCTCAGACTCTGACTTTCTTTGGCTATATTCACTGAAAATAGGGAAGATCTCGCACTCAGCATTAGACATGAAGTTTGTACAGAACGGATAGCAAACCACTTTTCAAATCCAATGCCGTGTTAAAAGTTGAAGGCCTCTGGTTTTTCCTGTGGTGGATTCAAAGGGAAAATAATTTAAGGTCCAGGTTTCCGAAGGATTTCGGATGCAGCTCTGGTGAAGATGCTTGCAGCTGATGGGGCAGGAAGAGTAACTTCTGGCTTTGCCCATACCTCATTTCATTCCTGCAAGAAGCTGCTGCCTTGCTCTCAGGCTCTGCTCCAACCGTCTGTGGGCAGCTGGGTGGGCACCGGGCCTGTAGCTCTGAAAAGGGAGGGAGAATCTGGCTGACTACTTTGAAATTATTCCTTCACCCATGTGCAGAGTGGTTGTAGGCAGGCAGGCAGGAAGGTTGCTCAAGTCTTGGGAACTCAGCTAAGCTCTGTGATGTATGTTTACCTTCTTATTCGTTTTGTTAAAGGTCTTAAAATATAAGGCCCAATTCTGAGTTAAGTAACAAAAGATAAACTTTTCCTGTCTGCCTGCCCCAAAAGGAGGAAGGAAGACAGCTGAGGACTTCATTTAAACTTGAAAGTGTTCCTCAAAAAAGAAGTGGCTACCTTTAAGACGAAAAGTTGAATAGGTAAGAAAGCACTTCTCTTATGAAACACGTTTGATTTTTTTTTTCCCTTTGAAAAAGCCTCAGTTTATCTCTTGCTAAATAGTCATACAATTTCTTTGAAATTAGTATTTTCCACATAAGTCTGTTGATGATTTCTAATATTTTGTGAAAGGCTTTTAAATAAAAAATGAGACCATTTATCTTGAAGGACTGCTTAGTACTCAAGTTTAAATGTTGATCACAGTAAAGCTCCAAATGAGAAAACATTTAGTCTTTAAATTGATTTTGACTTAAAACATAAAAGGATATTCTACGTTCCCATAGAGAGAGATGAGAATGGGGCTTTGTTGCTGATGATTTTTCGTCTTAATCTTTCTGAACAAAATGTGAAAGGACTGGGGGAGGGGCAAGAGTAGAAATAAAATATCTCCATAGGCAGAATTTGAGTAGTTTAATGGGCTCTACTAAAATCCTGAAATGCTTTATTGTTTTTATTACATGACTCACATTTCAAAAGTGGGACTTTTCATGATACAAACTCTGGTTCATCCACAATTGCCTTGGACTCTCTCTGGAGTCAATGAGAGGGACTGATGAGCCCTCAGGAAGCACATCTCTTTTACACCAGTGAATGCTGAAGTCACATGGATCAAGTAGGTTCTTAACTTAGACCTCTCAGTTTCATGTCTGACTTTGGATGGGAGAAATATAGGCTGTAATATGTGTCTTACGTATTTTGCACTTTTCCCTTGTATTGGGCAATGGGAAGAATGACTGGCCAGTATTGCAAAGCATAAAATTTAGAAAGAATGCTGCAGACCAGACACATGCACTAAAGGATTCTAATCAGAGCAATACTGACAGGTTTAAATACTGTTCAGTGTATTTTAATGCATTCTAAAATTAAGAAACATTCATTAATCCTGTACAGATATTCAGTCCAATTCTCCTGCAGAGACCTGTAGGATACATGGATGAGCTCTTACTTCAGCAGGTGGAACTCCACTGTCTCTGTTGATGTGGGTGTACTGAAATTGGTGAATTACTGAGTTTAAGCCTGCCTGTTCAGGCCATTAAGCAGTTTTTCTTTAGAACGTTGGAATAAAGTGTCATTGTGTATATGGAAAATAAGGGTGTGAAATCTTAGTAAGTGCTAAATGTGGACCAGTTTTCCCCACACAAATACATTTTATTTCCCAGTGACTTAAATGGAGCAATGATGAAAGCATGGTAAAATGCTGCAGTGATTAAATGCTGAGTGAGGTAATTCACAGGGCAATCTGAAAATATCAGACAAATGTTCTTCAAAGTGAGGTATATTTAAATGCTTGTGTTACACCTGAGAAATAATGCCCTGCCTAAATAACTAGAGGAATAGTGAATGGATTCAGGGTGATGGGGACCCAAGTAGTTGAGTTTAACTGCCATGGCTGCAGAGTATGGATTTAAGTTTCTGAGATAGCTGTGTGCTTTGTGTAATCTGGTTATATTTGAAGATAATTATTAACTACTGCCTTTGCAATGTTATTCTTGAATTAAAGGGGGAAGCAAATTCAGCGAAGTGTGCGTGCAAAGTGATTGAAACAGAAGTTTCAAAACCTACTCTTTTGTCTGAATTTCATAAGCAATGGTTCAGAAAGCATTTGTACCTTAATTAAGGAGTAATGTGGAGTTAAGAAGTAAGTCATGGATATTAAGAATATTATTATATAGCCTTTATATTGCATATTAATGCATTATGGGTCCTGTATGTAATTACAGTTTCAAAGCTAAGGTGTCATCCACCTAACGTGCTGCCAGAACTTGCAGACAAAGCACACAGCATACCTAATTGATATCAGAAGAGCAGGTAACTATTTGCAGTAAATGGGGGGGATGGTGACCCCTACCCAATGTACCCTGTGGAAATAACTGGCACCACAGGAGGAGAACACAACTTTTACATGAAGACTTGAATTCACAGTGACGTGTTGTACCTACTGTGTTCTTGGAGACTTCCCCTCCTTCCTAACTTAGAGCACAGCCAAAGCTGTAATGTAACTGTGCCTGGTCTTATACAGTGGTTCCTGCCAAGTCCTACACATTCCTGTGTGCTTTGCACTGAACTGGATGCTGGTAACAGGCTCTACCACCTATCCCTGACCTGGCGAGCAACAAACCTGGTCCCTCCAGGGAGTCCAGTCAGGAGTGAATGGATCCAGAGCCAGGACTCAAGGCAGGGATGTGATGTAGGCCCGCCCATGTGACAGGGTTGTAGACAGGCATGCCAATGGTGTAGCTGAAGAACAGACTAAAGGCCTTGGGCTAAGCTTAGGTGCAACTCTTGGGCCCATGGATAGAGGTCCTGGCGGCAGTGAAGTCTACCTGTGCCTTTATGTCCTGACAAATGGATCCAGATTCTGCCCTTGCTTTTCCTTGGGTATTTCACTGACTTTGATGTCTGCAATCTTGTTTAAAACAAACAGAAACCCCCAAATTCTCAAGCAGTATTGGTTTTAGCATGCAAAACTGAGTTTCAGGAGCATTTGTTTAGACCTGTAAATGTCAAAGGGAGATTTTATTCTTGAGCTTTTTTCTTGATACATCAGTCTAGAGTTTTCATGCTGATTGAGGGAATTAGTTTATCTTTGGATGTTTTGGAATAATAAGAAAAGCTACTTGTGTCTGCAGTATCCATCAGGGATGCTTTGACCATTTGGAACATTTTACATTAGCTCTTAAAAGAGTAAGTTTGGGTTGTTTGTGGTCCCCCCCTTTTTTTATGTTTTCCTTTTTATAGGCAATCTTGGTCAAGTAATTTTGTGAATGTCTGTGCAAGCTGCCTCTCTTCTTGAAAGTGTGATAAACAGTGGTTATGTTTCAGCCCTCTTGTACTTTTTTCCCCAGTTTGTTTGCCCTTTGAGTCCCTACTGTGTTGGCTTAAAAACTAAGTTCACATTACTGCTCTTAAAGTCAAGATGATGAGTGGATCAGAAAACTAGATAAGGATTAAGGTCATAAATTAAATCTGTGTCTTTAACTGCATGTTTGGATATAATTATTTCTGCTAATCTTCAGGAGTTTCCATTCCTTAAGGAAAAGCAATAAATTAAAAATTTATTCCTAGAGAATTTGCTGACTCCTGAAGCATAGATCCAGCTGCTTTTCAGTTCACCTTGCACAGGATCAAGGGGAAAAACTGCTGGTAGTGTCTGGGATTCTTATCTCTTTTAGAGGAGACTTCCCCATCTCTGCCCCAATTCTTGCAGTAAAAAGAAGTTTTGGGCTAGAGAACCTTAAACTTTACTAAGTGGTTTCAAGAAGTAAAATCTATTTAATGTCTCAGGTGTAAGGGTAATTGAAAGAATTCCCCCTGCTTTCAAAGAACTAAAAAAAAAAAAGTTGAATTGCTATGGCATCCTTTCTTGGTTAGAACCTCAGTGCTGCTTAGGTACCTGTGTGTGCACGCCTGTGTGTGTCGTTGCATGTGGCATGCCAGACAGCTGCAGAGGCAGATGCAGCTTAAATCTGTGAACTATTTGCTACATACATTATTTACAAGCAGTATATGCATTAGTAAAGCTGTAAGTGTTTGCTGCTGTCTGTGTGCCAAGGAGAATGTGTGCACTGAACCTGTCAGGTCCAGCAGCTAGAAAAAGAGTTGAGAGATTTGCTTTTAAGTGCATTACCATCCCCTGATAAATGCTGCAAAACCTAGAACTCTGGAAGTACGTAAAGCGAGAACTGAGGAAATTGGCAGTATATTGGCTAAAGAAGATGCACCTTGCTGTAATACTTGAAGAGTGTTTTATCTGGAAATCTCTTCTGTTGAAGTAGTGTAGTAAGTGCCAGAGAGAGTACTTTACTCTTCGTGGGGGACTCTTGGGAGATCTGGGGCTAAATAATGTGGGTGTCTTTTTTTGCCTGTCTCTTTTGAAACAGATAACCCTTTTATATTAAGAAGGCTTTTTAAATGGACTTTCATAGAATCATAGAATCAGACAGGTTGGAAAGGACCTCTGAGATCATCAAGTCCAACCCTTGATCCACTACCACCACAGTTACTAGACTATGGCACTAAGTGCCACGTCCAGCCTCATCTTAAAAACCTCCGGGGACGGAGAATCCACCACTTCCCTGGGCAGCCCATTCCAATGGCTGATTACCCTCTCTGTAAAGAATTTCTTTCTAATGTCTAACCTAAACCTCCCCTGACGCAGCTTAAGACCATGCCCTCTTGTCCTACTGCTGGTTGCCTGGGAGAAGAGACCAAACCCCCACCTGGCTACAACCTCCTTTCAGGGAGTTGTAGAGAGCGATGAGGTCTCCCCTGAGCCTTCTCTTCTCAAGGCTAAACAACCCCAGCTCCCTCAGCCTCTCCTCATAGGACTTGTGCTCCAGTCCCTTAACCAGCCTTGTTGCTCTTCTCTGCACCTGCTCCAGCACCTCAATATCCTTCCTGAACTGAGGGGCCCAGAACTGGACACAGCACTCCAGGTGTGGCCTCACCAGTGCTGAGTACAGGGGCAGAATCACTTCCCTGGTCCTGCTGGCCACACTGTTTCTGATCCAGGCCAGGATGCCATTGGCCTTCTTGGCCACCTGGGCACACTGCTGGCTCATGTTCAGCCTCCTGTCAATCCAAACTCCCAGGTCCCTTTCTGCCTGGCTGCTCTCCAGCCACTCTGTCCCCAGCCTATAGCGATGCAGGGGGTTGTTGTGGCCAAAGTGTAGGACCCGGCACTTGGCCTTGTTGAACCTCATCCCGTTGGAATCAGCCCAACTCTCCAGCCTATCCAGGTCCCTCTGCAGAGCCCTCCTGCCTTCCAGCAGGTCGACACTCCCTCCCAACTTGGTGTCATCTGCGAATTTGCTGATGATGGACTCAATCCCCTCATCTAAATCATCGATAAAGATATTAAACAGAACTGGGCCCAACACTGATCCCTGAGGGACACCACTGGTGACTGGCTGCCAGCTGGATGCAGCCCCATTCACCAGCACTCTCTGGGCCCAGCCCTCCAGCCAGTTCAAGTCTATAAAACTGACACCTTTAAATGTAATATAGAGAATCCTGACTTTTATCATTGCTAATATCCATACTCTGGAGTGATACTTTTACTCAAGTTAATCAGCAGCTAGAAACAGAGATACACTAGAAATACTTGGATTTAGATGTTTGCAGGACAGAGATTGTGCATCTCTTATCCAAAAAGCATGAATTTTGCCCAGGGAGAGGCATATCTGAGTGGTGCAGTTGTCACATCTGAAAGACAGGATGCCATCTAGATGGATCTGGACAAGCTCGAGAAGTGGCCCCATGGGAATCTCATGCAGTTTTAAGAAGGTCAAGTGCAAGGTGCTGCACCTGTGCTGGGACAACCCCCAGTATGTATACAGGTTGGGGGATGAACTGATCAAGAGCAGCCCTGCCGAGAAGGACTCAGGGGTGCTGGTGGATGAAAAGCTGTCATGACTTGGCAGTGTGTGCTCACAGCCCAGAAAGCCAAACATATCCTGGATTGCATCAAAAGCAGTGTGACTAGCAGGTCGAGGGAGGTGGTTCTGCCCTTCTACTCCACTCTGGTGAGACTCCACCTGGAGTGCTGCATCCAGCTCTGTGGAACCCAACATAAGGAGGATGTAGACATTTTGGAGTGAGTCCATAGGAGGGCCATGAAGATGATCAGAGGGCTGGAGCACTTTTCTTGTGAAAACAGGCTGAGAGTGTTGAGATTTTTCAGCCTGTAGGAGAAAAGGCTCCAGGGAGACCTTACAGCACCTTCCAGTACCTGAAGGGAGCCTACAGGAAATTTGGACGTGGACTTTTTACAAGGGCATGGAGGGATAGGAAGAGGTAATATTTTTAAGCTGAAGGAGAGTTGATTTTAGATTAGATATAAGAAAGGTTTTTTTAAAATGGGATGGTGAGACACAAACAGGTTGCTCATAGAGGTGGTGGATGCCCCATCCCTGGAAACATTCACGGTCAGGTTGGATGGGCTCTAAGCAACCTGATTGAATTGAAGGTGTCCCTTGCAGGAGCATTGGACTAGATGACTTCTAAATGGTCTCTTCCAACCCAAACTATTCAATGATTCTACTTTGCAAAGTACCCAAATACCTTTTAGCAACTCCTAAGTATTAGGAAAGATCAAGCTGTTTCTTCATGTAGAAGAAATCATTTTACAGTTAACAGTGATTTAGTTATAATTTCAAGAAGGTGGTTTTTGTTTATGTTAAAAAAACCAAACAAAACCCCCTGTAGTTCTCTGACATAAACTGAGAAGCCTGCAGGTGTTTAAGAACATGCTTGCTCTCTTACTTTTAGGCACATATAATAATCCTGCTAATCAGCTCTTTCTAGGCTAAGGGAACTCTTGCCTCTCTTCCTTCTGCTCAGGAAGAGGGCAGCCCCAAAGGATCTGGGTGCTGTGTCAGAAACCAAATCTTCTCTTCCTGCCACGTTTCAAGTGTCAAGGCTTCATTCAGTTGATCTGTTTATGAAAATTTTGAACTGTAATTTCAACTCCTCATATAAGGGAATAATAGTATCTCGTTCTTTTTTAATTATTATTATTATTTTATTCTTCTATTATTTCACTTTTTGACAGTCAGTGTTCTGGGGTTTTCTTTCACCTAGTTAAAACTGAGCTTTGGAAGGTGCTTTTAAGACAAATAATGACTTGTTCTGCTGAAAATATGGAGTGATAATGATATTTTTTGCCTTTATGCAGTTGTTATTAAAATCATATGTGATTTGATATTTGTATATTGTTTGTTTGGGTTTTTTTCATTAGCTTCCTGACGTATGATATCAGCATTTTAAGAAACTACAGGGGACTCTTGGAGTTTTTACTTTGCATACTATACCATGGATGGCTGTTGTGTAGACAGCATATTTTTTCTTCAAATAAAATGAAGATATATATTACTGTCAGTCTTAACATTATTTGAGCATTTTCTTTCAAGTAGCTAGGTTTTTTCCTTACATTTTGCAGAAAATGATTTTCTGTTTGTTTTTAAATTTAGAAATCAGCTTACGGAATTTTCATGTCTGACTACTGGTATCGGACTCTGATCCTGTGCAAAGAAACTGGAAGCTGCAATTGTTTTGCAACAGCCAGCCAGCCTAATGAAGAGAAAGAAGAAGATACAAACCATCAGGTTGTGGTGTCAGATATCATGCAGCTTGTGCAAGATAAGCAGGAGGTGCCAGAAAGCACAGCAGGTGAGAAAAATATAGTATATTTTGAAATTGTCTGGCTGGCTGCCAAACTGTATTTAGAAGAGGACTGGTGGCTTCAAGACTTTTAGCAATAGTATCTCTGGCAAGGAGAGTAGGGCAGGATCCCAAGTAAAGGAATAGCTGAGTGTTCACTTAGAGGAGGCTGATGTCACCACAAAAACATTTAATAGCAGCCAGTAAAGAATGAAGACCTGTACTCAGGAGGGCTGATGCTTATTATAAGAAATTAAAATAATTCTATGAATTAATTGTTTAGCAAAAAATAGGTATCCCAGAGAAACCTGACCTACCTTTCTACAGTTTTAAAGTCATAGTGTTGAAACTGCTGAGAAGAAAGTACAAAATACTTCTGCACCATGTCACATTGCTTTTGTTGCTGTGGTCCATAAGCAGAAAACTGTAAAGAGCTCTAGTTTATAGTTACTGGGACTAAGAATATGTGTTTCCTTTCTTTTTACAATACCATCTGATCTTATATTTACCCATGCAGGACGTTGTTGTATTCATATATAAATTATGTGACCTTTGCCTTGGTGCAAGTGCAGATGGATTGTAATTTTAAGATTTGATTAGCAATTGCATTTGATGGCATTTGGTCTTTATTAACACATCTTCATTTCATTTTTGCAAATTTGTTTTTATAAAGCCTTGTAGGTAATTAAAGAATACCTTCACATATTAATGCAAACCTCTCTAAGCTGGAAGGATGATCCAAAACCAGAAAGGTGAAATTCACTAAAATGCGATTTTTGCATTTAATATACAATTATAAGGCAGGATATGACTCCTTTGTCCTAAGAGAAAAAAAGCTCATTCTTTCAGCTGTAATGAGCTAATGATCTTGGTGCTACTACAGAATGACTCATATTTTGCTCTGACTTAACAGGAAGTAGTGATTAGGGTAATCATTTTACTTGTGTACTAGTGATACCTCACCAGAATATGAGATTTCTTTTGAGGGCAACAAGGAAAGACGCAAAAAAACCCTGCAGTAATTCCACAGAATGATGTCAGGGTTCGTCAGGTATAATTTCTGTGGAAATAAGGAGGGTGTATCTAGACTGCAAGAGAAAACTGAAAGGAGATCACTCATATTTGGACTTTATAGTGGAGATCTTTGTAAGTTATGGAAGAAGGTGGTCATGTGCTTGTTTTAATTTTCTTGTTGTCCATATCTAATAGAGTAACAGTAAGAAAATGTGAACTTGATTTCTGCAGAGAATATTCATACATAATTAGAATTGTTAAACATGCTACTTAAAGAGCTTGCACAGTCTCTAACCTGTTCTTAATGAAATCTCTAGTGAAACAAACCACTGCTGGAGGTGAGCTAGGTGTACTTGATTTCATCTCAGTGCTTTAAGCTAGGCTAAGAGGACTGTGCTGCTGTGGTGGAAGAAGAAACAAAAAAGTCCTGGGAAGGCAGGCCTGGAGTATGAACTCAGAGGAGAGACATTTCTGTCTCGTGTTATCTAAAGGATTTAAAATGGGAAATTACTACTCTTCCGCTCCAGAAATTCAGGGCAGAGCTGTGTTGGGTTCAGATGAAGGTGCATGTGTGCTCTCTGTTGAAGTATCGGCGAGTTAATGGTTGACTGGTTGATCTACAAAGGAAGCTTAGTAAACTGCACAGATAGGAATGAAAGCACTGAAGGTGGACCAGGAACTGAGTGTATACATACACTTCATAGGCATGAGACTGCCTATAAAAGCCTGCACATACTTGGCTATGCTAATTTCACTTTTAGCTGTGGCTGCTGTCCTTCTGTCACTGTAGTGTATGTGCAAGGGATATGAGGTTTAGTGAAAGAAGTTCTGGACCAAGTTTCCTGGCCTGAGATGCAGCAGATTTTTCATTGTGGATTACATCCATACCTGGCTTGACAGCTGAATTGCAAGTCATTAATTGAAACTGAAAAGCACCTGATGATACAATACTCTTTATGCCTGGAAAAAGTAGGATGTAATTTTCAAAAAAAAAAGTGTTTTCTTTTGACTTGAAAAAGACAATAGTATATAGACTGGGAAAGGAGCTTTTCCAGAACTAGGCAGAGACTACATGAGAAACTTAGTGACAGATAACTTTCTGCTAGAGTTAATAAACTTTAAAACTAAATGAAGTATGAAAGCTCTTCTTGTGTCATAATTAATACTGGTTTTTCTAGTATTGAAGACTGAATGAATCATTGTGTTTGTGGCCATTTTACTGGGTTTTGATTTTTAACAAATTATTACTCTTAATTGATGCAGTCTGCATGTTAATATTTTCTGACTTTATCAAGGGACTGCTAAAATGAATCTCCTCTGAAAAGAACTACAGTGGCATAACATAGTGAACATTTAAAATGGGTAATTTGTTTGTTGGGTATATGGTGGAATGAGCAGTTGTTTTGCTCTAGCTTTAATACTTATCCAAATGTTTATTTCAGGAAAAGAAGCAAGTATTTCTTGTGGCTGGTAAACAGAGCCACAGTCCCTTGTTCTGTGAAGCTAAGCTTTATAGGTGAGAAAAGGCAGAAAGGGAAATGTTGCTGCAGAAGATAAACTCCAACAATGTTGGAGTCTTTTCCCTTCTCTATTTTTGGCTTCTGAAAGCAAATGTGAGAGTTCTTAGTCTCTCATGAAGACTAATAATACTGTATGATGGAGAGCATCTCGCTGCTCTTCATTAAACCATATGTTGCTGTTACTGAAGTTTTAATTCCCTCCTCCTCCCCAGGAACTCATCTGCTGTGCTATTGATAATATATTAACAGCAATAGTTTCACTACAGTGTCTTTCTAGAAGTTATAATTAAGATCAGGTCTTCATTGTGTCTGTAAGTTTGCACACAGAGAGAACATACTGCATCTTGAAAGCTTTAAAAGTCTAGCTTGAAAGCAATAGATGAAGCAGCATGCAAAATTTGGCTTGTGGCAGAGCACAACCAAGATGGAAGCATGATAATTAATGTCAGATCAACTTGTGTGTTCTCTTGCCTCATTTCAGATTGTGTGTGTAATACATCCTTTCCCCTCATCTTCAGCAGAGGCTGAAAAATGGAAAGATCCTGGAGAAAGGATGGAGGCATGAAAGACAGTCACGAGTCTTTAAAAATAATTTAAAAAAAATCTAGTATTACTGTAATTTCTTAGTGCCTGTTATGTTCTACCTGTCTGGCATTGGACTTCAGGAGTGCTGCACTGTTGTTATTTACATAACAACAATTTTTTTTGTTGTTTTTTGAATGGGGCTTTTCTGCTCTAGAGATTTCCCTTTCAAATGGAAATTCAAATTGCTATTTTTTGTTTGTTTGTTTGTTTTCTCTGTTGAGCTCAGGTCTGTTTGGAATATAATCTTTCACATGGTTTTTCAGCCTTCTGCCATGAGGCAGTAAGGAAGCAGAGGAAACCTTTTGTGGTATCAAGATTTGCTAATGTTACATCTTAGTGATTGCTGATGTAGTAGCCATGAGGGTGCTATAGTCAAAACTTTTACAAAAGTAAGGGACTATCAAGGCTCTGCCCAGGTTTTGAGGAATCCAAGAATAAATGTGACAACTGACTGAAGTCTGAAGTTTCATTGGTCCAAACTTAACCTAAGATGACATACTTCATGAGTAGGGAAACAGTTTTTTAAGCTATTTTAAATTATAAAGCATGTGCCTTTTTAGCATTTTACCTGATTTTTAGCACTTTTGTATGAGAAATTACAAGGCAGCTGAGAAGACAGCTAAGGACTGTGATGTGCCAATTCCAACACTTGTAACAGTGCTGCAAAACACACTATCAGCTGTTGTACTCACAGGCACTTGAAATGCTCATCTGTTACAGTCATGTGCTCTTGGAAAAAATATGTGTGGTATCATCTCAAACTGTTAAATTGAATTGTTTTCCGTACATAAACACCTTTCTAGGTACTGCTCAGTGGCATTACTGAGGCTGACAGCTTTGACTGAATAATATATGTGCTGCAAGATCACTGGAACAGTATGGTCAGGTTACATTATCAAGACCACTGATGACTCGTCACCTGCACGAGAGTGGGGAAAAAACAACATGTTGTTTCTTAAACAGTTGTATATCCTGGTAACTCTGATTATGCTCTGAACCCATAGTATAACTTCAGTTATACTTACTATAACTATAACTTCAGTTATACTTACTATAGTCCCTTGCCTCCACTAGTCAGAACTGCATAAATACAAGATTTCAGTAGTAATGTACAACAGAAGCATTGTAGGTATTCATCGTTATAATAATTATACTGTTTCAAATTAAGTGACTTTTCAGAAAAACAGCAGCTAATGCTGTTTGGATCCAGTCCTTTCTGTTCCTCAAGTTCTACAAAGACAACCTTTAAAAAATCTTAATTAAAAAATAAGAAAACTGAAATTTATCTTAGAAACTGCTTTTATTGGTAGCTAAAAGAGTGCTATTGCATAAATGAAGGACTTTTCCACAAAAATGCAATTTATTTGAAAAGTTCCTTGATTTTTGGAGGTGTTTGATATTTAATATGATAAAGTTTCTTGGAGAATATCTCACTAGAATTTTAATTTTAATTGCCAAAGCTGTGTACATTACAGCATACCTTAAGTAACAACTTGATGAAAAGCTTTTTTTCAGGGGATATCATATAAACTAGATATAGATAGCTTATATACTAGATATGTAAGTATGTACTAGATATATAGGTAACTTATATACTAGATGTAAAAATGAGCTATGGAGAGATATTTTGGTAATGTCAACAGTAAAATTCAGAGTGTGTGTGTATATATGTGTGCATATATATATATGTAATTTGGTGCCACGCTTGATGAATTATCGCTTCAGCTAGCAGGCATATGTGAAAAATGAGGATATGAATATCAGACCAAGTATTTTTGATGTTTGCTTACTCAACCCCGCCCCCCCCCCCCCAGTTAACATGTCACATTAAACCCAAAATTCGTGAGGCAGTTGGAGATTTCCTCTTTGTTAGAATGCAGCTACAACACAACTGCTTTTTTTCATGGGAGTGACACTGTCATCTGATTAACACTGGTATGTCTTCTGTGGAATGAAGATGTCATTATATACTTCTCAGCCTGTCCGTTCAGGTGCTAAATAGCCCATGACCTTTCTTACCTTTAAATACAAGCCAACCAGGGCAGGAGTCCCTAAGCTATAATGCACAAGCCACTTAGTGATACACAGTCCAGCACGTAGCTGGGAGCTATTGTCGTCCCAGATGGCATCTGTCACAATGCTCAAGAAGGGAGAATTCAGGATTTATCTTCTGTTTTATGGACATTGTTCTGGGATCACCATGACAGTTGGCAGAGAAGAGTATTTGTTTTGCTGTATGCTTTTCTTTGTCTGCTTGGTGACAGTGGATTGTCCCTAAAAGACTAGATGTGTTTTACTCTGGAGCTTTTAAGTATATTCATGTGGAGCTTTGTTTGGTACTGGTAGTTTGATTGACGTGAGTGCATGTCCAAGTAAGATATAGCAGATATGTGTGCACAGTTAGCATTTCCCGATGTTCAAGGCTATTTGCATACAGTGGAACTCTATTTTATAAATAAAATAGAGTTTTATTTCAAGCCTGTTCCTTTATTGGTTGCTATAGGACTGGTACCAGTCTCAGCACGTGTTTGCAAGCCAATGTTCTTATGTGTTAGTTAAATGGTCTGATTTTTATTAAAACTGAGTTTCTACTGAAAGAATTTGGCAAATTCTTATGAGCTTAACTTTTCAAAATGAGACAGGTTTGAAGCTAATTGGAGTAATCTATCTAACATGGAAAAGAGAACCTTTGCATGGTAAGCCTTCTGTATTGTGTTGCTGCTTTGAGTAACAGAGCAGTAAAATCCAGTCCGATTAAAATCAGTAGGAGTCTTGTCAGGATTTTCTTCTTAAGACTTCTAAGCTATGCAGGTTAACCAGCCTCTTAAATGAAATTAATATTAGACATCTTACTCTAATTCCTTATTTCCTGGGAATTGCAGCAAATATGGAATATATAAAAATAACTTAATGTTCAGCTGGTATCATTCAGTTCAAGAAGTTACAGCAGAAAAGTTCTGTTAGTGTAAAAAGGCACTGCCAGCTAAAAATGAGCTATGGAGAGGTATTTTGGTATATGTCAGCAGTAAAATTCAGAGTGTGTGTGTACATATGTGTGAACATATATATGTCTGTAATTTGGTGCCACAGCTGACGAACTTTCAGTTCAGCTGCTGCTTGCTGAAAAGATTTTTTTCAGGAAACCATCCTGCCTGAAATTCCTCTTAGCCCTTATAAAAGGTGTGAAAGCATTTTTAATTTTTTCTTCAAAGTTCTCTGAAGTCGGTTGAGGAAGATTTTAGAGAGATGTTCCAAGTAACATGTCCTGCAAAGGCTTATACATCACAACTTTCAGTGGGTACTTAGTGTATTGGAAATACCTTTGCTGCACTGTTACACTTCGTTCTACTTTTTCCCTGTTGTAATGAGCAGTCCAGTCACAGCATTTATTTTTCCCTTTCTATTCTCCCATTTCCTAGAGAGTGATTTGCTTCTCAGAAAGAGTTTGACTGGGGTTCCTTTTTAGCTGGAGATCACATGAACTTGGGAAGTATAGCTGGAGTTCTGCCTTCATTTCACTGCCTGTTCTGTGCTTGGAGAGCTCCTTGCCAAGGGAGACGCAAACTGCAATTATCTGTACAAAGAAGCAAGGACTTTTTAAGATTAAGTTACAGGGAAACTATACCTGCTTTGTTCTGCATGGTGTTCAGAATACTTTCATGGTAAGAAGTGATGAATGTAAACTGAAATTTGGCATTTCCTCAAATAGTGGCATTTTTATGTGACATAGGGAGATATGAAGTTATTCTCCAGCATAATACAGCAAGTGAAAGTTAATACAACTTTCTTGAAATTATATATTTTAGTATTATGTAGTTATAGATGTACTTTTGTTTATAATCTATTTGAAATATATAGCCATTTAATCAGAAGAGAAAGCAATAACAGTTTATTATGAAAATTCCTAGCTTTTGTGATGCATCTGAATGTAACAAATCTTTCTCGTTTGATGTTAATTATGCTTTGTTTTTCTGGAATTCTTAGTGCAGGATGAAGCCTCAGATACTTGCTGAAACTAAAACAGGAAAGCTATGTCAATTCTGTTTAGTCTCTGACATTAGTACCTTTGTGCTTTTGGTGCCTCAGGTGGCTCCAAAGAAATTGGAAAAGTGCCTAAGCAGCAGTATAATTGAAATTCAAGAGGGGCTACATGTCTAACCTGTTTGGGCATTCTGTAAATCCCATTTTCCTGCATCTGTAGTCAGTGGATATCTTTGCAAATCTGCTTGATTATAATATCCAAACAGAAAAACCCAAACTCTGTATTAAAAATTGGCTTATTCTTCTGTAAGGGCAGGGTGCTTTCTGGATTTGGCACTTGCTCCTTAGGCCATGAAGATGGACAAGTTGTGAATGTAAACGTTAGGTCTTGGATAGGTGCAATAGAAACCATCTGAGTGACAAGGTTTCACATGCTGTCTTAATGTCATTTCAGGGTCATCTACATATCTGTACGGGTAAAATGTGGTGGGGTTAGACAGACTCACTGGCTTCCAGCTGGACTGTCTGTCATGGAAATGAATTGCTTTGCCTCAGTTCTAGCCAGTACCCAGATTAGATGTTGGGTTCAGTTGTTGCCTCTGGCACTGAGGAATTACTCAGGGCTGTTTCATGCAAATGTACAGATTTGCTGGGGTTAATCAGATGCACTCTCTTTCAGTGTTTAGAAAGTCAAAGTCATTGCATAGGAGGAGGGTATTTTGGTAATGTAAACAGTAGAAAATAATGAAATAAAATATTGATTTTTTTTTTCAATTATAGTTTTACTTTTTGCTATAGCTGCAAGTATTTATGTCCACAAATAAGGTGCTTAGAAATCTTTCTACCACTGAAAAGACAGCTATCTAGGAATTCCTTTGTTTGTTATTTTCAGGTACAAGCTGAAGACTGGATGCATACTGATATGGCTGGGTTTCTTGGATGCTGAAAATTGTGCTGGTTTAGCGTTGACCAGAACTGGTTAAATGGCCAGCTGTCAAAGGAAAACCTTTTCCTTCAGCTACAGATACTGTGTTTAATTTGGGCAATTTAAGTTCCTTAGTGATAAGTTTTATTTTCACAGCTCAGCTTACCAGATCTGCTTAAGCCTATTTGTTGATCATAGGGTACATTAGAAAAATTGTGATTCTTTAAAATTTTTTATTGCACAGAATTAGATTATTGCTTATAATCTTAAAATGTCATCTAAACTAATTATTGAACAGACTAATATAATTTCCATCGACTGTTGCTAAACAACTCTATTTAGAGAAGAGGGAAATAAATTTGATATTGCATCTGGAGTCTGTCACTTTAAACTCTCCACTGTTAAATTTGTGCAACCTGTTTTGCAAACTTACCGTAACTTCTGCTGATTACTAAGTGTGTGGAAGAAGGAGGGGAAGGCTTTGAGAGGTATCCCTGCGACACGTGTCACTTCCATCCAAAAATCATGTTGGGGAAAAACAGCTACACTGAAAATTATGGACCGAATGGAAAATAAGCCACCTGGGATTAACTGCTGCCAAGAAAACGTGTCCAAAAGGTGAAGGTTTTAGGGAAACCACATCAATGTTGCTCTGCTGAGGTTGCTTTGAGCTACAGAGCTGATCTTTTAAAACCAGTCAGTCTTACTAGCAGCTTCTTTTTCCAGTAAGGTGTGCAGATACATGCATGAGGCCACTTATGTGCAGAGACGGTATTGGGACCCTTTGTAATGCTGTCTGGAATTGCCAAAAAATCCACTTGAGACAAGGCTGCTGGGCCTAAAAGCAGAGTCAGGTCTTTTAATGCTGCCCGAAGTCCTCTTCACTAGAACTCTGTGATGAGGAGAAGTTTTTTCCAGGAGAAATACTGGAAGTTTCTTTTTTCCACATAGGCAGGGCTTATAGTCAGAGAATCAGGAGGAAAATACAGAAAAAATGCTATGTTACACATGTTAAGCCATTGTACTCTTTTCTCCCTCTGTGCTACTGCTTATTTTGAGAAACACCTCATTTTAGAACATGCAGTGTATGTTATAGAACCATACTATGTATTGAAATTTGCTGTTCTGTGTCCTGTAATGTGCCTCTGTGTAGTTTCAATACAGAGCAATGGTATGTGGTGTATTGTGTACCCTGGCATACTTCATTCCACAGAAATGGCCCTTGCCTGCCCTTTTCACTTTTGCAAAACACACTTACATAGGAAGGCTATTGATGAGATTATAGAAGGTATCAAAATAGTATCTGTATTTGTAGCCTGGACTGATCTCAAAGGGAGCAGTTGAGTTGTCTTCCTGTTTTACCAACTGGAGGGGCTCCAGCAGTGCTGCTGGACTTGCTGTAGTTCACTGCACTGCAAAGGAAGAAGAGGCTTACCAGTGGCATGAAGGAGAGAACAGTGCCAGTGTTTGTGGTGCTTTTGTAGCATTTAGATGTTTTAAGTCCAAGAGGGTGTAATTCCTTCAGTAATTTTTCTGAGGAGGATTCATCTTTAGTTTGGGATGTGTGATGTTCTTGAGCTGCTACATGTGCCCAGCGTACACCTTGCTTGGCCTCTCATATGGTAGGATAGTCAGCTTTATGCAGGCTGGTTAAAAAGGCATTGGGGTTCCCAATGTGTCATAGCAAAGGGATTGGAGCATTTGCCCACAAAAAGAGTGCTCCTCAGTTTCCTTCTCAGCCTGGAAGTCTGCGTGGATACTCAGCTGACTGGCTGCTGGACTCTTCTTGGATGACGACTCCGTGTTGAAGGAGTGAAGATTGACTAGACCGGAGGTGGTGGTAGCAAGGGGAAACTTGTTTTGCTGATGACTGAGGCCCCAACTTGTAAAATGAAAGTCTTGAGTTTTGCTCTCTGTCTCCAGTAGCATTTGTACATCTAATAAAGATTACTTGGTTTGTGATGCACAGTGAGTGCTTGCAATAGGGCTCCTGTTCTCATCTGGATGCATTTTAAAAGAAGGAATTGTGTAGATGTCAAAAGCCAGGCAAGGGGTATGATTGTGAACCCTGATCATGGTGTGTGCCTTTCAGCAGGCAGATAAAATACCAGTTTCTGCAGAAGGGCACAGGAAGGGATGAGGCTGAGCTGCCCCATCATTTTCTTTGGCTTGCTTAGATGAGCTTGTCAGAAATGTGGCCCTCGATTATTGTGTTCCACTTACAGAATTTAGACCCTGATAGATTCTATTATGGAAGGCAAATGCTGGGTGTTATAAGGCCAAAGTCCTTTGGAATCCTTGTTTTGAGCATTTAGTAGGTTCACATGTGTTAATCTTGTTCTTTGTGAAGTTTTGAAGAACTTCTGCTTGGTCTGATCTGGTTGGTTATTAGTCACTGCTGTTTGGTTAGTACTGGTTTGGTGGAGGTTTTTCAATTTATTTATTTTGAAAACCTGTGTAATTGCTTAACAATGAAGAAAAATAGATTGTAAGAGCAAAAAGGTTTATAATAAAACTCTTCATTGCATGAACTTTAAGAATATTTGAATACTTCTTCTGGCAGAATTCTTACCAACTGGTTCTGTTAGCCCAGTGTATGTAATATTCCTAAATGTAATATGTATATATGTTATGTTATCTCCAGAGGGCAACAAGAAGTCACTACTATTCTTTTGTCCATCTCTTTGTTGGGTTTGTTTTCCTTTTGGAGAGGTGAATAGAGAGCAAAAGCATACTTAAAAGTTCAGTTCCTTTCTTGTTTCACAGTGACCACTGCCAAAGTATCCAGAGACAGAGGCTGTGAGTATTGCATGCCACTGTGCCTGGCCCTCTAATCTCTTCTAAGAAATTGAATCTTGCCCTTCCATGCCCAGTAGATGCTGCTGTTGAATCAGTAACACTGAAAGAGGACAAGTGGAAAAAAGCTTTCGGAGCTCAGAAGATATGGTAAATATTCTGGTATCTTATTATGAGAAAAGGGCTAATGTAAAAAAAAAAAAAGCAGTGCCCACATTTAAATTTATATATCTGGCCTTGAGAATCTGTAGTATAAATGAGAAGTAAGCATTGTGTGTATAACTGAGTTATAGGTTTAATGTCCTGTGGAAGAACTGCATTGAAAGTGGATTTCCTACTTGCATCTCCATTAGAGTTTTATTAAATATTTGTATTTATACTTTTATCCTAAGAAGCATGGTGATATCTCTGTAGCATGATACAATTTTGCAAACTATGCCATATGGTCAGAATAGGCATTCCTGCAGCCTCTCCTAAGTCTGCATTGTTTCTTTGTAGCTGGAGCCTTGCCAAGTTGTTGAACACTTTTTAGGATGAAAACCCATGACATGGGGTGGGCTTTGCACACTTATTGAAGGAGACTATTCAGGGGAGGCCGCTCACTTCTGGAGGGGGGACTGGAGGAGAATAAAGAGGAAGACATTTAAAGGTGCTATTCACTGTTCAATAAGGTCATGTGCAGGGGAAGCTTTTTTAAAATTATTTTTTACTGTGGTCTGGTCTTCTAACAAAGTTTGAGAAGTAGTTTGTTATTGATACAAAAAACCCCATGTGAATAAAATACTGAGGAGACAAGTAATCTCACTGCTCAATTTTCATTCCCTGGTATATGGGAAAACACCTGCAGCTGCTGGTTTCCTTGGTAACAAGTTCACTGCAAAAGCCAAATGCACTACACTGAGCCTCTCAGTTTTACTGCATTTGAGAAGAGTTTAACATGCACACTTGGGCCTTTTGACTGCGTTTGTTTCTCAAATGCTGTGTCATTTGTGCTGTTCTATAAAATGCCTGATTAAAGAAGATGTGCGACATGCTTTGGATTTTGGACAGAACAACAAAAAAGGTTGGTATTTACAAGCCTAAAGGTGGACTCATTATCTGTGTGTAAATATTTACTTACAGCTTCTATTTTTCTGAACACTTACTTTTAAAGTCTTGCCTTCTAAAGCTCAATGCTATTGTTTGTATATTGTTGCAGTCTTAGCTGTTTTTTGGAGCTGGAGATCAGAGTGCTGCTGAAAGGAATTGCTAGTACATTTGCATATAACAGAATTTTGGCAGGACATTGGTTTTATTTGTAGTTCGTGTAAGTAACTTAATATGGGATACATGTATGTGCTCTCACAGATGAGTATTTTTGCTCTGACTGTGAGAGGAGTATGATTTCATGTATTGTGTTAGAAGATTTTAGTGATGCTTATGATTAGCTGCAACTGTTTGAGCAAAAAATAAATCTATGCAAGTGTGGTTGTGTAATTATATCAGAAAGAATTAATTTAAAACTTACTTGTATTATTGAACTTTAAGAAAGAAAAACTCTGTTAAGCAAGTATTGCATAAGAATTAGATTGTTTTTCAGCAGGTCTGTTTAGTGCAGCTAAACGTTATGTGTGTACCTGGGCCACAAGTACATGAGGTAGAAGTCATATTTGTGACTCTCTGTTCACAAAAGAGTTTCCCATATATATTGGAAAAATAACATATAGTTCTGAGAAGACTAGGCTTTACAGAAAAACACAACACATGTTGACAAAACATTGTCAGTAAAGGCAGTAATTCCACAGTGGGATTGCTTCCTAAAATAGGTTTTAAAATGTTTCATAAACTCCTTTTCCTTTCTAAAAGGAGGCAGCTGTTCACATGAAATTATATGAGTTTAGTCACTAGGTCTTTGTATTTAGTGTTTTAAACGACCTTTGCATCTGAGACTTTACTGTGTTCCCCCCACAGACAATGTCAACTGTCATTGCTGAGGTATTTATTTTTAAAGAGTTCTCTCTCTAGGAAAGAAGTTTTCATGGACTTTCTTTTATTACTATTTGCTTTGGGCACTCTAAGTTACTAACATTGCATGAGAATGGTCCATGTGCTCAGTGTGTACAAACCGAATCTATTTGGAGATTGAGGAGGTGGGAAAAGAGCAGGCAAATAAGGCAGATACTGTCTTTTCCAGGAGAAACTGGTCTTTAGTTTTAAATACTCTCCTGCAAATATTAGGAGGAAAGGAAGGAAAGGGACAGGAGTGAAAGAATTATTTGTATGTTGTGGCTATTCGTTTCTGTTTTCCAAATCCTATCCTACCTCTCCTTGTTGCCTTTACACATTTAAAAATCTAGACAACAAAAACATTTTTTCTATTGTAAAGCAAACAATTTAGTTTCTTGAACACTGTGCTGCCTCATTCCATGAAAACAATAAAATTAAACCATTTAATAGCAACTTCTGCTTTTTGAGAACTCTTTGCTTGCAGCCCTCTGCCCCACTGCCAATTACTCTACAAGACATCCCATTTGTCCATAAATATGACAGTGAAGAGAAATCTGATATTTAGAAAGATGAAGTAGGATAACACTTTTTACATGTAACTTTGTGTTGTAGAAAGTTTTTTGATACTTAAAGAATCTCTGACTTCTGTTTTTGATAACATAATTTCAAACATTATTTCCTAGATTATTTATTGTTATGCATTTCTTTGGTTTTACTCAATAGAGCCTTCCAGCCAAAGTTACTTAATGATTTATGCTTTTGTAGCAGGGGATCCTAGCAATGGCAGATCCAACCATACTAATAACCAGAGATGCAAATGTGACTGTTTCCTTAATGCCTGTCTTGTTTTTCTCTAAAGGGTTGGTTGAGATCTCGAAGGAAGCAAATGGCTCTTAGGGGGGTGCTAATGTAGATTAGTCTGCATGGGCCAAAGAGACTTTTCCTTTCATGTGTGTTGGTGTGGTATAGCTAAAGCTTCAAGTCAGGCCTTCCAGTGCATTGTATCTGTCATCCTCAGGCCTCTGTATGCTGCCCTTTGGAATCGTGATTTTAAATTACAGTTTAAAATACTAAACCTCCCCATTCTGCCCATTGCTTGTTTGTGCTCTGCTGATGCAGTGACAGTATTAAGCCCTGAAAATGTTCTTTCTCTTGGGTACATAAGTGGGAATGGTGAAGAAGATCTAAGTGTTCCTCTTCAGAGATCCAGACATTGCCATGAAGTATTCAGGAACATGATTGGAGACTGGTCCATTTTTCATCTGCTGTCTTGGAAAAGGCCATATGGTACCGTAACTTCTTCTTTCCTTGAAGTCCTTCTCAGGCTCTACATCCTGACAGTAATCATGCAGAAGCATTGTATGCAATGACAAATATATGAGCATGTACAATGAAGTACTGTGAGATGCTATGGTTTTTGTCTGACATATTAATGTATTTTTCCTTTACTGTCTTGGAAATTTTTGTGTACTTCTGAATTTTTTATTAAATCATATTTTTTTTCAGTGTTATCATAAAAAGTATGATGAGCTGAACCAAAATTTGCACTTAGATGTGCTCTTGGAATCAGCACATCCAAGTTATACCAAATTGTGTTTCAGTAGGCATTCAGCTACTGAGCTTTTGACAAAGCTCTGTGCTGCAGTTCAACCTTGATGTCATAGTTGCTGCTGCTGAGTAAACACAGATGGGTAAGTGGCAGAAGTGTGGAAGAGGACAGCACTGATGTTTTGAGGCTCTGGGAGGGAGCTGGCAGTTGAAGGAGTGAGTAGTTTTCAGCCTGTTGAAACTGATCTTGTAAAGAGAAGAACTCAGAGCAAAACTTCGCAGAAACAAACTTGAAGTGCTTGAGAAATAGCAAGAGTGCAAAACCTGACATTTTGTGGAAATCTCACTTCAAACTTTTTTAGATCTTATAAAACATGACATGACTTAACAGACAACAGATACAGTACAAGAACAGCATGATTAAAAATTAGCTGTTGAAAATACCAGTGTTGAAGATACTTCAATGCACCACTTGGTGCATCTTGGAGATTAGTTACCAATAACTGTGCAGCAGAGCTGACAGCATTGGATAGGGTTAGAAACAAATATACCTCATGAGTTGGAATAGGAAATGGTGTACTGGACTCTGGGGATGAGTCTCTCTGTGTGCCTGTTCCTCTGCGTTAATCTTTGTGGATTTATGGAGCCAATTCTTATTCATGGTTGTGATGTTTTTTAAAGTATCTGGACATTATAAAGCTTAAAAAATTATTTGAAATTGAAGCCTCTTATGTGTAATAGATGGTTTTCCCTCACCTGCTGAGGTTTTATGCAGACTATCTCTCAGGAAAGATCAATTTAATTTGTCTTGTTTGAGAAGTACCATATTCTGTGAAGAATATTAAACGGAACAAAAAACAGATCTCAAAATGTTCACTATTTCATATCCTAATTTTTTAAAAAAAAACCCCAAACCCAAAAATAAATTGTGGATGGGACATAGTGATTTTTGCTTGTCAAGAAATGAAAAAGTTGTAACTGCCAAACTTTTTTCTCAGAGGCATTTTTTTCTCACTACCTGGAATCTCCTGCCACTTTTGATAATATCTGGTGTATTAAGCATCCATCAACACAAATAAGAAAATAATGCTACTTTATTAACTGAAGATTGTGTGCGGTAAAATAGATGGGGCAATAGGCCTGTTAAGAAAATATACAGAGACAAGTTTTCAAGCTCTATTGAGAAAAACACAAAGGTATGATTGAAGGACTTGTGATGAGTGTGAGTGTTCTGAGCATCCTGCAGCAAGGCTGAGATCTTGCATTCAGCATTGAATTTGCATTCAGCCTCTTCGGCTGCAGGTGGAATACCCTTGTGGTTGCTGGAAATTATTTTCTGATTTCTAGGTTGTTTTTGAGACTTCTTAAATTTTCCTGTTTGGCATCAAGAGAAAGCCAAGTCCTTTAGCAGTACTTGAGGTGCAGTCTGGGAGGGAGGCCAGCATCCAGGGCAGAACAGTACATAGCATTTGAGGCAGCACATCTGCCAGAGGTGGGAAAAGGGAAAAGCTTTCTGTCACCCTAAAACTCCACTGAGTGCTATTTTTTAAAAGATGTAAAAGTGGAAAAGGGTAATCAAATTTTAAGATACATTCTGTTCCATCCCTGGAGGTATTTAAAAGCTACGTAGATGTGGCACTTAAGGACACGGTTTAGTGGTGGACTTGGCAGTGCTGGGTTAATGGTCAGACTCAATGATCTTAAAGATCTTTTCCAACCTAAATGATTCTGTGATTTTAAAAATATCTGAATTAAAGTTGACATCCTTCTACTGTGTCCTTTATCTGTGATAAAACTTGTCAGCCTGTACCTCAGGGGGAAGCACTTCAGTTTTACTCTGTGTAATCAAATTGAATGGTCTTGGAAATACCCTAGTTTTTTATTCTGAATACTTTTTATATTGCTGATTGTATGTAAAATTAACAATTGTAAGTGGCTGTTAAATATCACTTCTTGTTACAGGGAAATTTCATGAGTGTTTTAAATCCTGACTCTTGAATGGTAGACCTGCTGAACTTTTATGTTTACAGCTAGTTCTTTTGAAACAGCAATTTTTAGAAAGTAGGGCATATAATAAAATTTAGACTTTTAGTACTCCAAATCTTAACACACACACACGATTTGATTTAAACTCTGATAGTTTTTAGGAGCTCAAAGGTTTGAGCTTTTAAAAAAATATCAAACTCTTTTAGAGGGAAGAAATTAATTTTATGATCCTTCATCCTGCATTTCCTTTGAAAAGAAAGTCACCCTGAAAACAGAAGACAAAAGATGTGTTTTCTGGATCCATTTAATTTCTGCATTTATTTATGTAATACTAACTCTGTGGAAGAATAAGACTGTGACATCTCTGCATCCATACTCTACCATCTATTTAATTATTATGGTACCTTTTAATATCTGACCCCCTAAAACCAGATCTCCCTGATATCCAATTTTTTTATATATATGGTTAAAGCACTGTGGTTTCATTTCTTTAGAGGCTGGAGAAATTTCCTTTGTGTAGCCTTTCCTTTAACTATACTTACATGTGGAAGTGCCCCAATGAAGGAAGTAACAGTGATGCTTCATTTCTTTCCATATTACTTCTGTTTGCAGCAAGTTCATTTCCTGTTCAGCTTTATGCTTTCTGTCCTTGGTCTTCCTAACTTCCTACAGGAAGTGCTTCCTTCATCTATAAAGATATTTCAGTAAACTTAGAAAGGTAGGGTCTTACTTGGCACTGCACTGGCAAAAGGCAATAATCATTCATTTATTGCCATGCCTGCTTTTAGAGGAGTGCAGCTGTGGGCACATCTGGATAGTTTATCTCCTCAGACTGGAGAAGGATAAAGGACTGGAGCAGATCTCAGCTGAGCGGGGGCAGTTGGAGGTGTTAAACTAAATAAACTCTTTCAAGGCTGTTGGCTCTGCAGTGATTACTTAATCCCATGTGGCAAAAAAGGAGGATGAAGAAGAAAACTGAATGAAGCAGTTACTAAGAAACTTGATGCTCTTTTGAAACACAGAAGACCCGTAGAAGAGGTTCCAATGACATTTCATTCAAGCAAGGGAGGCTGGGGAAAAAGAAGATGCTGCCTGTTACTCTAGGAAGTATTGAAACCTGTGATCTGGTCAATCATTTAAAGTTAATTCAGGCTGAAGAGCCTAACTACAAAACTTCACAGAAGTATGAGGAATGCTGCTTTAGTGGGAAACTGAGATACAGATATGAAAGAAATGAAATAGGGAAGAGTTAGTAACTAAGCTAAGCTTTAAGGACTAATCTTGATTTTTTTAAAAAATTTTTATTTTTATTTTTTTGTAAGTAGAGACTAGATTGCAAGTAATGGGGGAAAGGGCAAGGTGTTCAGAGAAGAAGACTACTGGGAGCTGGACTGTAGCAGGACTGGGCTCCACTGGAAAGAGGCCATCAAACAGTGATAACTATATTGCATTTCATCCATCTTCCTTTATTTCTCAGCCATGGACCTGGGCAATAATGGAAAGGGAAGGCAGAGTGAAGCTTTTCCTCTGCTGCTGAGTACCTGGTCTGGCTACCACCTTGGCCTGGTCCCTGTGTGGAGTTAACACGCATTCCATGTGAGGGAGCATGGAGAACAGCTGCTAGGACCTTTTTTTTCTGTACAGCGCTTGCTTTCTCAAAGGAAAGTATTGAGGCTGAGGAGATACTGAGGACTTGATGGAGATTTGGTAAATTTATATGTTAATAAAACAAGGCATAATTTTGATGGGATTCCTCTGTTAAAGGCTCCTGCGCATCTGAAAGCATCTTTAGTCTGTGTTCCTGTGTGAATGAACCTTGCCTGTAGTCTGGCCTTTTATAAGTGTTTGAGTGTCAAGTTTTTAAGAAGGAAAGACTAATTTTTTCCTTCCTCCATGTATTTGCTAGGTTCTGTGTATTCCTTTAGATTGCGAATCTAGGAACAATTTTCTCCTTGTGAAAGAGTGAGGTGTTGCCAAAAACAGAATACTGCCATCTCTGCTTATGAATCCCAGTTTCAAATCCCAGATGCTTTACATAATAAAGCCTAACTGGGCTGATTACCAAGAGAACTCAGTCATTCAGAGAAATAAAAGGGAAAAATCCCCTTGCTTCATGAAGGAAGAACTGGTGCCAAGAGGAGGTTGAAATGTTAAAAATGCATTTTCTGTTTGGATCTTTCATATCAACTGTCCTGTTTCCCTTTTCTTTCCTCTTTTATTTAAGACTGTGGATCAGTATTGCTCTTGTGCAGTGGGTGTATGTGGAAGTTTTTTGTAAGACCTGTAAGGACCTAGATTTATGAAATACACATTCAGTAGGTCTCCTCCCTCTCTGCAGGAGCCCAGCTTAGGTAAGTCTTTCTGGCTGTATTTGCAGGGTCTTCAGACAATGACATGGATGCCTGAAGCTTCATTGCTTGCACAGTTTATGGTGTTGTGGCATGTGATGTTGGGGCCATCCAGAAAAGAGCGTGCTGATTTGGCTGCCTGATATTGACCATGTGCTATCACTAGAAAGCAGTATGGAATGTTTGGCAGAGGATTCGGCTGCACAGGAATAAACATCCATATGCTCTACCTGTTCCCTTTGCCACAAGTGATGTGGTAGGGCCCATGCAAAGCAGCAAAGAGACCTGTATGTGTTTTCATTTCTTGTAGTCCTATTTTGTATTCTATAAATAGTTTTTCTTCTGCTGCTACTAAGCTCCTATGGGTCAAACTGGAAGCCCTCTCATGGATTAATAATTGATTAAAAACCAAGAAATGGGGAGTTGCTTTAGGTGGGGAGTTTTCTGTGGGTGGAAGGGGAGTTACTGGTGGAGTTAAGCAAGGATTTCTGCAAGGGTTGCGGCTATTGAACATAATCCCCAAATGAGCTGGAAATGGAAAGCAAGCATGTAAATCTAAAATTTGCAAATATGTGAAAATATCTATGCAAAATAGTAAAATTCAGTGCTGAATGCAAACGCTTGGATGATAAATTGGTGCTGTTAAGTAACTGATCAGTAGAGAAAGTGAAATTAATTGTTTGAACAGAGTGATATCTGTGAGAAAAGACAACGCTATTCTAGCTGTTCCCCTCACTGAGGGACCTTGACTGACTGTGGGTAGTGCCCTGAAAACAGCAGCAGCACCATCAGCACTCAGTGTTGGTCCAAAAGGCAAACAGAGCACTGCAAACTGCTGAGAGGGAAACCAAGAACAACAAAATCCCTGTGTCATTTTGTAATCTTTGCTGTGCCCACTTCTCGAGTACCATGTCCAGTTTTGTTCTCTTTGTTACAGTAGATTTAGGGTACGTGAAGGAATGGTGAAGGCAGTCAGAGGTATGGGGTTGCTTTTGTACAAATGGGAACTAATTAGTGTAGGAAATTTTCTGTCTGAAAAACAGGCAATTGGAGGAGACATAATATCACCTACAGTGGAGGTCTGTATAGTCATGAATGGGTTGGGGAAGTGAATAGAGAATGTTTATTTCCTGGGGTTTTTTTCCACTGCTTCACAAAAGGCAAACTGGGGCACACAGAAAACTTTCAGGAAGGTAGTTTAAACAAAAACAGTTTTTCACACAGCACATAAATAAATTTTGAAACTCACTGATGACTGATTTAGTGAATGGAGATCAAAGTAAACTGAGCACAGAAATCTTTAGGTATATTATAGAAAGTATCTTTTGCTCAAGCAAAACTCATTAAATGATTATTTGCTAATGGTTACTGGTTTGGCTCCCCATGTGAGAGGACAGCTGTGTGTTACTTCTGGAACATTTTCAAAATAGTTACAATTTCTTGAAAAACTAGGTAATGCTTTTTGGGTGAAGCTGTTTGAAAACAGGAGATGTGTGATGTTGCTGTGGTTGAACAGGATTTGCTGAAGACCACAGCCAAAACCAGAGCATAATAGAGTACTGAAGGAAAAAAATAACACTGTTGTGGCTTTCAAATCCAATAGAAGTTGAGAAAAAAGTCAGTACAAATCAGATCATATATTACATCCATGTAGCCATGGAAGTCGATTGATTAAATTCTGCAATACATTCGCTCCTTGCTTATTATCTTTGCAGTTTCACTGAGAAAAATAGGAGTATAGACCATTTGACAAAAATGTTTCCACTGCATTTTAAATATGTAAGGCAGAACTGAAAAACTATGTGTTCCTCAAATTTCTTTATGCATTCCTCTGTTGCAGTAGGGGCTTGCCTGGGACTGGTGAAGATATTTTGCTAAAGGTGATACATCAGCAGAAGTTAAAAATCAGAATTCCAGAAGCTGTCTGAATTTTTCATTAAAAAAAATAATCACATTGTACCTGAAAAATGACAACATCTCCTATTGTGTTTACAGACTCTCAGTGCTAGAACTGGACACCAGTCCTTTTCCTATTAAATTTTAATTTGGCATGAGGTGTGTGAGACTGAAATGGCATGTTTAACTTCTATTATGATTGTCATAATGACCTGCAGATGTGGGGGGGATCAAGTAGAAACTTCAAGAGAATGAAAATTGCAATAGCTCATCTCTAATACTGTAGTATATTAATGTATTTTCAGGACTGTTTCAATTCCTTAGGTAGCTCATGGTTAGATATTAGTTTGATTTGTGTTGCAAGAAAGCTCAGTTGGTTCTTCTTGTTAAGAGTTGATTTTAATTAGTTTAAGGTCTGTTTCTTTACTCTGACTCAAGATTGTTTATGAAAACATGGGTGATCCTATTTCAGACCTTCAGAGATCATAATCTCACATTTAGTTGAGTGTCTTGAAAATACTTTGTCTCTTTCACTCGGTAGAAAAGGTAGGCCAAAGCTTCTTAGGAAGACAAGGGTGCCTGATTTCAGTGAAGGAACATGATTAAACAAGTACATGATTGCAAATAACCCACTTTTAGGTAAACTAACTTTCAGTCTGGGTAACTAAACCTTTCACTTTCATGCTTTGGTCATGCCTTGCATGTTTTGAATTTGTTCAAAGGTGTAGAAAGTATATATAAAGTGGCAGTGTTGGTGTAACTTAGGTTTAACTAGCATATTAGGGTTCTCGACTCATTTTGCATGTGATTCTGAGACTTCACTGGCTGATGTGATAAAATTCATCACTACATTTATATCTTCCTTGTCATTTATTATTTCATCGAAAAACTCCATGGAAAGATGGATCTTATGATATATGGGAGACTTAAGCAGCCCGCTGATTTTCCAAGGAAAATATGAAATTACTGTTGAATTGAGGCAGGACATTCAAGGAAAGCTGGGACTGAACTAGCATCTTCTCTTGCAGTAGGTGCTTATGAATGAATAAGTCTCCTGCACTTCCTGCTGCACCAGGAAATGGTGTAATCTTACAAGTGAACTTTGCTGTTCTGCATATGCTAAAATGTCTTAGGTCTTTAACTTGTTGCAGTCAACAAATCCCATTGACTGACTGACAACTGGAGTTCTCCCTGGGCTGTCTTTGGATGTGATGTTCTGTTGCACAGCCTTTGTTTCAAAACAAGTCTCAGTAATCCATATACACCTGCAGACTTGCACACCTTTTTTCCTTCCTTTGCTCCTCCTGGCTCACCATCTGAATGATCAGAGCCTGACCTGGTACTCGTGGTCTTGCTGCACATCACTTGTTCCTTCGCAAAAATGCAGTCTTAAATGGCAGTCAGATAAACAAAATACTTTTTGCATATAAAGTTCCTGTGGTAATACTTTGTTATGGAAAAGCTTAAGTGAAGACTTCATTTTGTCATTTCTATTAATATAGAAATGCAAACATATATGGCTCTAGTCATATATAATACATGGAGCTACAGTAGGCCTCCCATAATTTCAGTAGAAATAATGTAAATGAATGTAGTAAATTAATTACCTCAGTCAATTTCATTGGCAGAGGAAGCCCAGATACATTGATAGGTCCTCTTAAATTTTACTTCATGCCCTCTCTAATGTTATTGTTGAGAGTTATGAGCAAGTCATCATAGTTGTCCACTTAGTTTCCTGGGAAAGGCCGTTGTTTTTTGCCTGCTGTATGTAATCTGTAGAAAAGAATCTTTATCTTAAATAACACAGTACAGTCCTTTTAAGCATACAGAAAAACATCCCTTTTTCTTTTAGCCGTAGATAACTATTTGTTTATTTTAATGGCTAAAATATAAGAGGACATCGATAAAACCAATAGGATGATTAGAAGAGTGGGAGAATGTGCAGCTGACCATCAGCAAAAACATGCCAATAATGAGATTTAGCAGGCATCAAGATAACCTTTTAAAAACGTAAGTGTTAAAAGCCTCGTAGTTTGAAACTTGTAAAACAGTCTGTATAAAAGCACTGAAAATCAATTATGAGGAGCAGTCGTACAGCACTGTACTGCTTTCAGTCTTGTAGGATTTTCTGTATCCCTAAAAGTTTTCCAGTGGTACTGTAGCCTCTATAGCAAATGGAAATTTACTGATTATGAGGCTTGCTGCAGCGGTTCTGTTGTGTATACCCCATACAGCTTGAGAGGTCCATAGATCCTGACCCTCATAGTCCTTTGCCTAAGGTGGTGGTACAGTTTCTGTGGAAATGCGGATTTCGCAAAATTTCAAGACTGCTGCGGCACATTTAAGCAGTTCAACTCCTCCAAATAGTCCAGAAGACAGCTGTGTTAAAAGGAAATTTGAAGTCCTCCGCCTTCAAAAATGACCATTTCAAACCGAACGTGGAGGTATCATGCGGGCTGGTGAGAGCAGAATCGCCCTTGGCGTGTTCAGTGGGAAGGCATTTTCATTCCAAGCTACACACCCTGGCACCAAACTGGCAAGAAGGTAAAGAGGAGCTTTAGCATTCACGTAAGCGTGAGTGAGGATGGGGCTTTCTGCGAGCTCCGGCTGCTCCCCGTTCGATGCAGCGCAGCCCTTCCCAGCGCTCGCTGCCGCTTGGAAGAGGCGGGAGATAGGTCGGCTCATCAACGCTTCGCATTAATTCTGGCGTTTGAGGACTCCACTGCGGGCAAACTCTCACGCAGCGCAGGGGAGAGAAGTTTTAAGCGGTCTTGCTGTCATTAACATTCACATCTCTGGCTTCAAGCAGCGCCCGCCTCACCCAGGCGCTGCCAGCAGGGAACGTGGGCTCCTGCCTCCCTTTGTGCCGAGGGGATCCGTGCGGAGCGATTGAAATGCAAGGTTGAGAAGCACTGCTGTAGTGGTCGGGTTTGGGGGTTTTCCCCCCCTCTGCCTCCCTTCATCCTTGGAGCAGGAGGGCATGTTTGCTGTGGATTCTTTTTGTTTTATCTGAGAATGAGATGCTGGCTGAAAATTGAAGAAATGGCCCTGGAAGAATTGATGCAAAGATTAAATGCGGTTTCCCAGTGCGCTGGTAGGAGGAGCTGCTGGTCTTAAATAATGTGTTGTGTGGATGCTGTTAGTGATTTTGTAGGATTTACAGAAAATCCTGGTAATCTGACTAGCATTCTTTATGCATGTTCGCAATTAATAGGAAAGAAAACGTTAGGAGCTTTTGTCACCATGTTAAACTTCTGTTGATATTAACACTAATTAACATTTTTAGTGCTTGGATACTCCTGAGGCATGCTTTAGAAGACCTGAGTAGTTTTGGGTAACTGTTAGTCCATTCAAATACTCTAAATGGGTCTTGATTCCTTTTTTTATCTGACTCGGCTGTACCTAAATTGGAGAAATTACGGATTTCTCTAGCAGAACTGGTCTAATAAGAAGCAGTGAAAAGCTCAGCTAACTGTAAGGCATTGCAAGGCAGTATTTAGGATGGATCTAAATTGCACTTTCATTAAAATGGAGAGTTGTGTGAATTAATCATGGTAAAGTTAGTTTTACATCTGTATAGATTAAAAATTGCAGCAGATTTGCTAAAATGGTTTTAGCACTGTAGAATCATTATTACAATTTCTGAGAGATTTTCATAATTTTTTGAAAATAAAAATGCTTGTGTGTTCAAAACTAGAACTAAGAAGCAGTGTATAGTAAGGTGATCTGTAATTAGATCTGGGAGTATTTTTCTGGCTATTGCTCATACAGAGATGTAAATATATTTCAGAATAAGAAGTTACCTGGAAAGACAAGAGATGTGGTTTTTGCATCCTTAGAAACTATTTGGTTTGCCCTTTATTCTTAGTTGGTTGACAGATTACAGAAATCTTGCATCTTCTTGTCATCTGAGGCAAACCAGTGGTTTGAGAATACAGAATATTTAAGGTATTATTCACTGCAGTATCAAAAGTTGGAATTTATCTTTCCATTTTCCTAGTCCTCTGTTTCTTATGGGTGACTTTTTCATCTTTTTCAATTTCTGTGTGTTGCAAGGAGATAATTAGCAAGATGGCTGATGCTGTAGTCTGATGAACAGATAGATTAAATGACAAATGTGGAATGAACAGACCAGCTGTATCTGTTTTCCTAGACAGGGAAAGTAGGTATTTTACCTTCTTAGTAATATTTTTTTGGGGGGGGGCAGGAGGGAAGTAACATTTAATCTGATGAGAACAAGCATTAAATTACAAGTAAAGGTCACCATACATACTATTTTTTTCTTGCTTGCTTTTCCTATTGATTATCTTTCTGTTTTTAAAACATATCTTTTTTAAATGTCTGGATTTTTGTTTCATTGCCTGTTTTGATTTTCTGAATGTTTAAGAAGAAAGTCAGTCCGATATTTGCTAGGGCATACTGTCTTTTGCCATTTATTTTAATAATCTGTATATTACTTTTTTTACTCCCTTAAAATTGTTGCTTTAGTTTTTCTAAGGCAAGATGAATTTTAAGAATATATGGTAGAATTTGTTGGGAATGTGGGAGCCTTTTCTTCCTGAATTGAAGGAGAAGGATCCTCCAGAGTGGGAGCAGGCTGGCTGGTTTGCCTATGACACCGCCTGTCTCTCAGCTGTGCAGCTGCAGGTACACTGTGACCTTCATGTAAGCCAGCAGGAGCTCCAAACTGCTGTTTTCACACTTGCTAGCAGCCTCTGCCCGTGTGCTAGTATTTAGCTTGTTAAAATTGCCTTTTTTTTTTTTTTTTTTTAAAAAGCAGCTGTTACTTTACAACCAATTTCATGTTCGTGTGGTTTAGCTGGTCCCTCTCCTCCCCCTTCTCTTTCTCTTTCTTCCTCTCTATAATCCCTGTGCAGGTATTCCCAGGCCAAAGGCAGTGCTTTCCTACAGCCAGTGATTGTATTTATAGGTGACTGTTTTAAGTTTCCCTTTTCCCTTTTTTCCACCCCCCTTATTGCTTTCAGGTTGCTTAGACCCTTTCTCTGTTGCTGTCTCCCATTCTTGCGCTGTACCCTGTCCTTGGGTCAAATTAGCTCCTGTCTGGCTTCACAGCTGTCTTTCTGGTCACTCAGAAACCTTTTGTAAGCAGAGGTTTCCTTAACAGCCCAAGATCATATGCAGACTTTTTCCAAGCCCATTTTTCAATAGCTCCCTGCTCAAGAACAAATGAAATGCAAAGGTTCCCCTGGCTGTCCCATGGTACAGCTGTCCACCTTCAGGCATCAAGGGATTTTTTTCCTTTGTAGGATCCTAGGTTAAAAAAAAAGACTATTCCTCTTCCTTAGCTTGGTTTGGGGATTTTGTGTTTGTTTGTTTTCTGAATGATACCACAGGCAGGCTGGGATTCATCCCAGGTAGTTTTAAGCTTCTAAGTCAGAAGAGGAATTCTCCAAAATCCATGTGCGCTGAACAGAGAGAAAGGGGCACTGAGGTGCACTGGCCTTTCCCTTGACAGGGACAGGGGGCCAGGAAGCCTGGAGTAGCTCAGTTCCTAACCTAGCAATGCTTGAGGTTAGGTGTGGTGAGTCTGGGTGTGTCTGTAATCTTTTGCTGTTCTACCACAACAGCCTTTCTGCCTCTGGCTGCTCTCCCACTAGCAAGTCCCCTGTGTTAGTCTGGCACTCACACAACCTTTCTGGGCTACTCATCCCTCACTGCCACACCAGCGCTTTCCTTAGTGATCTTTCTGCTCCCCCTGCTCTGACTAAATTCTGATTTACTCACGTTCTCAGCCCCTATGGTAAATTACTGATCTCCTACTCCTTACTATCTTGTGTATGTGTGATTCTCTCACAGTATCCCAGCCCTCCTCTGCCACATTTCACAAACCTTTGCAGCTTTCTCAGGCAAAGCTTTGATTGCTTATTTCTCATCTTCCTCACCTTATCCTCACCTTCACCTTATCCTCCTCCAGCACCTTGCAGATACGTTCTTTTCTGCTTCTGGACATATTTCACTATCACAATCGTAAAGATGCTCTCTAGTTTAACCTTATCATCCTCTTCATGTTCCTGCTTTGACTACTGCTCCACAGTTCAAAATAATGTTGTACCCTGCCCTTTTCAGCAACTATAAAAGGTGTTCCTATGGCATCTTCTTTTATTTTTTCCCCTATGTGCTTCTCAGTCCTCCCATTCACTCCACTACTATCAAATCACCTTCTAGACCTGGATGACCAGATTAATTGCTGTTGCTGTTTTCATATAAATCCATAAAACAAGGGAGAAGTGATTTAGAAACATTCTCCAAGTTGTGTAGGTTTTTTTACTTTCCATTAGAATTGTAGGTTTATTTCAGAAAAACTGTGAAATTATTATTGATGCTTAAAAAATATCCTGTTTTTGTCCATGTTAATTGTTTTGATTGATAATGACATTTTCTGTTCATTTGGCCATAGTTTTTACTTGTCTTCTTTTTGAGTTTTGTTGCTATGTTAAATTCAACCCTTTTCCATAAATTTCTGATTATGTTCTCCCTGTAGAACAGTAGCTCAGAGGTTGAAGCACAAGATAATAAATAATTCTGGCCTGGGACCTCATGCATTGTCCATATTGCTGTCTGCTGTGCAATTTCTGCTTAGGACTCCATTTGGTCTGACTGATACAGAAACTGTTAAGGCACCAGCTCTTAATGTCAGTCACTACTCTACATTTGCATCAGCACTAGGAAGCCTTGTCATGATGGTGTTGTCTAATTCATGCAAACAGGCAATACAGATTTCACATTCCCATCCTTAATCCCATGGAAGCCCCACTAATGGTTTCTTTCCATCTTGGAAAGGTGCCACTATTACAGCTAGCATCTGTTTCCTCTCCTTAAAACAAAGTTTTAACACTCTGCAAAAGGAAGAAACATCTGCAAATCAAAGAAGGAAACCATGTGTGTAGTTCCTCAGTAAATATGTATGCAGTGCTAGTATTTTAAGTACATGTAACATCCCGTAGCCATTTCAGCTTCACTCAGTTTTCATTAGCTCCAGATTTTCTGTCTTATTCACAATTTGGGCCAAAACTTTACATTTCATTTCCCTGGCTTTGTGTTCTTGACAGGCAGGCTTCTGAAGTTTTGGAGGCTGGCTCACCTGTCTTAACAAATTAGGCACAAATGTAGGAGGAATGGACTCACATACCCATCTCCAAGTACCCAGCATCACTGGGATGAGTTGGCTTATTGCAAGGAGAAACAGGAACACCCCCAGGCACACTGAAGGGGTATTATAAAGTTGTGTGCAGCTGGAAGGACCTGTTCTGTGTGTCTTCCCCACTCCAATACTCTTGCAAGCTTGCCTGCTCTTTCTTACCCTTGTAGCATCTCTCCCTGGTTCACACGATTTTCCAGTTTGGGAACTTAAAAAAATCTTTTCCGCACATGGCAGAATACTCTGTGTGTGCATGTTAATTTGGCAGGCAGGCCTGAGCGTGAACAGCATTAATTTACTACTTGGCAACTTTTTACATAGCTGGTAGAGTTGAAGAGATCCATGTGAGAGCTCTGAAAATCTGCAGGTTCTTAGCACATCCGCTAAGGTGAAATTTAATGGTAGTGGGGGATACCTCTGCTTGATACTAATTTGCTGTCCCTTCCTTTCAGCTTTCCTGCACCCGTGTTGAGCTGAACTGTGAAAGATGCTTCTGATATTCCAGCCCAGAGAGTATAAAGTAGGCATGGTCTTCCTGACATAAGAGTATAAAGTAGGCATGGTCTTCCTGACATAAGGTTTAAAATTTGAAAAATAAGGGTGGGAGCTGCAGTTGAACAATTAAGCAGGTAGGACTGTATTGCTCATGTTTTCTATGAGCATGCACTGTCACGGCTTTTGTGACCACCTGCATGGCATCCATTTCTTAGTATATTCTGGTCTAAATCAACATCTTTGTTTTAATATTGAAATGGAGGGATCTAGTGAAATTAGTGGGAGTAAGGTTCAGTGTTGGCAATCATCCTTCTTAAAGTGAGCTAGCTGCCTTTTTGGGAATCTGAGGAAAAATATTTTGATCAACATTAAGGTTGATTAAATTTTATTATTAACCAAGGTATTGTCACTTAAAGATGGCTTTCTTAAAGGGTTTCTTTTTTACATACCAGAGAAAATAAAATTATATTCATATGCACTTCTTCTTGGGACTATCAGTGATCTCTTTATATAATCTACCCCAGTCTTTCACTGATTTTAATGGCAGTTGCTGAACTGCAGTAGGAAAATTCACCCTATGCGGATATCTTTCAACAGACTGGGGCAAAATAGGCATTAAACAGTAAATGATCACCCATTTAGAGTGGCTTTTCAGAGGATTGCAGGGTGTATATTTGTCAGTCTCCCATTCAGTTTATGAACTTTGGGTATGTATACTTAAAGCTTGCAGAGCCAAAAATGTCCTACCTGGACTTATGTACTTAGTGATATGAAAGAAGAGAAAAGCCTGTTACTCTGATGCATTTTTATTATCGTGGTGTCTCAGAATACTTTCTTGGCAAGAGTGCCTGGCACAGCTGCCTGCCACACTTCCAACTGCAGAGAGCCAAGCTGCAAGATTACTTCGTGCATATCAAATAACAGGGAACTTCTGCAGAAAAGGAACAGCACAGAGCTGTCCGTATGTAACACAGGGTGTCTTGTCTTCAAGGTGTTTGCTCTAAGCTGACCTGCTGAGCAAAGCCAGGGAGCACGAGGCGTTTTCATTTAATGAAGGACATCAAGTGAACTACTTGAGATTTTGTTGTGTGACAGCCCAACAACTTCTTAAGGTTTTCAGTATCTGAAACAATGTATTTCAGCTGGAAGTTTGGGCCTTCTGTTTTACAATATATGGCAAAGCCACTTTAATTTAGTTCCATTGTTTCTTTTGTCTTGTCCTATTAAATAGCAGCTTTTATTTCAGACAGAGAGCATGATCTTGGATGCTTTTGTGTGGATTAATCACTTGTAGGTCTCTTGAGTTAAGCCTGCAATACTGTGTTAGCTAGTCTGACCTCTCTCTAGTTATCCCCATAGCTGCATAGCTCAAGCATGAGCCTCTTGGCTCACCACACATAGGAATGCAGCTTTGTGGTTGAGGCAAACTGTCTGGTAGTCCAGCCTTTAACATTGCCTTTAACAGCACTGGGTGCAGCTACCTCAAGCTTTGTGGAACAGTCACCCTAAGCACACAGTCCTGGGCTGTGATAGAGACAGGATCACCATCTTGGGGGTTGACTTCCTGCAGTCTGGGCAGGACAATAGATCCCCTCACCTACAGCAATCTTAGATATTAGTTATATCCTCAATCTGTCTCTGCTGGTTTTTTGTGGCTTTTGAGTTTTTGTACTAATGCTTTAAATTCCTTGACAACTGATGGGAAGTCCTCTTTGAGTTGTGATGTACCAGGGGCATGGAGCTGGCTGTTGGGCTTCCCACATGGCTCCCTGAAGCAGCAGGAAGTCGGACACAATGAAACCTGCGCTGCAATGAAGATATGTTAAAGGTGTTACACAAAAGGTGTAACTGGCTGTGAATTCCAATATGGGAGTAAACTGAAATGGAGAAGCCTTGTGATAGCTATCCCCAAATGTTTTTATCTTCATGTGAAGGCTGATGGTGTTTGAGCTTAGTAGAAGCAGGTGTCATAGTGCCTTAGGTAGTTAAATCCCTTTGAGGACATGGGGGAAGGCAGCTTTCTAGGAGGATGTGGTGTTCAAATTGTGGCAAGCTGATAAAGCACAGTGTAGTGTGGTACTGCCAGGTTTTGGAGACTTAAGTGTGTAATGCCACTTGGCAGCAGTCTGCCTTCTTAAAATTGATAATCTAGGCAAACAGGTCTTTGGCAAGTTGAGAACTGCACTGCTGTGTGATAGATAAGCTCTTGTTTTTCACCTGTGCTATTACTTCAGGGATGTAAGCACTGTCCCCCTTCATGTGTTTGAGGCATTTGCTAAGTGACAGTTTTACTAAAGTCTTTCTGTCTTTAGCATTTCATGTGGCAGGCAGAAAATTTGCACTGAGAAGTTGACTGTCCTAGTTCTTTTATAGTTTGAATTCTTGTTGATCCAGAAATGTATCTTCCTTTTCTTTCAATTCCTGCCTATTGCCTGTTGAATGTAAAGGGAGGGTGGCTTTGCATATGAAACACCAAGATAATTGATATAAATAGAAAATAATGAGAATACACATATCTGATTTTAAAAATGACTCTTCAGGCTGCAACCTTTGTTGTTAAAAAGATAAAACTATAAATTGCAGCCTTTCTGTAAACAGTCCTGTGTCTAGCGTCTGGGCTGGACAAAGTGCATTCCTTTGGTCAGTCTTTTGTCCTAGGCTGTTGGTTGTCTCTCCAAGTTACCCCATGTCACTTAGCTGGTCAGTTTAAGTTACCTCATGTCACCCGCCTGTGTTTTAACAAAAGTTTTGTTTGTGTTTGAGGGAGGAATTTTTCCAGCTTACTTTGAAGATTGCTGACAATGGAATAAAAAAAGGAGAAAATGGGGTATGGAAGCAAAACAGGTGTGTTTGGTTATGCAGCTTGGATGAGAATAGAAAGCTGGCAGAAATGAGGTGGTATAAAAAGATTCTCTACATGTTTTAGTCATAGATGGCATTTAGTAGGATGTGAAGCTGGGTCCCCCATAATACAGTGTCTGAAACACAATAGCTTTATGTTCAATAGTTATGATGGAATATGACGTACACACAGTCACAAGAATGATGAAAATTTATCAGGAGTACTTAATTGATACTTGAGTAGATGCCAGGCTTTAATTATGAGATAGCTCCTGTCTGCTCAGGACCCAGACATTTGCTGTGATCCTGGCACAGCTGGTTTTGTTGAGAATAGCCACAGTTAAAAATTCCATTTCTGGGTTCTGTGGAAAGGCTGCTGAGGCTGCAAGTGATCTGTGGGATGTACACTGGAGTTCTAATACTAGAGATTTGAAAGTAAAGAGAGGCAAAGAGCATCTGAGTGCATTGGAGAGAGTAAAAGGAAACCACTGAAGTTGTTGGTGGTTTTCAATATGCTACCAAAAGCTGACAGAAAGAAAATGGGCGTTTCCATATCAGACAAATCCCTTGTGAAGTAATTTATGAAGTAAAGGTAAGAAAAATATATAAAACAACACATAGCATTTTGAGCTTTTTAGTTGTATGCTTTCTTAATTTCCTTCTGCTGAATCTCTCAGTGTTTCTTACCCCCAGCTCATGTTTTACTGGTCTTTCAAGGACATTGCAGTCCGCTTCTGACTTTAGTGCAATCGTTGTTTCACAGTCACTTCCTTTAAAATGGTATACCTGAATTGCTTTGAGAACACACAGCCTGGAGCAGGAGAGGGATATTAATAGAAACAGCTTCTCTCTGTTGTTGTATGAAGACAGAAGATTAATTATTTCAGTGTGGCAGGTGGAGGTGTTTTTCAAAGTAATTGTTTACATTTTTGAAGATCTGACAGGGAATTAAAAAGGTCTAGGTGGCACAGAGGGCTGACATAATTTTGTATTAGGAGAGTAAAAATATGCATTAAATACTACGTTGTTAATTTTGCATGGTGTGCTTAGCAATTATCCAAGTTAAAGTAGTACTAACAGTTCCCACCCAGCCTTCAGAAAATCAGGAACAAATGTTTCTGCATCCTATCACCTGCCTTTTAAAATATGGAAACAGCACAGTTACTCTGAGCTTTATCTGACGTTCCTTTTAAACACCGTCTAAGTCCCACGATGGACTAGGGCTACATTCAGTAATGACTCTGTCTGACATTTATATGATGCTGCAGGGAACCCTTATTGGAGCTGGTGAGAACGGGCAGGATTTCAATTTTATCCCCAAAGGAGGGTGAGAGATTAGAGAGATCCAATAGCAGTTTGAAGGGAAAAACAGGTATTTGAGACCGTCCTGATGTGCGACTGCCAAGGCAGGAAGGGATATGGGTGTTACCGTTTGGCACTTAGATCCCGGAGAAGCCCCTCCTGTTCCCCCATGTTCCCTTAGGAGTTCCTCTCCCATCCTTTCCCGTCAAGTAGCTCCTGACTTTTTGCACGTGGACATTGCCTGAGCTGCAGCGTGGCTCATGGCTCTTTGGTGTGCATCCTGCCTGAGAAGGAAGGTAGGAGCAGGCAGTGCTATGAGACAGAGGAGCCTTCCCACTCACTCAGTATCACCATCATCCTGGACCAGCAGTCTCGCTGGTTTGACAACCAGTTTGCAAGTTTCCATGACACGTGAGACGTGTGATGACCCATACAGTGAGTTAGACCTATGACATTAAAGAAGAACAAATGCAGTATATACTATCAGGTTTAAAGATACACATGGAAGAAAAGGAAGCAAGGCAAATATACATCCACTCTCCACTCTTTCCTAACCCTTCTCACTGCTTTGTGCTCCTGGCAGCAGATCATCTGTGGGTTAGTCATACGGGGACTGTTTTTGTCCATTGGGCTCTGTGGGGCCTCACAGGCCTTGCCATGTGTGTGCTGCTGTCCTGTGCAGGGAGCAGGAACACACTGGGTGCTGTGTCAGGGCTTTGCAGAGCCTGCCTCTCACCAGATCCTACCCTACAGCCTGTCTGGGACTTCATGAGTTGTCATAGCCATCAGGGACCTTCATCCCATTGAGCTCAGAGCAATTTACTGGAATTGGGAAGCACTTAGGAAGAAGTTACGAAAAGCGTCAGGTTTAATTTTATAGCATCATTAATGCTGGAGATCTTAGACTTTGAACGTTACCAATGCATTCACAAAACACTTAAGGGGGAAAAATTTAGTTTGAACTATTTATGCCTTTAGGATGAATTTTTTGAGGGTCAAAGCCTGATTTTTTGAGGGTCAAAGCCTGATTTTTTAAGAGTGTTGCTAATAAGACATTAGGCAATGAATTAGTAAGTTATTAAGATATGAACAAATGAAACTGTGTTTGTTTTAAAGGCTGGTCATCTGCTCTGCTCTATTTTTTGCACAACCTGCCAAACCCTTTCCAGATGAGCTATACTGCTCTCGACAGCTCCCTGCCTCGAGTAACTTGTTATCTGTATTTGACACAGCAAAAAAGGAAACATTAGACAAGCATGGTGGAACTGATGAGGGAGGGAGGAACATTCCCAGCAGAAATAAGGTCAGGCTCATCACTGCACAGTACTGTCAGTGGCTTCAAGCAGTTTTTCTAACTGCACTTGCTCTTATTTTGGAGAATAAGGGAGCTGTGCCCCACAGTATCTCTTGGCAAGTCCAGTCCTCTGCTTAGAATCATAGAATCATAGAATCAGCTGGGTTGGAAGGGACCTTTGAGATCATCAAGTCCAACCCTTGATCCACTACCACCACAGTTACTAGACCACTAGATGTGGCACTAAGTACCACATCCAGTCTCTTTTTAAAAATCTCCAGGGACAGAGAATCCACTACTTCCCTGGGCAGCCCATTCCAATGTCTGACCACCCTCTCTGTAAAGAAATTCTTTTTAATATCTCACCTAAACCTCCCTTGGCACAACTTGAGACCATGCCCTCTTGTCTTGCTGATAGTTGCCTGGGAAAAGAGACCAACCCCCACCTGGCTACAACCTCCTTTCAGGGAGTTGTAGAGAGTGAGGAGCTCTCCCCTGAGCCTCCTCTTCTCCAGGCTGAACAGCCCCAGCTCCCTCAGCCTCTCCTCATAGAACTTGTGCTTGAGTCCCTTTACCAGCCTTGTTGCTCTTCTCTGCACCTGCTCCAGCACCTCAATGTCCTTCCTGAACTGAGGGGCCCAGAACTGGACACAGTACTCGAGGTGTGGCCTCATCAGCGCAGAGGTGAGAGTCCTGTTGTGGCTTCTGTCCAGCTGAGTCACCTGGGTTTACTCTCCTAGAGATGAGGTGGAATGGGAGGGAGCAGGGCAAGGGAGAGTTGGGCACCTGTGTGCCTCCTCCCCTGATAAAGTCAGGGCATGGCTCGGGTGGGAGCCTGGGGAAACAGCAATCACTCCTCTCATCCGCAGGCAGCCTGTGTGGCATCTGTTCAGGGATGACTGTATGTGAACCTGGATATCCAGGGCTATTACCTGGTCTTGTTCTTCACCTTGGATGCTTCTGTCAGCAAGCAACTAAAGTTGTGTTATGAACAGTAAGATATGAAATAGCATTTTTGCTCCAATGTTTTAGTTTCCATCTTTGTAATTTTTTTTGTAGGTTTTTTTTTAGGGTTTTTTTTTTTTAGGTTTTGAGAAATTGATTGAAAAATGGTGTAAAATGTCACATTTCATAACGCTTAATGCAGAATTGTGGTTTGTATGGTGTAGAGACAACTCCTGGTTAGCTTGTTAGGTTCTAACAGCTGTTAGACAGTCAATCAACAAAACTGCAGTTTTCCCAAACAAAAGCTTCTAATGTGAAGCAACAGTTTGACTCCTAGTAATAAACCATGTTATTGCTATCTAATAAATGAGGCCAGTTAAAACAGACAAACAAAACCAAACCCCAACTGCAATAATTTTTAATAAAGTTTTTAGTTTTTGAAAACAGTTGGTCCCAAACCATTTTGCAAGAACATTAATTTTTTTCTCTTTTTTGTCTTTGGCTTCTCATGGTTTCTATTGCATTAGGTGAGAGATAGGTACCTTGCAATTATTGAACTGGTGTGATTTGTTGATTCAACAGAAATCTGCCGTTTTTTGCTTTGGTTTGGGTTTTTTGGGGTTTTTCTTCGTTTGTTTGGGGAGGGGTTGTTTGTTTTTTTGTTTGTCTGTTTTGTGGAGGGGAGAGAAGTGTGCTTACTGTCATATCTGTAGCCTGCCCTGCCTCATCTTGTGGTCATTTGAGCTAATATCAGGGCAACAGTGGGAACACATGGCCGTGGTATTGGAGGAACAGGATGGGGTATGACTGTCCCTTCAGTAGTGCTCTGCAGTGAATTCAGGGGAGAAATGGTGAAACTCCTGTGACCATCTCCCATAATTTGTGTTTCCTGGATAACTGAGTCACGTATGATCATCTCTTTTAGAAGTTTACTGTCTTGGTTAACCTCAAATCTGAAATGGGTATTTTGTGGTACAATGTTATAGCTGTTGGCTTGTTGGCTGGAAAAGCAGAGAGAAGATCTGTTTGTTGCCTGACTTCTGCAGAGATCTGCATGGATCCACTACACCTTAAGCTACCCATTAAGCCCATTAAGTTTCTGGGCTGAGTCTTTTGACTTCTTGATGCATGCTTCTGTCAGTATTTAATTTAATTAATTTTGAGCTCACCAGTTATCTTGGAGTTCATTTTAGTAGGTGTAGTATCAGGCTCTTAGTCTTTCATGTTGTGTGAATTCGAAATGTGATATTTCTGTTCATTCTCTCCTCTGCCTGTAACTGAAGACTACTGCACTTCAAGATGTGATATCTTCACACTGCTTGTTTTCATGCAAATTTTTATTTGATTGCTGTGAAAGGTAGAAATACTTACATTTTTTATGGCACCGCTTTTCCAAGCTCTTTTGCAAAAATTTTCACACCTCTTAAATAAATACATGATGTCTTCAGCAATGTTTCAGTGGACTTCAAAGATGAAAACTCTATAGTTAGAAATTACAGGGAAATTCAGATTCCAGTATGTATAAACCAATACTAGAATTTCTTCAGGTACCACATTGTTAACTCACAAGGTGAGTAAATAAGATGCAGGCACAGACAGTGATTGACTTAGAACCTTGTGTTTCCCTTTGCATCTTGACCTTGCACTATGCCTAAAGAAACAAACCTGTGATGGGATGGTGATTGGGAAGACACAAGGTTGAAAGCTGAACGTACAGACTGAGTCTAGAAAGTATTACTTTTAGTTAGATATTTTTGGTGACTTTAGTGAGTTAGTGTATATTCCTTTCTGATTCAGTGAATATTATCAATTACAGTTTTGCCTTAGCTGAATCTAAAATTGAATCTGAGAAAAAAATTTGAAAAACATCATTGCTCAAACTGAATAGAGACAAAGCATACATTGTATTAGTAACAACTTCTAAGTATCTGTAAGAAATGAACTGCAATGATAAGAGGAACTAGAAGTATTTTTTTTAATTAAATACCTTTTCTGATTTTTTTTCCAAGCCTGTCTGTTGAGAGCTACAAATATTTTTACCACTTATCCTGTTCTGTCCAAGAAAACACAACTTTGTGACAGCTATGTGCTGTTTTGCTAGCTTTGATTTGAAACATCTTATTAGGTGTTTCTTTTTTCCACTTAGAAGTCTTTACTCATAATAAACTTATCATTCAGTGCTAAATTATTTATCTTAAATATTATCTGAGAACGTTTTGCCAGTTACTGGGTATTAACTTTTATTATTTACTTATAATACTTGCAAAGTTAACATGAGATATACATATTTTTATACTTTGTGTATGCTGTCAATTCATGTTACAGTTTGATGAGAATATATTCAAGCTCTCAAATTTCTTATTTCAGTTGGAAAAGTGCCTTAAATCATGAAATTGAGGCACGAGATTTACTTTGAAAAGGAAACAAGGTACATCTAGGTTTGTATGACTGCCAGATGTTTACCTCTTCGAGCCCTCGTGTTTTTTGCTCTGTCTGCTCATCGTCTGTAAGATCATGAAAGCATTGGTGTCTCACCACACTTCATTAAAATTTGTGCCCCTAAAAACCATTAATACTTGTCAAAATAAACTGTAATTATGTTATTTCTTATCATGATATCTTGTTTGCACATGTGCACTGCTCTCTCTCCCCCTCTATCCTTGCCTACGTGGTAGGGCACATACCTGCATCGATACAATATGAACAGGATGATCCCAAGTCTTGCTTGTCTGTTTTCTTTAAGACGCTCGAGCAAAACTGCTACTCACAGTGAACGATCAATCAGGCAGCACTGAACAGGAAGCACATGGGCATCCAGGCAAAGCCAGAAGCAGTTTCCCTTGCATGGTAGAGCTGCTCTCAACCTCTCAGGACTCGTATGAGGAGAGGAAAACTCTCATCTTGGCCTTCTGCTCGCATTACTGCTGTCCTAAGCAGGTCCCTCTTCAGATCTCCTGTCTGAGATTCATCTGCTGCACCCAGACTCACACCACACTTCCCATCCTAGTGCCTGTATCTCGTCTGCCCTCACTGTTTTTCAGTCCCTGTTGGCCCTCCCTGGCCTGTGCCAAGTCCCTGTCCTTCCACAGGCCTCCTTGTAGTGTCTCCTTTCACTAAAAGATGACTCCTTTTGCCCAGCATCTTCTGTCACCCAGGTCCAGCCTCCTTTCCCCTTTTTGCAAGCCTTCCCCAAGCTGTGGGCTTGAGTCCACCTAGTCCCAGCAGCCACGTTTTCCCTACTGGGGATCCTTTTGCCCCCTGCACCTCGTGGTCTTTCTACCAGTGAAAGGAGGCAGCGGTGTGCACCAGGGAAAGGAGTGAGCTCCAGGCCAGACTGAGTGTTTCTGGGGAGCCGTGGCAAACTATGAGGCTAGAGGTGCCTTAACCCCTTCCAGTTGCTGTCATTATACCAGATCTTATGTGCTGAACACATTATGGATAGAAGACTGTCTTCTGGGTATGGTGGAGCTTGTTTTAAATGCTCAAAGGGGTTCCTGCTGAACTTAAAGTCAATGACAAGACACAGGAGTTTGTTAAAACCAGAAGGTAGAAAGATGCTAATACAGTGTGAGTAAGAGATGTGTCTACTTGACAGGACGTGGAGGAAGTAGATCCTAAATCTTCACTGCTGTAAAAGATTGCATCTCCCAGCACCTAACAATACAGACTACTTTCGGAGGTCCTTTGTTAGTAGGGCCCCTTTCAGAAAAGAATGGAGATCTTGTTCTGCCAATCCTTTAATGACTATGTCTGTCTGTGCACATTTGGGGGAAGGGGGGTCAGAGAGCCAGATGAATTTTAACAGAAGGTCTTTGTCTAAAATATATGCACATTAAGAAAGAAATATATTTTAAATCAATTTTTGAGAAAAAATGTGGAGTTACTGAAAAAAAATAAAGTGGTGTGGTCTCTATGTAGATCATATTCAGAGAATGGTACTTCAAACCTATTTCCATTTTTTCAACCTATTTCTGATTAAATTTTATTTAAAAGAAGTTCTTCAGCTGCATATATAAGGCAGTCAATACATTTAGAAATGCTGAATTATGAGGAATTCTGTTTGCTGTCCTTGTCTTCATCATGCATGGAGGTTATTTGGAGTTGTATAAAAACTCAGCTGCTAATGTTATTTCTTAGATCTTTATTTTTTGAACACCAAAATAAGAAGATGTAATCCTTCAAGCAAACAAAATAGACTTGGTAATTGAAGGCTTGAAGATTTAGGATCCATCCATTGTTTTATAGCACTGTCCACCCATTACAAATGAATTTATAATTTATTCTCCTAGTCTATGATAACCTAATCACCTTCCAGCACTTGAAAGGTCTTCACACTTATGATTTATTCAATTCCATCCCCCTAAAACATGGAGCAGGGCTTTAATTGCCTTTTGGGAAGAATTTTGCCAATAGGGAAATGGAGCCTCATTCCTTCATTTGCAGACAGAAACTGCTTATTCTAGCAGCTCTGAAGTTTGTGCAGACTTCAGATCTACCTTAAATACATTTTTTAGCTCTTTTTAATGTCTGAAAAGTTAACACAGACTTGAAGGCTACTTTTCTGTCCTTTGACAAAGGACTTTGACTGTCATGCTTATAGTTTCTGTACTTTCTAACAACTGTTAAATATATAATGCTACATCATTTATCTGCCTCCACATGTGTACAACTTGTAAATAATGTAATGTTTTGCTTTACCACTTGGCCTCTTCACATAACTCTAAAATGAAGAAGATAAAATTCTTCTAAATTATTTATTCACTGGGAAATTGAAACAACTGACATAAATTAAGCACCAAAAATGGTTCCCTTTTTCTCTGTGGGAATCAAAGCGGTGAACACAATTGGATGACAGCGAGGGAGCTAAATGGACAAGATGATCATAGTAAAATTTAGATTGGAAAGGGCTTCTGTGGGTGTCATCTAACCCAACCACCTGCTCAAAGCCAATCTACTTACCATACACATACTCGGTCGAGATTTGAATGCCTCCAAGGGTGGAGACGTTCCACTGTGGAGATGTTCCAGGAATCTCCTGTGTCCTTGGGAACACAAACAGGGCACATCAGACCTGTTGCCCAGCTATTTGATGGATTTTCATGGTAGTCTGCAGTGTTAAAAGTTTTCCCAGTGGTTAAAACCTTTGAGGTAAAGCATACAGGTGCTCTAGTGTGGTTGTGGCAGAGCAAAAAATTTTGCAGCTCACTCTAGATGGACCTTTAATATATTAAAACAGTGACTTTATGAAGGTTTCTAGGTCTTGCTACTTAAAGTAATTTGGTTTTGTCATTTTTCCTAGTAGCCAATTAGTTACTTACTATGTCTTGTTTCATGTTGGCATATTCATATACTACACATTGTAGTAGTTGTCACAGATTGTTTTAAATGTCTGAAGAGAATTAAATGATTGTACATAAGGAAATGTGATAAGATGTTATTAGTATCCAGAACAGAAGCAAAGACCAGGCATGTAGCTGCAAAGCAGAACATTGTGTAATTTGTGGTTTAATATTCTGCAAAGTTTCTACACTCAGTACCAGCCTTTCCCCTGATATAACTTTGGTATGATCTGGGTTTACTTGGATTTGCAAACAACTGGGAAGTTCTGACATGTTTGAGTATTGTATACCTTTAGCATGAACTGCAGCATCTTTTCTGTTTCATTTTCTCTACCTGCTTCTCAGTCCTGGGGTATATCTGGGAATCCTGTGTATTCTTCTGATGGGGAATGTCAGTACTCATGACGCTTTCCAGATGCCCTGCCTGTGTTGAGGATACTAAATGAAAAATATCCCTTGCAGACCTGTATGTAACTAATAGAGGTGCCTGCTACTGATGCCTTTACACATCACAAGTCTGAGCAAAGATTGCTCCTGTGACCAAGTCTCTTTTGTGTTTGATTGCACAATGAGAGGACCAGCTCTCAAGATGATCCTGTCCTTGGATTTGGTTTACCACTGCTGTTCGTTGAACATTCTGCTCTGCTAACTGTTGTCAGTCACCTACACGAAACTCCAGAGGTTGTTTGAAGAGCAAATTACTTTTTCTGCAGTGAGAAGGGGATGTGTACAGAGACAAAAATACACACAGTTTAAATGCACGAGGACAGTTTACGTATGGCATGGTGGATGGAGTAATTGTGACCTGGAAGAGATGCCAGCTTTCCGGAGGTAGTCTGCAGATTACCCTTCTCACAGATCCCAACTGCTACATCCCTGAGATCAAGTCCCCGGTATCAGTCTTTTAGTGTGAGCATTTGGGCCCCTCTTCCTGAGTAGTTGTATTTTCATGGTCATCATCATTTTCCTCAAACAAACTGGGATTTATCAAGTTGATTTGAGGATGAAGAGTGAAGCAATAGTGCAATGTTTTTAATTATCAAATTTTTCAGGAACACATCCTTAATGGAGAACAGAGCATGCCTGTGTAACATTTCTTCTGTATAAAGAAAAAACAAATCGAAATTGCTGTCTTTAACTGTGCTAACTTTAACTGACAAGTGAGAAGCCTTCCTTAGATTGTCTGGAAAAAAATAATCTGTGAATCCAAATGTAACAAATGAGGACAAAATTAGTGAGGGAGGAAGGGGCTATTGGCTGGAATTGACCTTTGGTTGTACAACTCTACAGCTGTGGGGGCCCACATTTTGTACCCTTTGCAGGCTTTATTCGCATGAGAGAATATACAGGAAAATATTTTTGCTCAGGTATAACCTAGGATTTTTTGGTAATGTCTTGACTGTTTCTTTCTCAGTAGCTTCCATACTAACAGTGTTTTCATGCTGTATGACTATGTCAAGAGGAGCTGTGATTTCATCACTGCCTATTTCTACTTTATATATTTAATTCACAAAATCTTCAGTGTCTTTCAACACATTTTGATTTAGTAATTTATTTGGAGACTATAATTCCAATGGTACATTTACCCATTGTGCCTTTATTGGGGTTCTAAGTGTATAGCCATAAATAGTCATGACTAGTGCTATTTTATTAAATAATGTGAAGATCTCAGCTGAAGAATCCAAAAAAGACAAGCACCGCTTGCAGTGCTGTTTTTGAAAATAACTGTTAAGCAGTATACTCAACCTGGAAATCAGTAGGTACCTATAATTTCAGCAGCTTTTTACATGCCACATTATACACCATCATTATTGACTTCTTCAACCAGGAGCCACATCATGTGTCTCTGTCCTGCTTGCGCTACCTGGAATGTATCCATGTGTAATTCACTGTTTGGCTGCACAAATGTAAAGGCCCACACAAAGGAAGCTAGAAGTCACTGGGAGCAGGAATCCTCCTTTGACAGCAGTATAGAGTCAGGTCAAACAAAGTTTCTGTGTCATGGTGGCTGTATTCAGTGCTAGTGCTTGCTGATATGATGCTATAGATGGAAGGAGTTTCTCGGTCCTTTTAAGGATTACGGTGATAATAACTGCATATCATCCAGCATTTTTAAAAAATTTTTCAAGGGAAATGGTTGATTCTTAGTTCTCAAAGTGCTTTTCATTATTCAACTGAAACATGGACTTGTCCTAGTCCTTTGCAGTTCCAGATGGCATAAAGACCTGTGCTGGTTTAAAAGTAAACAGGCAGTAGAAATGAACCCAACTATAGAGAGATTATAAATCAGTTACAGTTTACTATAAAAAAATTACAATAGATGCAACGATACAGAGAAAAACTGGTTTTAACTCACAAAAAACAGATGTATAACCAAGCCCCCTGGGACAAGAACAGAACAGTGTTCATTGTCCTCTGTGCTGAGCACCCCGTGGCCCCTCTGGGTGCAAAGTAAAAGGAAAGAAAAACCTGTTGGTCCAGATGATGGTGGCAGTTCTGTTGAGGTAATGATTGCAGTCTTGTTGAGAGTGGCAGTGTTGGAGTTCTGGTCTCCCTGTTGGAGTTCTGGTCCTCCTCTGGATCCGACGAATAGTACCAGGAGTCCCAAACCCCCAAGATTATATATGCTCAGGTTCAGGTGGATTCCAGTACCTCCCCCAGGGGAGGTGCTAACTCTGTGAGTCTTGGGTTATTTTTGTCATCTTTGGTGGTCTAGGTGTTGCAGCTGCCTATTATGCCAGTCCAGTATGGCCCATTAACAGAGATGACCCCTCAGGCTGGGTGTGAAGGTGCTAATTCCTCCTTGGAGGGGAGTTATCACAGCTGAGTCATTAGGTGTGTCCTGGGCAGTTGCTGCAAATGATCCATTATCAACAGTCCATCAGAAATTACATAGAGGGTGTAGAATACACAGTTTTGGTTATACTCACGTAGTAATAAACTGGTCCTGGCCAAACTAGGACAAGACCCTTGCTCTCTCTTCCACTGCCTGTCGTAAATTTAGGACTTGCATGTCCTAAATTATGGCTGTGTAATTAAAAGATGTCTATTAGAACTGACTAGCTGATAAGCAGAATGAGGCAAACTAACTCTGAACCAACTAAAAGTTTGACTGGCTAGGAGACTGGCGAACATCCCACCAATAAATCCCTTCATCCCAGTTCAATTAAGTAGGCTTATCTGTGCATGGGGAAAATCCCATTTTGCTGGAGGCCTACGTGAGCATAGTCAAAATCAGCAGTTCAGGAATGTTCATTAATATTATGAAAATCTCATTCCTTCTCCCAACACTTATGTGATTTATCACTCTATAACCATTTCAGAAGTTTGCTGTACAACACCTGCTCTGCTGTATCCTAACAGTAGCCTGAGAAAAATTGCATGAGGTTCTTACAGCCTAGGAATTTTTGCAGAATTTTTGAAAGGTCCGTAAAAGGTATTACTCATAGCTACATACAAGCTTTGTGACGTATTAACAGCACTACTTCTTTTGCACAGGGTGGATTACTGCCATATAAATTTGTAATTGGTGTAACAGTGCATGCAGAAGAATTTCAAAGTAGCTACTCAACTGAAAACTCTCTTGTTTTATTAATAGCCCATTCATGAAGAGACTAAAGAGGGAGGATTGTGAAATGTGGAAAAGAATTGAAGTCTGATAGAGAAGACGTGAGAGCTGAGCACTGGATTCCTTGGGTCCAAAGTACATGGTAACAGAGAACGTTTTTCAGAAGAAGGAAGTTAGGGTAGCAGAGACCGAAGGCTCAAAGGGTGCTCCTGGCCTGTGGCAACACAGCAATACAACATCCTCTGTGTGTGCAGGTGTGCAGCAGTCATTTCTCACTGTACACATTAGGTTATTGAGAACAGTAGAAGCTGTAGCCAGGGCTCACCCTTGCTGGAAGCTGTCAAAATGCTTTGATCCAGCAGCAGTCTGTACCATATTCTGCATTTCGTAATTGTCAAAGGTATCGTCTTTAGGAAAAGACCTTCTGAAAGTCAGCCACCTAATCATGGGGTTTGCAATGCCCTGGACCTCAGTAAAATCTGCCTCCCTGAACAGTTGAGAAATGTGTTCCTAGGCAGTGCAGCAGGTTGCTCTGTCTCCTGTAGAGAAACTAAGGAAGTGCAGGTTTCATTAGTGAGTAGTGTTCACTACTGTCAAATGGGGCAGACCAACATGGGTAGAGCAGCAGTATCTGGCCAGAGTGTAAGTGCATATAACCTCCTTTTCCTTCTCTGTCTGCGTCTACCAGAAATCAGCCCGATGAGGAAATGCTATGTACCTGCTGCAGTTGTTAGAAGATACAACTTTTGAACTAGATTTCTTTTGAGTGTGATCAAAGTATTTCTAAATAGCAGCAGAAGTTCTTCCAACATAAAATTTTGGCTTTCTCTTCCCCAACTGATTCTGCACAGAGCTGTTTGCTGGAAGATCAGTCAATATTGTTGACTGGATGTATTATTCATTTCTATACATTCACATGTGTTTATATAGGTATGTATATACACATTCTAGATACGGGTGATTTTTGAAGGGAGCTTTCACTAGCATAACAATGTATAAAGCAACTACTTATCCTGAGTCCCTTCATTTGATTAGTATCTGGTACATGATGGGAATGACCACTGTGTCCCATGGTGTATGTGCAAGGAATGGCCAATATGCCCGAAACTATAGTAATCTTCACAGGACATTGTCAATGAAACTGTATTTGATAAATCATTTTAAGCCACTTCTTTTCGCTGCCAATTGTTTTCTCTGGTTTTTGGCAGCAGCTTCCCCTTGCAGTGACTCTGTGGTGTGCTGGCACAGATGTGTAGTGACACCAAAGGTCTCGTATCACTTTCTTTCTCCTTCTCTTGCTGTGAAAATCCCCTCTCTGCAGGCCCACCACCTGCTGTGGTCTCCTGCCCCTCACATTGTGCTCATAGAACAACAGCAGTCGGTCACTGAACACAGAGCTGAGATGCTGTGTTTGGGTGAAAGTGTAGGCCCATATCAAGCATAGGACTGAAATAAGTCCCAGGAGCTTCCTAATGCGAACAGATTCCTCTTCTTCACGTGCTTTCACTTCTGACCAAAAAGGTAGACCTAGTACCTCTGACAAATCTGCTCAATCATAATCTGTAATTGTCATCTCCCAGGTCATTTTACCTAGTAGAATTTAAGTAAATGAGTGAACTAGTGGTGACTGTTGCTTAATTAGTTCCAATATCACAATAGCCTTTACCTGCTGCTTTTGATTGGCACCAGATACTAATCAGGCTTTGCCTATATTCTGACCTCCTGGTTTTCTGCAGCATACATCCAGTTTCCTTACACTTTCCTAGAACATCTCTGAAGTTTTGAAATCAATTGCTAGTTACCTTCAAAAGTGAAAGGATCTACATTAAATGACAAAGTAGAAGTGCTGTTTTGTTAGGTGTTAAAGCTTACTTCGCTCAACAGATAATAAAGAGACATTCTCCTCTAGTTATTTCTCTGATCCACTGTGATTTTCTGAGTATTTTGTGTTGCTAATGGTGGAAGAACTTGTTCTTTTGGAGATGGGTCACATTTATTGCTAACCTTCAGGAAATTCAGACATGCAATGTAAGATTACTTATATTAGAGGGACAGATGTTACGCTTTAAAAGCTTGTTCTTATCTTGACAATTAAATGCTATCATTTCCAGAATATTGAAACCCTAATTTTATATATTGCAATTTTTTTGTTTGTTTGTTACTATACATTTAAATTATGAAATACTGTGTATTGATTTTAGGATTTATTTTAGTTTAATTTTTTTGAGAGAGAGAGATTGCTTTAAGGAAAGACTGGCAGCAGTGATTCAGCAGCATAATGTGCAAGTATAAATAGAATGCAAGCTGTCCATTTATCTCAGTCCTGATCTACTTATATTCATCTGATGCTTATTACAATCGTGGTTTGTCTCTGAGCAGATATATCCAGTTAGGATTAAGCATGGACAACTAACCTAATTCGCTCTTGTAACTCACTCTTGTAACTTAACTCAGGGTTTCTGTGTAGATTTCTTGTGAAACTAAATAATTCTTTTAACTCCTAACCCGTAATAAATTAATATCAAAATATTAAGAATATTTGTAATTGTCTTTGTTTTTATGAAATATTGGGTTTGTTTGTAATTGCTTTTGGGTTCACCAAGATAACCTCCATTCATATCTGTTTCTCAGATTTCTTCCCACTCCAGATTCTCCTTATATGTCATGGTATTTTATTAAATATAATTCCAGGTCATAGATTCTCTAGATTACACTATGGGACCCCTTTTTAAACTTTTTGCTAGAGGGAATGTTCTGCTAGAATAGTCTGAAAGTGAACTATAGGCACAGATATCCAATTGTTACAAGTGTAAAAATAATAAAGGCAAAGATTGTACCAAAACTTTATATTAATCTCATCCACACTGAAAAATGAAGATTCAGTCCTTGTATTTCAAGAGTACTAGAATATTCCTGGAATAATGATTTATTTTTTTGCATTTTCAGACAGGTTTACTCTCAGCATTTTCCATCTCCAAGAGCTCTCTGGGATATGTGCATATAAAAATATCAAGTCCTGTGTCTTTAAGATCTCAGCTACACCAAAATCAGCCTCTAGTTGACTCTTTACTGTTTTAGCCTAGTGACTAGCCTCTGGCATGGATTAATCTTTGACAACTTGTTTTTAATTTTAAAAATCAACACAAGCAACTCACCATAATTCAGCATTTATGTAGGGTTATAAGAAAGCTCAGGACTAAGCATAATAACAATCAGTGCTGCCTTGTTATGGTATATGGGTGTTTATAAAACAGCTTGCATTTTAGATTGGAAGTAACTTGTATGTTATATTTTAATGTGTGCAAAACAATAATTTTGTTCAAAAAGGTAGCATGAGCCCAGTTTAGCGTTCTGTTTGTATTTTTTTCTCAACAAAATAAATATATGTGCAGAGATAATTGATGAAGCATGCTTTAAAGAAAAAAATCTAAACAACATTTCGCTTTCCTTCCCCCTCATGTCATTTCCACTGTAACTGTGAGTGTGCTGATGCTGAAAGATACACATGGCAAGATTTAGCTTGTATGTGCCCTTATATTTTTTTTTAGAAACTGTTCCAAGAAATAACCATTTCTGAGCTCTGCATATGTGTATGTTAGATGCAATTCCCCATATAATTTTCATAGTCTTTTATATTCCTCATGCCAGATATCTCCTGCAGCCCTCTGGGTTTTTACTGGGGATGTGATGGCACTTTCAGTACTGAAATTTCTCTGCTGAAGCTGCTCCCTGCCAGGACTCCAGGGAAAAAGATTGGATGAGCGAAAGATAAGTGGACTCCTATGCCCTGTGAGCATGGTGAGATCTTGAAGTGCGTGAGAGGTGCCACGTTTTCATGTCTGTGAGATGTACTCTTTTGCCTGAAAAACGAGGTTTACAGTAGGAGGAAGAGCAACACCAGTGGCAGTGACATATCAGCAGTAGGAAGAATAACTTGTGTTGAGGAATGGAATAAATAGAGAGGAAACACTAGAGCAGTGATGATTCTGCTAACAGAGCCTCCTGCTCTGCACAATTAAGAGGGATACATGGTCCTATAATGTGAACCTCACATTGAATGTGAGGATGTAAGGAAGGGCTTGTATATATAATTGTTAGGATTTGGAGTAAAAATCATAATAGGGTGTTTGAGATTCCCTGTAAAGATAAGGCCCCTGTACAAACAAAAAGATCAAAAGGAACAGTGCGAACACTCCGTGGTGAAGAAAGTGATGAGCTCTTAATTTAATGATTCCCAAGAAAACTTGAAGTTATTTTACTAAAATACTGTGAGAGCCCCTGGAAATGAAAGGAAGAATCAGAGCATACAGGTGTAAGTCAGCGTGGCTGCTTCTGTTGTCAATGTGCAACACTCTGCCTGTACTCAGAAACAGACCTGGAAAGAAGCATGAGAAAAATAAGCCCTATTTCGTTGCCACAATTTTGTTGACTCCATCAGGCTATCTGCAGTCATTTAAAGATAATGGGGGGGGAGGTGTTACGCACTGAATGTTACCATTTTTATGATGTGAAAGAAGAGATAGGTGCAGTCTAGTTGGATCTGCCAATACTCAAAGAATATTACTGTCTTTAAACCGTGACGTAATTTGCTTATGGTGTACAGAGCAGAGAAGATACCCTTCTAATAGGAGCTTCTGTTATAGTAATGCCGACGGCAAGGGAAAATATTCAGATTATTTTCCTGGAGATTGAAGCTGCTGCTGTTTGGAAAACAGTGCATTACACCATCTGTTTCCTTCTGATTGCGCACTACCATAGCCATTGTTGTGATTAATTTCTTTGCTTCTAGGCACAAATTTGAGTGCTTGAAAGAAGATTAAAAGCTTGTTTGCAGACAGGGATGTAGCTAATGGCTAGATTTCAGTAGGATTGTGTGTACTTACCAACTTCACAGCTCAAGTCATCAATTTTCTGCATGCATTTGATATGTGAAGAAAGCAAGGAGAACATTCTTTTGCTTCACGGTAATAATCCTCTGCACGAATTGTTGGTGAGGTTTTCACCATGTGTCAGTAGTGTCATTGCATGCTCAAAACACCTCTGGGACAACAAGTCACTTTTCACAGAATCACAGAATCATTTAGTTTGGAAAAGACCTTTAAGTTCATCGAGTCCAGCTATTAACACTGCCAGGTCCACTACTAGGCCATATCCCTAAATGCCACATCTGTATGTCTTTCAAATACCTCCAGGGATGGTGACTCACCACTTCCTTGGACAGCCCATCAACTGTTTTTGTGAAGAAATTTTTCCTAATACCCAACCTAAACCTCCTTGGCACAACTTGAAGCCATTTTCTCCTGTTCTATCTACCTGTGCTGGTTTAAAAGTAAACCAGTGGGAGAAATGAACCCAACTCGAGAGATTACAAGTCAGTTACAATTTACTAAAAAGATTACAGTAAATGCAATGATACAGAGAAAACTGGTTTTAACCCCCAAAGACAGATGTAGAACCCAGCCCCTTGGGACAAGAACAGAACAGTGTTTGTGAGCCCCTGTGCTGAGAAAAGCCCTGATGGCTGACAATCTGCCGCAGGTGTCCCCTGGTCCCATTTGGTGCCTCCCCCAGTAAACTCAGCAAGAAACAGATTGTCTCTGCCAATGCTGTTGTTACCCTGTGTATGACCAGAACCACTGCTTTGTGCCCACCAGTGACAAGCAGAACAAGAAAATGTGGAATTTTTTCTAATATGGATGCTGTGCCTAATCTCAGTTCTTCTTTTGTTTGAAGCCTGAGTATATAGTACATTGGCTATGAGCATCATGGTGCTTTTTCACCACTAGGCTGTTCTCATCTTTCCTTCCTTTTAATATCTGTGTACTTAAATACCTTAGTAGGCCTTTGACCCAGGACAGGTGGTAACACAGCTGCAATATGCAGTGGTCCATTTGCTTCGTATAATGAATTTGGAAAACAAGTGATATTTGCATGACTCATCAGTTCTTAATTATTACTTTGATACTTTTCTTCATTGTCCCATTTCGAGATTGCCAGGTTTGCCCATGATTTCATGCTGAAAGTTGAACAAATTTCAGCTAGAACTGTAATGATTCTCCTCTCTTAACACAGCACATGCAAACTAGAATTTTGTAATAAGCTATTTAATATTTACTTCAATGTGATTAACTAAAGGTTATCTCTTTGAATTGCTTTCAGAGTAATAGTTGGTACATCATATGTTAAAAACCTTCTTCAGGACAATGTGTGTAATGGTATATATTTGGGTTGTGGTAGATCTGTGGCCACACAGAGCATAGTTAAACATAATTGAGAGGAAAATCTTGACTGCCAAGTAAAGCAGCATTATCAATTTCCTCTCTCCTGCATTGAAAGAGACAGGGGGAACAGACAGTGTAGGGTTTCCTGATATGTTTTAAGAAAGCCTGGGATTCATTTCCCCACCCTTCCTTCCTATTAGCTGTTTGTTAACTCCCAGGAAGATTCAGGCTTTTCTTGTGAGACCTTTCTGCTCACATATTCTGGAAACGGGCTCTGCCTTTGAGGGGCTCAGTCCTCACTTTTGTGCAGATACAGGGAGAGGAAGAGGAGTTTTGATGATGAAAGTCTGACTTTGGGCAAGCGAACTGAAGAGGAGTTTCTAACTGACAACATTATATTCACAAAGGTATTTTCTTTTAATTTGCTGTCACGAACACAGCACTTGCCCCTGAGGAATACCGAGTGTTTGAGACACAGAATCAGGAAACACAGCAAGTGTCAGTGTGAGATTTCTGCCCTTGGAGTGCCAAGTTGTGAACTGACAAACAAGACCATAAAGTTAAAAGAAAGACGTTCAACTTGCCCTTCTTCAGGAGAAACCTCGCATGTTTCTTTGCCACAGCTGAAGATCCCTCACGTTAAAGAGAAGGATGTGAAGACGGAGCCTGAAGTATCAGCTACTTGGGGCGAGCAGTGGTGTTGGATCTCCGTGTGCTGCTGGAGTGCACTAACAAATTGGATGTTTTGTGGGGGCTTTTCTTCATCCAAAACAGGGCAGGGCTGTTAGTTTGGCTATAGTTATTTTGGATAAAACACCAAAAAGAGACGGTTTCACAGTTTTTTTAAATTTCGCTTGCTCGTCTGACCTGCTTACGTGAGAAGCCTTCCTTATTCATAGTAATCACACGGAGAGTAGACTGAAAGCTGTGGCAAGATGTCCTGTCTGCTGGGTGCAGCACACTAGGAGCTGAGAGGGCCTCGCAATTTTATACAGAAACAATCTTGGCATTTTCAGTCCATTGAGTGCAACCAATTTTTCTTTTTCCTTTCTAGTAAAACCAGGTATTGGTTCCTGAGGAAAAGCACATACAATACAAAATAATTGCACTGCGGCTGTTTCCAGGCCTTTAAATCCCACCTTTTTTTATCATTTTTTGGTAGCATTTGAATTTGGCAAATAAGTTTCACGTTCCGTTGACATTTAAAAACAAAATTAGAGTGTCTTTCTGGAAGTGTTAATTCTGAAGAGCAGATTTTTTTATTTCCTTTACTGATTAACTTGGTGAAGATACACCCATGTCTCAACGCCATTTTTTAAGGGAAAGACATGAAAGTCATTTTAGGATCCTACCAAGATTCTTCCAAATCCTTCATGGCAGAAGGCACTCAAGAAATAACCCACATCAAATATGCTCTGGTGAGGCGAATGTATACGTGATTCTATAGTGTGATATATGTGTGTGTAGAATGTTGCACTTAAATTTGAGTAGCATGTGAGTTGAAAGGAGCAGTAATTAGCCTAGGATATGTATTACTGATTTTCTCAACTGATGATTCTTGCAGGGACAAGTATTGTTTCTGAAAGCGAACTCATGTAGGGATCCAGCAACTGTTACAGTTAAAAAATATGTATCTTTGTCAATATGGGGTATTACTTATGATAGTGTTTACTCTCTGTCACCAGTACTTACTGGAAAAAAAATTTATATCTTATTTTTCCTTACAATTCCAGGTGTATGACAGTATCTAACACAGATTTGAATGCTTTACACCAGCCCTCCTTTTATATTCTGGAAGAATGTCACTGAGTGTTCCTCTCCTAAAAAACATAATTAATTAAGCAAAAAAAATATTTTTAACTGTACTCAAAAAATCAAGAAGCCTCTGATCTTTAAATTTTTAAATTTAAATTAAAATTTTTAAATTAGGACTTGCCACCACTTACTCAATCTCAAAGTCTGTTTCATACAGTGTGTGGTGTAATAACATGTTAGTGTGACTGATAATTATATAATCTTTGTGTTTAGTAAAGCTGCATTTTGGGGTTTTTTTCTCTGAACTAAGTTAACTCTGCCTGGCTAAGATAAGCTGAATTGTACAATTTTTCAATAATTAATTAAAACTTTCTTGGGTTTTTTATGTATAGTGACCTATTGTGGTCTTTAAAAAAAAAAGAGGACTTTTTTTGTTTCTTTTTAAATTAATTTGAAAATTGAAATTAACGTAAGCTAGGCTACCTTAGTTAATTTTCAAGGCTTTTCAATATTTCTTTCTTTAATGTTGACATTTACTGATAGGAAAAAAAATAGAAGAGAAAAATGCCTCTCTGGTGATTCATTTTTCTCATACCTTCATTTGTACTGTGCTCACGAGTCTTTTGTCATCTACTGGGTTTGGAATTGAAATCATAAGGGGTTTTTTTGTAAACTTTGTTTATAACCTCTGAAACGTAAAGATTTCACCTTTCCTGACTTACCAGTTCCAGACATTCATGAGGCCAAGGCTTGGTATTTTTAGGGGCACTAACTAGTAAATTATAAAAATTTAACATTTAATTCTATTCAGCTCAGAATAGAAAAAGTTTTTATGTTAATTGCTGTTAATCACAGTAAAGAAAAATGAAGAAAAATTAAGTAATATTTTAACCACATGGGATGCAGTCCTGCAAAGCAAAGCAAAACAAGATCTCCTCTAATTTGAGTCTTACTTTCATGTAGCATTCAACCATCACTTGGTAGCACTCACACTGCTGTCAAGTCCTAAGTGTAGCCATAAAAGCCATTACTTTCAACAAATATTTTATAATATTTATGTTTTTATGAGTTTCAGGCACCTGCTGGCCATTCATTAATGGATTGGAGCTAATTCCAAGTACAGGCAAAGGTTGACTACATAGGAGAAAACCACAGATTTATTCTATTGAACACGTTCTAACATAGTTTTCCTAATTTTTGCCTAATTTCCTTTAGACTAAGCTCCTTAATATAAATCTTGTAATGCCGTACAATCATCTTTTACTTACAGGTTCCTTTCACTATATATAAGAGTGTGTATAGTCAGAAAATAGTGTGTTCCTCTAGGGAGCTGTCTGTTCTGTCTCCCACCCATTTTTATTATTATTGCAAAGCTCCTTTTGATCATGTTGCAACCTTTTCTGTTTGAAGTCTTCAAGTATGCAAAAATTCTGTTTCCTTTCCTTCCTGTTACCCATTTTATGTTGACAGTAGGAAAGCAATTATATGCTTTTAATGTTAACCTTATATATTCAGTAAGAATTATTCAATTGTTTTGGTCAAAGCTGTTTTATGGTCTTTTTGGACTGATAGGAGTTTTCACACCTTGCTGGTGGCAAACCTCAGCTTTCAGTGGCACTTTCAGACCAAATGTTACACAGAAGGTGGATCAAAGTTTTAGATTTTAGAAGGGAAGAGGTACTCCAGCCTGGGAACATTTTTGTCCTGTAGGTATGCTAGGTGAAATTACAATTTTTTTGGCAAGAATGTATTTCTCAAGGAAATGTGCTTGTGGTTCAGTGAATCCCATGAGGTATGCACCTCTCTTCTCCTTGTGACAAAGCTGAGCCACTCTGTCCTGCTGTCCCAGGTCTCACAAAGCTTTGTTCTCTCTTCATTAGCATCTCTGGAAATTGCTGAGAGCATGTTTTCTTTGCTGTGACTTTCCCTGGATGTTAAAATCTTTAATACAGAATATAGTAATCTTTAACTGAACAATAAATATTCTAGTTCATATATTGATTTTGCATTATCTTATTTACCTTAATAAGGGAAACTGGGCTTGATTCCAGTTGTCATACTTCATGAAATCCATCTCTGTTTTATTTTCATTTTAACAAAGCAGACTTTATTTACTGCAGCTCGTGGACAGTTGGACCTCTCCTCCTTGGCCTAATCCTCACTGCGCTGTTCCCTGCAGATGTCTTCTACTCAGGGCAGGCTGTGTTGCCCTTATCCGCTCACACCAGTTGAGCCTTAGCTCTGGTGACACTTGTTCTTTGGAATGCAGAGGTTTGGGACCAGCTGCCACATGGCCTCTACTGCCTGGGTAGGCAAGGCCCAGGCTGGTACAGCCAGGCTTGTGTGAGGCAGCATCGTGTTTTCTGAATCTGTCGCTGAACTGTGTCTCTTCTGTGTACTTCTACATCTCTGACTGCAAGCAGGTGGGGCAGCAGTTGTGGATTTGTGGAGGATTTCAGCTCTGGAAAGCTGTGGCTCCAAGCTGTCTTCTGTGAGGACACTGGTCTCCCATCAGCAGGGGATATTTCCCAGGGTGCTGACTTGCTGTGGCCCTTTGTGGTGGGCTTCCTGACACAATGCTCATAGACCATCCTTTGAGATTCTCCCTCTTCTCGCTTTCTCTGAGCAAATGGGAACAGTAGGTTGGCTTGAATTGAGAGCTGTAAAACAAGTCTGGCAAGTAGAGACGCCAGAGACATCTCTCTTCAGTCTGTGCTGCGTGTAGTATGGATGGGGAGTATCTTTGGAGGCATCCTGCAGTCTACGTCTTTTCACACTGGATTCAGGTTGGTTTTCTGATGAAGATGACTGAAGCAGTTTGCTTTCATGTGTAGCTCTAGGTGTGTGATGAATGAAGAGACTGTCCGTGTCACAGGGTCCTTCCAAGCCAAAGAAGTTCTGCAAAAAGGTACAGTGAGGCAGCGCTGTAATGTGTGTGTCTAATACTAATAGATTTTCGTAGTAAAGGAGTCAGATAACCTGAATAATCCACAACAAAGAGTGAAGAAGAGTCTAGGGGAAGAGCAGCTTTGCATCTTCTGTGTCAGCCGAGGGGACGGAGATGTGGTACATCTTCTGGAACTGTATGACTATTTCTGTTAGATATTGGTCATTCTCGCGTGGGGAGAGGGAGTTAGCTTACAGACAGGCTAGCAAAATGTGTGGATGCAGAAAATGTCAGACTGAGCATACTAATATAGCAGAAATATTTAAGTACCTGAAGACTTCAGTGTACCTGATGTAGCCAAAGCCTGCCTGGAGCCTGTGCAAATACTGACATTTCTGGTTGGTGTTCAAGTCTGCCACAACAACTTTGTTACTGTTAGTCCTGACAGTAGATAGGTCAAGGCATGTAAGGCTGTGTTTCTGTTTGCTGCGTTCATATTTTTGTTTGCTAGCTGGATAAATGTGTTGAAAATGGATTCATTTGAGATTTTGAGCTTCCATGCTTGAGACTCTCATTACCCGTCCTGCTTGAAATGCCCTTGCAGTTTTTCCATCAGAAAGACAGAGAAGAGAGTTGGGTGTGAATCCATAGCAGAGATGACAAACTGTACTTCTGAGTGAGCAATTCCATACAACTAGTTCCAGATAGTATGGTGAATATCTGCATGAAAAACAGTTTGCTTTGCCTTGCTAAAACCTAACACTAGTGAAAATATGCTTAGGGCTTATGCCTATGCTTAGATATACTGTATGAGACACTGGGTATATCAGCAGTCTGTAAATATTCAGGGTGGGGACGTGAGGGGAGAACGCTATAATTAAAGAGATAATTACAAGAACAGTGGCATTAGTGGAGGAAAATATATTTGTAAAGTCATCTTGTGCCACCTGTTGCATTTATGGAACAAAGTTCAGTTAATAGGAAAGCTGTAACCTTCTCAGGGTAGTTTGTTCTGAGCAGGGGAAGAGAAAAGTGGACCTTTTTCTTCTCTGATGATGAATCAGAGAGGAATTTCAGTAGCAGAAATGAAGAGCTATTATTTTTTTTCAGAATGGTGTTCATGGCTGGACTTTGTAGCACAGGGTAAGTTGGCTTAACTTTATAATAGTTCCTAGGTCTTGTAAATGTAAACAGACCTGTGTAGTCTGTTAAGTCAGGGCTGTGTAAGGTGTGTGGCTTGGGACTGCGTTCTTGGAAGAATTTTGAACATGTTTTGTGTATGCCAAAAAAAGATGCATTTCAAGAGCCTTAATATAAATTTTATGAGCTCACTGATTCTTGAAAATACACACTGTTCATCAAATACACATCATTGGGAGAGAGTGTGTTGTGGATGGTAGTGTTTGGATTTTATTTTAAGAACTTTTTCCAAAGGAAGTAAAATATTAGATATTTTGGGTTCTAAATTTTCATATAAGGTTTTTATAGACCTTTCTTTCCTCTCAAATATCACACCCCAAACTTGTTACCATTTAATATCTGTGATGTACCTAAATTCAGTGATTAATTGTGCTCAGACAAGTTACTTGGTGAAAAGTGAGCACATCAGCAAAACAGCTGGCATCTTTCCAAAGACAGAAAAGTTTCCAAGCAGTATGTCCATCAGAAGTGAACTGTTTCTTTCTTCAAATAATTTTCAGAGCATCATCATACAATTTAATAGGGACATATTCAGTATATGTTTTCTGATTAAGGGGTTGCTACTTATTCAGAGATACCAATTCAGTGACACTGGCAAACGTTTTTCTTCCTTCACTTAATATGTCTGTACTGACTTATGTAAATCTGAGAGACCTCAGCCTTTCTTTTTTTAAATCCTTTTTGCTGCCTTTTTATTAATTTAAAAAGTTTTATTCTTTGTGTTAAAAAGTAAAAGTGAAGAAAATGCATGATTTGAGGAGAGTATTTTACAATCACATTAAGATACATGCTTTGATGGAAAGTAGAAATATCTAAAAAGAATGACATTATCAGGAGATTTTTGAGATGGTCCCACTCAAGATTCCTGAAATTGCTTATTATTTCATATTTCTTGTGTTAAACAGTAATTTGAATAAAATTATAATATTTTAAATTACACTGTCGTTAAAGTTACTATTTTAAAATTTTTGGTGCCTTAACTTGGAGGGAAGGATTTTACTTCTCTAGCTGTGTGCATGACGAAGGAATATGTAGGTTCTGAGGTACTGATATACAGGCCACCACTTTTATTTTCCTGGATGATGATTCTTCCAAGAAAACAAGGGCTTTAAAGAGCCTTTGTAATGAGCAAGAGACACACACAGAGAATTAGGGGCAATAAAAGACCTTGCTTCTAGGTTCCTTTTCCAGTAGATTCACACTGACTGAATTCCATGAGCCTGTTCCCTTGCCCCTTGGACCTCCCCAGCCTCAGCCTATGATATTCTCTTTTTCCCTTTTTGCTAGGATTTAGGCTGTCTATGAGTTTTCTTACAGGGAACAGACCTTTTCTAAGGGTTGTTAGGTGACATTAAGGGTTGCACATGTGAATGGAAGGAAAAAATGTGAAAAATAGTTACTTCAATACATGTAATATAAATCCTCAGACAACAAAATCTGTGTCTGTGATGCTTGAAATGGGGAAAAAAAAATGTCTTCCTGTGCATTAGTACTATCTGAAAAGCCCATTTAATTAGAGACACTAGCATATACAACATTACTGTCATAACAGGCAGTGAGCTAGTACGAATTTATATTTTTCCTGCTTTCGTGGCCGCTGAAGAATATTTGAAAAAAATAATGCAATAATGAAAAAAAGACCTTAGAGTTTCCCTGATCAATAATCTGAGAGACTTTGCTTCAATAATTTAGAGAAAAATTACTTCCTGTTCTTACAACGTATTTTTGCATTTCCAAATAGGGAATTGTCAACAAGTAGATATTTGTTCTTTGGGCAGAACCAGTCCTGGAGCCAGGATGTAACTTTATTTACACCCTTTATCTTCTTAATTGTTCTTTCAAGAAGTTACAATTCTCATGTGCTGTTGCAATCTGTTTAGCTGTACTGAAGTCATGCTTAATAAGACGGTTTGCAATACTTCCTCTTACTGTGTATACTTACAGTGTTTAATGAAATCCCACATGATCTCCAAATTAACCTCAAAGGTTAAGCTAACCTGAAAAGGTTGAACACACATGGCCTCTTGGTGAAGCACACTAAGTCAAAAGGATCAAAGTTTATTGTAAGATTTCCAGTGCTTCCTGATTGAAGCTAGCTCTTGTATTTACTTATATATTTTATCTTGTTTCAGAGCCACTATGTCTTCTTCCAAAGCAGGAAGAGAAGACCAGTGCAACTTTAATATGCATTCCTTGCTCAGTGATTTACAAAACACCCCAAAAGACATTTTATTTTAGTCAGCAGTTAATCCAACCTCACACGCAGTTTCTGTTTGTTGTACATTTACTCGAGTATGGCATGAAACCTTTCTCTGTCTTGTTGGTTGGTGTTTTTTCTGTAAATAATGGCTAAGAGCTGCTTACAGTCTTAGTTTTCACATTTACTTACTCTTCAGCAGTCTTTGGTGTCATTGACTTTGAGTTTGTCAACTTGCACACAATTCAGGGTGAGGGACCAGGCTGTTGAATAAGTTCATTCTTCCCTTTTGGAGTGAGGCCAAAGAGCTAACTGAAGGATTCTGTAGGGGCTACTTCTTCTCCTTTCTCATCCCCAGGTGGAAAAAAAATGAGATTTTTCCAGCTGCACTGCTACCAGCATGCAGTGAGTTTTGGTCTTGTTTTAATCAGTCTTACATATTTTAATCAGTCTTACACTTATTTGTAATTTCAAAGTTTCTAGTCAGTTCTGGAACTTTTGTAAATAGAGGTCACAAAAAAAGTGAGTCCAGAGACTGAGATAGAAGGAGACCTTGAAAGGCTCAGAGGGGATGGATTGCATCCATTTTAGTAAAGAGTTTTGTTCATTTAACAAACACATAGCAGTGGGGCAGTTGGGAGAAAGTCATTCTATAATTTCAAATGTGAGTGGTTAGTCAAGAGTATGCTTCTAAAAAAATGTGTCTGGTAAAATTCTGGTGACAATTTATCTTATTGTCCTGGATTATAATAACTCTTGTGATTTGTGAATTCCCTACAGTAATTTTAATCTTGACAGGGCTGTATTCTGAAAATCATTAGGAGTTTCAGATGGACAGTCCTAACATAGTTGTATTACTGATGAGTAATTCTCTGAATGATTCCCTCTTTTAATTTATTTATTTGAGAAATCACTTTAGAAGTCTCCACAGTATGTGACATATAGTTTATATGATTCTATGTCAGAGGACTAGTTGAAGAACTCATTTGTCTGTGTCCTTTGGCTTTTGGGGAAGGAATTACTTGCTTTTCAGGCTTCCATTTGAAGAAAAGATGTAATATATACGTCCTTCCTTTTTTTCTTCTAGGTGAAAGATAAGATTTCATGAAACAACAAGCAACTTGTTTTATTCAGTGAGTCTGTGGAGCAGAATTACTCCTTAATTCCTAAGCCTTCATGATTAAAAAATAAGTATTTTCTCTGTTTTAGCCAAACACTTATCTAATACCTACCCTCTTTGGTGGATTCCAAATGTGTATATGAGAAAGTGGATAAGGATCAGTTGCTTTTAAAAAGAACTGGTATGTGAAACAAAGAATTCAAGATGCTGCCTCTATCCTTTTACATTAGAGAAATTCTGCCTTTCCAATACTGCTTGTTATAGCTGGATTTTTGAAACAGAAACTCAAAACATGTCCTTCTAGAGAGCCCCAAACCACACAGCTCTTCTTCAGCTCTCCTTTCAAACTCTCTAGCTTCTACTATCTATATCTCTAGGACTCCAGTAGTGTCTTCAGACATTTTAACTTGACTGTGCACGTGGGGCACAGGTAATGTTTTGCGGTCTGTCGCTGTGCCATCTACCATGATGGCCATCAAAGGCTGTTCAAGGACTTCAGGTCCAAGTACAGGTGGTGTCTACTATCTTCTGCAGTATAAACTTTTAGCCCTTTGGTTGATAACATTTGACCTTGGTTTTTTCTCTGATTTTTTTTCTGACTTCCAGCTATTGAAAATTACGTTCTTTGTCTGCAAGGTAAGTTGTAATAATTATTTTTGCAGATGTTGTCATGTGCCTTTATAGCTATTTTAGGGATCAATTCCTTGAGGAAAAAAAAAAAAAACAAGATTCCAGGGGGTTTTGAGTGTTTTCCTGTTTAATCGGAAGTTATTTCATAATTGAGAAGCAAAATTTTTTTATCTTGGTAATATGAAAACATTTTATACTGCGCTTTGCTTACAGAAATACATGATCTTTTTTACTTGAATTAGCTAAGATATAACAGGCTCCAGATGCATGTGCTGAATAATGACAGAGTGCTTAATATTTCATGAAAATACCCCCTTTGACCGAATGAAATATGTACATGGGTCATATATTGATGAACAGAATGTCCTATGGCAGAAAAGATATCCGAGAAATAAAACAGAGGTTTAGTCATCTTTTAGCTCAAGCAGCAAGACAAAATGTGTGTTTAAGACAGCCTGGTGGGAGATTGCTTTTTTCCTGAGCGTGACTGGAACTTTTGAAATTTGTCTTGTCAAACAAAAAGACTAACATTGTTTGCTGTCTGACAGAGGAGCTCCATTGGCTCAGGTTACTGTCTGTACAGTGCTACTTAAGTGTTGTATGAACCACCAAGGCTCAAAGACACAGAATGATGTAAATGGAAGTTGGGTACATCAGCCAAAAAGTTGGACCCTCAGAGTCCTGGCTTGGTCTTTTGGGTCCCTAGGTATCACTACTTGGTGAGTACAATTTTCACAGTGCCCAGAAATAACTCTCTGGGAATGCCAGATATGCCACCCTAGAATGCAGTGGCATCCTTAGCCAAGGAGATCCTCTGCCTATCTCCCATAAAGTGTTCTAATCTGTTCAGCATGCTCCAAGCACGAGTAACATGCACCCACAGTTCAGCACAAAACCAATCTCTGCTGCCATTTTCACTGAAAGCATTAAAGGAGGTTTGATGGTACCGACCTTTACTATTAAAACTTAAAAACATAACTGTCTTAGTGGCTCCCAACAAAGCCTATTTCTTTGCCGAAGGAAAGACTTGGGGTTTTGGCCCAGCTCTTGGAATTGCTTTCTGTATTCAATTTTCTAAATACAGATCAGACTGTGTGCAGAGAACTTGAGTTGTGTTGGAAAAATTTGTAATGAACCTTCAGGTTTTGAGGTGTCAGGAGGTTGTTTTGAGGATCATGCCCTTAGACTCAGGTAACAGCTTTCTCCCTGAAAGTGCCTAAGCCACTGTTTGGCAGTGAATTCAGTTTAGTGCCTAAACACCTGGAATTTGTATGAGAGTTTGAGGTTAAAGATCTTATAGTCACAAGAGTTATGGATCTTCCACCCGGTATTTTCCATTCTAGCATGCTCTCGGTATAAAAAAGAGAAATGGTATTCCCAAGCCTGTCTTATCAGATACATTTTTGGCCATTTGCCCAGTTTCAGGTCACCTCAGTTTACCTGCTTCAGTGTTACAAAGTAACCGAGCATATTTTTTGGGAACAAGGAGTCATAAACAGAGTAATAATAACTGTTTTTACTCGTTACACTGCTTCCTTCTCTTGGTTACAAAAACCTACTATCATTGTTTATATTTAAATAATGAGCATGCTCTGTCCTCTCTCCGTGTCCCAGTACACACCAACCTTGAATCCTTGTGGTCCATGGGATTTTTATGGATGCTCTGCAGCACACTGCTGCCCTGAAGTCTCCTGTCCAAACAGTGGGCTTGTTCACTCTTGAATAGTTTAAATTTTTAAAAACAATTTCCTCTATGTGACCATGTTTATTTTAGAAAGGAAAAAATAGAGGTTGCTGTTGTTACCTGCACACAGAAGCACTGCTTCAGAGAGAGTAAACATGTTTTAGAGCACAATGCCGACAGTTAAGCAAGTGAGGGGAGGCAAAATGGTATGAAATAATAATATCAGAACAGAGAAAACATGACAAAGTAGGTTTTGCATTAGTTTGCCAAACTGGGGAGCACACCAGAAGTATACTGATTAGCTCCTAATCTCTGCTGTTGCATGGGAGGCAGTAACTTCAGTGGAATTGCTGCCACAGACAGCAACAGGATTGCACTAGGACTGAGTCTGTTTCTCAGTGTTTAAGCTTCAGGAGAAACTTTGGTTACTGGTTTATAGCACAGCACTTAATCTGAAGACCTTGTTGCAAGAGTAATGTTTGCACAAGCTCTTTATCAGCCAACTGCTGGTGGCTGCACCTGTGAATCTTTAAATGCCTGTGAATTTAGGCCAGCTGGGCTGGCTGAAGCTAAATACCAGTCAGCTACCAGGAGATGCTAGATGGATGCATACTGCTTTTTTGGGCAAGCTGATGATAGAGCTGCGAGTCTTTTCTTTCCACTCAGGTACAATGAGAGCTCCTTCCTTCTTGCCTGAAGAAGAAAACATGAAATAAGCTCAATGAAGTCATGTTTTTTTGTTGTTGGTTTGTGGAGACTAGCATACTTACATGGTGTTACCTCTTTGTAGCCAAGCTGCTTTTTTTCTTCACAAGTTAATGAACTAGGTGGTTAAAAAGATTTGCAGTGGGGTTTTTTTCTGCTTAAAGGAATTATATGCAGCTAATGGTAGGGAATTGAATACGTATTATATACGTGAACTGCATCAAATTTGTTCATAGTGTAGGAAAAGAAATTCTAATGAAGAAAACACCGTGAAAGCTGATGGAAAACACTTCCAGAATCTTAGGATGGGGGGAAAAGGGAATATTTTGGGGCTGGTGGAAACTAAATGCATTTTTTGCAGAGGCAACAAGAAGAGCAGAAAGAATGGCCAGGGGCTGTGTCTGTGTTGTCGCTTGCTCCTGTGAGATTCATGGGCATTAGTTCAGCTGCTGCATGTGTCAGAACAAGTGGAATTTGCTCTTTGGCATTTGTTTCATCCTTCTTTGTGTCTTCTTTCTCCTTATGGAAAGGAGAAGAAATATAAAACTGCTTCAAAAGCTTTTTGGGATTAAGGTGTTTTCCCAGAACTGCAGAAGGGTGAAACTTCGGAAGCTTTGTGTTCTGTTAATTGCAAAATCCTAATCATTGGAGACTTAGGAGGTCGATGTGATGGGTTGCCAACTTTTTATAGTTCTTTCCTAAAGGTTCGAAATATTACATCTCTTACATGGCTGGCGCATCTATTTTTGTTATTGCTCATCTCAAAATAGTGTGAAGGTTTTTGAGGCATACTGAAAAAGCTGGCCTCCTGAAATTAGAGGTTAAATGCTGATAAACCACCCTCGGCAGAGGCGGGGCTTTGTTGTTTCAATTCACAACCCTGCCTGAGCTGTCACACCTAGGCCAAAAGTAAATACAGTACCAGGGCAAGTAGCAGTCTTTAATGTGGAAAATGAAGGTAATGCTGCTGTTAAAGAGCTTGGTCTCCATACTGCTTTCCTGAATGGGCCAGGAAGCATCCCAGGAAACTAGAAAAGAAGGAAAAGGTCTTCTTTAGGCTGATTAACATCTCAGGGACTGGCTGCTTTTTCAATCAGGTAAGGGTATAGGCTTCCTGTTTGCTTCCCAGAGACTGGAAACAGAACACAGATATGGTTGCTATGCTGCAGTAGTTTATGGATGTTACAACAGCTGTTTACAGGGTTAGGGGTTTTTTAAATTTATTTTGAAGAAGTGGTTTATTAAAGGGATCACTGCCTTTTTAAATGATACAATAATATTTTCTTAAAAATTCTACATCTACAAAGTAAAAAGGTCAGGTGTGATTTTATGTCGTGTCTTTCCACAGAGAGCAACCCACGTGGGCTTTGTCTCTGCTCCACTGACTTAATCTAACCAAAATCATGCTGCTAAGCACAGGGGATAAGGTATTTTATTCTCTCGTTGCAGTGAGACTTTCTTTCTGAAAAGGTAATTTCTGTTGAGACCCTGAAGCAGTTCTCCTGGTTAGCTCTCCAGAAGAAACTAGTCTGTTTTCTGCTTTTTTTTCTTTTTGATGGTAGAAAATGAGCTTTGGTTACTCTTTGTTGATGTTAAGACTCTTCTTTTCTTAAGAAAACTGTGGAGCTTGTTGAAGCCCAGAAGGGTGAAAGGATTGGCTAAGGGAGAAACTGAGATACTATTTTGGAAACCTTTAAGTGGTTTGAGGATTGCTGAGTGTGTTTGCTAGCATTTTTTCACACTTTTCCCATGTGGGGGGCCTGGGTGGGTTGCACAGCTTGCTGCAGTGTGCATCCCTTGGCTACAAAAATTCCAAATCATAAGTCAAAATCAAAACTGCCTTGATAAATAAGAAGACAGTGGCATTTTTTTCCTATCAGTTATGTGGGTTTTGCTGTTTTCAAGTGTAACCTTGCAATAATGTGGGCCAGATTTATGCAGTGCAAGGACTTAAGGTTGATGGCCAATTCTGAAGAATTTTGCCTATAATTGCTAATTTAAAATGACAAATAACTGATATGATCTCATAACCAGATTTTTTTTTAAACTCATTTGGAACTATGAATAATCTTCCGCTACTGAAATATTTTAATTAACTTGTCCAAACCTACCCTAAATTATTATTTTTGAGATGTGATAAAACGAATAATTTTTATCTCTTAATTTTGCCACAGATCAAAACTAGGTTTCTCTTCTCATCTCTTCTCTCTGTCCTGTGTGCTCTTTAGGGATTTTTGGGAATGATGATTTCTGCAAACTTTTATTTTCCTTTCCTTCCTTTTTAATGAAGTTTTGCAGGCTTTATCTGTGTTTGTCAGTGTTACAGGAGTATCTGATGTTTTTGTTGGAACTGGTTCTCCCACAACTTTTGACCTGAAAGATTTTCTGCTTCCCGATTATCTTGTTCATCTGGAAAAAAGTGATTCTGTGTACTTCAAGAGCCATAAAAAGGGTTTCCTACTGGTGACAAAGTTTTATATTTTGACTATAAATATAGTTGTGAGTGTGTCACAACGCTTACTTTGTTGTAATGGTCTCTTTTGGTTTTACTTACTTTTTGAAGTAATGTTCTTATTGATGTAATGTTTTAGAATGCTTAATAAAAACTGTTTTTCCTTTCCTGAGTCAAATTCCTGTGTTACTTTTATCACGTGTTTCTGTTCTTATTATTTACTGTTGGATTCTTCTTTCTGCTGCCTCTAAACTCCACAGCCTTTTTTTTCCCCTCCTTTACTTGCTCCTTTAATCCCACTGCTGATACAAAAATAGATCTTCATTTTTCTAAATTTTAATCCTACCTTCTATCTAACTTCAGCAGTGATTTGGTTTCCATCCTTAATTACAGTTTTCAGTTCTTATCAGACTGCAATTCCCATCTCTGAATTTTGAACACCACTGCAGACACCTTCAGCCCCAAGCCAGGAGTCCTCTTTTCCTCACCCCAGTGCTACCTGAGTAGCAGCATCCCTCTGCAGACACTGCTGTACTGAGTATCGCTGCAGTTTGTGACGTTAGAAAGGCCACTTCCATTTCTCTGTTGGTGTTGCAGCTGTGGGTAGTCAGAGCTGTCACTAAATACTGCAGGATAAAGTGTGTTACTACTAACTCCTGTGTGATTAAACTCAACCCGAAGACAAGTCCAGTTTTTGTGTCTCTGTGAAACAAGAAACCTTGATAAATCCTGCAGCACAGCCAAGGAGAGGCCTATGATTAAATACTTATGGGAGATCTTGTTTAGAAAGGACATGTAAACAAAAAAATATAAACTGATTAAAATTCAGTTCTCAGAACACCAGAAAGATATAATTTTTTAATTAGAAATTGAAGCAGATGTGTGACAACTGTGTTCAGTGGCCAGGCTTCTATCACGGTTTTGGGGAAAGCTCCTAGGTGTAGTCATGAGGTCACAGAAGTACCATCCTTGATAGGGTGTTACACTGCCTTAAAAATTACTGTTGTGTTCTTTTGCTTTTTGTTTTACTTTTCAGATACCTGGTGTAAGGGATGTGTAATCTTCAAAGCTTTGACATTTAGTTTTGTCTTGAGTGCAAAGTGTATTTTCAATATGGAATTTTTCAGCAGCTTTCCTTTGGTTTTTCCCGACATTATCTTTTTCAGAGGTACCACAGAGTTCAGCCTTTTAATTGAACAGCATCCTTTCCTTTTTAGTGCTCCAGAAACTATTGGTATTACCAGCATGCTTGTTTTCAATGAAAAGTGTGTCTTTCTTCATGATTGGCAGTTTTTATTGCCTTTTTTAGAGCTGTTTCAAAGTGGGTTAGTTTTGTTGCTATGTGAATATTTAACTAGCTGCTTAGTGTAATGGATTTATGCAAACACATATGTTTGTGTGTGCATATATGTATTATGTGTGTATAAACTAATTTTAGTCCTTGAAATCCTTTGATGTAAACCAGACAGAATTGGAAATTTTGAATGCTTGATGACTTCAAAAAGAATGAAACCTTTTTTGCATTCATTCTTTGGAAAAAAACATCAAGAAGGATTAAAAGGAGAAAATGAATAGGGCTTTTAAATAGTTCAGTGTGATAAACTAGATGCCAATAGATTATGCATCAAATTGCTCAACATCTTCAAAACTCCACACAATTATAAGTTCTGCAGTTACAGGTGGGAGTTAGGTGTATTTTGCTAGGGTTTTTTTTGAGAGAGTATACATTTAGATTATGCTAAAGATGATCCTATAAGGATGGCTTTTGTCATGCTGAATTGCACAAAGTGCCACGTAATTTTATTGGTGTGCTTTTTTGCTAAGTACCACACCCCTGAAGGAAAAATATGTTTAATAATTATATTTCAATGTTGAACTTACCAAACTTTAATATCCTTTACCACAAATGTTGCCACCCTCATGCTGCACACTTTCACATGCTTTATAAAGCAGATAGTGTCTTGTATATTTAAACCACAGTCATAGCTTCCTTCTCTGGATTCATAACACTATGATGACACAGTCTTTTACCCTCAATTGACTTTGCATGCATCTTCAACAGCTTCTCCCACAACATTTTCCTCTGCGCTGCCGACTGGAGCCTGTCATTCACAGCCCATGCTGAGGTGGGAGGGAGAGCTTAACCTGAGTGCAGAGCGTGAGTGGAGTTGAAATTAATTTCTTTACATTTATAAATATATACACTTATGCCCACACATTTTGTTCCAGAGAGCTGTTGCTCCTTCGTGTTTTAATAGAGCTTAATTTTGCACTAAAATCTTCTTGCTGACATGTGTGCCCACATAGCACAGTTTTCCCGCCTGGTTGTATTTCAAGCTGGATCATGAAGGCTAGGGAAGGGTTTTGTGCTTCAACACCTTTATTCTTTCTTGCTGCTGTTCTCTGAAGTGCACAGCTAGGAAATCTGGTATTATCACCATGGGGCAAATGTTTCACCATGCACACACCCCAAAATAGAGTGCTAAAATAAAAACGCATTCGGTTACTGGCTGGAACCCTCTTTTCCCAGGAGAGTGTTTCACAGGAGCCCAGTCCAGATTTCTATGGAGAATGGAACTCCTACGAAGAAAATCACCTTTGCCTTAAACACCCCTTAGCCAAGCATCTGAGGCCAGTTTCCTCAGAGACACTTTGTGTGGGCTTCTGTCCCTCCAGCACAGTCAGAGCAGGTTCTGAGTCTGCTCTACAGCACAGGCTGAGCTCTCTGTACGTACCATTTCTTCATGTGTGTTGTTAAGTCTAAGATCACTCTGGTCCCTAAAAGTGGGAGGTGAAGGTGCATCTGGCTGGTTAATATTAAAGGACAGCGGGACATTCCTTTATTTTGGTGCTGTTAGCCACAGTCATTATTACATCTTGATTGGTCCAGGAAAAACACATCCCTGGAAGTGTTCAGGGCCAGGTTGGATGGAGCTCTGAGCAACCTAGTTGAAAGGTGTCCCTGTCCACGGCAGAGGGATTGGAACTAGATGGTCCTTAAGGTCCCTTCCAACCCAGGCAATTCTATGATTCTAAAACATATGTAACTATGGTTTTTGGAGATCTGAACGTGAGGAAGGAGGAAGCTAAGTGGAAGCCTGGAGGAAAACTGTTCCATGTATCTGTTGCACTAGTCCAAGAAATTAAATTATTTTTAAACTAGTACTTGGTTTTCACCTGAATTACTTGTTTCACTGTTTCCTCTTCTCTGAAATCTGAAGGCAGAAGTTTGTTGAAGAGTGGTTGTCCATATTACATACAACAAGTGGGCTCTGAAACAGGCAGCGTTGATTAATACAAGGGTTTATACTTCCTCTCTGCCTTGACAATGAGAACAAGCACAGCCAATATGCTATAGGTCATTCTTTCTCCTCTTCTACGTTCATGGGGGGTTTGGGTTGTTTTTTCTGGTTTGGTTTGGTTTTTTAAGGAAGTAGCCAGCTTGCTAAAATACCAGATTCCTGTGGCTTGTTGAATGGGTCTAGGTTGGGGTGATGCCTATCTTGAGAAGGGTGTAGTTCCTCTCTTGCTCAGTTTTAATCTCTGGAGGAAGGCTATAAAACTTCCTCCCTGCATGTTTGGAAAGCGCTCTCATGCCTGCTTTATCATCATTTATTATCAGTCAGATAACAAGAGTTACATTTTCCTCATGCAGGTGACAGCAAAATCCTGGCACTACTAGCAGACATATCCAAGCATATTACAGAGGGCTCTCAAATGTTTGATACCAGCTTGGTGCTGTTAAGTAAGCAGTTAATATCACACAAGTGTGTGTACTTGCATATGGTGTATGGATTTCTAGCTGCTCTGAGACTGTTCTTTCTGGAGCCATGTTGTAGCACAGGAGCTAGAAATAAAATTGTGATCTTTGTCTGAGAACTACAAGTCATGATACTCATCTAGGAGCCTTCACCTCCACCCGGCTGATTAGGCGACAGTCCAGGGAAGGCAGGAGTACGGGCTTATAGCTGAGACATAGATCCTGTTTCTGACATTGCAACAGATGCTGTTACCTGATCCAAGAGAGGTCACTTGCTCCATCTCAGCTTTCACATGTGTGAGAATTTACATGACTTCTGGGAGCGGTGTGAAGACTCATTCACTAATTTTGAACTCTTTGCAAAATCCAATATACTAACGACATGTACAATACTGAACAGTTAAGTATAACATTTCTAAGGAGTGTTGCTTCTTTTAAATCTATCTTATGTAAAAACATCTGATATTGCTTAGGAAGTCCTTGTGCTTTGATATAGTATAAAATGTCATGGCCTCCAAACTGAAATTGAATTGAATAGCAGAATTGAAAAAAAATTACTTTGATTATATTCTTCTGGTTACATTTTAATGTCATGCACTGAATAGAGCTGCTTATATAGATGGTAGATTTATTATAATACATCTGACTGATGTGGCATTATTAACAGTTCCTGCCCCATGGCAGATGAGTGATGAGAACACAGATGTGGCACACTTCAGAAAATAACTTCTAGTGTGGTCTGTGGGTGACCTGGGTTTGTTTGGGGGTTTTTTTATGGGATTGGTTGATGACTGGGAGTGCTGAAGCAGAAACAGAGCTTTTTCCATCTGCAAATGGGATTTTGTGAACAGATGTAACCATCAATTCAAGCTTTTTATCCTCGCTGTCCTCTTTCCTTGACCTTTCCTGTTGGGTAAGGGCTCTTATAACAGTAAAGTGAAAAAAACCCAATCCATTTGTTTTCATGTGGTTGTTGCTATCACTCATGCTCATTGGTTCATTCTTTGTATTAGTGAGTCTGGATAACTAATCTCAAGTGTATTAATTAACAGGTAGTCTGTCACTGGACAATGACTTTAAAGGATCAAGTAAAGCAAGACAGCCCAGCATTCATGTCTGAAAGATCATATGGAATACTTTTGTTCTAGTTGGTTTTGTAATTTGTTGGCTTATTTCCCATTGTCTTATGAATAAGATTTCAAAATACTTCAACTTGCAAAGTCACATTAGTAGAATACATGTCTTTTTGGCAGCTCCTGCTGCTTTAGGTAGGCTTTTTTATAGGGAACAGGTGCTTGATGAGTTTCCCATCAAGGAAAACAACCTGGTTTGGTTCCACCAAAGACATGTCAGTGAGAATTCCCTAACAAACAGGAAAAACTGAATATATTTCTGGGGAGCTTTCTAGCCAAAGGTTGGTTGGAAAAAGGACATCTGCCCCTTGGGCTGTTAATTTCCCTGTGCGTAGGGGTGGGTGGTGGAAAAATATGATAATGATAGATTTACTGGACAATTTTTGTTAAAACTGGGGCTTTTAAAGGGAGGGGTTTTGACAAGGCACACTTAGGATTAATTTTTTAATACATTCTTACTCTGATAACATTTGAACAGGGCATGTGTTCATATTTAAAGCAAACAGCTGGCATATAATGCATGCCAGCACTTTATGCAGGAAGACAAGAAGTGGTAACCAGCAGCCAGCAAGCCCTTCGGAGACCTCTGAGCCTGCTGACAGGCACACTTGCTCTGCATGTAATTTGAAGAAAGGCACTGTGCCCCCGGTGGCTTGGCTTTGAGTGAAAGATGGAGTTTTGTGCTCTCATTTTGCACTGAAGACGAGCTCACAGATAAATAGGTCACTGTCCGCGGAACTGTTTTGCACTAAATCGATTAGAAGCAACATGACCTTAAGCCTGATCTCCTTGCTCTACAGAGATATTGCTGAATTGTGGCTTCTTCTGAAGAAAAGCACAGGTGTGTCTGGTATTTCAAATTTTCTTAGTTACTTGATTGCAGGTCAGGCAGGAACTTTGCCAGATAACATTATCCTACGGAGGAGAATGGGATGTGTTTTTGTACAATGGCAAAAGTTCTGTTCTGCTTGTGTACATTCATGTATAAATATAATTTATTGTTACATGTGTGTGTTCTCTGTCCTTCTGTAAATTTGCAGTATATCCTTTTATTTGCGGATGTATTTCTTGGTACAGCAGATATATCCAGTAAATCTGTTCCTGTATTTTATACGGAACGTACTTTGTTCACTCACACCATGATTATGGTGATCAGAACTGCTACTAAAGCTTACACGGAGAATTTGCTGTTGCAGAGAGCTGTCCTGCTGTTCCTGGTGTACAGTGTGTTTTAATTTTCAATTCATTGCATTTCGTGTGAATATCAGATACATAATTTCTCCTGATCCCTGTTGGAGGTAGGGAAAAAGCATAGTTTCTTTTACAGGATACAATTTGGCATCCCCTAGTTGTTAGTATAGGAGGGTTAATCTAAAATGCATTATTTCTTGGATTCCTTCAGTCAGAGCTTTCTATAGAAGTGTTGTTTCTGTTAAGATGTAATTAAATAGTGAAGATATTATTTGCTGTTAATAGTGCAGCTACAGTCCGTTGCAAACTGAAAGCGTGTTTTGTGGAACAGGGACAAGCAAAAATTGCTTCCTTATTCTGGTGCCTGAATCCACATTGCCAATTCTGTTTTCTGCTTTTGGTATGCATGACTATTGCAGAGGAGGACAGAAAAAGAGCGCTGAGCCCATGGACTGGTGTCTAACCTTCCAGTGTTGTTGCTATTGAAATGTCAGATTTAAATGAAACAGGTATGTAAAGGGTGGGTCTTCTAAATGAAGGGTGGATGTTCTTACTAATCTTTAATTAGTATTACTAATTAACAACATGCTAGTCTGAGTGTTCCGCTTCTCAAGTAGCGCTCGATGCTACTAGGGGTAATACTAAAAGGCATGCTGCTTAGGAGGAATGAATGAAAGGTTTAAGGAAGGTGAAGATAACCATATGGAAAGGGTGGAGGGATTAATCAGTCTGAGTAACTTTTGTTCTTTATGTGCATCATCATCTGTCCTTAGAGGGGAGGGGTTGATTTAGGAAACCACTGATTATTCTATAACAGAGTGAATGTCTGTTTTAAACTGCAAAACTAGGGAGTGATTTGTGTCAAATCATAATGATGCATATGTAACCGTGCCAGGACTACTTGTGTAAATTGCTATTTCTAAAATAGGGTGTTTTAATTCGTATTTGATTACTGAGAAATAAGTGAGCAGGGCTGCTTTTACCAGCAACTGCCAAGGCTTGATTTTCATCTATTGACTGCCACCAATTCTTGTGGGCATGTTCAGTGTGCCAGAGATCACTCCTTTCTGGAGAATTGTTGAAAGACTTTGTGCTCAAAGTGGGCAAAAGGGTTGTCCTGTTCCCTGGCACTGTTCTTTCCTCTTCTTCTTGAGCACTGCATAAGATTTTTTTTTTTTTTGTGCCTACAGTTGGTAGAGGGGAGAGGTCTCAGATACCCATCTTTCCATTGTCAACTCTCTGAAAAATTCCAAGGAAAACAATATCTCCTTGGAGAATTCTTTTCTCAGTTTGTGTCCAGGAGTGAGGATAGAGGGATGGCAAAAAGGATGTGCAAACTGTAAAGAGAGAATGGGTCTGGAATACAGGCGCAGGACTTGAGTCTCTCTTTTGCTTAAAGACTGTGCAGGTAGTTGTGAACAGTGTTGGTTCTGGTTTTCAGCATCCAAATGCAGTTGTAAGCACCTCCTGTCTTGTAGGTACAAGACTAAAAAGTCTCTAACACATTCTGGCTGTTGCACAAGTGGGGTGTGGGAGCCAGCACTGCCTATCTGTGGCCATGGATCCTCAGGAGTTAACAGGCAGTCTCCAAGGGACAGGATCTTATGGAGGATCTGTCATGAAGGTTCTGCTGGATTTTGTTGTCAGTAGGAAAGAGGATGACTTGGAGTCCTAGTAGAGATCTTCTATGTGTGCTTGTAATTAAAGGGAGTTCTTAAAATCTGGCTATCACAGCCTTATTTGCAATGAAGATGGATGCCTTTCATCTGCTGGAGTCAAGTGTGGCACATGCAAGTTGCATGTTAGGAATGAAGGTTGCAGTGGATGAATCGTCATGTCATTTGCTACATCTTGGTGTTAAGAACAAGCTTCATCTGAAAGGAGGAAAGCAAGGCAGGTCAGTACTGTGCTTGTTTGCCCACGAGACAGGTATGATGTGATATTTTCAGAGCTATAGAACTGCAGCAGGAAAGGGATCTGCTACTAGGTGATAGTTTTGCGTCCTGAGAACCTGTTAGTTGTTAACATGGGACCCTTCTGGTGGGTTGTGAACAGTTCTCAGGAAATAAATTATTGGCTGGAGTTGTTTTTTAGAAAGCAGAACTAGGGATATTTCCCCTTTCACTTGGAAAAGGTATTGCCTTAGCCCTTTTTTTATTTTAATTTTGTTTTTCAGAAAATTGATATACCATGTAATATATAGTTGTAGACAGACTTTATTAGCCTGAGATTCAGCAAATGTGTCAACATAACTAAATTTTACACTATATTCTATATTCATTTTTGAAGTCAACATATTGAATTATTATGCAATTTAGTTTGTATGTGATCATTTGTTGTAAGGCCATGATATCTATGTTGGAAATTTCTATTTTCTTTCCAGGATTGTGAGGTAGGCCTAGGGACTTCTCACTAGGGAATTCCTTCAGCATTACAGGAAAATTTAGGTTGGAAGGGACCTCTGGATGCCACTTAGTTCCCACTCTGGCTCCAAGCAAGTTTAAAGCTAAGAAGGTTTCTCAGAAACTTGTCCGAGTGTTGTATATCTCCAAGGGGAGATCACTCAGTCTGATGGGGCAGCCTGTTGTAGTGCTTGGCTCTTCTCATGGTCTATTTTCTTTACTTGTATTCAGCTGGAATTTACAATGTTGCACTGTCTGGCTGTTGCCTTTCATCCCTTTGCTGTGCAGTTTCAGTAAAGACATTAACTCCTTTCTAGTAAGTGTTAGTATCCTTTAAAAACTAAAATGAACACTCCAAACTTGTATAGAGCACCTCAGTGATGTCATTGAAACCTGGTGCTCACTGGCACCTAGGCACAAGTATTTTAAAAGTAAACCACTATCTTAAAACTGATAATGTGACTTTTTTTTGTTCGTTTGTTTTTTTAAGCCTGCCTTCAGTGTGTAAGGAGCAGGCTATCCAGTGAGGTCCAATGGGACTCCAGATGAGAACCCACCACTGGGGAAGTTCAAGGTCAAAATTTGCACTTCAGCCTCTTTACTGCACATGATGTATGAGAGGTTCAAAATGAAGGAGCCATATGGTTTTTTTCCTCAACTGCTTTTATAGATGCTGTGTCTCAGGCACTTCTCTAAGCATCAGATATTCAGAACTTTTTTCGTTTACCTTGCTTTTCTCTGCAAAATGCAGCCCTACTGCATTTCCATTTTGTGCAGAAGACTCAAAGCTTTTGAAAATGGAAAAGCAGTCATTCATATTGCCTTTTGAAGACCTTGTCTTTTATAAACCTTCATTCCACAAAGTCTGTGGAATTGCAGCAAACTAAGTTCAGCTTCACTGTACTTAGCCTTGTTTCCTGCTTTATGCTTACTTAGGTGAGAGAAATTATGTAGGTCATCTAATTCAGACTAAGTGATGTATTTATTAACTTCTCAGTTTGAACGTGACAGGGTTTTGTTGGTTTTAAGTTCTGAGCAAGGATTTCACATATCACTCGAGGCAATTGATGGACGACAGTTTCTCTTAACAAAGAGCAAATTGTTACCTTTTTAATATGTATCTACTTTGTACTTTGCACACACAGAATATGGAATTTTTTGTTGTTGTTTCAGGAATCTGAAGTAGTTTCCCTATATGCACAAAAGGGCAGATTTTTTAAGAGAAAACTATCAATCTTTGGACTTGAAATTCTAGCAATACAGCCTCTCAAATTAGAGGTAACATCCAGTTAGACTGTAACACTTAGAGAAGTTTTTTTGTTGCAGATGAGACACTGAAGTAAGTTCAAGAAATTATATCTTCATTGATTTGGTTTGCACAGTTTCCATCAAAAATAGCTTTTTGCTAACAAGTGCAGAGCTTTATTTAGGAGACCTTGATTAATCATTACAGACATGTCAAATTCTCAGATTGGATAATGAATAGAAGCTTCATTTGAGTCCTAAAAGAGGTGAAAATGGGGACCTATAAAGCAAAGGAGTGGGGGCTCCTTTCAAACTTCTTGCACACTGCCTGCAAAACACTGCATGTGAGCAGCAAAGCTCGCTGTATTGCACTAAAGGATTCTTTACTGCCCACGCAAAATACTGAACCATGTCCATGTCCTGCCTCTGTGCTACATGAAACAGTTAATACTAGCAGTAGTTTAGAAAGACATGATGGGTGTCATATTTTTAGTGGCATTAGGCAGTAAGCCACAGTGCTTCAAGGGCTGCTTCATTAACAATTCTGTCGTCTGTGTGGTAAGTGGAGTAGCCAGTTTGGTTATGAACTCAGCAACCTCTTCTTTCTAAGTCACCTGTAGTCAGAGTTGAAAATACTGGGAAATTTACTAGCAGCTGCAAGTGAATGTCTTAGCTGAAAACTAGTACACAGCTCTAAATAAACCACTTAGTGAACACTTAGCCCTTCCTTCTCTCTCACACCCGTGAAGTGCTTTGCATCCCCTCTCAAAATATAAGTTTATAAATGTACAGTTACATGAAAAACTGTGCTTGTGTCAGAGTACCATAAAATATATTGTTAGAAGTGATTATAGCCCTTCTCTATGTCATTGAAATGATAAAATTCAGGAAAAATCTTTTTACGAGAGCCTGCAATGACAGGACAAGAAGTACCAGTTCTAAACTGAAAGAGGGCAGGTTTATCTTGGGCATAAAGACAAAATATTTTTCTACATTGAGGATGGTGAGGCACTGGAACAGGTTGCCCAGAAAAGTTGTGAAAGGCCCATCCCTGGAAATGTTCAAGGCTAGGTTGGATGGGGCTTTGAGCAACATGATCTAGTGGAAGGTGTCCCTGCCTACAGCAGGAGGGTTGGAACTAGATGGTCTTTGTAGGTCTCTTCCAACCCAACCCTTTCTGTGACAGCCTGACAATTGTTAGCACTGCTGTAATTTATCTCCAGAATAGATGTGTATAATAAGCAATTAGATTTTACCACTTTCCTGTTTTATTAAAGTGTTTGGTTTTTTTCAAATGAAGAGTAAAACACTCACTGTTTGAAATCTTATCTTGCTTCCAAAAGAGCACACAAAAATAGCATTCTGTTTAATAGTATTGCCAGGTATTCATGCAGCTGCTCCTGTGCATGTTGACTTTTCAGTTAAAGTTTTGGGACCCGCTTTGAGATACATTACTTTTCTGCAGAGGAGGAGTTGAAAGCAGGTAATTTTGATGGAGACAAATCTTTGGATTGGTTGCTTGAAAATATATCCACTTTAACTTCTGTGTTTAAGCTGAGTGATTGCATCACTAGTTTTTAAGGCTCACTGAAGATGAATTCTTTAATTTACATGTGGCTCTTCTATTCAGAGTGGATCTTTCCATTTTCTGTATTAGTAAGGCTTCCTCTTCTTTGCAAGGCTTTAGCACTTAGAAACCAAAATTCCTGTAATAATTTTCTCAGAGCATTAAATCTCATTAGATGCAGCTGGCAAAATCTAACCTTTTTGTTATTTCATGGAGGCTTGCTTGCTAAAGTACCAAGTGAGACACATCTGGGTCATTTGCCTTCTTATCGCTTAAGTGCTGGCTAGGGGAACATTCTCTGCTGTTCAGTCTTTATCTAATATTTCTCCGTTAAAAAAAAAATCTTTGCTTTTTGCAAAATCTGCTGCTTGTAGGTGACTAAGTACATCTAATACTGTAGAAATATTTTTATACCATACACTCAGCATGATTTGCAGTATTAAGGAGTTAATAATGCTGCAGTTTTGGCAATATTTAAGCAATATTCTTAGCAGTCTATTCTGAAATAACAGAAAAGGGTTTACCAGCAGGCTTGGCTTTCTTCAGGACATCCTGGAAAAGAGATGAGAGCAATATTGTTGTTTGCCATACACACCAGGTTAATTTATATGTTTGGGTAGTAAGTACATCTGACAGTGTCACTGCCCTTTATCTCTAAGGCCTTTTGGTGGCTAATAAAAATTTATTATATAATATGGCTCTGTGGCATGATTCTAACTTCCTCTTCCTTCTCATTTTGGGAAGGGAGTAATTATTATCACTTACTATAGCACAAAGAATGTCTTTCTCACCAAAACAGACTAGGTGCACTTAAGCACATATGGACCAAAAGCATGGCAAAAAAGATTAAATGCTGTACCTGGTAACACTTTCAGATTTCTTGCAAAATTACAGCAACCCCATCACCACTCCCACTCCTTCCTTTTATCTTACTTTAAGTTTTCTTCAAGAACAAAGAAATACTATGTCTTGTTGTTGATCCCTAGATTGACTTCCTAATTATTGCATCATTTTCTTCTAGTTACAGATTAGCTAGTGTTTAATCACTCTTGGAAGCCATATTCAAACTTAAAGCTGATCCCTGACAAGCTGTGGGACTACAGAGTCCATGTGTCAAGTAGGTGTGACTGATGAAGCAGAGGAGGAAGAAGCTGAAGTATTTGGCACTCATCATATCCTGTGAATACATCTATTATACGTGAAATAGAGGGCATTTTATTTCCTCTGATGTTTGTGCTTTGAGGTGATATTATTTAGGCAAAATAAGACAAAGAACTTGGTTACCTTTTATAATAGGGGAGGTGTAAGAAGAAAGAGAAAAACAGGTACATACTTCGACATGCATGATAAGTGGTCTCCAAAAATTCTAGATAAGAATTTGAAAGAAACCAACATCTTGGTTAGCTCTCAGTGTGCTTTCGAGCAGGTATTTCATAATTTGAGTCAAGAAAATGGGAATTGTTACACCTTCTGTCATCTTGTGCCAGGCCAGCAACTGTGCATTTGCTGTGCACCTCAAAATGTTTTTTTTAAAGAAAGATCCATTATTAGTCTCCCTGTCTGAAACCAAACCATCATCCTCACAGTTTTGTTCATTATCCTGTGCCAAATCTCTAACTCTGTGATCTCAAGGAAGAAACAGGTGGATATTTTTTCTTTAATTGTGATTACAGTAAGCAGAAATTACCTGTGTAAAGCACAGGGTTTGACAGGCATCTGTATAATACAAACATGTTGGGGTTTGGTTTTTGTTATTTAACCCTTGACAAGTTTTTGCCCCATATTTAAATTCTGTAATTGCAGCCTTTTTGGACTAATTTACGTGTCTTCTAAGTAGTAGTTGTGTTCTTCAGGTATGATTAACAAAGCAGAGTTATCAAGTTTCATTTCAGTGAAATAATTTAAATATTACCAAAAGTTAGGAACTATGAGAAGTGCTGGAGAAATATCATGGAGTCTGTCAAAGATCTGTCAGGGCTTCTGATGCACAAAACATTTAAAATCCACTCAAACAATATGTACCTGTGTCCACTGTGTATGGGCTTATAATACAGGGAACATCACTCCTAAGGTTTTAGATTTTCTTTGGCAGTACCACTTCCAAGTCTTGACTCGACTAGATCCTTACTTAACATTGAAGATGCCTGGGATTCCACTGTAGCCTGTTGGAGCCTATTGGGTACATAGTGGTGCTGTTCTATGCACACTGGGGAGTAGGCCATACAATCCTAGAAACTTTACTGATGTTAGTAATGCTGCAGAAGTGGAACTTATATAAAGCATGATTCTCTTAAAAGAAAAAGTATCTCAACTTGAGGATCTGTTTTATGTACTAGGGCTCATAAGAGGAAATTGTCTTCTCTGACTAGAAGAGGAAATGGGAATTATAACTTGACTGTAGGCTGTAAAGCTTTTACAAGTAAAATTCTAACATAACTATAAAAGGTTTATTGGAAACTCAGTGCCAAATGAAGCTGTTTGGAGCACTAGATTGTTCTATATCTATTTGTGCTAACAACTGGGATGCTGATGGAGAAAAAGAATTTTCTGCTTGCTTGGGATATTTTAGCTCACCAGAAACAAACAAGTTGCAAGAGCACTGTTTTGCCTGGGTGATAACTTCCTTCACAACTACACTTCAGTAGAGAACAGTGTTTTGCATGCAAACTCCAGAAGTTTAATCACTCACTTTTCCTGGACCCTCCTTTTGATGACAGTGTAGTCAAATGAAATCGAAATGAACTCTTCCTGAAGGCATTTTGAACTGGTGAGGTTTCAAATCTTAGTTTATGAACACTTGTATAAATTCCCGTCATCAGCCCTGTGTGGCTAAAAATAGCACAAGGACCTGAGGAGCTCAGTCTGCAGCTGTTGTACCTGAGCACACCTAGCACAGAGCTTGCAGGCATTGTCACTGGTCATCAGCAATTTTTAAAATTCAATTTTAAAGCTGGAAATCTCGTTTGGCATCTTGACTGGCTTATTAGTTTTACATGGCTTAGTGTGGAAGAGGGTTATCTGCACCAGCTTTGCTGCTCTGGCCCTTCCTCCTTTGGGGGCTACACAAAGGAGCTGACTGTTAGTGATGGTGGTCGGGGGACAAAGATGAAGAGGAAAGAATGAGGAAATGAAAGGTTTGCCTTGGGGCTGAGGGAGATGAAGGGACTACTCTGAAAGTCATTATCTTGCATTTATAATTACCAGATGGGAGGGTGGTTAAAGAAGAGATTTTTCAAATTAAGATCCCCTTTATAAAACTCTTTGAGTGAGTAGGCTGTTCCAGAGGAGAAGCAAAACAAAACTGTTTGAGAAAAATACATTTCTTCAGTTTAAGGCATGAATTTCATAGAGAAGCCATAGACATATTTTCATGAAAATCTTGCTGACTCAGCTAGAAAGAGGAGGAGGAGGAGGAAAAATTATTTGCAGTTTGCTTTCTGGTGTGCTACTGGAATCTGTGCTGAAAGATGTAACTGTGTCCGGATGTGTACAAGTAGGTTGCCTTTCAAGATGGTATAAAGTAATGACCATAGAATTTCCTGCAGAACTACTTAAAGGGTGGTGTAATTCCAGCTGGCACACTGGGAATTAGATTAAACCATTACAGGAGGCTCACAAGTCATGTCCAGAGTCTTCCTTCTGTGCCATGCAGGTACAGACAGTTTAGACTCCCCCCCAGCACTGTCTTCTGTGAAAATGGGTTTGCTTTGGCATGTCAGACAAACTCCAGATGATGATGAGTTTCAGTTTGATTGGAAAAGAAAGAGGAGCCTTTTACCAATAAGGGAAATTCTTGACTTGAGTGACATTGATCATTTTCTCAGATCCAGGTTTCTTCAGGGCTTACAGGCACTAGGTAATTCAAGCACAAGTTATCTTTGTGCCCTCATGCTTAAATCTGTCATCCTGCTTCATTTGAAATGCAGTCAGGTGCCTCTGATGGGATGGGGTCAGGCCCCTCTAAGCCATCATCCTCTATCATGGAGACAGAACTATTAAAGCAATATTTAAAATTGAATTAAAAGATTATATATCTGTAAGATTGAGGTTCACATTTTTACAGAGACTTTTTTGTAATAAGAATCATATATTTAACTGATTCCTTTATGTTAGTAAGATGACACTCCTGTCCTGTCTTACACTCATAATTCAAATACTAAATAATGTGGGTTTTTTAAAGAACCTCTAGTTGTCGGCTTAGAAAAAAATCTTTGGGCATTACCAGCTATTGTATGTGTTTATTTAGAAAAAAACAGTGATAATAAAAAAGCAGTAGTAACTTTAGAAAACCTTATTTTCCTCTTCATTACCACACACAATACCAGATGCACTATAAATCCTGGGGGCTTTCTTTTAAGCAAGCTAGCCTGGCAAGCTCTTTAAATGAGCTCCTCAAGAAAGACTGGATGTTCTGGCATGATTTGATATGAGCAACTTTTTTCAGCTATGGATTTTGGATACAGTAAAACAGGCAGACTCTTAAGTCTACTTTGAAAAAAATACGTAAAGCAATAAAGATAGAACAGGGAAAATAATGGGCTGTGCGAATCTTAATCCATCCAAGTGGAAGTGGAGTTTGATCCTATAAAAATTTCTTAGAAAACAGGGAACAGATTTTCAGTAATTCTGTGTTTTAATGTGCACTTAATTAACTCTACAAAAATGGAAATTTTCCCTAAAGAATGTAGCAGGTGGCAAGTTCTCTATTTAAAGAATACTTCCAAGAAATTATTTTCCCCAAAGGCCACTACTGTAAGGAGCATGTGCCCTCACAGTCTGTTTAGTATGTGTGCCTTTTGTTGCCTTATCCAGTTAAAGAAATAGCATATTCAACTAATGATGGACAGCCTTAAAGTAAAATCAGATTAAACCCCAAACAAACTGTGATGAGCTCTCTTTTCTAGAGGAATGCTAAATGTGAAGGAAATGATGCAGAACAATGAGTTTTTACAATAGCATCTTCTCTAAAGGAAAACAAGGTATTTAAAAGGGATTTATGGCTAAATCTACGGGCAGTGATACTGGGTTCAAGTGTATCCAGTTGAGCTGCTGGATGTGACCTGTTTGGCAATTCCAAGAGCTGCATTTTCTTGCTCTTTTTTTTGCCTTCCCTCCCCCCCTTATTTTCCCCCCCTTATTTTCCCCCCCTTATTTTCCCCCCCTTATTTTCCCCCCCTTTTTTTTCCCCCCCCTTTTTTTCCCCCCCTTTTTTCCCCCCTTTTTTTCCCCCCTTTTTTTTCCCCCCCTTTTTTTTCCCCCCTTTTTTTTTCCCCCTTTTTTTTCCCCCTTTTTTTTTCCCCCTTTTTTTTCCCCCTTTTTTTTCCCCTTTTTTTTTCCCCCTTTTTTTCCCCCTTTTTTTTTTTGGTGCTGCTATTTTCAATCACAGTTGTTTCAAATTATTGAAAATCAGCTCTGATCTTAATGCATACTTAGCTTTTAGAAGTATGTTGTGAAACTGAATCAGCAAGAGCAAGATGAGATGTGCTTTGGTAGAGGAGAGCACAGCAGGAAGGGATTCTGGAGGTTTGCTGTCTGTAAACAGTCACATTGTGCTGCTCCTCCAGTTGCAAATAGACAGGCTCCTAAATTTGAGTCAAAATTGAGTTTAAAACCAGGAGAAGGAAAATACTATCTTTTCAGTGAAGCACTATTTGACCACAAGGTTATGGGGCTTACCTGTGTGGGTTGCAAAAGCTGCTTTTCCTGTCAGAGGGAACACTGGGGCAATCAAATCTAGACTCCATCTTCCACATGGCACAAGTCAGGATTGCAGTGGGATTGATCACATGGATACATGAGGAAATAGTGATCAATATGTATCTGGGAAACACAGAGTTTCTCTTCCTTAAGAATGTTTTGCCTGCTTGAATATCGTGTGTCATATATGTACGTACTTATGCAAAATACAACTATTTTATTACATACTTAGAGTACAATACTATACAATAATAAAAATTATTTCTGCCTATGACTTCAGGCAGGATGACACATTGCAGAGTGATTACATTATTTTTCCTTTTCCCAACTCCCACCAAAATATAGGCATTGATCCTGTAGTAGTTTATATTCAGGTAAATGGGTCCACCTGCAGGCGTTGGTTTGCAGAATCAGTTTCTTAAACACTGCTGCAGGAGGGTTCCTTATATTATAAAGCATGGACAACAAAAAGAAAATTGGAATTCTTTTTTCTTTGTGGGACTGGGTTGTTTCTCTTCTGGGAGTTACTTGGCCGTCTGAGATTGGATTTTTGAAAGATCTGTGTTCAGTGTTCTCATCAAAACGTTAAGATGATGACATAACTGAACGTCTGGATGAAATATGTCTTGCCAGTTAAACATATCCACTTATGGATTTGACAGCATGGTATGCAGAGGTCTTCTGATCAGGCAGCAGTTCACCGGATGCAGAAAAATAGCCCTGATCAGTGTGTGACCTTGAAAGTGGTCATGGGTCTTCCTCTGCCTGACTGGACGACAGAAAACAGAGAAGTTCTGTTTCACAGTATAAGTTGTTGCTTATGTGGAAGAAGTAACTGAAAGTGACTCTTTTGCTGTTCTCAAATAATTGCAGTTCTCAGAATTTTATATATATGAGAATCACTTATAGAAGTGAGTGTCTGTCTGCTCACAATCTACCATTTGAAAGATCTCAATGAAAACAAGTCCCTTCCTTGAGGGTCAGAGCTCTACTTCAGCTTGTACTTCAATGCAGATGACACTTATCCTTACATCAGTTTTAGGTTTTACTTACTTTTCCTGTGCATATTCACAGCTTTGAGTGTCAGATTGGAGACTATTGTAATGGCATTTCAATGTACATTAAAAACCAAAAGTTCAATGCCAATACAATGTCAGATTAAAAGAAATGTTGAAAAGTGAATAATGAAAAAGCTGTATTTTCTCTTCACTACTTTTCAATGAGGCTAAAAATGTAGAATAATTATTTTTTAGTAATTGCAAAAGAGTAAAACTTTTTGTTTCCTTGTAAAAAAAATGACATTAGAGTTTAATGAATGAGGCAACTCTTGTCATGCAATCTTGCAATCAGCAAAACTCAGGTTTCTACTTGACCTCTGGAAATATGCTGTGGGAAAAGCTGCTGCTTAAACACTGTGGCAGAAAAGCAAGGATCAGGAAAGCAGTATGGTTGTCATTAAGCTGAAGTGCAAGGGCTGAGATAAAAGCTTAAGCATTGCTTTTCAGTGTTGAGGCAGAATGTGTGTGTGTTTTCAATGTGAGGATGTGCTTTCAAGCCTGTTCTACCTATCTTATTTAAAGCTGTTTTCTTGGGGTATTTGAACACTAGACAACAGGCTAGAGGGATCATAAGTTTCTTGGTTTTGCATGAGATGAGAAGATTTTAATAAAAATTGAATTTTATGTGTAAACCCCTCACTGTTTAAAGTCATTCCCGAGGAATAATAGCTCTACAGTGTTTGATTCACTGACAGTCCTGTATTGCTTAGGAATGTCAGTAAATCTACATTACTCTTTTATCAGTATGCTGTTCAAAGTGCTTGTCTTTGGCAAACGCTTGAAAGAATCCAAAGATTTTCACATATTTTTCAAAACTTGGACAATTTTCTGGGTGTTCGTGTTCTAGGGGTGATTATTTTTTAATGTCTGCTGTGAAATTTTGAAATTTTACATAAAATGACTTTGCAATGCAAATTTTTTTTTCTCTCCACAGATGAAATCATGCATCAGGACATCATTCCCTTCTATGCTGCAGATATTCAAGACCAATTAAAGAAACAGTTTGCTTATCTGTCAGGTAGGATTACAGTGTTCCCTCCTATTGACATTGCTTAGATGTACGGTTCAGCCTATTGTGCTTTCAGTCTTTGTGATCTCTTATATAAGAAATTAATATTTAATGAGTAAATCAAAATGCAGACTATCAAGACTTGTCTTTTAAGGATTTATTAAGAGATTTTCTTAGAAGTATAATGTAAATTTTCAAATTACAGTTAATTTTCCAGTTAACTGGAGATTGCAACGTGGATATGCTGGTGGTTGCTATGGTCTTGCAGTCCTCAGCTCACAGCCCCAGATGCTACTGGCTCTGCTGTCATGTTTGATACTGAAGCCCAAGCTGACACCTTAGTCTTGGCCAAAGTGGTGGAGTGAGCACCACAACACCACGTTCCCCTGCAGCCTCAGTGTTGGGGTCAGACATGTGCAGCATCAGATTCTGGACAAGATTTTTGGCTTGGTATTGCTAACTGCCTTCTGCAAAGGAACCTGCTTTTAGGTGTAAAGCCATCTCTAAAAGCAGCACAGCCATGTTCCCACAGCACAAGGAGACTTTGCCCCTGGATAACCTGTGCCAGGTAGGTGATGGTGTTTGTGCCATGCAAGTGTTGATTACTGAGCTTGGCCCATTTCCATGCTGAGACTGTGGCTCACTGATACTGGGCAAAGGGAGATAGTGCCTTTGCTCACTGATCAGGCCTTTGATCAGGCTGTGTGGAAGGTGTCTGATGTGCTTCTGAGTTTGTTCTCTTGTCTTCCTGCCTGTCAAGCTCTGGCAGGTGTGCAGCAGCAAACTTGCTGGAGTTCCAGCCCTGCCCTCCCGCCAAGACATAGGAAGTGGCTTTGCAGAGCCTCTCTGTATCCTTCATCATAAAGGAGATTTACCTCTCTGGGCTGAAGCTGGACTCCGTAACTGTTCTCTCTCTCTTTGAATCCCTCCCTGCATCAAATCAAGAGGCACACAGTGATGAAGTAATGTACTGCTTTGCTTGGCAAAAGCTCATTGAATCTTCTTGTACTTGTTATTAGCTATTAATTATGATTTATTCCTGCCACGCAAACTAAACTAGGTGTGGGTCTGTGGTAGTGACTGTTTTCTATGGGGAGGTAAGAATATTTTGTTTATGGAGTTGGCTGTTCATGCTCCATTTGAGATGACAGTGTTTAATCTACCATTCTTCTCTGATGGTTTATCTTTTTGACTTCCGAGCTCTTCCTTCTTATCCAAGGGCAGAAAATGTCTTGTAATAGTGTTATGCAAGAATCAACCTATCTAGGAAACTGTAAATAGGGTTTATATTTTGCCTCTCTGAAGTGAGGCGGAAAACTGGTGCCTACAGTAGATGAGTTGTTGAGTTCACAAATCCACAAGTGCCTTCAGCACTCATTAAGTCTTCCATGCAGTGGAGCTTAGTAAGTTCCTCACTCTATTTTCTTCTATTTAATTCATACTCAGTCTATTAGAAGTCTGTTTTCTTTGCCTGAAATAGTAGGACAGCTGCATTGCTGTGCATTACATTCTCTGTTGTATTTTATTATTCTTGGGCAAGTTGACCATTAGGCATTTTCATTTCGCTTTGGACTCCACTTCTTTTGCCGTAATGTTCTCCTTCAGGACACTGACAGTTAGTTCTCTGTGCTGCACCGTATAGTGGTGTTACAGGTTCTGTGAATGAAGGAACAGAGACAATATTTTGATACTTGATTTATGTACATTTTGCTTGTTGTTGCAGTTGTGCTTAGGAGTGTCTTTGCTCTAAGGCCCCTTAAGACATTTAAAGTGTCTTAAGACATTTTAAGACATTCCCACAGAATGGAGCATTTTTGCTTATTACTAAACTGCCTTCAAAACAGAATCTTAGGACATGGCATAAAACTAATTTAAAATGAAAATCCATGGATTATGAATGCCTTTGGTGGATAGCATCTTTGCAGTTATTGGTGAATGTCTTAGATGTATTTCTTATTTTACTTGTTGGCTTTTCAACAGCAAGGCAACATGTACTTGAGAATTGCTTTAGTTTCTCTAATAGGATGTATCTGGGTCTCATGGGACACTTGCTTGAATGGTAAATGAAACCTAGTCTGCTTTTGTGCCTAAAGGCTGTAGCCCTTCCCAAGCTACTTTCTGTGTATTGTTCAAAGTCGAGGTCGCTTCTTACTTTTGTCCCTCGTTCTCCTGGATTGTAATGGAAATGCTGCAGCGACATCCAAATTAGACTTGAAATGAAACAAATTAAAGCAAAAACTTATGTTAATGCTTCAGTTCGTCAGTAAATAGAGCAAAGTGCAATGAAATCAAGGTGCTAGCTAACTCCTGCAGACTAGCTTTCTCAGCTGTGACTATGCAGTCATGTGTTCAGCTTAATGCTAATGGAGGGGTGGGCTGTGGGTGAGGTTTTTATTCAGTCATTCACACAGCAAATTTATAAACCACGAAGTTAATATTTTACCTCAGACACAGCTGTTTACTTTTTGCCTTGGAGTTTTTTCTTTCTGTGGAACAAGGTCCTTATCTTTGCTAGAATTGTTACTCTCTTTTGTTGTTTTGCTTATTAAGTGTCCTCGCTATATGGTTCACTGTTTCACCTCTCTCACCATTTTATTCCTTTAGTTACTACTTGTGCAACCACTTTTTTTTCTGCATTGAAAAGGGTCTTCTGCCTTTTTTGTTTGTTTGTTTTTGGGTTTTATCCCATGAAGGACATTATAAGGTCCACTTAAAAGTCTCTGGAAAATGTATTCCTTACGTATTCAGTACAGTCTTTCATTCACATTTTATACTTTCTTTCATAAGTTTTTTTTTTTTTCTCTTTCCATGACTGTAAAGTTGCTGGGTGACTTTCATACCCACCCAGCCTTTTGTCTGTCTGCCATTGCAGTGTGCAGGTGTATTAAAATAAATGTGGATGAAGAACATGCAGACAGGTGTGTATGTTGATATGCATCTTAAATCATTCAAGCTATGTGATGTGCAAATGAGAGGCTCTTGGCCGCCATAAGTGCTGAACCAGTTATTTCAACTCACTTCCCTTTGAATGCCTCTTTATGCATTGAACAACTTCAAAGTATTTCAATTAAAGGAAATAGAAATATGATTTCATACTGTTTGCATTTTTGTTTATTGATTCCTAATTGTTCTTTCTGCCTTTGAAAAAGTTAACATTGGTACTAGCTTTCAAAATGCTTATATCTTTGGCTTATATACATATGTATATTTGCCATTCTAAACACTAAGGTTCTCACTGTCTGTAACTTTACTTCACTGTGTTCTTGCTCTTCTCCGCGGAAATGATCTGTCAATACCTCACTGGTCAAACTGTTTCCATTGAAGTAGCTGCAGGTGCTGAGTCTGTAAAATTATATCTGAGAATTTCTGAGTCGATCCTGTACCACATACATTGTAACAGTTACGTAAAAATATCAGCTTGATTTTTGTTGATGATGTAATATAGACAGTATCTGTGTTATGTATGGACAGTGGAAGAGATACAGCTTAGCAGTTTTTCCCTTGCGTGGGTGTAAGGTTAACTGTTGTTTTATATTCACTGTGCTAAACCCACTGTGGAGATTATATAAAAAAAAAAGTAGTAGCAAAGAAAAACAGAAAAAAAAAAGTGAATCCTTGGCTAAGAGAACTCCAGTTCAAATATATTCAGGTACAAATTTAGTTACTGCAGTCTGATTTCTAAACCAGTATACTTGCTGCTGATCAGCCTGGGCAAAATGCAAAAACTTGTATACTTGTGAAATTATACAACTAAAACTTCTCTAATTTTAATAAATTCTTCTTGATTCTGTTTTTCTTTGCAAAGGATATTCTATGAAACTTTTATCCACTACCTCATTGAAGTCCACATGTAATTTCAAATACTCTGAGTGCTCCAGTTAAGTATATTATGCGATTAGAAAGGAGAAATTCTCTATCAGAAACACACAAACATAATAGATGAACCACCACAACAGTAAAGAAAAATCTGAAGTAAGCCTTTCTCTCATTTATGTGAGGACCTCACTTTTGACATGACTACAAACAAGATTACTTTTAAGCTAGGTCTTTTGAACTAAAGTTGTAGATCTAAGCCATTTAACAAGGAAATGTTCTTTAATCTTGTGTGTGCACATTGATAAACATAGACATCATATTTTTTTCTTACAGTCCAAATACTATTTCATTTGCATTATAGATTCAGGCCAGAAGACCTACCTCTTTTCTCTGTCATCTAATTATATCCAACTCCCTTACTTCCTTTTTGTGGGTTGGTCAGAGTGCTTTTGAGAATACCTTTTCTTATGCAAACAGCAACAAACTAATTAGGGAAACATTACAAAATAATGTAATTATTTCATCTTTCCTGGAAGTCTGAACAGTCTCTTTGCTGCTGCCAAATTTTGCTGGCCATACAGCAAAATGCAGACAACTAGTATATCTTTCACAGGGTTATGGGAAATGACTCTTCTCTGTGTGCACTTGTGTGTGAGGTTTTTAGCAGCTGTACAGTTCACAGGTTTTGTAATTTTCCCTGTCAATACCTTTTTAAGTTGAGAAGAATGCTAATTATTTCTCACTTGAGATTGTTTTTAGATACCAGGTCACTAACATGCCTCTTGATTAGAATTTCTGTAAAATACTGTTGCAATTTCCTTGGCACTTCTCTATCACCCAACCTGCTTAATAAATAAAAGAAAAATGCAAAAGAGATTGCAACTGTGATGGGAAAAGTTATATGTAGCAGAATATAAAGAATAAATGCTAAATTACCTAGACTTAAGGTAAACTTTACCAGTCCCATCTTACAGTAGCACAGCTACTATTCCAAGGATAATTTTTCCATTCCTTTCATACACAAGACCACAATGCTCTGGGTCCACATAATTTTAACAGTTGGTGCTATTGTTGGTGCTAATTGTATTCAAAGGTTAGGAACATGAAGTGCTGTATACTAAGCACAGTTAAGTCATTTTGATGCCTGAACTGTGGACCTTGTACAATTCAACATGTTTTTAAAACGTGTTTCTCCAAAACACAGGACTGTCTCTGTTGCAAAAACTGATCTTAGATTGAGGAGTGTAGGTCTGTTTAGAAGAACTCCACCTAACTGAAGATTTACTAGAATTGTAGAGGTTTATCCACTGAAAAATTTCCATTTTAAAGAGGTAATTTATGTTTTATTTGATACTAAATCTATTGAAGAAGTTTCAGTTGAATAGGCTGCCAAAGTATAGGTGAGTTAAGAACAAAGTTTTCCTTTAATGAAGGCTCACAAAAGTAGGGTGGAAGCAGATCTGCTTAATTTAAAGTAGTGTGGTGTTCTTATTTTATTTAGTTGCAGGCATAAGTTTCAGTATTCTTTACTTCTATGGTGTTTCCATTTTTAGACTGAAGAGTAATAATCCTCTCCCTTGCAGAATGTTTCTTATAGCTGCAAGTCTCAAGTAATTCTTGGGAATCATTTCAGGTAAGATGTGTGTGGACTGATTGCACTTGCTTAAGGACTGATGCATTCTCTTCTGCTCTTTTCTGTAAACAAAAACTGACGCTCAAGTGACGTTTGTTTAATATTTTGAAATAATGCTGAATGTTTTCCAACATTTTCATAGCATCACAGAATGCATTGGGTTGGAAGGAACCTTTAAATATCATCTAGTCTACCCCCCCTGCCATGGGTAAGGACTTTACCTAGACCAGATTGCTCAAAGCTCCATCCAACCTGACATTTACATAGTCACAACAGTATTTATAATTATTTAAACAAAAATAAGAGGGTTTTCAGAAATTTAGATTTCAAAAAAACCAAGAAAACCCTAAAATTAGACTAAGAAAATGCTCCCAATGCTCTCAGATACCTGGTTGTATACTTGGTTGTTAGTAACACATAAAACTATTAAATTCCAATTGTATAGGTCAGTGTATCCCTGTTTAGGCCTAGAAATAGGAGAATGGGCTTGTGTGTGCCATTGTGGACAGAACTTGCCCAGCAAACAAGTTTAGGCTGTTCCACAGCTGTGGCTGGAATTTCAGGACTGTGAGCTACTGGGGAATGAGAAAGACGTGATTTTTTTCAATGGTTATGAATGAGGTAATTAGACAGCCACTCTACCAACTGACCTGAATTTATTAAAGTATTGCAGTTAAATTACTGCTTTTTTGGATGATGATTAAAATTCCAGTCACTCATTTTAAAAATTACTCTGTACAGATTGAATTATTTTCATGAGTTTTAGCACCCACAGAGTTCATCTCACTTTACGTGTCCCTTTCTGTAATTGGTGTATATAGTTCTGAGATGCTGGATGGTTATATTGAGATTTTTGTCTTAAACCTCCATTTCAAGGAGGATGAGAGAAGTGAAATTGTTAATTTTTGTCACTTGAATGCTTTCCCTCTCACTAAAACCGAAACCCAGCTTAGCTTCCTAAATTTTCCCTTTTATCCCCTCCCTCTGAATTCTGTGGCATGATTTACTTCTGGGAGAAGGCCAGAAAATCACGTTTTGCACAGCTAACTTAGGAATAAACTGTGTAATGTTGCTTTTGCAGAGGTGAAGCAAGAAAAAGTGATTCTAAAAAAAGGAAAAAATAATTTCTGTGTTGCATTAGGTTCATTATAAAAATGAGGGACACTAAAAAGTGAACCTGCCTACTGCTTTTACTATTATTTAATATGTAGGATTTTTACTTTATTTCCCATGCCCTTTCTGTAGGTTGCTGTGACAAATGCTCGTTTGTAAGTAGGGACTACTTTGCTAGAGTGACCTGTATTCCATTGATGGCCCTGTATTTAATGTTGCAATATAGATTGTGACTTCGATAGGTCAGAATTATTAAAGCTGAAATTTTACAGTATTCGTTACGTGTATCACTTCAGGTCACTCTGCCCTAAACTGTTTTGAGCAGTGAGGATCTGATAAGGAAAAGTGGTTGAGCAGCATTTGAAGGTATATGTGTGCTCAAGTGTCCCAGCAGGAAAACACTGGAGAAAAAGATAATCAGTGAACAACGATCTTCTAAAGAGCACAAGGCCGGACAGAGTTGTCTCCACTCAAGATAACCACAGATGACTGTACTAGAAACTGAATATTAATAGGCAGTGTCAAGGCAGGATGCCTCTGTTTGCCCTGGACAATCAGTGGTGGTCTGGGAACTTCCTGAAGGTCATGGTCCGGGCTTCTGCTTTTAGGACATGCCCTGCAAGTCTATTGTTGTTCTTCTTTTGTTTCATATATCCTATTTATAGAAATTATGTAGAACAAAGCAAGTAACCAATGAGGATACAGCAAATAATGTATAATTGTACCTAAAAATAGATATTCTAGAGAGAGCAGAACATCTCATGAGCAACAGAAATAATCATTATCATACTTGAAAAATGTTTTTAATGAGAGAGAAAAATACTTAAGTCCTGAGAGCCTGGGCAGAACAAAAAATAATAGAATCAAAATGGTTCTTAACTTATATTTTTGTTGCGAACATTTGTATAGCTAAAATTAGCTCCCTTGACATAAAGTTTGCCATATTTGGATGTGTTGTAAAGGTCATGTTTGCAAATTTGTGATATTTGCATAATAGTTGCATTTTGTTGTTGTTTAAACACATCCAGAGTGCATTTACTCATGTATTTTGATTTCAAGTGCTTTGCAGTGGCAGCACCATATTGCCTGTAAACTAGTAGAAGTCAGATTCACCACAAATTAACATAAGGATACTAATTGAGCTCTTCTTATTACTTATGGTTTGGAGGGAAGTTGTGGTTTCTTTTATCAAGCAAATCTGAGCTCAAATATTTCTCTTCTTTTCCTGGTGAGGTTAGATGCAAAGGCACTGGGAGTGGGTTTGGGCCTTGTTGCTGGATTTTTTTAAATCAAAATAGAATAGTGTATATAATCAAAACTGGCTGCATTTGTAGAAAAGGAGCCACGTGAAGCTGAGCACTAGCAAATAACAGTGTGAGTACTTTTCCTAGTGAGAAATACTGTCTGTGCTTACATTCATCTCAGTACTAGCAGCCAGTCACATGCTACTTACAACAATCATTGTCATGGAGTTATCAAATTTTTCAGCTGCAAACTCCCATCCCTATGGATATTAAATCCAAACAGAAGCAATCCAAACAAAACCAGCAGAGTGCATAGATCCATACAAAGTCGCAGCCCCAACAAATATTTATCAGATAGGAATAGGCTGGTAACCAGATGCCAAAAAAGCACACTGTAATCTTCACAAATCACTGTTGTTCTCATGATTGGTGTTGCTTATACAGTTTACAGCTGATTTCTACACAAATATTGGATTTCAAGGCTAAAATAACCTTGTTATTTTACAACAGTAATTTTTCATTGTTTTTCTTCTCTTTTTGAAGTGTGAAGCAAAGATAACTTCCCAGCAACGTGTTCTTACCACCCCCAAACTAGTAATTTCATGCAGTTCCTAGGGCTCAGTAAACCCCTTGTCCTGCCTGTGTTTATGAAAATATACTTGCTTAAGACATGAAACATTAGTATTGCTTTTAAAAAAGAAATAATTACATTTTACATGTAAAAATGTGTGCGAAGCACATTAAGAAGCATTGTGTTTTTGAATTCTACCCAGGGCTGCAAATGCCAGAAAAGATAGAGATAACGATATGTAGCTCATCAGCAGCTCTACTGTAGCATAGGTACTGTGAAAAAAGCTCTGTTTTACCTTTTGTACGTAATCTGAGAATGGTAAATCTCATTTGGAACACCTACATCCAGTTCTTTTAATGTTCTGTTCCTTTCTTTTAGACCATCCTGGAAGCAAAGCAGCCTACTGGGCAGGGTAAAGGGGGTGTTGCATGAATGAGTTCAAACTAGTAAGAAGGCTGAATTCAGTTTAAGATGGAGATTCGCCTACTTAATTCCGAATTAACATTTTTTTTTCCTAAATTAGTTCATTTCTTTCTCCAGATGGGTTATATTTACATGCAGTTGGTGTTTATCAAAAGAAAGAAGCACTGCCATCTGGTGTCAAAACTGTGTTCACAGGAGCCAAGACATTAGTACAGAAAAAAACTGTGATGAATGTGGTGTAACAAGTTCCTTTCAAACTTCGTAAGCTCTAAAGAATACAGTGTTCAGAATAAACAATGTCCACGCTGATGAGTTCTGCACAAAAGGAGGGGAGAAAAAAGAGAGAAAAAAATTAAATACAGTAGTTTCTTTCCTGGGAAATTGCGGTCTAGGTAAAGGAATGTGCTTGTAAACGTGCTTGCTACTTGTTCCTTTTGTAGGTGGAAGAGGAGGAGATGGCTGCCCTGTTATCACCTTTCCAGACTATCCAGCTTTCAGTGAGATCCCCGAAAAAGAGTTCCAGAATGTCCTGACCTACCTGACAAGCATTCCAAGGTGAGCACCTGTCTAGAAGAAAATAACCTTTTATCTGCTAAGTGACTTTTCACATTCAGTCCCTTACATGATGGTGTAAAGATCGACTTGGCATTTAATTAAAGAAAAGGAAAATGCAGCTTATTGGTGCAGGTTCAGTAAGTGTTGATTAGTGCTACAACTACATTAGCTGCCTAATGTAGTTGCTAAATTATTTATATAGTAGTATTTATATTTCATCAGAAGATTACTTCCTGACATGTATGGATATAGATTCTGTGATGGATGTTGTCCTCTTGTGTCTTCATTGTATCTTGGAGTACAATATTCAGTGTTTTAATTGAAAACATATAATTTTGGCAGAACATGCTAATTCCTGGAAACTACTCAAGATATTACTCAGTGAGGAAATACTCCATAACTACAAACAGAAGTTTGTCGTCACCACTTGTTATGTTTCTCTGACTCAGTTGAATGTAAGGTCTTTGTAGACTTCCAAAGCTTTGCCTGAGAGTGCTAAGCAGGCCCAGAAAATCCTGATTTTCTTAGAGGACATGGTAGTGTTGTCAATGGGCTTCTCAATAAACATTGTGATTTTTGTTGACAGTCAGTTGGGGGGTGAAATGGTGGGTTCAAAATCCTGATGGAGGTGAGGAAGGCAAGTAGCAAAGTACAGACTGTAGACTTCAAGAGAACAGATTTTGGACTTATTTGGGGAACTGGTAGGTGGGATACAATGGAAGGCAGCTCTGAAGAGATAATCTGTTGAGGAATGCTGCCAAGTTTTGAAGGACAACATTCTCCAAGCACAAGAATGGTATGTCCTGGAATATGAATAGGCATAACAGGAGACTGACCCGACTGTCCGAAAGTGAACTTGTGACTGAGCTGCAAAACAAAGGCATCATACAGGAGGTGAAAGCAGGGACAGAATACAAAGGAGAGATATAGCTACATTGTCCAAACACATAGGGATGGTGTCAGAAAAGTCAAAGCATATCTGAACCTGAGGGACAAGAAAAAGGGGACATCAAGGACCACCCAAAAAAAACTTCTGTTGCTTTAGCAGTACAGGAATAAGCAAGGAAAATGTGGACCTTTGCTGAATGGACTGGGTAAATTAGTAGCATCCAACGCAAAGAAGGCTGAGGCAGTTGAATTCTTCAGTCTTCTCTGACAATGTCACCCCAGCCTATGTGTTCAGAGTGAGGGTTCAAGGAGGAGAATGACAAGAAATCAGTGAGGATCAAATCAAGGATCTCTTGAGAAATCTTGACCCAAATCTAGTCTTTGGGATAAGATGACTTACATTGAGAGGGGTGAGGAGGCTGACAATTGTCGTAGAAATGGTGCTCTCTATCATCTTTGAAAGGTTTCTGAGATCAGAGATAAACCATAATGACCAAAGAAAGGTAAATATTGCATTCATGTTCAGGAAGGGCAAGAATAATGATCTGGAGCACTATAGGCTGGTCAACCTCACTGATCTGTGAGAAAATTATGGAGTGAGTCCTCTTAAAACATGCTTTTGGGCACATAAAAGAAGATTATGGGGAGTAGCCAGCATGAATTAAACAACAGTAATTGTTCCTGACCAGCCCATTTCTGTGATGAAGTTGCTGGATGCATCAATGAGGTGAAGCTGTGCATGTCTTGTGCCTCTCCTTAAGCTAGACCTTCAACTTAGTCTCCCCCAGCACCTTTCTGTCCACTTTGAGTTACTGTGTTTTTGCAGGTGGGCTGCTGAGTGGGGAAAGTGCTTGGATCATTCAGCTCAAAGAGAGGTAGTTAATGGCTCATGTTTTATCTGGAGACAGAGTTCCTCAGGGAACCATACATATTCGTGCTGCCTGATGTTCTTGGCAAGGATCTGAAGGAGGAGATGGAGTGCATCCTCATCAAGTGTGTATGCGAGAAACTGGTGGACCAGCCAGTACACTTGAGGAAGGATTGCCATTCACAGGAACCTAGACAGGTGGGAGGTATGGAATGACAGGAACCTCTTGAAATTCTGCAACAACAAATGCCGAGTTGGCAGTTGGGGTGGACTGACCACCTGCAAGAGTGCAAGCTGGGAACTAACTGGCTGTGAGGCTGCTCTTCTGAAAGGTACTTGGAGGTCCTGGTGAGCTGTAGGCTAACCATGAGCTAGCAGGGAAGGCTGGAAGCCCCAGGGCCGCACCAGCAGGAGCATGACAAGGAGTGGGTGACAGCAAGGGATTTACTAGCTGGCTCTCTCCAGGCCCCACCTGCAACACTGGGCTCAGCTCTGAGTTACCATGGAGTGGAGGTTCACAAAGAGGAGTGAATCCAGTGGGGTCCCCACAGTGGTTGGGAGCTGGAGCTGCTGTGTAGGTAGAGACTACAGGAGTAGGGCTTGCTCAGCCTGGGGAGGGAAAGCTGTTTGGGCCCAACAGCCACCATTCCCACCAACCAGAGGGCTGTGAGGAGACGGCAGTGGGGGCTGTATTTTCCATTCTTTTTGCTGATAGCATTCAGAGCACCTCAGCATGGACCATGCCGAATTCACATTTGGAACTAGTCATGGCAGATGTCCTTAATGTACGTGTATGCTTTTGTTTTCTGTACGTGCATGAAGAGAAATAGTAGTGTTCTTGTAAAGGGCTTTCCTGTTAATTATTCTGTAGGACCTGCTCGTTGTGAGGGAATCCTGGTTATACACAGCACAGCACTGTGCAGTGCCCTCCTGGATGTACTTGTTAATCCTATTTTAGCAAGGAATGGAGCTGTGAAGCCAACAACCAACTTTTGCATTTTCTTTTTTTGTCCTTGTGTTGGTTAAACTGCATGGTGCCAAGCATCCCTTCATGGTATCATGGATACTGTTATTGCAAATAATTATATACCGAATTCACATCTGCTTCTCCTTTTGAAAGCCCTTGGTGGTGCACTTTATGGTCACCCATTGAGCTTCTGCACAGAGTGGGGTTCATGTGAGAAATTCTGATCAGAACAAACAGCATCTGGTGCAGGGGAGGAGCACTGAGAGCATCCCAGCACATCAGTTTGACAGGAGCACATTTTTACTAATTAAAAGTCTGGGAACAGTTTTTCTGGAGATTTTTCTTGTTAGTTGCCTCTACCTGACAAAAATTATTCTATGGGTATCGAACCAGAAAAGGTCATTCCTTAAGTCTGGCTGTTCTTGTAGGATTTTCTTGTTTCTTTAAATTATAATTATTTAGAAAGAGATGACTGTTCTGTGTAAACAAGGGGGATAGCCCAGCTGGCCAGATGTGAAGGTATTAACTATTGTGAATATAACAATTCTTTAGGTTTAAGGTGATAACATTTCAATTTCAAACCTTGTAAAAAATAATGCTACTGTTAAGATAGTGATAAACCTGTGGCCTTTTCATGTCTAAGAATTGCTGTAATCTCAAAGGCCTTATGATATCCATCGTAAGTGTGAGAAGCTTACTGTTTAAAATTGTGTTTGTGAGCCCTTGTGCGGGCTTATAGGAATAAAAAACTACAGAAATGACACTGGCTGGATGCCAGCATGCATGCCCTTATGAAGTATATTTTGTGAATGATAAGTTATTGGCTGCGTATAAGCCTAAGAAGGGCATTAATGCAATTTTTTTTTTAATTGAGATATTTCTAGTGCTATTAAAGGTGTTGTAAGATAGGATTTTTCCTGTTATCTGAGTGTTCAAATGCTGTTTTGGATTATTTGGAAACTGCTTTTGAGGGAAGTGGAGGCAGTTAGTTAATAATTTTTCTCAGTTTGTAAGCTGATTAAAGAGGTATAAGGAGTACAGAATTACAGAAAGGATAGAAATGGAGCCCACAGCTTTTATGCATGGACTGCTCTCCCAGGCTATTGTTATTTAGTTTATCAGATACTGAACTCTGTCTTTGGGCTGTTCTGACTGACTGAGGAGAAATGGACTTTTCTGTGAAAAGCCCTGTAGAGCAGAGACATGTCTGATGCCACAACAGTTCCTCAGGAAACTACTTGTGCTATTTGGCCCCATACAAGATCACAGTAAGGGGTTGGCAGCAGTAACTCAAACCTCATTGTGTGACTGCCTGCAGTCACATGTTAAGGGAAATAATATTTCGTGGGGATGACAGTGAGGAGCTACTAAAAACCTCATAAGAAAGGACCTTTCTGTGCTCTTCAGTGAAATTCACCCAATAAAATATTTACTGGTATAATAAATCTTAGCAGTGGGTTTTAGCATCAGGTTTTCAAGATTTTTCCAGGTGAAAGAAGACTAGCTTACAACTTTGAAAAAGGAAAAACTGAAACCTCTTAAACCTACCTTTATTATTCCTTCTAATTTTATAGATAAACATGACCTTGTCACCTCTTACTGCATGCTTGTTCTATATAATCTAAATACTGGGTTCCACAAGCTTTTTCTGTGTGAACTTTTTCTTATCTTTCTCGTAGTGAAATTTAATCATGAAGAGTTATATATCTCATGGGGCACCTCGCATTTAGGAATAGAACTACTGAAAGTTGCATATTACTAACTTAGATGACCATGGAATAGAAAAGTCCAAACAGGAGAGCTATTAGTATGTGCTCAGATGTGTAAATGCCTGATACATGAGGATTGTAAGAAAGGATACAGTGGAAAGGGAATACCTCATCTCAATTTAAAGATACTCAGTTAACCCTGGTGCTGCTGCATATCATTAAGCAGAGAGCTGAACCATATTCTTCAGGTGGGTGTTGTTAATGTTGCAAGGTAAGTTCCTGTTCTATAGATGGCTGGATAAAATGTGATGTCTAACATATGGTTTTTAATAATCTCAAAATATTCAGTACAGTTTATTGACATAGGGTGTACTGAACACCCACTGCTTTGTCAGGAAAAAATGATGGATTAAGGATGAGTACAACGGACAGTGGAAGATTACATCTAATCCTTTTATAACTGCTGTTTTGGTAGTGAAATAGATGTAAAGATATATGTATAATACTTCTGAAGCAGATTTTTCCTTTTAACAGACAATATTTTTTCATTATACTGGAAGTATAAGACAAAGTTTTATTAAAAAGGTGAGAATTCTCTTAGAAAGATATATATGCTACCCAGGACAAAACAAGGAGAACCATGGCAGTATGTAAGGCAATACTTTCTAGGAAGAGTACTTTAACTAAAATGCTGAATTGGTACAAATCATTTATGTGTAAGTATTGATCCACAGGAATTAATAGTTCTTATCAATGGAGTTACTTCTTTATGGATATTACTTTATTCAGTGACTTTAAGATGTGAGATCTTTGAATTCAACTCTATTTCAGTAGAGGACAGTGAGCCAAATCTTGCATCTGTTTGGGATGTTTTGAGAACATTATAAAATGTCCATGTAGCTGGTCTGATTCTCCTTCTGCAGAGAAGAATGGCTCCTGTTACTTCACTCTGTGAATATTTTGGGGATGACCAGTGAGCTCAGTAGGAAAAAGAGAACAAGGCTGTCTCATCTCTTAGCTAAGTAAAAACCTGACAGCCCCCATACACAGTGTCCATCATTCTTACTGCATAGTGAGAGAGACACATGTGGAATGTACCTTTTACATTCCAAATTTACCAAGGCTAAAGGAAGAATATTACATTCAGATTTGCAAAAGGCTCCTGAAATAGCTGCCAACTGTACCCTTAAGATTGCATTTCAGGACGTTCAGTGTTCTCTTCTTTGTTCCTTTGTTTTGAAAGTATTTTTTCCTCTTTCTATTGATCCTATTAAATCTATTAAATAAACTTTTGAGATTTGCAGTATACCCTGAAAGCATTATTCATACTTCTCTCCATCACAATTGTTACTTGAAATGTATTTTATTAACTTAAGTGTTTACACATAGTATATGTTAGTATATGAATTTACCATATGTGTGTTGTAGAATGAGAACGAGGTCCAAAAGAAATTAATAGATAATTGCAGTAGAGGAAAAAAAAACCAAAACAGAACAAAAAAACAAACCAAAACCAGACAGGATTTTTCAACATATGGTTTTGCTTCTGGTTAATTAGCAGTTTCTACTGCAAATTGAAAACAATGTGCTGTTTATGAGAACAAAAGAGTATAGTTTTAATGCTTTGCTGCTCATATAGGTTCATCTTTGAACAAAGAAAGCAAGCTAAAATTCTTATGGTCACAAGTGATTGGAAAGCTAATATTTTAGAAGTGTAAAACTGAATCTTAAACACAAAGTTCCTTTCAAGAAAAGTAGGAAATAGTGTAGATTAGAAAATTCAGAACAGTTTTTGATGGCCTGTTTGAGTCCCACACTGCTGATTAAATAAAATAAATGGGCTTTTTTTACTTGCATTCAGCCAGAGCCTTGTTCAGCCTCTCTTTGTAATGCCTTTCTGTCCGAATGCATGATCTTGAGCATAACTCAGGTTATCTTGGTGTGCTCGGCAGTTTCCTGTTTTGAAAGCTGTCCCTGTCAGTTTCCTGCCTGGGAGAGTGTCCCCTTCTTTGAGATTCCCAAATGCTTGAACACTGTGTGGCCTTCTAAGAAATCCTGTTGTTTGTGGTGCTGTCTGGTGTGGGGGAACTAGGGAGCCATCCTGTCCAAGTAATGGAACAGAACGAGATGATCTCTGAAAGTGTTGATGTCTAACAGTTTGAAAGCTCAGTGTTAGGGTTTGCTATGTGTCTGGTAGACCCTTCCTTGTTTACTGTAACAGCTCCCCATAGTTTGGGACAAGACTGGAAAACTGAAAGGGAAGTGTCTGTGCTAAGCCTTCCGATGGATTCAGATATGAGAAGACTTCACTAGTGTGGGCACAGCAAAGCATGACAGGGTGGATTTAGGTAGGCACCAGGAGAACATGCCACAACATGGCATGGGTGTTGCTGGAGCTAACAAACCTCAGTGCAAAGGGCACTGGAGAGCACAGGGCTCACACAACTTGGGCATGGCCAGTCTCCTCAGCACAGATCCACCACTGGGCTCTGAAAGCAGAGGCAGCAGTGTTGGGGTAATGCTGTGTTCTGAGCTAGTAAGTCTGTCAGGGTCCAGCAGACCTTATGAAGAGCCAGTGTGAGAGGGTAACTTCATGTGTTTCTTCATTTATCTGCAAACTAAATGGGCAGTCCACCACTAGCTAAGAGTTAACCAGTTCTGTTTTATAGAGTGCCAGGGATGAACATCACAACATAATGGGTAAGAAGTGCCAAAAAAACAAATGCCCTGACAGTTCATACTGATATGCTGAGCAACAGTTTTGCAGCCTCAGAGTTTATTTCTGTCATCTGTGCTTAATTTCCATGCTCTCCTCTTTGTTGGATTACAATCCAGGCTGAAGATATGGAACCTGTACCCTGCTGTTACCTTGGCAGCCCCTCAAATTTGTCAGTGAGAACATCCCAGGATTTCCAGCAAAATCTGTCATGCTGTGTGTACCCTTCCTTTCTCAGCACAGCTGCCAAACAGTTGTAAATGCCATATGTTGCTGTAAGCAGACAGGAAATGTAAAGTCCTAGGTTTGAAGTAAGAGCATTTTATCTTAAATTTAGGTGGTAGTCCAAAGCTTTTGTGTCAGATACATACTTTGGCAAGGGTAGATTAAAGCCCAAAATGTTACTTAGAGTTTGAATTGTTACTGGGTTTGGAACAAATCACACTGCTTTTGGTGTCCACCTTATGAATGCCTTAAATTTGTTTTAAAGGTCAGCCCTGTACAGGCAAAGTCTCTATAGTCTTTAAATCCCATTTATACTTTCAGGGTTTAGATGATTTGAATAGTATGTATGACACGCACTGTCCAGTGGTAAATTTAGTCTGTAATAAGGCAAAGTAAATTAAGCACTGTAAAATTATGAAAGTTAATTACTAAAATGTTGGACCTTCACACAGTTTTTGTTACTCCAGGATTACATTCAGATAACTTAACTCCCTATTTAAGTGTAAAAGCACTGTTCTAAAACAAAACATGCAGCATTCCCAGTAAGGTTGTGCCAATACTTTGTACAGTGGCATTAATGATTGTCACAGTGTCCTGGAAATATATTCCAATATCATAGTTCTGAATAGGTGTAAAAAGGCCTTTGTGGAATTGGACTTAATAGTTCTAAAATGAGGATTGCATAGGCTTTCTGTTGCTCAATTTACTGAAGTTTAAACCAACATGGAGCCCTTTTGCCTTTATTGACCTATTTATCCTTAATTGCCCCTGCAGGATAACATGACCTACTTCAGCCATCTGTAGTTAAGTCTAAATGAGTCCTCAAAGTTGTCTTTTTTCAGTCAGTCCTTCCAAAAGCAGCTCTGTGTGGCCTGAAGAAATTACACTGTGTTTTCCATTTAGAAAATTAGAACTCTTCCTTAAAACCCCTTATTTTACTTAATTTCACACACTTAGCAACAACTTTTTAAATTATATTTCTTTTACCTGCAAAAATGCATTAAGGTTGCTCTGATTTTAGTTCCTTGGTGGGATAAGGCTTGTGAAGTTCTGGACAGCTAGAACTAGATGATCTATAAGCTCTCTTCCAACCCAAGCCATTCTATGAAGTTACCATAAAAAAGATAATGAGTCCCACGGAAAGGAAATCAGTGCATGTGGTATAAGCAGATGTCCAGGCCCAGGCAGATGATGATGCCTGGACACTTTAGTTCTTATTTTTAACACTGGCTACATTCCCTCAGCTTCCCCCCACCCCCCTCAACAGCATAAGCTTTTTGGAGCAGAAAGAAGGTCAGCATATATAATGGAATGTAGCCAGTATTACTGTATTCTAGTCATTTGAGTTTATTTTAAGGAGGAATTGGCTTGAAAGTGGAAGAGAGACTGATTTGAGGACCTAAAGTAGCACAGGAGATAAAGAGGAACTATAGGGAACAATCAAGGAGGATATCTCTGCCACTGAACGGGGAGATAAAAGAGAAATGTGACTGTGTGTGCCATAAATTGGCGTAAATACCTGTGCTCTCTGTTTGGTTGAGGAACACAAGCAGTGCTTGAGACAGAAGTACCTCAAGTAATTGCATTTGGTTCGTATCTCACAATTTCAGGGGACCTGCTGCTGTGCAGGATAAAGACCTCTGGTTGCCTTTGGGACCAAGGCTGGAGAACAGCTCTCTTGTTTGTCTGTGAGTTGGCACTTGCCTCATCAACAGTACCTCTCCAATAATAGCTCATCTTCCTTACGGGTTCTTGATTGGGAGGCAGATGCAGTGAGCTCTTGTCACAGTTCTCTGGTGACTGAGGAATTTTCAGATCAGGCATAGGGATGCACAGAACCACTCGTGGCTTTCTGGGCTACAGTTGTTGTGAAGTTTGGATGAAAATTCCAACATTTTGAGTTATTAATAGCCCGTTAGACAAAGCCCTTTGAAGTTGCTTTCTCCTTATTATTTTTTCTCCCATTTATCTAGTTTTTAAGATCTCCTGTCACTGGCACAACATCATGTGTAATTATCTTACCTATGCTTATAAAGTTGCAAAGGCCATTTCCATGGTGTTGCTCTGCCAGGCTGTATGATTCTGCTCATTTCTTCTACCTCATGACCAAATTAACAACACTTGCCTATCACATTTTTATTTATGCCACCTCATAACCCAACATTGGTCTAAATTCTCCTTTACCTGCTTGCCAAGAGATTTTAAAATACAGTTTTGTCTATCTGATGGTTCCCCAAGCCTGAGAAAATTGCAATACAGTATTGAGTGTTTTCAGATATACCTGGGGCATGAAGTAATAACTGAGACCAAAAATAAGCATAATAGGATAGGAAAGAGGAAGTTTTTATCAGTGGTACACTGGGTAAGATTTAGGGGGAATTAGATGGAATGTGGAGAAATAAGAAAAAAAGGTGCATAGTGGAGGCAGGGAAACGCATCAGACTTCTTATCTGAACCTTGCCTAATGATGAAACTTTTACAGGTTCAGCTCCAACACAAAGACTCAGATTTTCTTAATTTTCTGTGCTACTTCATCTGTTTCTCTGAAGTGAAGGCAGTAACTGTCAAAACCAAAGCAAAGAGAGTCTAAATGCTGTGGGTTTTTTGAATGTGCATTTAAAAATACATCTATTCATAGAAGTTCAGTGTGGAATTAATTAGATTGTAGAATAGTATGCATGTTGTTTTATTCATAGTGATTTAGTTGTTCGGGGTTGTTGGGGGTTTTTTTTGCAGGGGTAGCAGTTTTTATATTCAAAATCAGTTTTGAAGCATAAGCATCAATGAGAAATGCTGCCTCCTTGCTTACAGGTTGTGCTCCTGCCGTGGAGTGTCTCAGTATCAGCTGTGTTGGGTGAAATGCAGCTGTTACTGCCAGGAGCTTGATAAGTAATTTTACTTGGCATTCAGTGATTTTATACAGACCACTAGAGGCTGCACTTGTATAACAGCATTTCTGACTATTATATTAAATTGTTCCTATATTTCTTCATGAATAATGGTCAGTCTTAGTTTGAGCTGGGTAGGTTTTTCCTTCCACAGTTAAAGTTCATTGAGCTGATTGTGAGAGAGGGCCCAATAATCAAATAAAATGAATTCTTATATAACAATAGCCTTTCGTGTTGAAACACAGTACAAGTGCTCACTAGTTAAACATAGTAAGGAGTAGATGGCAAGTTTTGTTCCGGACTCCAGAGATTTTGATGTGGAGAGATAGGTGCAATGCAGTGACTTCCACACCGCCAAGCACCAGCCTTAAATTCAGCACCTCAGGAAGCTTTAGGTGAGCCTGTTCCTTAGGTCTGCTCTGGATGGTTTTTCAATGAGATCAGAAATGATGGACATGTCCTTCCAGCTGTACTTCCTGCATTAACTGACTTACTCAGTGTTTTCAGCTGAAGAGATATAGGTTACAAAACTAAAGCCAGAATTATATTAATTGTATCTGAAACAATGCAGAAGTTTTTAATCGTTGCATTCACATTTTTGCCCCTGTGCAGTGCCATGTGGCAGAAATAGAGTGCACTCATAATTTCTGTTTTTTCTCATAGATGTTGCTGGAATAAGAACTGATACCTGATAGACCAGTTACACACCTCAACTGAAAGTAATTCTTGTAGGAATCTGAACTGTATCACAAATGAACGTCATCACAATGTGACAGGTCCGCTGTTGGAGTGGGAGCCAAAATGTCATGCCAGTTTGCTTTGGGGGCTCTGGAAGTCTGCTAGGTAGCCAAAGAGCTTTATCTGGATGTTAATAAATGCTATCCTTGTTAGGAACAACTCTGTACTCAGATTTGTTCAATGTTCTTTGACCTCAGTTAGTCATACATGTGTGGCAGAACTTGGCATCAAACTACTATTTTCTGTCTAACCAGTTAAATGCCATGACAGCAATATACAATTATATAACAACCATCTTTGGAAATATGATTTCATTCTATTTGCTTTTTTTGCAGATGGTTTTTTTGCCACTGATATCTCAATAACAATGAAAACTTCAGATTTTCTGTCATAAAAATAGTAAATATAATTTTAAAGTTTGCTAATTTAAGTAAGCATATTTAGTGGAAAGGTATTACTGTCCAACTTTTGGAATACTTCTAACTTGTCTTAGGTGTGTAATCACTTCGATTGTATATATTTTTATACATATCATATATGATACCTTGCAGATTCAGAATATCATTTGTAGTATTGGTGTTATAAAGCATTTTAACATTATTTTATTTGCCAGGCTATTCTTCAGTTAAATGCTTTCAAGTACTAATTTAAGTGCAGGTTTCTAGAAAACATGTAAGTAAGATCTGTAGTAGCAGCGGCATTACAAAGCAATATTCAGCTTAGATACTGTGTTAAAACCTAAAGCTCAAATGTCTGGTTTATAGTTCTTTTTCAGTTCCTGCTATCTCTAAATTGATTTAATCAGGCACCTTCTACAGTAAGGCTGGTATTATGGGCTATAAAAGCCTGAAATATCAGTGAAGTGTGATATATCATGTTATTTTGATCATTTACTCAAGAAAGCATGAGTCTGCTTTCTTCTCCTAAGAGACTGTGGTTTAAAATGTTAAGTCCTTAATTTTAGTTTTACTTTGGATCATGAGAAAGAAGCTACCATAAGATCAAAATTCTTCAAGACCAATTGAGTACAAGAACATTTTAATATTATTAAGTAGAATACCTCTTAAAATTAGGGGAACATGCCAAATATGATAATTTTTTTCTCTTTTAAAATACCCAGCTGGTGGATTTGTTTTGGAATGAAGTGGATAAATTGGCCAGCTCTGAAACAAAGAATTGTAAGAAAATGAAACTGCTCTAGGTCTTACTACTGTTTAGTGTCTAGGTTTTATTTAACGTTAAAGTTGAATTTTACCTTTTTTTTTTCTTTTCTTTGTCAAGTTCATAGTCCATTAAATTCTTCTTCCCTAGAAAAAACTGCATCCTCTAAGACTTAGCTAATTATCGATTAGAATAGTCTTGGTTATCCTGTGTAAGGGACAGAAGGAGGGCAGATGTGGAGCAAGGCTATGCCAGGTGAATTGTTCCTGCCCTTTTCCTTCATGGGAAACCAGCATAAAACCGGTTAAGTGAAATGTCACCACAGGGCTTAGCTGAATTTTTTTCTTTCATAGTTGCCATACTGGAGATTTTTTATCTTGATTTGTTAAAACCATTAATATCACATTCTTCACCATATTATCGGACTGTCTTCTCTAGCTTATAAAGGCCACTAAAGAGGTTGCTCTTCTCTACTTTCATTCATTGCCAGAGCATTAGTGGTATAATTTTTTAATGTGGGAAACACTGATGATTAAGAAACTTCTTGTCTCCCCTTCACTCCCCAGGAAATCATTCCTAGCAGCAACAGGAGAGATGGAAAAGTGATCTTTGAAGCAGCTCAGGTTCAGTCAGTTGAAGTGTCTGAAAATATAGGATGCAAAGTTTCTCATGGGAAACAACAACCTCAGTTGAGAAGTGTCTGGTTTCCAATGTTCCTAAGCAAAGTAACAGAGAATTCTGTTTGTAATTACTCTAGCTTGTTTGCTGATGACTGAATATAGAATGACTTCTGACTTCAAAGAATGATATCTGCTGGAAGCATTTTTATCACTGGGGGCATGATGGGAGTGCTTGATGTTCAGTGTTTGGTACCTCTGTGCTCAGGCTACTGGACTGTCTCCTTGTATATGCCAAACCTGTTTGAGCTCCAGCTTGTCTTTTTCTGCACTACATACAACTCTACTTTTGAAATTAATTTTTTTTTTTTTTTTTAAGAGCTGGTCCACACAAACCTTGTGGCATGCCCAAGCATAAACCTAACTGCTGTGTGGACAGAGTGGGTAATACCATTCCTAAGGTGATCTGCCACCATGTCTTGTATGTTTGCCCTTTTGTGGTGCAATAGTATGACCGGTGATGAGTGGATGAACCAATTCCAAGTCCTTCCTACATAGGCTTACAGTTGCATGCCAAAAAAGATCAGGATTTGTGAGCCGCCCAAGACCACCCATCCCTTGAAACAGTGTGTACATGTCACTGATGCACACTGATGGTCAGTGACAAGCTGCAGTGGGTGAGAAAGCTTTAAAAATGGGTGGTACCAGGGTTCTGCCGCAGACATTGCCTTGGTGCTCTGCTCAATGCAGTAATTCTTCATGGAATGTTACTGAAGTCCTACTATGAAAATAGCTGTTCAGCCATTGAAAGAAAGAATTTCTAGTCCATTTGTATGTACAGGCAGAGGTAGTTGAGGTAGGGAACAATCCTGAGTGTAATGTAAGCCAACTGTTTAATAATAAAGCTTTAAGACTGAAATTCAGTTTTAGAAAACAGGAATTATGTAAGCGAAAGTGCTGTACAGAATTTCAAACATGCAAAGGTTTGATATTTTCAAGTCTCTGGCATGAACCCCAACATTTGCTTTGTTCCATTTGTATAGAGATCAATGTATGCAGACAGTTTTCATACAGCAGTGTAGAAGCACACTTATTTGTGTAGTAGTTGTCACCACCCATACCTTGGAGAAATGCAAGGAACTTTCACATGGTATTTATGTAATTGCTTCCACATACCCCAGAGGGAAGTTTTATTCCACAGTCCTATGTACTATAAGCTTTCCCACCCTTTCCCCCAGGTGTATGAGCTCATACGTCTTGCAAACAAGTCAAAGAGGGGGGTGTCCCCATAATCTAAAGCTGAGAAGTCACTAAGTGGAAAATTCAGTTCCTGCTCTACAGTGGAAAACTTGGTACTTGTTGGGCAGGTACTTCAACCTCACTGTCATCTCCTCCACATGGTTTTACATTGGCTTCCCAGGACAGAGGGGACTGAGTAGAAAATCTACCCTCTGATGCATTTTCTCCTGTCCTCTGGGGCCCTGCTCCCCTTCCCCCACTCTACCTTTTTGACCTGGCCTTTGTGAGTTTGCTGGACACATTTCTTGCAGAGCAAGAATGGTTTCTCTGCCTGTCTAAAAACGTTCTGTTCTTTGTTCTGCTGAATAAATAGAAGAACAGTGCTTACCCCATGACGTTTCAGTTTTAGTGGGGGGTTTTATGTTGGTTGTTTTGGGGTTTTTTTTGGTTTTTTGTTGCATGTGTTAGGAGGGAAACAAAGGAAGGAAATACTAAATTTTAATTACAAGCTTATATAAATTATGTTTCAGAAAGTACACCGGATACAAGTTAATACATTAATGACAACAGAGACTGTAAGGGAAATGTTAAGAAACCTTAATGCACAGGTGCTTCTGTTAAAGTTTTCTGCTGTTTCTCACTGTTAGGGTTGGTTTGCAGTCATTTACAACTCTGGCAAATTTTCTTTCCATTTGTGAGGTCCCACCTGAGTTTTTGGTGTAAAGTTCAGCCAGAATAGCTGAGTGGTTCCTAAGATGTCAGGTAACAAATCTGCCCTGCTTTTCAAACATTAAAACAACTTTGTTTGAGAAGCTCAAGTGTCTCCTTCCTTTGGTCAAGGACTCAGACTTGGCACTTAGAAGAATGATGGCCTTTGTGTCAAGGAAGTACCTTGAGAAAAATCTGCCTAACTCCCAGGCCACAGATGCTCAGTAGCTACCCAAGCCTGTTGTCGAAAATGTCCTGCTTCATCCTGTGGCTGAACAGGGGCTTCTCTGTGGTTGCAGGATGAGCTGCTCCAAAGCCAGGTCTGACTACCAGTAAAGCTGTTGGGTGGAATGTGAGTATCGCCTGTTGACAAGCAGGCAGTGCAGGCAAACTGCCTGACTCCAGAGGCAGGACCACAGCTGACCAAATTGTTCACCCAAGGGAAGATACTGGAAGATTGAGTGGGACACAGGGAACGGGAAACTCAGATTGGAGGATGAAGGGACTGCAATATTCAGGAAGGAGTGGGGTGAGAACTGATTAGATCATTTGACCTGACAGTATTTAAAAAAAAAAAAATAAAAATAAAAATTACTTTTTTAACTGTTCTTGGGTCAAGGCAGCAAGGAATTAGAATGGTTGAAGGGATGAATGGGAGAGACAAATGTGGTTGGTGGTGACAAGTTTATTGGAGAGTGATACAGGGGTATCAGAAGATGTGGGCTAAGCTGATGGGTACAGTGCAAATGGAGCAAGGCTTGATGAGCAGGACAGGCTGTGCCCATCAGAGCATGCTTCTACTACTGGACTGTTTGAGCTCCAGCTTATCTTTTTCTGCACTATATACAACTATATAGTTGTATATAGAATCAGTATATTTTGAGATTAATTTTTTCTTTTTTTAAGAAGTGGTCCACACAAACCTTGTGGCATGCCCAAGCATAAACCTAACTGCTGTGTGGACAGGGTGGGTAATACCATTCCTAAGGTGATCTGCCACCATGTCTTGTATGTTTGCCCTTTTGTGGTGCAATAGTATGACCGGTGATGAGTGGATGAACCAATTCCAAGTCCTTCCTACATAGGCTTACAGTTGCATGCCAAAAAAGATCAAGACCTCTCTGCTCTTGCTGAGGCACAGAGCAGAGACTAGAATGCATTCCTCTCATCCACATCGGGGGAAGGGAGAAATCAGTATTGGGATAAAATGTAATAAATTTGGCTTAGGGGAAGAGGGACAACTGGCACTCACAGTTAAATCAGGAGCCAAAGCAAAAGTTGAATATGTGCTTGTTACCAGAGCACCATTCATCCTATGCCCTAAAAGAACAAGAGGGGTTTGCAAACTGTCCCATAACTCCATATGCAGGTATGTGTGTGGCAGCAAAGAGAGGTCAGTAGAGCAAGGGAGGGTGCATTGGCAAACAGACCTGTTTTGAATATTTGCTTTTCTTGAATACGTGACTTTGTTGTCTTGATAATGTTCTCAACTTTGTTGTACACAATGTCTTAGTTTGGTTTGTTGCTTCCTGCCTACAACTTGCTGGAACTGGATCCCAGTTTCCATAGCCAGGCCTTTGCAACAAGACACTGTTGTCAAGATGACAAATATTTTTCCCACCTTGATCTGTTTGGAACAGAGCATTTACATTTTTTTTAGCGGTCTATATTAATGGAGTGTTAACGGTTTGAAGTCAGGTGCTCAAGACTTTGCTGCTGGTGGGGAATCCTGTCTTTTATGTTTGAGCCTGGAAAGGAGTCCCATACTGATTCATGCAACCACACAACATATTTGATCCAGTGGAAAAAGAAGGTTGGCTAAAGACATCTTTTGGGCTATCTTAGAGATGCGCTTTCCTTTGTCAATTCTTCCATTTAAGTAAGCCTTGTCTTTTTATTTTTCTAGGATAATGATATTAAGTTCTACTTATTGCCCAGTGTTGAGGCAGGTGATTAACTGTGTGGAGCTGCCATCTAGATTGTCCCTGGGATCCCACCTGAGTTGATCCTGTCCTCCTGGACAGAAATCTGATTGGTGCTCTATCAGAGGCTTTCATTTTATTCATGTTTCACAGAAATGTCAGTAGTTTCTTAAAATATGATACAGATGTTGCATTTTGGTACTCTGAGATTACGCTTCCTCTGAGGAACTATGGAGAAATTTCAGGGCTCCTAAGAACTTCTACTTAGCAGAGAAAATAGCTCTTTAAGAGTCTTAATACACTCCAAAACCCACATGAACTCCTATGGGAACAGCTGTAGCATCTTTTTAACTCCATTCATCCACATTAAGGCTGTGTACCCAGGGGGTTTGTTTTGCTACGTGATTATTGTGGAAAACGATTGCTATTTTAATTTTATTTTGCTCAGTCACTAAAGGTTAAAATGGTGGGAACTTTAAATGGGAACAGGAAGATGCTAAAATCAATCTGGATCTCTCTCCTCCTTTCGCTCTTTAAATGAAGATAAATAAGAGGGGAAGCTTTAGTAAATCATGGAAATTTACTGTAGTGGGAAGCATATTGCTAATATAAAGCCCTGTTTGTCTACAAGGGTTGTTCAGGCTTAAAAGACAAGTGCTCAGATGTTGTTTATCAGTGTTGTCCTAACCCAGAGGCAAGAGTTAAGTAATGTGTGCTGAATGTGGGCAGTGAGGGTTGTTTCTAATATTCTGCAATGTTTAAAGGACTGCTTAGCTTCTTCCTGTGTATTTTTAATGACTATTCATGTTTCCCCTAAATATTTTGTTTGTAAATTCGAGAGATACTGCATTTTGTAAAAGAGAGGAAATAGACTGTGAGTCATGTTTAAATTTGTCATTTTGAGGAATAGCTTAGGATGACACATCTGGGTACCCGTGTTCTTCATCCTCTTAAACATCCTCTTATCATTATGCTCCTGACATAATCTTATAAAGCAAAGCCGGTGTTTCCATGATTCAGCAATCTTGAATAAGGAATCCCAACATTCTGTTGTGCTGATTTTTATATTGCCTTTTAACATATTGCCATAACAAATAGATGCACAATGTTTCTAAGAGTCACTCCATGCAGACAGCAGGCCTTGTAATAAATTATTATCAGGACTAAAAATATAGCACATACAGTAAAAAATTACCAAATACGTGAAGAAACAATAAATCTGAGCCTGTCTGCCTTGTATTTGCCTGCTGTTTCCATTTTGATTGCGATTGGCTGGCAAGGGCTGCTGCTGGCATTGCACAATTGGCTTAGATGGGGAATTACAAAACAGGAGCATATCCCTTGATCAGGACTCGGTAGCACATGCAGCTGAGCACAGGCAAAAAAGAAAGGTCAGCCGTACACAACGATTTGAGCAGAATCTCTCCCACAGATGTTTCCATTCCAGAGAAGCGCATCTGATCTCACTGTTCTCGTCTGTGACTTGGGGTTTTTAAATGCCGTAAGGTTTTCTTGTTTCAGTGAATGTAAAAACGCACCTAGGAAGAAGTTTGCAACCTGGAAGCATATGAGAATTTCAGATGCATGGAGCAATATCATGGAATGATAGAAGGACCTGTGTTTATAAGGAGTTTTAAATATCAGTGAGGAGGAAGACAATTCAAACAGAAGGTTAAAAGCAGATGCGAAAGAAAAACAACTTTATTTTGATCCTGAAATTATACTGAAAACAGCATGAGGAAGGGATTATATCAGCACCAAAACAGTGGAGAATCGAAGGGGTTTATTTTCTCTGAAATAATCCCTGTACAAGAAATGTAAAAACTATCTTTCATGAGAAAGAATTCATTATTTGAATACATTTTGAAACTCTGTGAAGCTCATATGGAACTGCAGCATCTTTGCAATGGTGTATAACATATCTTTATTTAATGAAGATTCTGCATAAAAAGGTCAAGCTACTTTTTTTTAAAGGAATTTTTTGACTGCTTTTCTGAGTGAGAGAACCGGGAGTTACATTGGTATTTTCAACTAAACTTTCCCTTTTTCTCCTTTCTTCCTTCAAACTTAGTTTACGAGATGCTGGAATTGGATTTATTCTTGTCATAGATCGCAGACAGGACAAATGGACCTCTGTGAAAGCTTCCATACTGCGGATAGCCGTGAGTACTGTTTAAAATTAACTCCTTAGAAAGAGTTTTCTGTGTTGAACCTTCCTCTTACAAGTGGAAAACCAGCAAGTTTTTGTTGTTTTTTTTTTTATTCAACAAAATGTCAGCTAATAAATGATACAAAAAGTAACCAGTAGTTTTTTTGTATCCTGGCTGACTGGACCGAGCATCATGCATCTATAATGTGCTTTTAATGCACTCTGCAACTCAGTACATCTTCCTAAGTATGCACTTGGAGAGCATGTGTGTGTATGAGTTTGAATGTGTGCAGTGTGCAGCTCTCCCAGATGGGAACTAATATTTGCATGGACATCCCATCTGTCCCATAGAGCTTTGGGTCCACTTCTCACTATTCAAGTGAGCTTCCCTTTTAGGAAGAGATGAGGGTGAGAGTCCTGGTTAAGTTTACCACTTGTGAAAGGAATTCATATGTAAAAACCGATCTTGTAATATTTGGTTTAAAACAAGGGTTAATTGTAAGCACAAAAATCTCATGTGCCCTCTATGATCAATCAACAGCACATGCTGTTAACTTGCAGTCTCCCTTTTAATTAATGCTTTAAAAATCTGAAAAATAAGCTTATTAGAGGCTTTTTTTTTTAACAGAACTAGGAAAGGACAGATTCGTGTTTATCATGTGCTTATCCTACTTTTGGTTTACTTTTTTAGTTTTTATTTGTTTGGTTGGCTGGTTGTTTTTTTTTTCTTGTTATCCTTGCTTGAATTGTTAGTATCAATAATCTTTCCAGTAAAGGCTGAAAAACAGAGCTGTAAGCATCTTTTCTTTAATATTTAATTGCTGAAAAATGTTGACTCTGTAAGATAAAAGTCAAATCAAAACAGTAAGTGTTTGTGTAGCCTCATTATGGCCAAAGAACTTTTTTCTGTATTATAAGTTGAAAGGTATTTCTTTAAAGGTAATACATTACTCCCACTATATGACATATTGTTAATTACTAAATAATGATATAATATCCCCAAATATTATATCATAATACACAAATTATATCAAATGTACAAATTTTTACACAATAAGTATGTTAGGAATGTTACAATATTGCAAATACACTAAGTATTAGCAAAATTTTCTTTTGCAGCTCACATTGAAATTTTGAGATACAGCAATGAGTAGATTCCAGTAGTGAAAACTGAGGGCAGCATAATTTGAGATGATTAAAGAAAAAAGACTATATCTCAGGAGGTTTTGAATCTCTTTTAAAATTCAGTGCTGTAGTTTCTCTTCAAGGACAGATAAGCATTGCACAGATGATGGTCGTTTTATTTGCATAATTGGGGTTGTAAGGGTCAAGGAGAACTACAGACACATTGCTTAGAGCCATAATGACAACATTTATGAAAACATTCCTCCAGTGTGTGTTATTTTGCTTAGAAGCACTGTTTGCAGAACCTGAGTAACTATTCCCCATTATAAGGGCTATGTCGTTTTCGTGATGGTGTTGGTGCCTAAGGGATTTGCCCAGAGAAGGGTGTTAAGTGCAGGGAACACTGCAGGTTTCAGTACTGTTGATGATGAAGTATTTTGCTTTTTCCATCTTTCCTCATTCTTCTGTGAGGTTTATTTAAAAGAGAAATTATGCTTCCTAGCTGAAGTCTCGTCTCTTAGAGGCATGATATTTTTTTATATTTGCTTCTCTTTTTGAACAGCAACAGCGTTGGCTTTGAATTGCATCCATTGGTGTATGTAGCAGTCCTCCTATTGGGCTTCAGTAATAGTCACATCAACCCTGAACACTGGAAAATTTTATCTTCCTATTTCAAAAGAAGATATAGTAAAAATTGTTTTTGTCCATCATTTCTTTACTATAGGATTTGCAATAAATAAAATTTAATACATTTCAGCTGTCTGTTCCTTAAAAAAAAAAACAAAACCACAGCCAAATATACAAGACATGTATTTTGCACCAAAGTCATGAGGTCCTATTGATGGAAAAATATTTTTTTTTTTCCCTAATATCCAATCTAAACCTACCTCCTTTCAGTTTGAAGCCATTCCCCCTTGTCTTATCCCTCCCTGCTCTTGAAAAAAGTGCCTCTTTTTTTTTTTTTTTTTTTTTGATTGCTAAAGCTTATTGTTGTGTGTTAGGACAAATGTCTCATGTTATTTGAGAAAAGAGTTTTGGCTGTTGTGTTATTTGTTGTAGTTTCTACAGTGTCCTTTCTGCCATCTTTCCTGATTCTTCTCTTATCATCCCAAGGAAGTTGACCCTCTTGATTTGTGAAATCAGAAATGCCAGCATTGAGTGTTGTGGATGGAGCATCTGCCAGTCAGTAGTACTCTGACAGCTGTAGGAAGTACATTTGTAAGCACTGAGCAGTGATGAATTGAACTGTATTTCATCAAGATACTTAAAGGTTGCTGTAGTCAAGCCGAGGTGAAGCCGATTGTGAAGCCAAGGTAAACCTATTTTTGCAGACATAGTGGAAGGTCAGTGACTGCACTGCTTGCCCAGGATGACTGCTGCTCAAGCACATGTAGTGACAGTGGGACTGAAAGCACAGCCAGAGGCACTGGGCTGAAAGATGACCTCTCTTTTCCTGGGATGTGACAGAGACTGTGGCAAGAACATGTCCAAGTGTGGAGGCTTTGCTTCTGATATATTTTACTTGATGAAGTTGCAATGGGTAGGTGCCCCAGGAGGTTGTCCATAACCAGTGCAAGACTGCAAACTCTGTGGCTTAAGAGACACTGCAAACAACATTTTATTTTTTTATTTTCCCCTTGATTTAGCTAAAGTGAACTTATTAGCCTAGGAAGAATCTGGCCTACTAGGGTGGTCAGGGTGAGAGGTGGAGTTCTGGTAGAGATTCCAAAAGCCAAGTTTCATGTTGTTTCACGTGCAGTCCTGATATTATTTATTCAATCTGCAGTTGTAGAAGCAACGCTCTGTACTAATCATTGTGTTCTAGGGTTTCACACTGCTCTCTTCAGAGTTCCAGTGTATTTTCTTAATAAAATGAAAGCTAATCCTTACATTGTCTGTTGTTCTGTCTCTTGTCTTCCTCCATTCTGAGGGAAAGGTTGAAGTGTGAACTCATACTTTTAGGCAAACAAAAAACTGCACTCAACATCATTAAAAGTTTTACCATAGCCATCCATCAGCCTCATATTGAAGGTCCAGAGAAAATAAACTTCCTTAAACTTGATGCTTAAGGAATAACATACATCTGGGCAACTGCTCTTAAGGAAGCAGTTGGTATGGAGGTCACTTGGGTGGTAGTGAGGAATTTTTATCCAGTGACAAAACTTTGCAGCCATTTCTAAGTGTGTCAAGAGATGGGTTTTGTCCAACCTCCTGGAGAAGAACTTTGCTTTGTGATTTGCCACCTTTAACTAAGGATGCATTGCATGCAGATTTCATAACTTCTGTTTTGGACTGCATTGTCCAGAGCTTTTCTCAGCTGTTTGTGAATCAAAATGCAATCACTGTAACAGAGGCTTAGCCCAACAGTTGCTTTGAAGATGGGCCAAGACTGTAGCTGGTAGGAAGAGACTAAAAGCCAATGGAGAGACTAGAGTGTTTAGGTTGGACTTGATCTTGGAGGTCTTTTCCAACCTAATGGATTCTGTGATTTTGTAATACAAGCCTAAACTTTACAGGAGTGAGGCAGTCCCATTTTTGGGCTGTCTGGAGTCTTATCATTGATTTGACATCCAAGGTGGGAAACTTCCTTCAGCCTCTGGTCATGTTTCTCATTTTGCTTGGATTCAAAACAAGAACTTGACAGTGTGATAAAGCTAGATCAGTATTTGTATTAATTTTGTGGCTATTGTTATGAATGAGTCCAGTAAATGATAAATGAAAAACTTATCTTGAGATTAGTATGGTTTTGTCTTACTGCTTTGGATGTTTTGAGCCTATTACAGGTGCAGGTACTTTTGCAGTTATCCTTGTATAGTCAACCATTTTTCCTTTTTATTACATTTTTTTCCTAATATGTAAAAAGAGAGAAGTGAGTCACTTAAGCTCTGAAAACAGTATCATAACATCACAAGCTTTAAACACGGCTCTAATGCAAAACAGTTCAGTGCTTTTAAAACTAGATTTCAAACTGCTGCTTTTATGAGTTGATTTAATTCAAGGTTCTTTCCTGACAAGAAGTCTGTGTAAGAGACTTCATTATAGCCAGGAATAAAGAGTATTTATTAGCTCCTTTATATACAAAAGTGTTTTGGAAAGAAGTGCGCTGTGGCTTATGGCATACTAGTGAGTGCAGAAGGAAAAACACCATCACAGAGTTTTGTAATGTGGGTATATTGAAGCTGGTCATAAAATGAAAATTAGTGTTGTTCCAAGTAGTTTGAGACAGAACTGCTAAAACTGAGTCAAGCATTAGCTCTTTAGTGGCTCACATGGTTCTGATATTTCTGAAAATTGGGTTAACTTCAGGGTCAGTATGGGTGGTGGTACAAACAGCCTCTGTCAATAATATACTGTGAAGAAATGTGATAGTTAGGATGATATGCAACTACCTTGTGTTCCAGAGGAGGCCACGAAAATGATCAGAGGTCTGGAGCACCTCTTGTATTAGAACAGGCTGAGAGAACTGGGGTTGTTCAAGCTGGAGAAGAGAAGGCTCCGGGAAGACCTCATTGCAGCCTTTTATTACTTAAAGGGGGCTTATGAAAAAGAGGGGGAGTGATTTTTTTACACAGGCAGATAGTGATAGAACAAGAGGGAGTGGTTTTAAACTGAATGAGTAGAGACTTAAGTTACAAGTTAGGAAGACATTCTTTACTGTGATATTAGTGAGGTATTGGAACAGGTTGCCCAGAGAAGCTGTGGATGTTAATCTAGTAAAGAAAGACACTTTGAGAGGAAAAAAAAACAACCAGTTTTCAAGTGCACAAGCCTTTCTTCAAGTCACAGTGAAGTTCACTGACCTTCACTGACCTCAGTGAAACAGTCCTTGAAGGCACTTTATTTGATGGCACTACTAAACATACATGACCATTTTTTGGTGCTTAACATTTGGCACAGCATTATTGAGGAGTCATTGTTTGCTCTGTCTGCTTAGCATACAATGGCTTCAAACAAATATGCTGCTGGACTGGAACAGCAGTTTTTTTGTTTTGTTTTGTTCTCGTGTTCAGCGTGACATTGACTGGTCAATGAAGTTCACAGGCATTTAAGGAGTATCTCTTACATCATAGTATTGTCTCTTCAAGTCACCAGGGCTTTAGAAAGAAGAAAGTGTTAGTAAAAATAGTAGCATTTGGACAGTGCAGATACACCTAGAGGGTGGTTGGGCACTGGAACAGGCTCCCCAGGGAATTGGTCACAGCACTAAGCCTGACAGAGTTCAAGAAGTGTTTGAATTATGCTCTCAGGCACATGGTGTGACTCCTGGGGATGGTCCTGTGCAGGCCTAAGAGTTGGACTTGATGATCCTTGTGGGTCCCTTCCAACTCAGCATATTCTGTGATTCTGTGAACCTTTGATAAACTGCAAATGCTGTTGGCACAGGTTCAACATTATTTGCTGTAGTAATCCTCCCTTTTTTTTGTTTGTTTCACAAAGATCAATTTGAAGATTTGACTCCTAGCAACAAAAAGCAGAGGAGGTGTAATTTTCTAAGACCTGAGGGTTTTTTGAAGGGAGAAAAACCCAAACCAAACTAAATAGGAGGTAGACTAGTGGAGACAAGATGCTGTTGTAGACAAAGTTAGAGTAATCTAGAATTTGAACTTCTTCAGAGAGAAAGGGAAATTTTGACAAGCCTCAAGTGGGAATTCAAGTGATACAAGACTACTGACTTCAACATCATCATTTTGGGTAGACACACAGAGATGGACAATAATTGTAATGTGTATTCTCTGTCTGTTTTCTTTGTCATGCAATCAAACTCTATTTCATAAGAGCTAATACAAAGTTCAGAAAAAATTACCATTACATTGCTTTTTGGTATTACTGTTTGCTTCAGTAATAGCCTAAATATTATAGAATCACGGAATAACAGCTTGGGTTGAGAGGGACCTTGAAAAACCACTTGGCCCAACCTTTCATGGGGAAAGGGAGCCTTGATGAGATTATCTAGATGCAACCCTGTGCAGTTGCATCTTCAAAACCTCCAATGATAAGGATTCTACCACGTCCCTGGGGAGTTTGTTCCAGCGAATGATCGTTTTCACTGTAAAAAGGAATATGTATTTCTTATATGGAGATGAAGCCTTTCCCAGTACAACTTGTATCCATTGGCTCTTGTCCTTTCCACATGGCTTGTGGTGAAGAGGGAGCCTCTGTCCTCTGTGTAGCTACCCTTTAAGTAGCAGCTGCAATGCTGCAATGAGGTGCCCCCTGACTCATCTCCAGGGGGAAGAGTCCTGGTTCCTTCAGCCTTTCTTCACTGGGCAGATTCTCCAGCCCTTGGATCACCTTCACAGTTCTCCTCTGGACTCTCTCCAGTCTGTCTTGAGTTGTGGGTACCACAACTGGACACTCCAGGTGTGGCTGGACAAGTGCTGAGTAGAGTGCGATGATCACGTCTCTGTCTCTGCCGGTCACAGCCCTGCGGATGCAGCCTGGGATCCGATTTGCCGTGTCTGCCACAGTGGCACACTGCTGACTCCTGCTCAGCTTGTTGTCCACCAGCAGCCCCAGGTCCCATTCAGCACATTTCCTCTGAAATTCTCAAGTAAAAATCTAGGCTACAGTCACAATGTGTAAAAGTGAGAATTTAAAATTAGACTGAAGAAATTTATTACTCATACAGGTACCTTAAATTTCCTTTTACTGCTTGGAGTCTTTTTGTTTCATAATTTTATGCTGTTATGTGTTTCTAATGTATCTTCCCAACTTGAGGCTAGCAGGCTGGGCATTTCCCAGCACTCTGAGTGACGCTAAAGGTGTTGCAAATATTTGCTGCCATAGACATAGTATGTCGGGAAGTCATGTGGTGGGGTGGATACCTCACAAGACGGCACCTTATTTTTTTTCAAAATGTGTTATCTAAAAGATATTACTTATTGGAGCTTTTTCTTCTGAGATTTTGGCATTGCCATTGAATAAACTTTACATTTTGGAAGTTAGAGGTGAAAAGTAACAGCTCACTCGGACTCTGAACGCTGCTGTTACAGGCCCAAAATAAATTAACATGTCGGTCAAGTGTGTGAAATAAATAAACTAAACATCTGTCATTCTAAAAAGATTACTGAGGAGATTTAATTAAAAAATCTTTTTTCTGTTCTTGTAATATCTTTTAGTATGAGTGAAATAATTTTCTTAAATAAATTTGCAATTGTCCCTTCAGAAAAAAAATGGTAAAAAAGGATCATCTTTTCTTTTTCTTCTGAATACAGTGATTAATTTTCTATAAAAAGTTTTTCTTCTGATAACTGTGGGTTAGTTAGCCTACTAATTTCACTAGTTAGTAACTAGTTTTTGTGAACAGGGTACTTTTTTAATGAACTTTACAGTTCAAGCATGAGGAGCTACTGAGGGCACTCAGAATTACCTGGATTCTGTTCCCAGCCCTCAGACTTCTTTGGGAGTGAGCTACTATGCTTTCTAGAAAATTTGGACTTCACTGAAATGGAGACAGATTGAGAAGCTCAAACCTTTAAGGTTACCTAATCGAATTGAAACCTTTGTTTTATACTGAATATCTGGGGAAACACAATGAATCTGTGAAATTTTCCAGAAAAGTTTTGAACTACTTTTCCCTTTAAAAGTTTATCATTTGCAATGATAAGTACCTGGAACCCTTGGAAATTTCAAAATTAGTTTTAAGCCACTCATCAACCTTCCAGATGCTAACAGTTCCACTAGGCATGGAAACAGCATAGCATAACAGCTCCTTCAGTCAGTGGGGCTTTTTTTGTTGGCTTTTTTATTTTTCCTTCAGTGACTCAGTTTGCTAGAAATGTGAAATAATTTCTAACAGTATAATGAAGAAAATTGCATACATAATCATTATAATGATAATTTCTTTAGTAAGTCTCAGTGCCTCCCTACAGTAGAAATACTGAATAGAGGAGAACACTTGCATGTTTTCAAGAATGGCTAAATGCCAAATATGCACGCCTCTGCCATAGCAGAGGTTGATTTTTAGTAAATTAATGCTATTTTTTTTGCTTCTCCTGTGTTTTCCTTCTATCACTTGTAGAACTGGGGAAGATCCATCTGACTACTAGTGGGAAGATGATGAAAAAAACACAGCTGTTATGCTTGATTTTTATTTTTGTCTGCAAAATTAAAGCTTACTTCTAAGCTACTGCCTGAGAAATTCACTCTCTGTGGCAATAAGTTGTGTAGGCAACTGGCAACGTAGCATATGCACAAATTAGAAATATGTTGTTAGGTGTTCAGACAATAACAGAGGTTTCTCTTGGCACCTTCTATTAAAGAGAAGATAAAGTAAGTACCCATGAAAGTACTGCTGTTAAAAAAATACTAAGCCACTGCTGTTCGTTTCATTAGCCTCCTTGGGTAGGTTGTGATCTTAGCTGAAGAGCAGTACAAGCCAGCCCTGAAAAAAAATTGATTCCTAGAGAATAGGTCCCTGTTCCCGAAGACAAGTAAATGTCTTTTGAATGAAGCTCTTTGTACTAGTCATGTAACTATATGATTGGTCACCCCATTATGAGAGGCCTTTGATACAGTTGGTTCGTGGTTTATCAGGGGCTTCTCCTTGCTCAAAAATATTTTCTGGAGCTGAGACACAGAAAATAACAGACTAAACTTACTTTACAGGCTTCTTTCCCAGGAAACCTGCAACTGGTCCTTGTTCTGCGCCCAACAGGATTTTTTCATCGAGCTCTCTCGGATATTGCTTTCAAATTCGGCAAAGATGAGTTTAAAATGAAAGTACCTGTAAGTAATTCTGTGTTTTCACTTTACTACCAGGAATCTGTAAAAGTACTTAATGTAGCCAGTAAGGACCAAAAATACCCACCAAAAAGCCTCATTTAAAGGCAGTTCTAGCAATTTTAGCTAATTCATGATGGTTTACTCTTGAAAGAATATATGAATTTTGAGGCAGACGCATTTCCCATGGTTTCTGTCATTTGAGCAAACATACAATGGATGCTTGTTGTTTTATTGCCAGTAAACCCACTGATTGTACTTTTGTTTGCAAAGCTACAGCATTTATATTTTAAAATAAACTTTGAAACTATGAGCTAATGATACAAAAGTTATCTGCTTATCAGATGTAAATTTCAAGGCTGAAAGACAGTTTTTAAGTACTTTTCCTCTGTCTTTCACTTAGGGTGGGGAATCAGTCCTTACATGCCAAATCCATGTAGACACTGTTGTTCTCTCATGGAGACCCAGGATAACAAAGAAAAATTAGGAAGAAATGTATGTTGCTCTTAGAAAATAACCAAGTATGGTTTATCAAGATTAAAACAATTTATGTTGTATAAACCATAAGCCTTTTTTCTAGTATGCATGGTGCTCATGTTTCTATTCAGTTACTTACATTTACATCAACTTCAACTGAAACAACCGTTAAGTTTGTTTTTCTATACCCAAAGTAAATAGTTCCATCACTTACTTCTGTATTCAGTGACTGAAGGATGGGGCTTAGAATCCTTAACAAGGGACTTGTCACCACTGATCACGTTCACTTTTTTCTCTCCTTCTGCAGATCATAATGCTGGGCTCAGTATCAGAACTGCAGGGTTACATTGATAAGACACAATTAACAGAAGATCTTGGTGGCACCCTGGATTACTGCCATAACAGATGGCTGTCCCGTCGCACTGTAAGTCTTAGGTTTTGGTTTAACCTTTCAGTTTAATGAACCCTTCTGTTTTATACCCTGTCATTTATAAAACAGATTCCAAGTGATGCAAGCTGACTTGCTCAGAGTGAGAAGATGTTCCCAATGGTACTTAGTCATCTTAGAGAAATAATATGAGTAATAACTTGGGAGTGGTTTTCTGAACACTTGGAGCAAAGGAACTACAGTGTATTATTGTGTTGAGGTTTATTGGTTTTGCTAGAAGAAGGGAAAAGCTCAAGTTGTCAAATAACTCCAGATTATAAAAATATGAAGAAGATACACCTATTACAAGCCTAAGAAAAATATACAATTAAGGAATTAATGGTGACGGTATCTGTTGCTTGCAAAATTATACTTTGACCATTTTTCAGTCTTCTGTTTTCATCTGTTTGGGTTTGTTTTGAGAGTTATATTTTGTGTGTATGTGTTTGTTTGTGCATATGTGTGTGATGAGCTCAAAACATCTTTAATGCTTTTTATTCCAAAAGGCTATAGAAGGTTTTGCCCAAAAGGTTAAGCAAACAGCTCAGATTCTTCAGTCCTTTGGGACTGAGCTGGCTGAAACTGAACTACCAAATGATGTGCAATCCACCAGCTCCCTTCTTGCAACACACACAGAAAAAAAGGACAAAATGAAGGTATGTAATTTCTGTAAAGATGCTGTCTTATAGTTAAACTGTGTTTTAAGTTATAGCTAGCAACATAAATGGAAAATATGGGACATGTTAATAGAAAGTAACAATGTCAACCACTGAAATCTTGTTGAACTTACTTGATTTGATGTTAAAAATCCTTTTTGCATTCAAAAATGACATTTCTTGAGGCTAAGTTTATCTATGTACAAATGCATAATGATTTGTATGTGAAACAGTAATTTCTTTGTAAGTATGGTGTGTTTAATTTGTACTTTTGTTTGCAACAGGAAATTTGATTGTATTTGCATGCACATGAAAATATATGGCCTTTTGAAGCACGAACAAATGTTCTTTCAAATAGGCTTAAATGAAAACTATTTGATGGTTTCAAAATTGTCCATCTAAAATTTTTTAGATATTTGTAGCCTAAGGCGACACTAGAAGGCTGTCCACTGTGAAAATTCAACTCAGTTACACTGGGATCTTAAGACGGTAACCATAGAAAAAGCTGACATTTATCATTTACTGTCTGTTGTCAAACACTACTTTTAATCAAACTGTGTTTGCTCTATTGCTGTTAAAATCCTTCTTCCAGTTTGGTGCCTTATGAATTCTGCTTGAAAAAACAACACCACACAACTACAGCTCGTGGGGGTTTTGTTTTGTTTTGTAGGAGGACATCAGGGTAGCAGTAGAACAGGGAGATGATATCCTCGGAAGTATTACCAAACCAGTTACTGAGAATCCTGAATACAAACTGAATCAAGATCAGCTAGACAATCAAACAACGGTAGAAAGGTGAGAGGTGTGAAATACTGAACATGCTGCTTTTCTGGGATTTTTTGACCCCTCCCCAGCTCTTTTGCTTAGTTCCATATGCATGCTTTGCAAATAAGCAAATGTTGCAATGTGAACGTTATAAAATGTTTCAGAAACAACTTATCTTTTGTCAGATCTGTCCTGAGCAAAGTAATCCACTACTAGGTCACTTGGCTGTAAGGAAATGGGGTTGGAGTTCTGGTACCAACGAAACAACACTGGGTTTTTTTCTCTTTTGTCATATTTGGACTATATAGTTGAACAGCTCTACCTTATTTTAAAGAACATCAATGCTTTGTTTAGAGACTAAAGGAAATTTTGCTGCTGTAGGGAAGACAGGAGGGGAGGATGGAAGTAATATATCCATTATTTTCAGTAGATTTGTCCATTTTCATCAGGTCCTTTTGAAGTGTGAGGGTTTGGGGGTTTTTTTTTCCTTTAAACCTGATATTTATCAACGTTGTTAGTAGCCTTTAAAGGGCTACTAGGGAGTACACCACCTTTGAGGAATCTATGCACCAGTTTCCTATACGCTTCCTTTGGTCAGTAATAGACGTTGTTTTCCTTTGCTTGCCGCCTGTCACACCCCCCCGACACACACCTTAAATTACTACCAGGTTTTTAGACATTATATCACCATAGGACAGATGTAAATTTTCAGAAAGCTATGAAAGCATAGCTCATTTCCCTCAGGCAGTATTCTGCATTCTTTTTTTATCTGTCATTCTGTGTTTCTGTTACACTCAGGCTGACTTTTCTTTCCAAATAACTGTCCATTACAATCCACAAAGCTTGGCAGAATTCAGTTTTTTTGGTCACTGTTGCTATCAGCTATCCAAGGACAATGGGGGCGGGGGTTGCTAATTTATCCGTAACATTCCTATTCAGTACAATATCTGACGGAAGCGGGAACAAACTCTGCATGTGTCCCTGCCTTTTTTCTAATCAGTTTTAACTTTTAAATTCAGAGTTTGTTTCTGTGCTACTGAAGACAAAAGCTCATTAAAATTCTGATGTGTAGCCTTCCCTGGATGTAGGCTAAGTACAGCAAAGTTCACTGTAAAAAGTCCATAGGTTATCATACTGTCAAATGCAATATTAGAAGTTAAGTTAAAAAGTAAAAGTATATAGAAATATAACTGAAGAAGGCTTTTTTCATTGTGGTACTGCTGTACGCTTGCCTGTGATATTTAAGTAGTAACTCTGCTTGGAAGAGAAGGAGCAATGGCCTTCAGGTTTATTGTGAGCTTTGCTTCAAGGAATGAAATGTAAGGGCAGCTGGCTGGTCACAGCAGTACAAATTTTTACTTTAATTTTTCCTTACAGCCTAAGGCTTGGGTTCCTCTGGGTCCTAGCCCACACACATTTGCATGTTTTATTTATGTGTGTTAGACCCAACTCCCTTTGCCCCCAGGCCAGAACTGAGGTGCTTCAAGTCACACTTGCCCATTTTTCACAACTTAATGTTTGTGTTGGGTTTCGGTTTTACATCAGTTGTTGTTCTAGGAAACGATTCTGTGCAATACTAAAATGTTTCCTGTATCCAGTTTATTTGATCTGGAAAATATTGCTTTGGGGAGACTGTTTGTTTACTGTGGAAGATTGCATTGTCCCTTGAAGGTTGTACCCATCATTCTTACAGTGGGGATTTTTTGTGTTTTGTTTTGGTTTTTGTCCTTTTTTTATTTTAAGACTGTTGGCTCAATTACATGAAACGGAAACTGCCTTTGATGAGTTTTGGATTAAGCATCAGCAAAAACTTGAGCAGTGTCTGCGCCTTCGGAATTTTGAACAGAATTTCAGAGAGGTGAGAACTTCTTGGTGGCAGTCAATATTTGATAATATAGAAATGATAGAAGAAAATACTTCTTCTTGTTTTTGCAGTTCTTGTGTGTGTTTGAAAGCTTTCTCCAACCTTTTTCTTGTACTTGTCCTTACTTGACATACTGCTATCTTTACTACTTTGAATTCTTGCCTATAGAGACATAACACCTTTCCTTCTGCAGTCTTTTTTCCATGCACCCAGCAGGGTATAAGTGTTCAAAAACCCCTTTGAAACCTGTTCTGTACCATAGAAGTATGAAATGCTGCTGCAATGCTTTTATCTTGCCAATAGGCCCTTTTGTGGAACCAAGACTCAACTAAACCTTCTGGCTGAAATTTTATAAAAACTGTCTCCAACACTGTGGGTGGGAATTTGCAACCACACTGTTAGAAGCTGGGTGGAGGCTGGAGACTGAACTACAGTTTTTACAGCCAGTTTCTGATCTCACGTTGTTTAACTCACATGCTTGATGGCATCTACAGTCCCTTTATGCTGGTGTAGCTGATCTCAGAGCACAGCCACTGTGTCTTCATGAGAGCAACACTCAGAAACCCTGTTGCAAGTGTGCGTCTGTCTGTCTCTTGACCAATTGCTAGGGTGGGGACCTCTGCCTCATGTTTTGCTGGGGGCATTAATTTTTGCTTTGTATCATTGTCATCTGGTAAAAGCAAGATCATAAATGTTTCCTGAGTTCCATTAGTTTTCCGGCATTTTTTTTCAGTACCAGGAAACAGGATTACTTCAATGCCTTTTCTTTGTATTTGTTTTCATTTAGAACTGGGGGTAAAGGTAGGCTGACAAAAAAAGTGATTTGTCTCTGTGCCCCAGTAACTGCATAATTTGAGTCACCTGACTGCAAATAGTTGCTCTCAGCTATTTAACTGATGGGTCTGCAGAGAGGTGCAACCCTTTTCATTCATACATAGCTGTGTCTCATTTCAGGTCAAAGCAGCTTTGGATATTGTGTCTGAGAGACTATCTGCTTTCACAGATGTGGGAAACAGCAGATCACATGTGGAACATATTTTGAAAGATCTTGCCAACTTTGAAGAAAAATCATGTGTAAGAACTCTACAAGTCTCCTTAATTTCTACTATGACAAAGCATGTGCAGAAGGGAATGGTATTTGGTTATTGAGTATGTCTTATGAGCAGAGCTTAAGCTGACAACAGGGCAGAATCAGTGTCTCAAGTAACGTGCAGAAGGAATTTGGAGTAATGTCTTTAGCTATTAGAGCTGAGACTACATCTGAGACTAATTGTAGGACATCCCTCAATGAAGAGCAGAGTAACCAGTTGCAAAGTGTGATTGCTTCACTGAAGAATTGCATAAGTTGTCTCCATAGCCAAGTTTTGCACTTAGTGATCAAGGGGCCACTTCAATTCCTATTAAAGCCACTTGTTTCCTTAAATCTTAGAAATTAGAAAGCTGTGTATTGAATGTACAGTATGTTAAAAGATGGCCAACAGAAACATGCACTCTGAACAATGTAGAAAGGGAACCTTTTTCTGATCTGTGCTTCACAGTGAAATATACTGCTCTCTAGGTGAGGTCGTTGTTCTCAAGGCTGAGATAGATATTTTTAAATTTGTGTTCAGATTGCTGCTGTACCCCAGATTGCATACATATACACACAGGATGCTGCTGAATAAGGCATAGGAAGACAATAGTGTTTACTTACAGGGAGGAATATGATTAAACGTATTAATGTTTCTGAAGTACTCTGGTACAGAAAGGAAGAAGGCATAAAAGTTCTTGGGCATCTGGAAAAACAGGAAATCACTTTAATTTCTTAATCAAGGCACCTGTTAACTAAAGATGTATTCTTTATCAGCATGAGTATTTTACTGCATAAAAATAATATTGAAATTTTTTTCACTGATCTTGATACAAGGAAAGATTTACCTAAATCAGTGCTTGCTTTCTTAGGAAACTGTAGCAAAAGCCAGACTGCTAGCCTCAGAGGGTGATGCTTTTATTCAAAGCAATCATTATGCTGTGGACTCCATTATTCCAAAATGCACTGAACTTCATCATCTCTGTGATGCCTTCACTACTGAGACAGAACGGAGGAGGAATCATCTTAACAAATCTCTGGAACTGCATGACTTACTAGAGAAGGTAAATTTTGAATGGAACAGTTGAATCTCATTTTGTTTGCTGAAACCTCAGTCAACCAGTTGTCATAATGGTAGGTAGTATTATCTTCATGTGTTGGAAATTTCATCCTTAAGTAGCTGAATACATCATAAGTAGAGGTATGAGGTGTTTTAGGCCTCTTAGTGTTTGATGCTGACACTGGTGCATTCTGAGCCTGTTCTCTTCTCTGTTTCTAGTCTATGAAGTGGTGTGATGAAGGAATTTATCTGCTGGCTTCACAGCCAGTAGACAAGTGTCAGTCTCAGGATGGTGCAGAATCGGCATTACAGGAGATTGAGAAATTCCTGGATACTGGTACTGGCAATAAAATCAAGGAGTTGAATAAAATTTACAGAGAGTATGCACATATCCTCAATGAGGACTTAAAGGTACCAAAAGACGTTTATGTGTATCTGTGTGTCCATTTGTTTATTTTAGAATTGCTCTCTTGTACTGCCATGTATAAAGCTAAATAATCGGTACTAGGAGTTATACCTGAGAACTGTAAAGCCTACCCATTTCCTTACCTATGTCTTGTCATATCTTTGGATGAGCATTAAGGATTTCAATGTCTTTTAATAACTGCTTCAGTTTTTTCAGACAGTAGGATTGCTTTTAAAGAAAAAATTCTCCTGAGTATTTGAAGTATCTTTTTTTTTAATGTAGCAAAACCATGATACTTTCTGTCCTTGATATTTGCACACTTCTGCTTTGTAACTGCTGTTAGTTTTTTGGTGTTTTTGTTAAGAACTTGAGAACATATCCCTTTTCCTCTTGATTGATCTCTTCATGTAACAGAACCTTTAGACACTGTCAAAAAAACTTTTCCTTTTTTTAAACTGAAAACCTGAATCCCAGATTTCTCTATAATAAGCACACAAAATACTTTATGAAGTGATGTTCCAGTTTTTAAATGTACTAAATGACAGTAAATTATGCCTTGTTAGGAGAGAAGAATTAGGGTAATATTTCCATACATGGTATAAAAGTAATTGCAATTTCAAATCAATATGAGCTAAATGTCAATATAACTTGTTGATAGGTCTCTGACAGGAATTTAAAAATTTTAATAAATTATTTAAATTATTATCTTAAGTTATTTTTTATTTCTATGGCAATGGTAGGATCACGTGCAAAAGGTTTTCCAGAAGCAAGAAAGTATGGAAGAAATGTTTCAAAAGAGACAAATAAGTCTTAAGAAACTGGCAGCTAAGCAGACACGTCCTGTTCAGCCTGTTGCACCAAGACCAGAAGCATTTGTAAAATCTCCTTGTACCTCTCCAGGTAAGTAACTGTATTAACCTTTAATTTTTTTGTGCTATGCTGAGAAACTTAAAGAAACTTTCAGCCATAATTTGTGTTTGCACAAACATCTGTGTCAGATCTGATCAAGTTTTAATTGCTGTTTGATTCTGGTTTACCTGCTTAGGTCTTCAAAGAGAATACGTACCCAACTCAGAAAGCAGTGCACTTCGGAGGGTAAACTACAGAAGAGGAAAGGTAATTTTTTTTTCCTTTGTTTTTTTCATGTATGTACTGCTTGAGAAAGTCATAATACAATGGAATATTCAGGAACTCTCAAGAAGGATGAGGCAATTCCACTGGAAGAGGGATGGTGTTGTCCCTATAGAAGTAACTCTGGTGAAACAGTCACATGGTTTAAATAGAGGCTGCTTTGTTGCTGGGCTGAGTATGAGGGAAGGTAAAGTAAATAGTTGCCGATATTAGGAAAAATGTTAAGGGCAGCAAAATATAAAATCTATGAACAGGAAACATTTATTATTTGCCAGTAGCAATTGACTACTCTTAAAACTGGTGAAGTGAAGAGGTAGTTCTCATTGGCTCCAAGACAGCTTCACCTGAACTAATATGTTGCCATTCCCAAGTGGAGATGGTCTTCCTGCCCTGCCTCCAGCAAGGAAAGTAACCTGATGGCAGAAACAGAAACAAATAGTTTCGCACTGGGTTAGAGAGTTGAGTCAACTCAGCGAAGGTTCAGCAAAAGGCAATGCAAGGAGAAAAGCAGGACCACATGACCAGGACAGACAACATTTGGAGAACAGGGTTAGTTCAAGGTGGGGTTGAAAGCAGAGCCTCTTTCTTTTTTTTCAGCAAGCCACAGTTAAGTTTAGCCATTACAGTAGGAGTTTTAAGAGTGAATCTCTGTGTCAAGAACTAGAAAGTTAGCACAGTACCTTATTTTTAGCTTGGAAAACAGACTAAGGCCGGTGTTGCCTACAAGATTATGCTGATGCTTTGATGTTGTCTTCCTGGAAAAGGGACTTTGAACCACCATGTTTTCGAAACTGGCCTCTCATGGAGAACTTCTTGTGTCCAAATGTTGTGTGCTTCAAGATCTTCAGGATGACTTGGATTTTTTTTTGCGGCGTTCTTGCAAATTGCCTTAATTTTTAATGGTTTACAGTCTTTCCAGTGAAAAGGCATACTAGTAGACCTGAGCACAAAGCTCTGTATTTTAAAGCATTTTCCCCCCATTTGTGATGCCATGATTATTTTTTTTTCATTGTTTATTTGTTTCTTTCTTTAGAGTGAAATGACTGACCTGCATCAAAGCAGAGGAGGATCTACAATGGATGATGAAGAAAACCTAGCTGTGTTACGACAGTAAGTATATTTTGATAAGCAAAAAAACATGCTTTTTTTCTGATTTGGTTTCAGCAAAGCCTGAGTTTGGCTAAGGATTTGATAAGACATTTCTCTGGAAGTGTCTTTGATAAGATGCTTCTTTGAAATAAGCCTCAGTGCTTTTTGAAATGCATTGGCTCTGCTCTGTACACAAAGGAAGATATTTCAATCTGTCTGCAGCATTATTTATAGTTTGTGTAGTACTAGACTCTACCTTTGCTGCAGAGAGGTGATGCTATGGCAGGATAACGACATATTTTCATTTCAGAGATGACATAGTTTTGAGTAATAAGCCTCCTGTAAATCTATTGGAGGTTTTGGTCTCCATGCTTCAAGACTGTCTTTTTGTTGGACTCTTTTTAGTCCCTGTTTTGATAAATGTTACCAAAAATCATTTATATAAAAACTGAACAGCATCGCTTTTATTAAAGAAATAACTTGGTAGCTGCAATGCATATAGCAGATCTTGCATTTTCACCTCTAAACTGGCTACTTATATGATCTTTTCACTGTTCCAACCTTGTGTTACAACATACAGAATCACAAAGGAAGGGAGCTGGGGGAATGTATGTTGCTTGACTGTTAGGGAAATTAAAGCAGTGTTGAGATATTTGAAGTGTGCCCTAAATGCCTCTAATTTAAAATCACCAGTGTAGTTTTAAGTCCGTATTTGATAATCCTTTGCAGCTCTAACTCCAGCTTCCCGTGATACTTATGAACACAGCGTAACCAGAGTTTGTATGTACAGTGATAAAAGGCTTCACAGCTTCAATTTAGTTACTACAACACTTCAACTATTAGATTTGACTTTTTGTCTGTTTAAACACATTTTCAAAAAATTTAAAATGTTTTAAAAAATACATATCTCTCAATAAAGATATATCAACTGCTGACAGACATATCCATGAAACATCACATTTTCCATTACCTGGAAATTGTTCTTTTATTGTCTAAAGTAAAGTAGAAACACAGACAAAGTTAATGTTGCCTCATTACTTCGCATGAGTGAATAGGCCCACCTTAATTGTCATTCTTTGTCCACAGGCATGTAATTAATGAACTTATTGAGACTGAACGAGCATATGTGGAAGAACTTCTCTGTGTTCTTGAGGTAAAGATTAAATTCACTGTGGCTTCTGGTGAATCTACTTGTCTTTTCCATTTCATGGATGCTCTTATGTTTTCCTCACCACTGTAAAGCCTCTGTTTGTCCTGTCAAGCAGTATGATCATTGTATCTCTCCTTTCTCATCATATTTTCATAGAGGCAGCAATGCGTAATTTTTTTCTAGAAATATTCATACAACTAGATTTTTTTTGAGCAGAAAATAAGATATGACCTAGTATTTAGGTGGGACATAGTGAGATCTGTAATGGTCATTGATTCCTGCAAAAATTCTTTCCAGAATCTTGGGTCAGCTTCAGGAAGGTCATGTGTCACACAAGAATGTGAATCTACATCGAGAGAATCTTGTGTCAGAGGAGAAAATTTGTTTCTTGCATCCCTCTTTGCATGTCTTTGTCGTCTTCCACGTCTTGGGTACAACTGTGGGAACAGAATGCCTTTTCGTAATATCCTCGTTTGAAATCATCAAGGAAGCAAAGGTGCTGCTTTTGCTCCACACTTAAGGAGGCACAATTGCAGTACTGCAGAGTTGCTTGCACAATTGCACTGCGCTATTCTGTTGTTCCTCAAGTTTAAGTCTTCAGATATGGATGTGTTGTATTTTCTTGTAATCCAATTTGACTGTAGGGGATGATGAAGTTGTAGATAACTAGGGTTGAACTATTTTAATCAGGATGAATTGGAATTGAGCCAAGTGAGTACGCTTAGTGTCCATACCAATGTTAAGCTCCTAGATAGGAGCTGTCTTAAGTTATTGGCCAGGATTGATAATTTCTGAGTACATACCTTCAGGTAAGGGTACTGTATGAGAGTTTTGGACTCTTGTCCTGGTTTTGCTAGTTTGTGCCCGGCTTCCTATAGCATTTATGTCCTGTGCCCAGTCCAAATGCTAGAAGTATTGATTACACTAGGACGGTTTGACACATGGTAATAAGGCAAGATGGGTCTGGAGTGGACCTGAATAATAGTTTTATTCTCTGCTTTTGTATGCAATGCCATCTGTACAGTTCTAGTCCATAAAATCAAGAACTTGAATAATTGGAGGATTTTTGGTCCTTATTGCTGCTGCTGGAGGGTTTTTGCAGAATCTTTCTATTCCCATAGTATTACTCTTGTTTTCCATAGAGTATAGTGCAACCCTTGTCTTGCTGTCTTGATTTTCTGCCAGAGTGATAGACTCTTCAGTTCTCTGACCATGCCAGGCACACTTCTCTGTGACTCCTTGCTGTTTGGGATTCCTCTCTCTTGAAATTGGGTTATTGGGGCTGCCAGCAGTAATTCTGGATCAATATGTGCTGAGGTATGGTTCAATGGCAGTCTTCCAGCTTTCAAGTAATTCTTGTTATTAATCCATAGTTCTGGCTGTTCACCCAGTTTCTTTGTTTCTCCTATTCTAATAGTCTTTCCATTTTTCATGTAAAATAACCTGATACTCCTTTGTAGGGGCAGTGTCTCTTCTTATTGTCATGTTTATTTGCCATGCATCTTCTGTCTGCCTAGGATTCTAATAGAAAAAAAAGCAAGGTAGTTCCCAAGATTGATTATTGGGAAACTGCTATCACTACTTTTATGCAAGTTTGGTCGTTTTTCTTTTATTAATAACCACAATCATCCCACTTTAGTCTGTGAAATTCAGTAATTTTTACTGGGAAAAAATACCGGACTAGTCTGATTTTAGATATTGAATTCTGCACTTTTTTTTGTTTACTTTGATGCTTTTAGAACAGCTTTCAAATACATTTCCTTACCTGTGTCTTGTCATATCTTTGAATGAGCATTAAGGATTTTAGAGTCTTTTAATAAGAAAGACTAAGCAAAACCTTTTATATTCTTTAAGTAAGATTAAATAATCTCTGTGGCTGCATAAAGTAGCTTGCTCTCTCCTTAAAACACAACTACTGTATAAGTAGTAAAACATGAAGGTTTTGTATTAAATTTTAAAAATGAGTACTACATCAACCTAAGGTGGAAAAAAATTGACAAAAGTTTTTTGTCCACACTTTGAAATTGAACCACACTTTGAATTGGACCACACTTTGAAATTGAAATTCCTAATTGTAGGTGCACTTTTGCTTATCCTTTCTTTTAATTTGTCAGTTTGTTATAATTTGGTGTAGTTTATTATAATCAATGTGACTAATGTAATGATCACCATGTGTTTAAAAAAATTAAAAAAACAAACGAAAACCAAACCACAAGAGTACATTTCTAAATGTACTTACATTAAGAAATCTGCTTTTAATGGAAGTACTGGAGCATTCTTGCACTTTTCTGGTTGATTGGGTGGGGATGTTTTGGTGGGGGTTGGGGGTGGGTGGGAGTGTTTTGGGTTTTTTTGGTGTTTTGAGAGAACGCTGATTAGTGACCTCGAGACCAGAGGAGAACACAGTCTTGGGCTAAAGCCACCTTTGTACTCTTGTCCTTATCTGTGCCAGATAAACAGATGTGTGCTTATATGACAAATGGAAGATGTTAGAATCTAAAGTTATGACTTTTGGTACCAAAGCTAATGGAAGTGCTTTGAAGGTAGAATTTGTAGCTCAATGATTTCTGTTACCTGCAGAGATAACCACAGTCAGCTTATTCCTTCATACAAACGGCTGAGACAGGCATGAAGGTTTGTGTGTGGACTGGAATTGTGGCTTTAAACTCAGATGTGTAAAGCCTTAACAGGAAGAGTATGAACTATAGTTTGTAAGCAGTATGGGAATACAGAGCCTTTCCTTGGTGAAAATGATTGCGAAATTTTTCATCCTTGCTTAACTAGAATCGCAGGAATTATTAAAGTGTCTTTCTAAAAACTGTGTGTGTATCTGACTGGGCTGATGGAAAAACAGATTTTGTATGTTTCTTTTGTGATTAATACTGAGCTCTTTCTTCGCTATCAGGCTGAAGGCAGACTGCCATGTCAGAGAGGGGAGTACTGCAAGTAAAGGGAGAAAATCATTGTACCTCTCTCCTGTGTTGCAGGGTTATGCTGCAGAGATGGACAACCCCTTAATGGCTCATCTCATTTCACCAGAACTCCAAAATAAGAAGGATATCTTGTTTGGGAATATGGAAGAAATTTATCACTTTCACAACAGGTGGGGATTTGCATTCAGATCTAAAAATAGCTTTTCCATAAGATTCTTTACTTTTTAAACTTTTTACATTGCTAAAAGAGCCCTACTGAGTTCTACTTGTCTGTCTGCTCATCAACATTTGTATTACATAGAAGAGGTAAAGCAAAATATCTATAAAAGATGAGTGAAGCTGTGTGAAACTGCATATTTGCAGTACAGAGGTAAAATTTTGCATTGCTTCCTGAAGCAAGTTATTTGGATCTGCAAGCTAATTAAAGTAAGGTTTCTTTAGGTTTCTTTTAGTTGTTTGTGATTTTTGCTGTGAAAAGTAAATTACTATCCTAAACCACAGATTCTCAACTCTTAAGGGGTTGTCCCAACTCTTACATCTGGTTGAGGCTGATTAATTTTATATATCTATAGATGTATAAAATTAATATATATTTTTATACATTAAAAATATGTATGGAGTGACCTCTGAAGTTTGAGTCCTTGCTGCTAGAGAGGTATTTCTTCACAGGCTAATATTTAAATTGATAGTAAAGATAAATTGATTTTCAAGAGAAGTTAAGCATATTAAATAGTTGTTTCTTTTTCAGGCAAAACTAGAATGGAAGGTTTAACCACTGATTTTTTTTTGGGGGGGGTGGGGGTTTTTTCTAGATTTGGGAACATGGGATTTGGTTGGTTTGTGGTATTTGGAAGGAAAGCCCAAACACCTTGAACTGTATAAATCCTACTGCTGAATACATAAGGCAGGGAAACAAAATCCTCCTTCCCTCTCCAGTCTGATATTTTATTTCAGTTGTAGCAATAGTAAACTAAAAGAAATTGGTCAGAATGTTTGGTTTAATTTGCTATGCCTTTTAAAGTACATAATCTAGGAGAATTTTGTTTAGTTTCGTAGTACAGAATTACAGCTGTTTCCAAAAGTTTAGAAAACAGATTGCAAGAGTGTGAACATTTATGATAACTTTTTTCAACGTGTGCTCTAAGAAAATCTTCTTCCTCATAGAATATTCTTGAGAGAATTAGAAAACTATGTAGAATACCCAGAACTAGTAGGACGGTGCTTTCTGGATCAGGTACGTGTGTCATCTTTCACTGGCACTTTGTTCATAAGCCTCTCTAGGACTGTAATGTATGAGTGTGATTTTCATGTAGTAATTACCACCACATCCCTTTTATTTGTCCTGAGCATGTAATAGGTTGAGAATGTAGATGTTAACTGAGAGGTGGGGATACTTTCCCCTGTGCAGGGTAATTAATTTTGTTAGAAAAAGCTACCATCTCGTTAAAAGAAAACTGCTTTTTTAAGGTGGCAGTTAGGAAAGCATGAAGAGGAGTCATGCACTGCATTGTTTCACAATAAATGGTTTGTTTACTTGGTTAGATTTCTTTATTGGATTGTTGTTATTGTTCTTTCCTGTTTTCTTTAAAGAGTACACCTCAACAGAGTAAGTCCAAAATACAGAAAAATATAAAAATATAGAAATTTATGACAAAATTAAACTTTTTTAATCTGGGATTTATTAAAACATGAGTCTCACCTAAAGTATACTACAGGCTAAATATAAATGTGTTTATGGAAATCAATCTCCTGGTTTTGTTATCTATTGATGCTCTAAAGCCCCTGAGTGGAGCCATCCCTCCTCCTTCTATTTACTGGCATCCATGGAGATGCAGTTTCCTAAAACAGAGGGACAGAGGTACTTACTTCTGTATCTGCTGATTTCCTACCTGGTCTTTCATTTACAGCTAAAGTTACTATGGCATTTTCAACAGTATTTATTTCCTTTTCCATTCAACAAGTGCTGAAGTCATGCTATTTAGGTGCCAAAATGATAAGGGGAAACAAATTGCTTGATCTACCTTAGCGTGACTCCCAGTGAAAAACACATTCCTGAAATGAAAATGAAGAAAAAGGACAAAGTCTTTTTAAAAAGTTGCACAGAGGGACTCATGGTTGGGCATTTATAAAAATATTTTTCATATTGTAATAGAAATATATTTGTAAAAACAATATTTACTTCTTTGTAAGATGTTTAACATTCAACTGAAGCAAAAAAAATAATGGGAACATTTTATTCTGTTGTTCCAAGTACCAAAATAGGAACCATTACAAAATTGGTGATTTTGCAATTCCTTGAGGCAACTCAAGCAAAAAACAATGAGTCAATTTTTGTTGGTGGTGGTTTTTTCATAACATTAGTGATTATGAAAAAAAAACTTATGAACTTTGTCTGTTAAAGTCACAAGAATTTATTAACTTTTTTCTTGTCTCCCCAATTCCAGATGGAAGACTTCCAGATTTATGAAAAATACTGTCAAAATAAACCTCGATCTGAAAGTTTGTGGAGGCAGTTTTCAGATTCCGTATTCTTTCAGGTATGCTTGCTTGAATCCCTAAAATAACAGTGGTTTTGGTTTTGTTGGGGTCTGGGTTTTTTGTTTGGTTTATTTTTACTTAATCATCTCAAGAACAAATAACACAAATATTGATTAGTGTCCTGATGAAATTCAACACTGATTACAGGAATGTCAAAGGAAACTTGATCACAAACTCAGTTTGGACTCATACTTACTGAAACCCGTTCAAAGAATAACCAAATATCAACTCTTGCTAAAGGTATGTGTTACTGAACTATAATGCTAAGTGTGTTTTGTGCGTTTGTATTTTTAAATGCTGCTTCTCTCAGCCTGCTGGAGAGAAACCTAAAAGTTAGTGAGTGGATATATAAATGGAAACAGATAAATCCCAGTCCATCAGCTTTCAACACGGTTATTTTTTCTTTTAGTCAAAAAGCTGCTAGTAAGCAGATGTTACACAGAGACACCTTGTGTAACTACTTTTGCTCATAGATTTCTGCTGAAGAGAAGAATGAAAAGTTGATGAGGGGAATCAGAAGGACCAAGAAACCTTTGCAACAAAGAAAAGAATATCTGAAGTACTTATTACTATTTAGTCATAATCACCCCAGTATTTGGGAGGGGCTTGCTTTACTGGGTTCTAGGAAATGCACTTGACAGACAGCACTTATGAAGGATTCTGTTGTCATTCACATTAACATGCTATACTGAGCAAAATGAGAGCAATATAATATCATACATTTATTCAAATTAGTGTATAATGTTTTGCCATGTTTGAAGTAAGAACTATTTCTCACACAGACACATATTTCAATGGTTGTATTTAACAGTAGCTTAAAAAATTTACCTCAGGCCACATTTACTCTTGAGTTAAAACTGAGCTGTTAGCAGCTTTTAAAGAATTAATTACATTTAAGCTTGTGTAAAGAGAGGAGTTCCCAAATTGAGTTAAAATTTGAACATTCCTAGTTGTTGCTGTTTCCAAAGCTAAGTGTGTTGGCATTCCCTTCTGCTCAGGAAATGCTGAAGTATAGTAAGAACTGTGAAGGTGCTGAAGATCTTCAGGAAGCACTAACTTCTATACTGGGCATTCTTAAAGCAGTTAATGATTCTATGCACCAGATAGCCATTACAGGTTACGATGTGAGTAGCAGTATTTTTACTTACTTTTTAATTTCTTTTCATTTCTTTCTTAGATGTATGTAAAGCATACCCTATACTGTGTACTAATAAATAATGAGAATAATATTTTACAAAAGGTGCCTGTAAACTGAATAGTGTAATGAAAATAATGGAAAATGGATCTCTCTATACTCTTCTGAAGTTTTCTTGCTATGAATAATATTTTGCTGTATCTACCCAAGTTTTTTTCTTTGATTTGCTTGACACTGAGTTAGAAACTGAAAACTGTCTTGAAGAGTCTGGTTTAGGCTACTGCCAAATGGAAGTCACTAATAAGTTTTTATATCTATGTGTAAAAATACACCCAAAACTTCCAATTACAAAAGATAACAAAAGCCAAAAGACTATATAAGCATCTTTGGAGCAGAGTTTGGGCAAAAAAACCAAACAAGCAAATATGTGTGTTGTGCTTTCCCCCTCTCTATGTGTAGTTCTCTGTATCTCTGCTACTGGTACTCTTGACTGTAAAATTCTACCTGAACAGCATTGACCAGTGCAAATTACTTGTAAAAATCCAACTCTAACTTTATTACATTTCCAAATCCAACATAAACACTGATGTGAGAGATTACTTGGAATGACAGACTTGTAAAGACCTGTTCAGAATATGTGTTTTGGTTCAATGTTCTCTCTTTGTAGTTATACATATCACTTCTTTTGTTCCAGGGAAACTTGAATGAGCTGGGCAAGCTTTTAATGCAGGGATCCTTCAATGTCTGGACTGATCATAAAAAGGGTCATGCGAAGGTGAAAGATTTGGCACGTTTCAAGCCAATGCAGCGTCACCTCTTCCTCCACGAGAAAGCAGTGCTGTTCTGTAAAAAGCGAGAAGAAAATGGAGAGGGATATGAGAAAGCACCTTCTTACAGCTACAAACACTCCTTAAATGTAAGATGCCAAACAGTCCAGCAAGGTCAAGGTACTGGGGGCTTAGCCTGCAGTAGTACAACATTCTAGCTTTTTCTCTGCAAAGCTGTGTTGCAGCATTGCACTGAGAACTTCACTCTTTCAGGTCTGTGTTGTTTTGTGTTGCTGTTTCTTAAATGGCATTTTTTGAGAAAATCCAAATGGTAATAGGTCAGCTGAATGGCAGTTGCATTAATCACACAGAAAATGTAGAGCAGCGTAGTATAAAATAGATGTATGAGTCCATGGCCTGGGTTTTAAGAGATATCTTACGAGTCAGTCTCAAAGTAATGTACCTAAACCTTTCTTTCCTCCAAGATAGCCAGCACTAAAGTACTAAATCTCTTGTGTACAACATGCAGATGATATATTATTCATTTCTTTGAGCAAGAAGCCAAATGTGGTTTTCCTTTTCAGAAATAGGGTACCATAGAATGCTAGTATCCACCTGCTTCTGTTCTTACTGTAATTACAATGTGGTAAGTGAGCTTCTGTACTCTTTGCTTCCAGATGGCTGCAGTTGGAATAACAGAAAATGTCAAAGGTGATGCAAAAAAATTTGAAATCTGGTATAATGCAAGGGAAGAAGTTTACATTATACAGGTAAATAATATGTCTCTCTTTGGCAGGGGGGAAAGGAGAGAGAGAGAAAAAAGGGAAGCAGAAGTCTAACCCTAATCCTCTGTTATATCACTAATAGAGTGTGATGAGGAAATGTAGGACAAAAAAAACCCAAACCACCACCAGATTAATTCATAAGGAAGTTTCTTAATATATTTTAATTGAAGAGTCTCTTGGGGGAAAAACGAATCACATTCTCCAATATCCACAGAGGATATTGTGTACACCATTACTGTAGCTGCCACTGACTCGGGCCGATTGTTGCCCAACTCTGCCAACTGCCAAGCCAAGTGGATGGCTTGGGGGAGATGGGGTTTGACTGTCACACATGTATAGCCTCTGCCTCAGCATGTTCCAGTTGCTACAACTAGTTTCTATTCACAGAAGGACTGGAGATGGAGTTTTGTCTGCCCCTCTGGAAAAATTCCTCTGAGGCTGTGCTTTGGCATCCAGCTATTTGTGTAATAAATATTCTGTGCTTGATGGCTGATTGTATTTATTTTTGGGTAGGCACCAACCCCTGAAGTTAAAACTACTTGGGTAAATGAAATAAGAAAAGTGCTGACGAGTCAACTGCAGGCATGCAGAGGTAAAATATTTTGGAGATACATATATATTTAATCTATTTTCTCTTTGAACTTCAAATCCTGCCCAGTATATCTTCTCTGTGTAGGACACAAATCTATTTTAATAGTTCTTTTTCTTTCCTCCATTACAGAAGCTAGTCAGCACAGGACACTAGAGCAAACACAGAGCTTACCTCTACCTCTACCAGCATCATCATGTGCAAGGTAAGTATATATGTTGTCAAATCAGCCTGGCTGTCTTGTAAATATACTAATACATCTGGTTTGCATTACTTCATTAATCCTGTCCCTTAATACTGGTCCTTGTGTTTTAAGGCTTTTTAGTTCTCTTCCTACTATAAAGCTATAGAGCTTTGATTTTATACATATCCAGAACTGCTAAACTGAGCAGCAATGGCTTGGACTTTGCCAGTTGATAGAAAATAACACAGAAAAGTCATTTTCTGTGCCAGCCAAAATCCTGGTGATATTATGGGTCTGCTTGTTGAACAGCTAATTATATATGTTACAGTCCAGATGAGAGTTTTATGGAGCAGCCTTTTTCCTCCTTCATTGTTCTTTTCTTTCATGTGGATTAAACTTTTCTTTCTTTTCCAATGTCCAATGTAACCTTCCTTTTTGTCTTTTTCAGGGCATTATCTTTTCTCTGTCTCTTGTTCTTTTTTTCCAATTTTCCTTTTTTTTTTTTACGCAAGTGATACGTAAATTCTTCCAGTGTCCCAACTCCTGAGTCAAGTTTTTCTTGTTTTGCATCTTTCACCATATCAACCTGTATATTCTTCTGTTCCTTACCTGCTGCTCTGTCCTTGTCTGACACCTCTTCACTGCTACTCTGTTTTTTCATATGTGTATATCTATGTACCCATAAGCCCATGTGCTCCTATCTTCAGTTTCCACATGGTGCATGCTCAAATATGTATTGGTAGCTCTCTACACTGCATCTTTTATGCATCTACTTATTGCTTAGGAAGAATTTCCCAGATATATAGTATTTGTGGAGTGTCTTTCTCTATTTCATTCCCAAATGGAGGTGTGATGGGAATCCAGCTGCAAGATCCACCCCCAAGGACTTTGTTCATCCCTCATCTGTTCCTGTGTTAAGAGCTTCCAAGAGGCAGCTCCTTCATCTTTCTTCTTTTTTTCCTAATGTGTTCGGGAGGAACCTGTAGGCTGCAAATGAGAGGAAGCTGTCCTGAGCCATCTTTTCAGTAGCTCCCACTGCCATAGTTCATGCAATTGCAGCCAGTTAGGAGAGGTGTTTCTCATTTGTACGTGCTCATGGTCTTTAAATGCACAATGAGCAATTACTTTCTCAGTCCTGGAAGCTATGATTTGGGAAGTAGCAAATAAATGTTTTTCAGCCTATATATCTATATGTAAAAGACAAACTGTGACTGAAGGTCCTCACCCCTGTTCAGACCCAAATTTGCTAGAAATGGATTGATTGTCTTAATTTTCTTCCAATAAACAGTCCTTCACGAAACCACATCAGAAATACCAAAAAAATGGAGGAGAAAAAAGCTGATCTCACAAGTCTAGAAGGTTATGTCACTACAGTAGCACCAAAGTACCCTGAGAAAGGCAAAGGTGAGTTTACACGTGCATGTAGTTGTCTTTAATTGTGAAAAGCATGCCTTGCACTGCAGTTGCACAGGCAGATCCACCAGCAGAGTAGCCACGGTAGTGCAAAGAAGGCAGCATGACTCCTGAATAAGCAGGGCTTTGCTGCTTTCAACCCTAAGGCAGCCCACCAACAAAGTGCTGCCCACACTGCACCAACATGTTGGTCCCATCTGTCCATAGCTTGGACTTGATTTCTGCACTCCAGTGCGTGGTTTGGGCAGGCCCAAAGCCATTTTGAATGAATGGTCGCCAAAAAGCAGATGGGAACTACTTGAGAGGCTGAAATCTGCAGTAGATCTTCCCTTAGACCTGCCCATCTTCTCAGGGTTCTCTTCCTCTTTATAAGTTTATTGGCATTACCTGTTCTAAAGAGGTTTGTTTTGTTTTGTTTTTTCTCTTTAATTTTGTTCCAATCATGGAAATTATTTACTGAACCAGTGGCAGTACAAGGTCCTGCACAGCAAGAACAACTGACCGCACATGTTGTACCTGGACTTTCACTCGTCCTTTCTCATCCTAACATGCAAGTTCCCTGGCAGGGCTGCAAAAGACTTTTTGCCTTGATCTTTTCATGGCCTTCTATCTTTTCTTTCTGTGTCTCTTTCTTCCTTTGTAGACAACAGTAGCTCTACCTCAGAATGCTCTGTACTGTCAAAAAAGCGCTTTACACTGCAGGGCTTTACTAACCTGAAAAGTCAGAAAGGTAATTTTAAAAAAAGCTAGACTGTCTTCTGTGTAAGGCTGTAATTGAAGTATCACCTTGTATGTGTGTGTAGTGTGATAGGTTTTCAGTGTACACACTAGCTTGTTCTTCTAAGGTCAAGCTAGGTTCCTAAGTCAGTGCCGCTGACAGGGAGATTTCAAGAGAAAGCAGCTGCAGAGGGGGAGGGGGAGATGCAGTTGGGAAAAGTGGGGCTGTTGGAGATGCAAGGGAAGGAGTTCAGTTTCCAGTGTCTCCAATGTCACTGTTAAGGCCAAAGAAGGAGTGCCTCATTCCTGTAGAAAAACTAGAGGAAGGAAGTTGTCATCTGATCAGACACCTGGCCTGCTTCTGGCTTCAGTGGATCTGCCCCAAATGCACTTGTACTTGGCAAAAAGGAATCAAGGTTTTATAGAGTATTTCTGTATTGGCATTCATTCTAACAAAACTCCCAAAGCATAACTACAGCAGAATGTGGCTGACAATGTTGTTTTCCTGGATAGAAAAATAAATACAGATTTCTCTATTCTTCTAGAAATGGTCTTTACTTCTTTTTTTCTAAAACAGGCAATAGGAGTCTGAGACCTTTCTTGCTTCCTCCTGCCAAGTAATCACACTGGTACAGTCACTTCTTGCTTTGAGCAGCTGTCTTTGAACACTATCAATTGCATTAAGATGATGGCACTTGTTCAAGAGCATGATATTTTTTCCCCAAAAATATCTTTCCAGAATGCCTTTTGAAACCTGATTACCTTTGAGTTCTTTCTGGAGAGACACTAGGGCTGTATATCTAATGCTAATGAGGTGAGCTCTAATATCCCATGCTTGCCTTGACAGAAACTCCATCTCCTTCTGCTAAAAGCCAGACATTGCCAATGATCCTTCTTACAGGACCAGGTATTGCTGTAGCACTAGATTTCTATAAAAATGATTGCTTAATTTGGTAATGTTTGTCTAAAATTGAAGTTAATTGTATTCAGTTGATGTCTCGTTCATTTAGAAAAGTTTACTTCTATTACTGTAGAATAAATTTGTCAATTTATTTCCAAATAACTACTTGTAAATAATTAATTGTTCTTCTACAATGGAACAATGACAGCTAAAATTAGATTACAGAAATCCACTTGTTTTCCAGTGTAAACTCAAAGGTATTTAGCATGCAATCCACCTATTCTCTTTTTTCCAGTTCTTCAATATCTCTCTTCTGTTTTTTTTGCCTATTCATCCTCCTGCAGCTTCTCCTACCAGTCCTGACAAAAAAGCTAAACGACATGAAGTAGTGAGTGACCCAACTCCTTTTGGTTTAAGAGGTACAGTGATACCACATCTTGTACTCCACAAATATCCACACATCCCTCATGTAATATGTTACATCAGAGTGCTGGGGATGCCTGTAGGGTGCTGTTGTGTGCAGTAGTATTGATATCAGTTGTTCTTCCAAGTGGATCTTTCAGGTTCTGTATACATTGTTTTTGATAGCAAAACCAGTTGAAGTTTTAACTTGGTATCAAATAAAGTAGCATATGGCTAACTAGTTTTTAGGGGAAGACAGTGGAAAAGAGGTCTGCTGCTGAAGAAATAACCAGAAGCTGGGTGTTTAATGACTTACAAGGATGTCCAGTTGCTATGAGACACATGGTTTTCCATGTGGTAGCATCCCTCTGTCACTGTGCCCCTTGTGGAAAGGATTTAACTTTTAAAAAAAGAAAAAAAAAATCTGAAACTCATGTATCTAGATCACTGTCATGTGGAATTTCCATTTTAGATCTGCATTTCTTACAGTAGTCACTGCCCTGTTGCATCTTTCTTTGGGTGATAGTGGGCAGTTCTCACCACCCTGTGAACCCCAAATGACTTAACTTGAACCCCTTGCAGCAGTTTGCCTCCTGTTCTCTTAGCTCACAGCTAAGCAGAGAATAGAAACGCATTTCAATTAAACAACCCATTTCTAACCAGTAAGGCTGTTGGTGAAGGTTTCAGTACAAATCCCTAGGGTTAATTCACTAGACAGGATAAGAAGAGCAGTCCTCCTCTTCCTCTTTCCACCACCAGCTCCTTTAGAAAATATTCATCTAAAGGTGAAGTTGTTTCAACCTCTACCATCAACCTCCTCTCCAGATTTCCAAAGTCTTTGTCTTACCTGTGGAATTGCAGGTTCAGCTGCTGTGCTACAGAAACTATGCAACACCAGTCACCTTGTCTGAGCAGCAAGCAAAGTAATCCTAGGCTGGACACATGCAGAAACACCGCAGGGGTGGATATGAAAGTTGCAACATTGATTTTCTGCAGGTAGCAGTCAAAACTCTGAGATCTCCAGGTACCATGGAAATCCCGAGGGCCCAGAAATGCTCTCTGCAGGAAAAGGGTGTTTTATGGCCCTTTCCATAGATGCTGGAATTTTCCAAGGAAGAGTCCTTGATCATTGCTAACTTACAGTAAAATTATTGAGTCCTTGGAACAGGGTTGTCTGATTTGCTGTTCTGTCCCAGCGCCTCGCACTTTATGAAACTGCTAAACCAACTAAATTAGTTGGTTTACTCCCCTTTGTCTTGCACCTTCCGATCTTTTTTCTGACACTTCATCTCTTCTCCTTCCCCAGTTCAAAGAGGGATAAGCAGGCAGCTGACCCAGGCATTTTGGGGTGAAACTGCACCACATGATGATCACACCTTCGCAGTGCACAGTGCGTTGCCCCCACTCATTTCCTTTCACAGCTGTATTGCTCTGATTTGCATGCAGTGAGCTGAAGGAAAATGATTTAGTGTCAGAATCACATGTTGTAGGCAGGTCATAGCTCTGTGAAGAAACTTGAGACAGTTTCTGAAGAGAAGCGTCAAATGGTTTTCCTGGCACCAATCTTACCTAAACTCATTTCTGCATAACCTTGTCTTTTCTCAAGACTGCCTATCATTTTCTTACCTTTCCTGCCTTTATAGAGAGCTCTGATTTAGTCACACCATGCAGAATACACACATACACATTGAATGTGCATGCATAATTTCAGTGCCCATAGTGACCACTTCCCTTCCCAGTGCCATCTTGTATGAGGAGGAGTAGTATTGTTACTATGGCAGGATCAGGCCTGTCTGCTCTTAGCACATCAACAAAATATAAGGAAAGAAAAGGCTGAGGAACAAGAGCTGTTACACAAAATTTACCAGATCAGCAGGCCAGTATGAGGCTACAGGCAGAGAACTTTAGTGATTTCCCTTTATTTTTTGCAACTCATTGGTTCTATTTCTAATGAGAGCTAGGAACAATTTTGAGAAATCAGAGGGGGTCTTCTGTTCCTTTGTTCTTAACTTGAAAATAAAGGAAAGGGTTTCATCTGTGTCCAACAAGCCAATTAAATGATGTAAGTATCCAAGGAAATTTTCATGGAATACAGCAGGAATTTATTACTCAGTTTCTTCACAGATGGAAGTTCATTCTTAACCCTGGACAGGGCCAAATGGGTCAGTACTTCTAATCTTGTGCAGGTCATCCAGCAGCACAGGCGAGGTAAAAATCCCACTCTGTTTGGTGTGCTCTGGGTGTGATTTGATTCTGCGATTCTTAGATTTCTTTGGCTTTACTTGGTGTTCAGTTTTTTCCTCAGGCACTGGCATGACCAGCCTTGGAAGCAGTGAAGCACAAAAATGCTGATGCTTTCTCAGCTTAACTAATAGCTACATAAAAGTGGAAGGTTTGTTCTTCCTTTCATTCTTTTCATTGAGTTTCATTGTTGTTACTATTTGACTTGAAACAAAATCTTACTTACAAATATTTGTCTCTTTTTTATTATGACTTTTTTTTCATTATGAACTCCATACATTTATTGACAGCTGCTGACATCAATATAAAGCATCTCACTAAAAACTTACCGTACTTTTATTTGGAAAAGGATTTTGTGCACTCTGGATATGATTCAGCTTTATAAATAAATGAAATGCTTCACCCTGAGAGAGAATAAGGAATAAATGACAGGCGGGAGATTGTTCTTGTAGTGTCTGGTGCAGTGACTTAACACCAAGATAACTCAGTGTGCTTAAGTATCCTTGTGTCAGCCTGAACACCCTTAAATAATGAGCTGCCTGATCAGGTGAAGTACACAGTGCTTGTAGCTTGTGTTGAATTTCTTGACAACTCTAAGTGCTTAATGGTTTGAAGGAGGCATTCCCCATTCATCCCTTATTCCAGCAGGCTGTTTAGGTTGCTTTGGGTGACATCCCTTGGTGTCAACCTCTTCCCAAAAAGTGTACCTTTCTGTCTTCTCTCTCCTCCCGAAAAAGAGTATCTATCCACCATTCATCTTTGTATAATATATATTTATTATACAAATATTTATATGTATTTACTTTTTAGTCAGGAATTTGCATTCTCTCCATTCGTTTCCCTTTATATAAATCCAAAAGGCCAAATTCACAGCTGTGCATTGCTACAGCTCCATTTACTCTGATGGAAGCAGGCCAGCTTTTGCCAGCAATGAATTTCACCCAGTGACTGTAATAACTTTTGTCTGTACAGTTTTTCTCCTGTTCATGTTGATTGCTTTAAGAGCTTATCATTGGGAAGAACATTCCTCCCAGTCGGTGGCTCACTGCTCCTAAGCTAACAGTCAGCTGTTTATTCCACAAGGTTGGGCCAAACCATCCCATTCTCTTGATGCATCTGAAGAAAATGACGGCTGGTCTAGTGCTGAAGAACCACTGAATTCATCAGATGCGGAGGAAGAAGGAGGAGGAGGAGGCGAGATGAAGCTGGTAACCAGAAATGCTTTGCTATTGTGCTAAGCAAGTGATACCAATGCACTGTGTGTGGCAATGTACAGGAATGCTTTTGGAGCTTGCTGGAAGGAAAGTGTCTGCCTTGAAATGCTCAGCTGGGCAAAATTCCTAGGGCGGTGGAGAAGATCCCCTTCTCCTGAATCAGCCCTGTGTTTGTAAATTTGGAAGGTCCATCTGTGCCTTTGCATACCTACAGACTAGTGAGTTGTGTCTGCTTATGCCATGCTACAGCAGTCAAGTGATGACATGATCAGCTACCATGTCAACAGGTTTCCACATGTGCATCATGTCACGAGTTTGCCAGCTTGGTATTGTTGGGGTTTTTTTCTTTTGATTTTATTTTCTGTAGAAATATGAATTAATTGTTATAATGGAAGCATTTCACTGAATGTTTTTCAGGGTGTGAGAATTCGTGTACTGAATTTGCATGTAATCAATCAGAGTTTTACTGCCTCAGTATGTATATTTACAACCTCTTCAGCATGTAGGTGCATGAGAAAGAAGGGAAAAGTACTATAATTTCATAACAAAAGCTGCAACGTACCTTAAAGTACTCAATAGAAATAATTTGTTTGTTTTTCCTCTGTGTGCATTTAGACTCCTGGTAAATATACAGTTGTGACTGATTATGAGAAAGGAGTTTCTGAAGAATTTACAGTGAAAAGTGGAGATCTAGTTCAACTGATTCGTGAAGGGGAGGATGGACTTTGGTACGCAGATCTGTGTTTGGAAATTTTTATACGCAGAACTGTGTTTGGAAGGCAGATGTTTAGGGCAAAACTTTCAAGGGCATCAGATGAAGCAATCGGACTCCTAATTTTATTTATATATATTTTTTAGGTATGTAAAGAACCTGAGCACTGGTAGAGAAGGTTGGATCCCAGCAAACAATGTGCTGATGCTCATAGGCAATTCAAAATCAGCTCAGTCTTTGAGCAGCTCTGGTAGGTATTTTAAATGAGATTACTGTGTCTCTGGAGATTCCTGTTATCAAAGAAAGTAATGAAAAAACAACCACTATATAATATTTTCTTGTGGGTTTTTTTTTCCTATCATTCCAGAATCAGGCACTGCCTCCAGCACTTTGAGCACATCATCAAGTTGCAGTGATAGCTGCAATGTCAGCAGTACCAGCTTCTCCGACATTAAGGGCTAATATGAAGTTTTCGTTCCACTTCTATGGAAGGTGAATTCAGAGACTGTCACTTGCTGCAGCGTTAGGGACATTGGACTCCATCGGAGAACCACCAATTCTGTGTTGCCAACTCTGAGTATTTTTAGTGGTGACTTTTACAGGTTCTCACAGAAGATCCCAATGAAAAGTGCATGGAATGTGAAGTTGTAAATAAAAGTTAAACGATTTGAAATAGGGTTTTGTAGAGGTTTATGCTCTGAAGTCTGAAGCTGCCGAGCTGTTAGCATAAAACGCATTTTCTTCTTGATACACAATCAGGTTTCTGCAGAACTGAAATTTAATTTTGTAACAGCCAGAATCTGAATGTGAGCAAACAAAATGTGTTCAGTGCTCAATGCTCATTGTAAACTAATAACACAGCAGTCACTCTACAGGATAAGTATGAGGAAAATAAATCCAAGTTTACAATTTCTTGTCCCCAAAACCCCTTTTCTCTAGGGACGTACCTCAGTCAATGCAGTGAATGGGACTCTTACAGCAACGACGGAGGAGGTTTGGTTCACCTTTTTGTCTTGGGTCTTCAGGGTATTCGTCTGCTCCCTAGAGACTGGGATGCAGATATGACCAATTCACTGACCACAACAGCATCAAAAGAAACTATTATTTTATCCTTTCCAACCTTTTAATGATGTGTGCAATGGAACAGCTCTTTTCTGAGGTATTTTGGTCTCACAACCAAATTCTTTACCAAGATCACTGTGTTTACATAGCCTTGGCAATTTAGTAGTATCTTTTTCCTTACATAGGTGCACGATGATACACAAATGTTCTTATTCACTAAATGATTTTTTAATAAACGGTAATTGCAAGGTTACTTTCAGCTCTAACAATTAACGTGCAGTTACTGACAGGGGAAACTATTGTGGCTGCACTGTGGGTCAAGAGCCTTCCTTCAGTCAAACCTACGAAGGCTGGAAATCCAATGTGTTTTCAGTCTGCATAGTGTTAGTTCCAGATTCATTGAAAGAGCAAAAAAACCCAATGACATAATTTTTCTATAAAAGGGGAGCACAGGAGAAAAAAATCTTAGAGAATAGTCAGATTTATGCTACAGATAAATATTTTAATTTTTTTTTAAAGGAAAGGTGATGGTAAACTTGCCACTTTTCAAGTGGCCAATATTGTAAGTTTTCATGTTGTCAGACATTTTTTGCACATCATCCTTAAAAACAGTACAAAACTGTGTGCATGTATAGAATACTGCATTCATTTCTGTCTAGCTCTCAAATATTTTTGCTTCTATGAAAACAGGTTTTTAACTGGTTCATGTATCATATTATTTAAAAATAAAGTGGGCACTAAGAGCATAATTTTTCAGAAGTGCTAAGCACAGTAGATTATGTCAATGAGAACTGCTGGTAATCATCAGACCCTCTGATGGCTGAGCCCTGAAGTCTATCATTATGCCAAAATGTTATGTTTTAGAGGCTGCAGCTTAGGAAAGGTAAATGACAAACACTCCTAAGAATGATTTTACACCTGGGTTGTGAAAGCAACCCTACCCCAGACACAATCAAAATGCAGCTGACCATGGTCAGTACAAATTGAAACGTATATATATAAACACATGCATATATTTATGCACATATGTATGTGCATGTATGTGCTTGTGTGTATATATATGTGTGTGTGTGTGTAGATATGTATATGTGTGTAGATATCAATGTAAAAGATGTATTTATAGTCTTCATGCTGCTGAATGTGTCACTTTACAATTCATAAATACTTAGGTTTCTTGCAATACTGCAATATAAAGGCTGATCAGAGTTTTACTTCAGCCAACTTTTTCAATGCAGAAATCCTCTGATCTTTTTTTTAATTATCCCATATAATACTGTGCCGACCAGGAATATTTAGTCTTGATATTTAACAATTAAATGGCAACATGAGATTCAGCTTATCTTCATTTATGTAAGTTATTTTGTAAATTATCTGTAACATAATTTGCTTATATATTGCTGTCATTGCTAGGATGAAACTTGTTTCATTTCTCACTGCAGCCTCCTTTGTGTTATTTCAATGGTTTTCTCCACATCACTGCACTTTAATACAACCCATTTCACCATTTCCTTTTTTACTGCTGTTGTGAATTAGAAGTTCAAAGTCAGAGGTCTCTACTGTAATTAATTTGAATAAATTTCAGCACTTCTTGCTGAATGCCTTTATATAGACATTCTCTGGGGTTTATTTTGTCTCACAGTCTTGAAAGCTCATGAGTATCATATAAAAACAGAGAGAGGCTGGAGGATTTGGAATGAAAAACTAGGGCTGTCCAGCTGTCAGGGTCTGTGTGTTCCAGTCCTCTGCCTGTTCATTCTGGGACCATCTCAGAGAAACACCGTTTCACCCTTGTGCTCTGGTCTCACTTACCTGGCACTGGGGAATTAAAGCAGGTTGGGGATAAAAAATGAAAGCCGGGTAATTGGATTGACTCCCTTTTTCCCATACACCCTTTAATGAAAGAAGGCACGTGGCCCTTGGGTTTTCCTGAAAAAAGCTGTGTATCCCATGGTTCGCCTTCTCCTGTAGGCATGCTCCTCTTGACCCTATGGTCTTAGAAGAACAAGTTGGAGGTCCACATCTGGCCACAGCTGGGTGAGAAACAAGACACCATGTTCACTTTTGCAGCATCTGAAGAGGAACATGTTCGCACATCCACTGATTAATGACTTTAAGGACCATCATACCATGGTAGAAGGTGAATTTCACACTGACTGGAGTGATTTGGGCTGAGTGGGTGGCCATGCACATTACACAATCCAGTTAAGCTGTTACTAGGGTTTGATTGCTTTTTGTTTACTCTCGTTAACACAACAGCACCCTCTATAGTACATAGTCCTATTTTTCTGAGTAAAAAGGAGGTCCAACCTTTTTGAGTAGAGCCATATCATACTTGTTAGAGAAAAAGAATGAAGGAATTCCAGCCCAGATTTACCTTAGTGGAAAATAAAGAGTTTTCTGTATAAAAACCTAATAATAATTGATTTCTTAGATCACTGGCTCAAAGTTTGAGCACAGTCTTTCATAGGCACAGAAGAAGCTTGCTAGTTGGAACACAAACTCTTTTCTCTGTACTGCACAAATGTCATTGAACAAATCTGACAATGTTGGACCATAGCTCACATCACTTACCTCAAAATGACAGGGACCCCAATTACCCTTCTCTGTCATATGTCAGATGATGTTATGAAGTGCACTGTGAAGTCTGGAGTGTCCACACAAGTGCCCAGAATTAGCAGCGTCCCTAGGTGTGTATGGGCGAGCGCCAGATCTGCCTGGAACCAGGAAGCTACCCAAACTCAATTCCCTCAACTAAGGATGTAGGAATAAAAGAGCTGCGTTCTATTGTCCCTTAAGACCTTGTGTAAACTGAGTCTAGAGACCATATTATCAAAATAAGATGTTTAGATGTTGAAGCAGCTTCTCCAGGCTTTCATTTGAAACGAGATGAATGTTTATTCGTTCTACATCCATTGATGAGACAGCAAGGTCCCCAGCTACATTTAAAAGACTACTAGACTAGATTTACCAGTGGTGCTGTTGCAACTGTGATAGTCTCAGGACACAGTCATGAAAACCTCTGTAGCAGAGTTAATATCTCTCATTGCCAACTGAGATAGGTGGCATGAAACAGACAAACTTTGTGGCAAACTTTATCTTTTTTCTTCATTTATTCTCTAGGTATCTTCAAATATTCCCCTCAAGCAACAAAAGAAAAGAAAGAACATCAAAACTAAAAACTACTATGTTAAGCATTTGTATTCAGAGCTGGTCGCAAAAAAAAAAAAAAAAAATCAAAAATATTATATCCCAATTTCTATTTCCTCTTTTTGAGAATAATTGCTGTATGGAGATACAGAACTCCATCAAGCAGGCAAGTAATTTTCTCCTGGAAAGAACTAGTTCTTTTTTTGAGGTCTAAATCCCAAATAATTTGCTTTAAAGTTTAGCAGCTTGATACTTATATATTTATAGATTACTACAACAGAAACAAAATTATTGACTTCATCACAGGCTTGGCATGTTTTTAATTACTCTGATGAATAAATAATGGCAAACTATTATTATTATTGAGATTTAATTTTCTGTGAATTTCTGAAGCAGCTCATTCCAAAGGCATTCTTACCTAGACACAACCTTGTCAACTTAAATGTTCTCTTACAGCCTCTTCGAAATGGAATTTATTGATTTTTTTTTTAATTGTTCCTGAGCCCTGACTAGAAAACTCATGCTTAAATGACCAGTGACTTGTTGGATCAGATCAAGTTGCCCAGTTCCAAATAGCTTCCATACATCTTCTCTCTGACCCAAAATATGAAACTAAAAATAGAAAAATTGTGTATTTCTTTTAAAAATGTGAGTAGAAAACAAAACAAAAATAAAGAAGGACATGTTCTAAGATATCAGTTCATCATGTCTTCCAGGCTAATGTTTTTGCTTTAGATTTTTTATTTTACATTGTAATATTTTTCATGTTTAATTTTTTTAACTATTTATTTTTTTTAAATAGAGCAACATTGGCACATCAAACATGTACACTAAAAATATCATAATATTTTCTGAACAGCTGTCCCCAGACTGATTCTAGTAGCACCCATGAGCAGCAGGGATGCATGTTTGCATTAATATATATTCACTTTTAATTGAATAGCAGATTATTTTTCTTGAAATTGCTCAGAAAACATAAGCCAAGCCTAAAGCCTGCACTGGCAAGATTTATAGAGCAGGACACCAGGGCAATTTTCATGAACTACAGCAGGACCACACAGGAAGGAAAACAAAGTAACACTTAGGGGAAGAAAACACTTCTGGGAAAGAAAAGCAAACTGCTGTTTGCTCCTCTGGGTGGTGTCATGGTTTAGCCCTAGCCAGCAGCTAACCACCATGCAGCTGCTCACTCACTCCCTCCCACCCAGTGGGCTGGGGAGGAGAATCAGGAACAGAAAAGTAGGACTTGTGGGTTGAGATAAGAACACTTCAATAATTGGAATGAAATAAAATATAGTAATACTAATGATAATGATATAATAGCAACAACAATAATAACAATAGTAACAGAGAGAGAAAAGCCAAGAAAGGATAAATGCTGCAAAATGCAATTACTCAGCACCTGCAGATCGATGCCCCCCCCCCATCGCTGATCAGCAATTGGCCCATTCCAGGTAACTCCTCAGTTTATATAGTGGGCATGACATCCTGTGGTGTGGAATATCCCTTTGGCCAGTTTGAGTCACCTATCCTGGCCATGCTCCCTCACAGCTTCTTGTGCAGGTCCTCACTGGCAGAGTGTGAGACACTGAAAAGTCCCTGACTTAGGGTAAGCACTACTTAGCAACAGCCAAAACATCAGCGTGTTATCAACATCATCCTCATAATGAATTCAAAAAACCCAGCATTGTAGCAGCTACTAAGAAGAAAATGAACTCTGCCCCAGCCAAAACCAGAACAGTATTTAGCACTTTATATTCTATGCTACATACATCGTTCCAAGTCCCACACTATCAAATACCCCATCACCTTTCCCATCTTTGGATAGTTATACACACAGATACCATTCTCTTAGCCTGTAGACCATACTTATAAAAGTCCACTGAGTTCATTTAGTTCATGACCTCTGTCCCCATCTGTCATAACAGTCTTTCAGGGCAGGAAAGATGGCATGTGGTATTTGGATTGTTGCATGGCGAACTGAGTTCTGATTCCATCACTGCTGCACAAACATCTGTTGCATGATGTGAAGAGGGGACCCTCCCTTTGAACATTCAACCCAGCATGAGTAACCAGGGTGCCAGGAGGAGCTGGGTGCTTCAGAAGCAATCACTGCCAAAGCGGCTCTGACATCTTCATAAGCTGCCAGTCTCTTTATCAGCTGGAGTATAGCGGGCTTTGGATCCTCTGGTGTCAACCGTGAGTTTCCCCTGTGCTTCCTGCCAGAGGCTCCAGATAGGACTGTTCTTCCTGGCTGCAGTGTAAAGCACATCTTGCCCTGTTTGCACTGAACCGAGGGCTACTGCGTGAACTATCTCCTGGATTTGTTCAAAGGCTTGTTGTTACTCAGGGTGAAACCGTTTGAAATCATTCTTCTTCCTGGTCACTTGATAGAGAGAGATGACAATCAGACTGCAATTTGGGATGCGCATTCTCCAGAAACCTGCAACACCTAGGAAAGCTGTGTTTGTTTCTAGCTAGCTGGTGGAGACATTGCTGTTATTTTGTTGATCACAACCATTGGGATGTGGCAACACCCATCTTGCCATTGTATTCCCTAAAACTGAATTTTCTGTGCACATCCCTTGACCTTTACTTTGTTTTATGGCAAAACTGCCTTTCGGAAGGATTTAACTATTGTCTTCCCTTTCTCAAAAACTTCTTCTGCTGTATCATCCCACATGACGATATTATCGATACATTGCAGATGTTCCAGAGCTTCAAGCTATTCCAGTGCAGTCTGGATGTGTCCATGGCAGATGGTAAGCCTGTGCTTACAGCCCCTGGTCAGTCAGTTTCAGCTGTACTGGACACCCCTCCAAGTGAAATCAAACTGGAGGGTGAGTAGCCCTAGTGCTTGTCAACACAATGTCCGCAGCTTCAGAGCCTGTTGCTGGGATTTGAATCCCTCTCTTCCTCCTTTGAGTAGCAGTGCTTGTCATGGGGTTTGGGGCCAGGCTGGTTTTAAGGGTATTCAAAGGATACTAAAAACATTTAAAATTTTCAAATGCTACTTTACTCAGTCTGGAGGGCTTCTGAAGATGGAAGACAGGTAGGCAGGCAGGCACAGAGGGAGGGAGAGAGGGAGGGAGGACTCTCCTCAATAGATTGGTTCTGCAAGGAAAAAAGGCTAAAGGTGTAATTTTTAATAATTCCCAATAGATGGCTCCCGAAATACAGAGGTCATGCCAATGCTGAGAACACATCAGACTAGTTTCACGACCAGCAATTCTATCAGACCGTAAGCCAGTACTGTGAAGTACAACAAAATTACAGCCATAACCCAGGCCCCACAGGCGACGAACACCAAAACAGCGAAGAAAGGCTGCAAGTAAGGTATTGCATAACACAACCCTGAGAACAAGCACAACCACTCTGATGGCAAATAAATCAACATTGGGACCAGTGACAATTAAACCAATGCAATGAAAGCTTATAATGTGTGGGAGGCGTGTCTTAAGGCACAAGGGATGTGCCGAGGCAGTGAAGCCCAAAAGAACACGCGCCGACATAGGTAACTCCATTGGCTAAAGAAGTCACATGATATGTAAGGATAAAAGAGCGCGGATTTTGAAATAAAGTCTCTTTGTCTCACCACACCACGAGGAGCAGTTTTTTCCTTGTTATACAAGGACTTGCGCCCCCAACAATAATGAACTTAATTTAATATGCTCTGGTTGGATCAGTTGTTAACTTTCCAGGCCCCACGCTGGGCACCAAGGGGGCTGTTGTGGTTTAACCCCAGCCTGCAACTAGTTACCAGGCAACTGCTCACTCACTGCCCACCTCCCTATGGGATGAGAAGGAGAATCAGGACAAAAAAACTAAGTAAAATTTGTGGGTTGAAATAAGAACCATTTAATAATTAAAACAAAATAAAATATAATATTAATAATACTAATATAATAATAGTATAAATATAATACTAATATACTAATAATAGTATAAAAAGGAGACACACAGAGAGAGAGAGAAAAACCCAAGAGAAACAAGTGATGCACAATACAATTGCTCATCATCCACTGACCGATGCCCAACCCATTCCCAGGCAGCGATTGTCCCCTTCCAGCCAACTTCCCCAGTTTGTCTACTGAACATGACATCCTATGGTATGGAATATCCCTGTGGCCAGTTTGGATCACCTGTCCTGACCATGCTCCCTCATAGCTTCTTGTGCACCTGCTCACTGGCAGAGCATGGCAAACTGAAAAGTCCCTGACAGGGTAAGCACTGCTCAGCAACAGCCAAAACATCAGTGTGTTATCAACATTATCCTCATACTGAATCCAAAACCCAGCACTGTACCAGCAACTAAGAAGAAAATTAACTCTGTCAGCTGAAACCAGGAACCTTGGGGTCTAAGACAGTAAAAGGAAAGAGGGCTCTTTAAAAACATAGCTCTTTAAGCAAAGAACTGGTCTAGCTGAAGTTAGTAGGAAACACCTTTGTGATGAGATCCCTGAGTGTGAACTTCTTGATCTGTAACATAGTCCTGGGAGTGCTGAATCCGTGGTGACCCTCCTCAGGTTCATCCCTGAGGGAGCCTAATTGCATGAATTGTTTTTGGAAGAAGGATGGTCCCCATGTAAACTGACTCTTGTTCCCAGCACTTGGTCTCCTTCCTCGGCTCTAAAAATAATAACTGAGTGTTCCCAAGAAATAAAAGCAAAATCTTTCATGTTTAAGGGATGCCAAGAGAGGAAGGAAGACAGAATGAAAATACTGCATCAGTCCTAAAGGATGTACAGGATCTGCACATTACGAAGAAAGCAAGGGAGTACCATGGTGCAGAGGTGCTGCAATGCCACTGTGGAGTGGCAGCCACCTCACGCTCCCCAGCAGGGAGATACCCACCCAGCCTAAGGAAATGCAAGGAGCGGAAGGCAGAGGTGCAGACCCAGGCTGGCCTCAGGTACGGAAGGCAGAGCTTCATACTCTGATCTGTGTGACTTATTCAACTAGATGGGGCTAGGTCTTTCCCCGAGAAGATGAGACAATGAGAAACTTTCAAACAGCTCCAACAAGCTTAGGTTTGGTCTTGCTAAGCTGAACGCACACTTTCTATTTTCAACTCACTTGCCACAGCCAAGTTAACAAGGAGGATTGTGTTGGCAGGCTCTGAGGCATGGAGAGGGTTCCCAAAAAGCAGCATAGGGCTGCTGTAGCTTCTTTTGCATTCCAGTAACTGGCCTCTTTCCTCTGCCTGGGACAGCACTGCCCATCTGTTTCCAGCTGTCCCAGGAACAGGACTGCTGGGAATTAGCCAGGCTGTGATCCAGAGAAGTGCCCGGATGCTGCCTCTTGGGAAAGTGGTTCTGAAGCAGAACAGAACATCCAGCTATGTACACCACCACTAAACAACAGCACTGCATGCAAACAGCCAGGAGCCTGACTTTCCTAAGCAATCATGACTTCTGCAGGAAGTTATGCTGAATGTTGGCAGGAAAGTGAAAATCCAGCTGTTGCTTTCCTTTGCTGTAGCATTCAGATGCAGGGGTGACCCTCTTTCCTTTCCACACAGGAAGGGGAGAACAGCCTGGAAAACACATTGCCTTTAGGCAATGCTTCACTTCTCATAGACAAACATGCTCTTTACCTTGCTGCTATCTTAAGTAAATATTTCCCCAAGAATGTTGTCAGCTCTCCAGTCTGATGCCATTAATTGATTTCCATTAAATCAGAGAACTGCTTATGTTCCAGATAAAACACTGTCTGCAGATTAGCTCCTTAAAGCCCTGTTGTTAGTAATAAAGTACAACGTGGATCAGCTCAGCACCTCTTCCAGCTACTCCAGCTTGTGCAGGCTACATGGGCCTGGCAGTAAAGATGGAGAGAAACAGTGTAGGGTGTCTCTTGCTGGTTAATTAGTGTCTCCAAGCAAGTTCTGGCACAAGCGCAGAGTTTCGGTTGATGATAAAGAAATGGGAAAAGACAGATGGCAGCGGTTCCATCATACTCCAAAGCACTGAAAGGCTGTATCTTGACTGCCCATGCAAGATAAATATCACATCACTGCTCTCTGCATGTGAGGCTACAGGGCCAGGTTAATGCCTGTCCTATGGATGCAGGGTCCCAGCATTTATGTTTGTCATGAAAAAGGTGTGTTAGATGGAAAATGAAGGCCCAGGGGTAGCAGTCTGTGTAATCATCATAGCCTTTGCACAGGTCAGGAGAGCACGCTTCAAAACCAAGCTCCCTGCTTGTGTGAAAAGGGCACATGCAAATCCTTTGGCTCAGCTCTCCAGGCTGTCATGGATCTTTTGCTGTTTCCACGACTCGCCGGCCCCTCCTCTGGCTCCAAGCATTTGAAGTTGAGCTCTTTGTCCAAACAGTCCTTGCTGAAATGTCAATACACTACCAGGACACTGGCTCACAGGGTTCATCATGATTTCCAGGCAGTGTGTGGCTTTGTTTCTCTGCTTTCTGCTGCTGATCCCTCTTTCTCTGGATGCAGGTATGTTGCAGGATATGGCTGTAATTCTGTTTACTGGCAACAGACTGCTTTCCCGTTACCAAGACGTAATTTCCATTGCAAGTTTTGAGTTGCATGTTTTTCTTGTCTCCAGCTGTGCCTGTGGTATTCTAAAGTTCTTGTTTGCTCTCAGTGTGATGGTTCCATGCACATTTTCTGCCAGTTAAGGAAAAGCACCTCTAGATTGCTAAATGAATGTATTATCTCGATGCACAGACAGCAGGCAAACCACCAGCTGTCTGCCACCTACATGAAGAAAGGAACTGTGATTTATTGTTATATCGTATTGAACTGGGACATTTCTCAAAGCAAAGCATCAATAGCCTGTCATTCAGCTGATGAGTAATTAAGGAGGTGAGGATCCACCCTGTTTCAGCAGCAGTAGAAGGCAGAGAGGAGGTGGCTTCAGTGGCTCCATAGTAATGGAGTAATAAAGTAGATCCAGTGCTTTCAGATTCCCAGTTAGCCATTGATTGGGTCTCCTGTGTTGCAGTGAGGAAAGGCGGAAAAATATGTAGCAAAGTCAAAAGTGTTCCAATGCAAATAAGTGGAGAATGCCGAAACAAGCGTGGGTGGATGTTCCCAGCCGTACACCCGGGTTCACTCCTCCGTTAGAGTCCGTGTCCATGCAGTGATACATGTGCCATGTATCTGCAGCATAAGGTTAATTAAAAGCCCTCAAGGAAAGCCATATTAAATGCATACAGCCTGACTTTGAAATCATGGCAGAAAAACCCAGATGACATTCCTATAATGACCAAATATTTATGAAGCACCCTGGGATAAATTCAGTGCACACCACACAATACTTTATCCCTTCAAGTAACTTTGAAATATAGGGAAAAAATACCACTATTTTGCATGTAATTCAGCAAATATTCTGATTAGACACATTTATGAAGATGCCTTACCAGACCGGAATAAACCCTCTCAGCATTTATGTTTGTGTGTATGTTGATGGGGACACACGGGAGTCTTGTCTTTCAGCATCCCTCAGGGCCCTTCCAGAAGGTAGAATGTAACTCCTTTCGGGGTCATGTAGTGGAGAATGTCCTGGGGAAAGGCAGGTGACACATGTCAGGCTTGATCCCCAAACCTACCCACAATCACAGGTGAAATAGTTTAAGCGCTGAAATTTAAGTTGTTGTCATGAAGCTCTAGAAGCTCCCTTACTGACATAAAGGAAAAAGAAAAATTGATAATTTTAAGACTTGTTCTGTGTAGTACATGGATAAAAAGTACACTGTAGCACTGGGACTTCTCATTCCTTATCCTGAATTATACTATAGCTGTGTGGTGTGCTTATATCCTAAGGCTGAGGAACAGGTCAGCATGGTGAAGTGTGCTTTCAGTGCACGCTTCTGTCCATTGCAAGTTGATGTAGCTCTAGGAAATGAGCTCTGCTGATGCCTGCTATCAAACCTGTGTACTCAATGTCTTCCCAAAGCATGGCATAAACACACAAATAGAAGACCCCTCTGCGTCTGTGGTCTATAGTGCTGACAGAAGCTAGGAGCCATCTACAGGCTCCACTAGGAAAAGTAATCAGCACTGTCCAGCTTTCCTATGTACCTTAACATAGGCTTTTCCACAAAAAACTAAAGATAATATATTAAAGCAGTGATTTTTAAATTGTGGTTTACTAGTGGTGGGATAAGTTCCTTCTTCAGGTCCAACAAGTGAAGGAGTGTGAAATAACATGTGACTGTGGCTGAAGGGATGACTGTGGTCCACCTGTCACCAAATGACTGTAGCATGTACAGAAAAATCAGGTTTTGCCATGTACATTGGTACTACATAAAGTGACACAGGCTTCATAGCTGCTACAATTCAAAGAAACTGTTGCAAATGTCAAGATGCGTATGACGTAGGAGTCACTGGTGTACATACAACACACATACATACAACACTTGTAACGTGCCACCTTCTCCTAAGCTCTGGGCTCTGTAAAATTCATGTGTTGTCACTTTATCTGTGAGGCAAAACAGAGAAAGGAGGCTCCTTCACATTTGCCCATCTCTTTTCTAAAGTGTCTCAGAAAAAAACCTTGGAAAGCAGAAAAGCTTCCAGAGGAAATTGTCCCCAGATCCCCTCTGGCAAGCACAGCTGTATGACAAACAGAACATGTCACTGTTTTTCAGTCTTTCTAAAGCAGGAAGAGGCAAGCAGCATTTTGCAAAGGCAAAGACGAGCCAACAGCTTCTTTGAAGAGATAAAACTGGGGTCACTAGAGAGAGAATGCATGGAAGAAAAGTGTTCCTATGAGGAAGCAAGAGAGATTTACCGTGATGATGCAAGGACAGTAAGTAAAATGGGCCTGGATGAGTGAGCACTCATTGTTGTAAGGACTTCCCCTACTCAAGGCTTTGCTTTGACATTCTAAACCATGAGAGCAGAAAAAGCAGTTAGTGTCCTGCTATTTGCATCTTTGTCTCTTATCTATAGGGAGACGCACATCAGCAGTGAGTTACAGGAAGGCACACTGCATAGGCTGTCCTCGGCAGTATCCACCTAGGGAATGCTCTCAGAGTCATCTCCCCAAGCCCCAAATTCCTGCCCTGACAATACTTTAAATTGTTGTATTGTGCAATATATTCTTCAGTCAATCCCGCCTCAACTATACAGAGGTTACTTATGGATAACCCATTTGTATCTGTAACTGAGTCCCCTTCACTACTGGTTTATGAAAATAATGTACAATCTAGAAAATAATGTAGGGTATTTCATGGATATTAGCTGTCACAAATTATAAAGGCAGAAGGGGCATCACTCTGGCTTTCTGTAACCCCTCCTGTGTGACAAGAGCGGTAAGACATAACTTGAGTTAATTTTTCTTTAATTGAATCTCACATCTTTTTCTTCCAGAATGAGTTCTGGCACATCTATTCCGGTACGATTATTCAGGATGTTCTAACAGCTATGAAACTCTTCCACTGCTGCAGCTCTTTGCATGAGGTGGACTGACACTGAATATTTTACAGACCCTAACCAGTGTGACTCCAACCCCTGTCAGAATGGTGGGATTTGTGATGACCAGTTTCAGGATTACGTTTGCCGCTGTCCTGTTGAATATGAGGGCAAGAGCTGTGAAAAAGGTCAGCTTGTAGTATAACATAACAAAAAAAATGCCATTATTAATTCAAATGCAAGGCATTAAGATAAGTAGTAGCAATCATTATCATTCAGGAGTTGGACTTGATGATCCTCTGGGGTCCTTTCCAACTCAGGATATTCTATGATTCTGTGATTCTGCATCATTCTAGCTATGACAGCTACTGTTCATAGTGCTTGTGGTGTTGCATGATGGAATTAACCACCTAGCAGTCAGGCACTGAAAGGCAGCAATATAGTTACTGTCCTATAATGACTTCGTAAAAGAAAATAAAAATTGCCTTTTGTGCACCATCTGAGAGAAAAGGAGGAATTTTTTTCTTACCCAACTTCTGAAGTTACTTTGACTTAGAAGCTCGATGCATTATGTGAATAAGAACTACACTGCATATGCATGGTACAAAGCCTGAAGGGATGGGTCCAGTGGTTAATGAAGTTAATATACATATTTCCACTGATTTCAGTGGACACCTCACACTAAGTGTGATACCTTCAGAACACCCAGAGTCCAAGCAAGGGCTAGACACTCATTAAGTCTAGCCAGGCAGCCTCAACAGTAATCCCAGAGCATCCTTCTGCTAAATAGCAAAATACAAAAGTTATAATTTTTCAGTCATCTATTACGATGGCTAACACACAATTGCAACACCTTTGTACTTTAGACAGCTCAGCTACTGTATAAATGCAGACTGATTTAATTTTAGGTGTATGTTTCTTAAGCATAGCCTTTTATTCCCTGATTCCTGGAGATCCAGGCCTACTTAGCTTTTCACAAATGGAAGGTGCTTCTGATGCAGTCAGTCTACATAAATCCCAGGAATCTGCTTTGCTGCCTTGCTTCTCTGTCAACATTTCAAATGCAATTGATTCATGTTAAGCACAAAAATCTGTCTTGAAACCTAAATGCTCTTTGTCTGACTCTAGCTGTGGCTGACAAACTGAAGTGCATTTTTGACAATGGTGGCTGTGAACAGTACTGTGCTGATGAGCAGTCCGGAAAACGAGTGTGCTTCTGTGCAGATGATTACACTTTAGCGAGTGATGGCGTGTCCTGCATCCCCCAAGGTAAGACTAGCCTGATGCTATGTCTAAGCCAGCTCTGGAAGAAAGGTTTTCAACATGTGCACATCAGGAGGCGCAAGGTATAACCCTTAGATACCAGCTCCCCACTTCTTCTTCACAGGTGGAGTCCCAAATAGTACATTTAAGCTTCTGGTGCAAGTTAGGCATCCCAGTAAAGCAGCTGTCAGTGTGCACACCAAGCAGGGAGCCTTCTGAACCTCTCTTTTCACTCCTCTGGGAGATGGGAGATTCAAGTTTGAACATCCTATCTGCTCAGAGTTAGGAGAGAGATGAACCCGTCTCCTCCTTTGGGAGCATGCTCACCACTAGTCAAGTAGAGAAGAACTGAGCAGTGGAGACAAGCTCTTGGCAGCAAGTGGTCAGGGATTTGGAGTCAGGCTGAGGGGTTTCTGGTAAATGGAGGGGCTCTGGGCCTCGCAAGTCCTTCTTTGTTTTAGCTTACACCCACAGTGTAAGCTATATTTCATGGGCAACATTGTTTTACTGTTGTCTCTCAATCTGAAATTGTGACTGGATTTTATTGCTATATTTATTTCAGTGCAAGGGTCAAGAGAGCAAGAGGTCTATTAAAAACAACAAAAAAACCCCAGTTATTTTCTTTTCCTTCCTTTCTTCCTTCCTTCCTTCCTTTTCCTTCCTTCCTTCCCTTTTCTTCTTTTTCTTCTTTTCCTATTTAGTAGGAATAATAATACATTTTTGGTATTACTATAGACATTGTGGCTAAATATTTCTCTCACCTGACAAGGTCAGTTTCAACTGGGACTAGGGTAGTGCAAGTTAATTATTTTTCCAATACATAAGCTGGCATCTGACTCTATTGCAGATGCCTAGTTGAATTACTTTATTAGAGGGGAAAAAAGAGACCCCTGTGGAAATGAACATAACAACATAACGGATAGAGCTGTAGGGAGCATGCTAAGTAATTCTGAGGGATGATGCCCCCCTACAAACACACCTCAATGGAGCACTCATGCAGAGAGCTGATAATGACAGCATAGCTGTCAACAACAGCAATTTCATTAGAAAAAAATGTCTACTAATCTGCTTATCCCTTATTAACAGATCCTGCAATACCACATGGTGGGGAAGGTGCTTTTGTTAAAAGCTGAGAACAAAGAATTCAATATTCCCCACAGGCTTTTCAGTGTGTCTTCCCCTCCGAGGACGATGTATTTATTGCTTCTTGCTTCTTGGGGACCAAAACAGCCAAAAAGCTGACCATGTGTTGCAAGTAGAGAAAACTGTGCAACTGCCAGGCTGCCAGTCCCCTCACAGTCCTTTTGTCATCTCTCACAGTGGCCCTTTTTCTTTTGGGACATTGGCCCTTTTGCACTGCTACCCTGCATACAAAGTTAGAGTCCATGGGTCTGTGTTACATCTGTTCTGATCCTTCCCCTTCCAGCTGCCATCAAAAAGCTACTCCTGTTTCTCCATACCTTACCTGTACCTGTAAAAGGCTGATGCTGTCTTCATATAGCTGAAGTTATTACAGATCCATGGAAATGTCGGATGCAGCTCAACATAGACTATAGGGCCCTGGCTCCCAAAGTGGTAGAAAGAGAGCACTCCTCCTCACAGTGTTATCACAGACTGCTAGACAGAATGGATTGTGTTTTGTTACATCACAGACACATGGCACACAAAAGCCCCAATGGTAGACCTTCTTTAAAGGAAAATTCAGTTGGGTGGAAGATGTACTGAAAACATCAAGGCTTCCTCTGCACTGCAGCTCAGTCACACGTTCAGTCAAGATTTGATTCTCTTACTGCTAGTCTTCACATTCTTGCTCAGAGTGAAAACAGACCTTAGATTGACTGAGATGTGAAGTCCAGAAGAATCAAGGATTCTCTGGACACAAGCAAACTAGGTACAGTCTGTGAGAGGCATACCAGAAGACGTAGTGTCTGCTCTCAGGACATCTTTGGGTCTGCCCAAACAAGGGATGGCAAGCTGCCCACCCCATGCTTAAGCCTCTCTCTGACCATACCATGGATGCTGGGCACTTGGTACAACTGAATTAAAGTCAGCGGGGTCACTGAAAATGTGTAGACTGCAGAGCCACTTCTTCACTCCAGCCTGCAACCTACCTCATATTCTTGAGATATATCTTAAGGAGATACAGTGTTTGCAAAGTCCTATAGTAAGTGAATATGTGTCAATGATAATGTATAGGCCTGCACTCTATTTCTTAGAGCATTTCTGGCTGCTTCCAAACAAAAAGACTACTTACTTGTTGAGCTGCTTTACCTTAGTTGAAACACTGATTTCTAGTCTGGGAGTATGGGTTCTCAAAACTAACAGCTTCACTGAAATTTTGCTGTGAATTCAGTACAATAAAATCACACTTGCTGCCCTCTGTTGTTATTTTCTTTTTAAATTTTTTTTTTCAGTGAAATACCCATGTGGAAAAATACCAGTGCTGGCAAAAAAAAATTCAACTGCACAAGGGAGAATAGTAGGTGGTTTAATCTGTCCTCCAGGTGAATGTCCATGGCAAGTGAGTCTTCAAAAATTTTTCACTGCTTTTATTTTTTTAACTTCCTTGCAAAAGTGCTCTCTTAAATTCATTGTTTTAAATCTGTTATGTTAAAAATTCATTAAAAGTACGGTGTCTGGATAAGAGAATTCCCTCTTCATCCATAGCCAGCAGATACACCTATTTCAGTCAAGCATTTTAGCTTTGTTTTGGAGTGCCTGGTTTCATTGGAGTAGAGTAATAACACGGCCACCTCTGTCCTCTGATACCTTAGTCCTTAACGTTACTGCTGGCAAGAATTATAGTTGCAACTTGCAGAGTTACACGCTTGGCCATAATAGGCAAGGTCCATACTACAAGATGGAGACAATGTCAACTTAGGAAGACTCTCTCTCATAAATTCTCAATAAAGTCAGCACTGTGTATTCTCATACACAGTTGCATACAGTGTCAGAAAAAAGCAATATGAAACCCATCACTACTGAGATTCAGATCAAGCAGGTTTGATGTAAGACATAAATTTGCTTTATGTTGGCAGGCCCTTATAATGCATGATAATAAAGAAAAGTGTGGCGGTACCCTGCTTTCCCCAGAATGGGTGGTCACTGCAGCTCACTGTTTGGACTATATTCACCTTAACCAGCTTCGTGTGAGATTGGGTATGTATTCTCGTCTCCTCATCCTGTCAAAGTGGTGGCAGCTTCTCATCCTGATAAAACCAGAGTTAAAGGCTTTGGTAGTATTAGGGAATTGTCTTTCATAGGTGTCAGACTAGAAGCACCCTATCTCCTTAAACTTACAAGGAATCAAGGAGCTCCCTGATATGACCTGCGCTTAATAACTTTTCCAGGTGAACACAAAATAAATGAAGATGAGAAAACTGAGCAAGAAAGTGGAGTTTCCAGGATGATCATTCATGAAGGATACACGATTGGACAAGTCAATAACGATATTGCCCTTTTGAGCCTGGAAACACCGATGAATCTCACCGATTATGTGGTGCCCATATGTTTGCCTGAAAAACAGTTTGCTGTGTATGAACTGTCCTCTATCAAGTTCTCCACAGTAAGTGGATGGGGACGCCTATTAGATGGAGGTGCCACCTCTTCTGTTCTGATGAGAGTTGATTTGCCACGCGTAAAGACACAAGAATGTGAAAAGGAGACCAATTTAAATATCACAGAGAACATGTTCTGTGCAGGAGACCTGTCTGGAGCTAAGGACTCCTGCAAGGGAGACAGTGGTGGTCCTCATGCTACAAAATACAAGAACACTTGGTTTCTGACTGGGATTGTCAGCTGGGGAAAGGGCTGTGCTGTTGAAGGCAGCTATGGGGTTTACACAAGGGTGTCCAAATACATCAACTGGTTGAAGAAGCACATGGACTAAAGATGTTGAGCCAGAGCATTTCCAGAGCGTGCTATTGTCCCCCAATCACTCTGTGCCATTTTCCTGTGGAAGCATTCCTTCATTATCTTAGATATGTGATACCCGTGATACCCACACCACTATTAATGATTTGAAGCAAGCCCAATGCCTACTTGAATACATAAAATACATTCCTTTTCAATATTGTTAGTAAACTTGTATCTTATCAAGCAGGTACAGAAGAACCATAACAAATCAAAGTCCCTCTTGTTCTGCATCCATTTCTGCTGAAGGACACAGCTAGATGCTGAGAGAAAGACTGTCAGCAACACATCATAATCCTTCCTCCAGCTATCCTCTCAGCTTCTGGTAATCAGTGAACTACAGACTTCCTGAGCCAGAAGTTGCATTAGACTGAACAGTCATGAATGAACCTGCTGTCTGTAATTGTATGCAATCTCCTTTGAACACAGTCATGTGTCTGGCTTTCACAACTTCCTATGCTATGGATCCTGTAATATAATTATAAAATAGCAGAAAAAGTAGAAAAAATGTTTCTTTTAGATTGTGTTAAAGTAGCTTTCTCCAACAGTTGCAGTGGCAACAAGATTTGAGGGATAGGAACCTTAGACATTGTCCAGAACAAGAAAGCTGGAAAAAGGTTGATTCCACATTTACGAGTTTGCTATGAAAAGTTTATCTCAGTCTTCTTGCATCAAGCATTATTGCTGTAAGGCTATAAAATGCAATATTTAACCCTATATTTATGGGTGGTGAAGAATACCATTGATTTAATCTTATCTTTGCCTTGCTTGTTGATACATAGAGCACAAATGAAAGGGAACATTTGTTTCATTTGTTGTCCAGTAAAATCTAAACTGTATTCTCTATACTGAGATCTAAAGTCAGAATAAAATAATTGTCTGGCCGTATGAAAAACACTGACCAAATACCATTCACTAAAATCTTAAGGCATAAATGGTAGAACTTGAAACACTCTGAAAACTATCAACTATAAAATTTAAAAATATACCTTCTAATCTAAGCATGAAACCCAAGAAAAGGTAAGGGAGATAAAAATGATTAGGAGATTAGAAAACGGTTTAGCAATCTTATTCAAAACTTATACCCAAGGTCATTTAAATAATGTGGAATATCAACTCAATCACAAAAGCTTATCAGAGAGTAGGACAATTACAGTTGATCTTACTCTATTATTAGGGAAAAACATTGATATCATCTGGCACATAAACCATGCAATACTAAACATCCTATAACCTGTTTTACTGACACAGAAGAATGGTACACTGTTCATTTAAATAGTGAACTGAACTGGGAAAAGCAGCAAATTTCAGAGCCCTGAGAAACAAGAGCTCTTACAGTATGCAAACATATCCTTACTCCAAAAAGAAGTCCCATCCCAGGGAGGAAAGTGACTAGGAGTAGTGGCCAGCAAATAAAGCCTCATGTTCATTTAGACGAGTCACTCAGCATTGCAAAATCATCCCTGAAGACCCTTGAAGATAAAACAGTTTGGGTTTTCCGTGGTCCATAAGGCGATTTCTCCTCCGTAACATTCCAATGTAAATACTAACATTTATGAACAAATCATCACGTTGCAGAAAAACAGGTAAAACGCTGAAAGAAGTCAGTAGTAATAATAGCTGCACAGAGCGACTTTTCAAAACAAAGCTGGGGTTTAGATATATTTTTAATATAACAGCCTGTTTAAGCAAGCCAAGAAGATGAAGGAGACCTGGCAGCTGGCTCTGGAAGCACCCAAGACAGGGGCTCCACAGCGCACTATGAACTCCCCCACAAGACAGGGGAGATTGAGGCCAGCTCCCAGCGAGCAGCATGCCGAGGTCACTGATCCAAAGTGTGGAACCATCGGCTTACGGGGTTGGGATGTGGGACACGCGGGTGGGAGCTGCCAAGGGTGTTGGGCTGTTTTGAGGTAAGATTCCGGCTTAGCCCAGAGCCGGGCCAGGGCGGCACCAGCTTATTGAGGTGGCGAGTCACTTCTCCTCCTCCAAAATAAAAGGTATTTAAAAAAAAAAAAAAAAAAAAAGAGAAAAAAAAAGGCTGCGGCCTTGGGCTTTGAAAAAATAAAGGAAAAACGGAAAAGAAAGAAAAGTCTCATCCCCCCTGAGTGAGAAATTCCGCCGCGGCTTTCCCCCTGCCCCGGCGCTTCCGCTATTTCTGGGCAGGGAGAAGCAACGCCGCTTCAGTCTCACCCCGCCCTAGGGGGTGAAGACTTCGGCTCCCGTCCCGTCCCGTCAGTCCCTCCGTGCCCCGTCCCCGCGGGGCCATCAGCGGGGCGCTCCGCGCTGCCATGGCCGGCCGCCTGCTGCTCCTCCTGCTCTGCGCCGCGCTGCCCGGCCAGCTCCGCGCTCAGGAAGGCGGTAAGGCGGCACCTTTCTCATTTTTTTGGGATGTGGGAATCCCTCTTCGGAGCAGTCTTCGGGGATGGGGAGGAGCTACCGGGCCGAGAGACGGTGAAAGGTCGATGTTGCGGGCCGGGGGCGCGCACCAGGAGAGCGTCGGCAGCAGCCGGGAGGTGCGCTTCGGGAACAGGGAGCTGCTGTGGGCATCTCGGGGTGCCAGACCCCAGGGATGCTAAGTCCCGTTGCCGTCTCCGGGGCCTTTCCTGGGCTGCTTCGTCTTCCCTTTTTTCCCCCGGAAAGTGAGATTGTTGTTCCTCCCCACCTTTTGCAACTGGAATACAGCTGCCCTCACACTCTGAGGTGCTCGTGTGTGAAGGGAAGCCTGGCCAAGCATTGGTTGGGTGTGCTTGGCCGTGGAGGTGACTCCTCTGTTTGTGCCACCACCATGCTCAATGCCAAAGTCCAGGGCAGCATCAAGAAGTGGCCTTTCAAAAGTTGTTAACTCTGCCTTCGGTGACTCAGGCCACTTACAGTTTAAAACAAGTCTTTAGCATATTTCTGGAACATCCTACTTCAGTCGTCCAGTGCCTGTTGCTCCTTGGTGTCTCTGAAGAAGGAAGCATGATAGAAAGCTTGAGAAAGAGAACGACCAACCTCAGAAGACTGATAAGCTAGTTCAAGTTTACAAAAACATCCTCTTATGCGGGTAGTGTGAAAGCAAAAGAATATAGAGGCGATAACCCCACCAGCTGTGTCCTGTCACTTTCCTGTTACTGCAGAGAGGGATTTAAGGGCAAATAAGATAGCAGGTGAATGAACTAACAGTCACTGAGCTGCAAGTTACAAGCACTTTCTGCAAGCCTTCCTTGAGAGGAGCTGTTTTAAAGTAAGCAGGGCTTGAAATTAAGGATGGGATTGCTTAATATAAATAGCACAAACGGAATTTGTCTCCGTTTGGCTGATCCACCAATTTCAATGAAAGCAGAATAAGTCACCTCTCTGTTCACTTGGAGGATATTAGGGTATATGATTACTATCAGCAATTTATTTATTATTGAATTAAGCTGCATGAAGAACGCTCCTGAAGGTATGTGCAAGCTGTGCACTGAGCATAAGGCGTTGTCCTTGAGTCCCATCTGTAGCACAGTCTTCCACACTGTGGTTGGAAAGTATTTTTTTGGTGTAAATTCCAGATGGTAGAACTTGATTAAAAGCCAACTTCCAAACTCTTCACACTTGCCTAGAACATACGCTTTTTACAGAGTAATTGGCAACTTATTTCATCCAGTGTTGGTTTTGTTTTTCCTGCCTGGTAATATGTGCACAAGTCACTGGAGAATAATGCTATTGCTCACATAGCCACATGCCTGAGATGAGTCCAACACCTCTGACCCTCCAGCTTAAATCAACAGCTACCTGCATCTTTAACTTGAAAGCAGCAGGTCTTAGGCTTCTGTCACACCAAGCTTTTAAGAAATAAAAACAACTCAGCAAACCGACTTCAGGCTGTACTTTCCTGCTGAAGCTGATGCTAATTTACTTCCGCCTTTGTTAAATCTTAGAAGGCAGCTGCCTTATCAGTACACATATCAGTAAAGCAGGAACATTTCTACAGGCACTTGAGAGGTGCTGTTAAGAGGGGCAGAGGATCCCAGTGCAGCACAGTGGGATTTAGGGTGGTGAAGGGCAATAGAACTCATACATGGGCTCTTCCCAGCTGTTACTAGATACATTGCTTTATCTTGAGTTTGTGTGGCATTTAGTTTCTGCATCACAAGCCCCTAGATCAGGCAGTTATGTTGCCTGATGGTCAGCTTTAAAACGAAATTGAGGAATGCAATCTCCCTGGCCTTCAGGGAAAGTCATTCTGTTCAAGACTGAGTCTTGAGCAGGAGCAACAGAAATGTAAACCCCTGCCTGATGGCAACCTGCATGTTCTTATTTTTGAGAATAAAAAGAGTAGGAGAGAATTTTGGGGACCTACATTTTGTCCTGGGGCTACTGATTCTCAGAGAGAGATTGTTCTGAGATCCTGGAATGTATCAGCCTGTGTGAGGACTAACTTTACAGGTAATGTTATGTACTGGTAGAGGGGTGAAAGGGTCTGTTTTGGTTTTGTTTCTACCTCACTTATTTCTAATGACTCTTTACCACCACCAAATGTTACCATCTGTGTAATTTTTCTCTTTTATCTAGTATTCATCAAGAAAGAAAATGCCGACAAGTTCTTGGAAAGAACAAAACGTGCTAACTCTTTCTTAGAGGAACTGAAGAAAGGGAATATTGAAAGAGAATGCGTTGAGGAGCGCTGCTCAAAAGAAGAAGCAAGAGAAGCTTTTGAAGACAATGAGAAAACTGTAAGGATGAAATAATATGAAACATAGATCTGTACATTTCATGTTTAAAAATTACCATTCAAGTCTTTTGAACTGGGCATCAAAACTCACAAGTTATTCACAATCACTTAACACAAAGAAAAAATAGTGGTTGATTGTGGTTGGAATTGCTAAGGCATAAATGTCTGCCAGCCCATCTTAAAGCCTCAATCCTTTTACTTGTTCTGATCTGTTTAATTGCCACTGAGAGGTATTTGACCTTTAAAGGCTTTGATGCTACCTATCAGTGTTGGAAATATGTTCACCCTATCTGAGTGGCATAGCCGAGTGCCATGACTATGGTCAAGACAATCCATTGGACGTCTGAGAAGGCAAATGCTGACATGGAACTTCATGGGGGAATTTAACTGAACTTATCTCAAGCAGTTTTGCAGTGCTTATCATCTTGTGGCTCTCTTTATCTGAATTGAGAGAATGTATACTGTGGACAGTTCTTAAATGCCTTACTGTTAATTGGAATGAAGTTTGTATGTGTGACTTTTGTGTCACCTACCTTACTCCAATGGCTTGCTTAAGACAGAAATGTGATCTGTTCCCAAGCTCAAGGGAAAATTAAAGCAATGGGGCAGCTGTGGAGACTGGAGTCAGTAGAATAGGCGGTATTTTAAAACTTGAAGTGACTTAGTAGTGGAGGAGAATAGGGAACATCGACTGTATCTATGTGGCTGTTAAGAACAACCCTGAAACTGGAGTTAAGGCCAGATTCATTTCCCTTTAGCATTGCTTGATGGCCAGAATGTTCTTGGAGTGGCACTGAGATGTCATGGGTGCATTGCCAGTGTACTTCAGAGCATAAATGTTGACTTACCTATGCAGAACCAGCACAGCCTGTTCTACCTGGTGACCAGATGTCACTGGAAAGGACTGTCTTGGACAGACAGCATACCTGGATTCCTCAGTGCAGAGGGAAAGGAGAACACAAATCAGACAAAATGTTTTTAAATGTCAGGATTTATGAGG